>NC_069396.1:58006071-58675000 GCF_027475565.1 Acinonyx jubatus | reverse complement strand
CACCACCATCACCATCACTACCACCATCACCATCACCACCACCATCATTATCACCACCACCACCATCATCATCATGATCTCCATCACCATCATCATCACCAGCACCACCATCATCACCGCCACTGCCATCATCATCGCCACCACCATCATCACCAGCACCATCATCATCGTCATCACCATCACCATCATCATCATCACCATCACCACCATCATCATCATCGCCATCACCATCACCACCACCATCATCATCATCTCACCATCACCATCATCATCACCAACATCACCACCATCATCATCATCACCATCACCACCATCATCATCATCGCCATCACCATCACCACCACCATCATCATCATCTCACCATCACCATCATCATCACCAACATCACCATCATCACCACCATCACCATCACCACCACCACCATCATCACCACCACCATCATTATCACCACCATCACCATCATGATCTCCATCACCATCATCATCACCAGCACCACCATCATCACCGCCACTGCCATCATCATCGCCACCACCATCATCATCACCACCATCATCATCACCATCACCACCATCATCATCGCCACCAATACCATCATCATTGCCAACACTATCATCATCACCAACACCACCATCATCATCTTTCTCATCACCACCATCACCATCATCATCACCATCACCACCACCATCACCACCACCATCATCATACCATCACCACCATCATCACCACCATCATCATCACCATCACCATCACCATCATCATCATCACCACCATCATCATCATCATCATCACCACCACCACCACCATCATCACCACCACTACCACCATCATCACCACCGTCATCACCACCATCATCACCACCATCCCCATCATGATCACCACCAGCATCATCATGAGCATTACCATTATTATCACCATCACCAGCATCATCATCTCTACCACCACCATCTTCATCTCCACCAACATCATCATCGCGACCACCATCACCACCGCCACCACCATCATCATCACCACCACCATCATCATCATCATCACTATCCCCACCATCATCCCCACCATCATGATCACCACCACCACCGTCATCACCACCACCATCACCATCACCACCACTATCGTCACTTTCATCATCACCACCACTCTCACCATCACCATCATCATCACAATCACCATCATCACCACCACTATTATGATCATCATCATCATCAATCACCATGACCACCACCATCATCATCATCATCATCACCACCATCATCATCACCACCATCATCATCACCACCACCATCATCACCACCACCATCATCATCATCATCATCATCACCATCATCGTCTTCTCCATATCTTCTCTAGCATTTGTTATCTCTTCTTTTTCCCCCTTTTTGGATGATAACCAACATAGCATGTGTGAGATGGTATCTCACTGTGGGTTTGATTTGCATCAGGGAAGGCAAGTTTTTGTTTTAACCTGTCTAATTGCTTGCCCACCAACATGGCTGCATCAGTTTGTGCTCTCACCAGAGGAGTAGAAGAGGACCCGTTTGTTCACACCCTGGCCCACATCAAGCACCCTTGCCATGGAACTGGAATTTTGCACCGTGGAGAGGTATACTCCTCTTCAGCTGGAGAGAGGGGGTGGATAGAATGGAAGGGCTCTGTCTGCACTGCCCCCAGATTGGCACAGAGAGTAGATAATGAGCCCTGATTCTGAGGTCTTCGGGGAGAATGACAGCTTCAAGTTCCCTGGCCAGAAGCTTTATCTTGTTGAGGCTTCCTTCAGCCAAGCTTCTCAGCTGTGGATGCACTGGTTTCTGAGAGTCTTCTTTGGGAGCAAAGCATCTTTTGGTTATTCAGGAAAAAAAGGGTGATTCTTTGAGGATCTGACTGGAGGCAGGAGGTGTGGAAGCCCCCGCTTTGACTTCTGAGTTGGTGAAGGTCTTTGGGCTTCTGTTTCCTGCTTCATCCATCATCTGAAGATAACCCTACAAACCAGGATGATAGAATGAGCATGGGGTGGGGCAAGGGGACCACTGGGTCACCTAGGCAGACTGATCCTCTCTGAGCATCACCTTTTCTGGTCCAAAAATGAAGAGCATTGGCTGACCTTCCAGGAAACTTTACATCCCATAGCTGTAAAATAACTCCTCCTTCCCTTCCTCTTTCCCTCCCTTCCTTTCCTCCATCCCTCCTTCCCTGCTTCCTCCTTCACTCCTCTGTTCCTCCTCATGCCCTCAATCCTTCTTCACCATAACTCGTTTAAAAAGAGAAAACAAGCACAGCACTCCCATACAAAGATGTCCATTGTGGCACTCTCTCAAGTTCTAAAAAATCAAATACCACTTGATCACATAGTAATGACCATAATCAAGTGCTTACTAGGTGCCAGGGCCTGTGATAAGATATTTAATGCATCAGCTTCATTCATTCACACCACAAGCCTGTGAGGCAAATACTTTTACTTACTTCATTTGGCTGACAAAGAATACTTCCTCATGTCGCTTAGGTAACTCAGAATTGTATAACATTATTTGCCAACACTATATGACAAGACATTGCACACTTATTAAAATCGTGATTATGAACATTTTAATGAATATGGAAAAATACTCCGTGGATGAAACACACTAAAATGCAAAATGTAATTAAAAACCAATTTTTTTTTCAAAATGAAACTATGTCTGTGTATGTGATGCATCAAACATCCATGGGGATGATCTACGTAGAATCACATATTCATAAACCTACTTTTCTTCTGATTCCAAAGTGTTAAATGAAGTTATAGTAGGAGTCAAATCATAGAAAGCATTTCATGTACATGACAAAAAATCTGAAGGATATAAGGCCAAACTATAAATCCTGGTTATCATGTTGAAGTGGGCATTGGTTTCTGGAGGATGTTCTTTGTTTTGAACATACTTGTGTTATTTCAAATATATTTAGTTTTTTTATATTATTGGGATAAAATACACATAACATAAATTTTATCATTTTAACCATTTTAAGTGTGCAGTTCAGTAGTGTAAAGTATATTCACATTGTTGTGCAACCAGCTTCCAGAACTTTTTTGTCTTGAAAATTAAAACTCTGTACCCAATAAACACCTCCCCCTACCCCTCCCCCAGCCCCTGGTCCCTACCATCTACTTTCTGCCTCCATGAATCTGACTCCTCTAGATACCTCATATAAGTGGATCAAATGTTTTTATAGCAAGTTTGTTTGTGGAGGGCTTTCATTCCTTCTTCAATGTCTAAGAAGCAAATTTTTAGAAGCAAAATACATGTCCATGGACAAAAGTTTAAAAAATGTTATGAAGATATATGATGAAAAATGTCTCTTGCCTCTCTGCCCCCTCTGAAACTCTCGAGAGGCAGCCACTGTTAGCAGAATCTTGTCTGTCTTTCCAGAAACATTCATTGCATATGCATATGCATACATATATACAAAAATATATAACCTCTCCTGCCATTCATAGAAACAATAGCATATTCTCCACAGTTCGTACACCTTGCTTCTCATGTATTAATACCATTCTTGCCCATGTGGCTGCAGGAAGAGCTGTAGAGTTTTTCACTGTAAGAATACAACATAATGCCTGAATAGCCAAAGCAATCTTGAAAAAGAAAACCAAAGCAGGAGGCATCACAATCCCGGACTTCAAGCTATACCACAAAGCTGTAATCATCAAGACAGTATGGTACTGGCACAAAAACAGACACTCAGATCAATGCAACAGAATAGAGAACCCAGAAATGGACCCACAAACAGATGGCCAACTCATCTTTGACAAAACAGGAAAGAATATCCAATGGAATAAAGACAGTCTCTTCAGCAAACTGGACAGCGACATGCAGAAAAATGAACCTGGACCACTTTCTTACACCATACACAAAAATAACCTCAAAATGGATGAAAGACCTAAATGGAACACAGGAAGCCATCAAAATCCTCGAGGAGAAAGCAGGAAAAACCTCTTTGATCTTAGCCACAGCAACTCCTTACTCAATACATCTCCGGAGGCAAGGGAAACAAAAGCAAAAATGACCTACTAGGACCTCATCAAAATAAAAAGCTTCTGCACAGCGAAAGAAACAATCAGCAAAACTAAAAGGCAACTGACGGAATGGGAGAAGATTATTTGCAAACGACATATCAGATAAACGACATACAGATTTAGTATCCAAGATCTATAGAGAACTTATCAAACTCAACACCCAAAAACAAATAATACAGTGAAGAAATGGGCAAAAGACATGAATAGACACTTCTCCAAAGAAGACATCCTGATGGCCAACTGACACATGAAAAAATGCTTGACTTCACTCATCATCAGGGAAATACAAATCAAAACCACAAAGAGATACCACCTCACGCCTGTCAGAATGGGTAACATTAACAACTCAGGCAGCAACGGATGTTGGCGAGGATGCGGAGAAAGAGGATATCTTGTGCACTGCTGGTGGGAATGCAAACTGGCGCAGCCACTCTGGAAAACAGTATGGACATTCCTGAAAAAACTAAAAATAGAACTACCCTACAACCCAGTAATTGCTCTACTAGGTATTTATCCAAGGGATACAGGTGTGCTGTTTCAAAGGGACACATACACCCCAATGTTTATAGCAGCACTATCAACAATAGCCAAATAATGGAAAGAGCCCAAATGTCCATCGATGGATGAATGGATAAAGAAGATGTGGTATATATATATATACAATGGAGTATTACTTGACAATAAAAAAGAATGAAATCTTGCCATTTGCAACTGCATGGATGAATTGGAGGATATTATGCTAAGTGAAATTAGTCAGAGAAAGACAAATATCATATGACTTCACTCATATGAGGACTTTAAGAGACAAAACAGATGAACATAAGGGAAGGGAAACAAAAATAATTTTAAAACAGGGAGGGGACAAAACACAAGAGACTCATAAATATGGAGAACAAACTGAGGGTTACTGGAGGGGTTGTGGGAGGGGGGGACGGGCTAAATGGGTAAGGGGCACTAAGGAATCTACTACTGAAATCCTTGTTGCACTATATGCTAACTAATTTGGATGTAAATTATAAAAAAGATTTTTTTAATGTTGCTCTCTCAAAAAAATAATAAAATAAAATAAAATGTACCAGTGCCTGGGTGGCTTGGTCGGTTAAGCGTCTGACTTTGGCTCAGGTCATGATCTCGCAGCTTCTGAGTTCGAGCCCCGTGTCGGACTCTGTGCTGACTGCTCAGAGCCTGGAGCCTGTTTCAGATTCTGTGTCTCCCTCTCTCTCTCTCTGCCCCTCCCCTGTTCATGCTCTGTCTCTCTCTGTCTCAAAAATAAATAAACGTTAAAAAAAATAAAAAATAAAATGTAAAAAAAAAAAAAGAATACGACATAATGCAGGACGCCTGGGTGGCATAGTAGGTTAAGCCTCTGACTCTTGACCTAAGCTCAGGTCATGATCTCACAGTGTGTGGGTTCAAGCCTCACATCGGGCTCTGTGCTGATGGTACAGGGCCTGCTTGGGATTCTGTCTCTCCTTCTCTTTGGCCCTCCCCAGCGTGCTTTCTCTCTCACAAAATAAATAAACTTAAAAAACTTTTTAATAGAAAAAAAAAAAAAGCATACAACATAATGCATTTCCCCAGTCCTGTCAGTCGACCAAGGTTCTCTCCAATCTTCTATGCTTGGAGATAATGCTCAGCTCTCACTAACCCCATACACAGACCTTTGAGTGCACATGCACATCTATCAGTAGGATAAACTCCTAAGTGTTAATGTGGGCAGATATAGCCACTGTGTCCTCCGAAAAATTGGTTCCAGTTTATAGTCCTGCCAACCACGTATACGAATACTGCTGGGGAGATCTTTGTAATAATTATTTTTTTTATTTTCAAATATTTATTTTTTGAGAGGGGGAGGGACAGAGAGAGATAGAGACACAGAATCCGAAGCAGCTGATAGCACAGAGCCTGCCACCAGGCTCGAACTCACAAACCATGAGATCACAACCTGAGCTGAAGTTGGACGCTCAACTGACTGAGCCACCCAGGCGCCCCAAGGAATCATTGTTAAATTCTGAGGATGGAGAGGCTGTCATGAAAGGTGATAAGCTCCCCCTCATGTGAGATATACAAGCAAGTGCTTAATAACTACTTGGTGGGGATGTGTTTTAGTCATGGCTCCAGAATCACAGAAAGGAAGTGGGTGAGGTCACTTGAAGAAACTAAAGATTCCATAATTAGTGACCCTATCCATACTCTGAGAAGTGTAGTTCACAACCCATCAAATGCTTACTGAGTTATCAGCCTCAACACCTTTGTGCATGAAAGGCTCCATGCCTCTCACTGACTTCCCAGTGTTGAGAGAAATGGCAGGATACAGGTCTGACATGTGCCCAGATATCCCCAGAAACTAACACTTGCTCTGACAACATGGTGGGTTAGGTCTTCTTAGCTCCAATTTGCTGGTGTGGAAACAGGCTCAGTGAGGAGACAAAATCGTCCCAAAGCCACACAGCTAAGAAAGGGCACCTGGGATTATTTTTTTAATGTTTATTCATTTTTAAGAGAGAGAGAGAGAGGAGGAGGAGGGGCAGAGAGAGAGACAGACACAGAATACGAAGCAGGCTCCAGGCTCTGAGCTGTCAGCACATTTTGCTCATTATTGCCTCCTTCCATGTACACTGGTACTACTCCCACTTTTCAGCTCTTGTGAATAATACTGTTATGAATATGGACATGCAGATATCCATTCCTGCCCCTACTTTCAATGGCCAGCATTTTCTTAGCCTCCAATTTCTACTGGAAAGTCCACTTCCATGGTCCTTAGATGCATTATCTCCTCTCAGAACAAGTACAAGTTATGAACATGTGTTTCCATAACCAAACTTATCAACCGAAGGCAGGAACAGTTTACCACTCATCTTTTTTTTTTAAGTTTATTTATTTATTTTGAGAGGGAGGGAGGGAGATAAAGAGAGAGAGAGAGAGAGAATGAATGAATATGAGCAGGGGAGGGACAGGGAGAGAGGAAGAGAATCCCAAGCAGTTTCCATGCTCAGTGTGGAGCCTGATGTGGGGCTCAATCTCACGACTGTGGGATCATGACCTGAGCTGATATTGAGAGTCAGACACAGCCACCTGAGCCACCCAGGTGCCCCTACCACTCATCTTCATGCCCCAGGATCCAAACACAAGACCAGGTATTTGGGAATAAATCAGCCAATGTACGATGGCCTGAACTGAGGGTGGATCTGAGGTTTCTCCTCCCCTTAAGCGAGTATCAGTAAAAGTGTTTTTCACACCAACTCTTCTCCAAATCTTCAGAGACTGGGGGAGGTCTCTGAGGTCCAGAGCTCCAGTTTAAGCCGGCCTTCCTGCCTCCTTCTCACTGTGAGGATAGTCATCTCAGCAATGAAAGTCATCCAGAACCACGAAGAGAAACAAGGGTGGGAGGAGTGGATGCTATTCAGGTCCAGGAGCAACTTCTTCCAACATGGACTAAATGGTGACTCTATTCCTTGGCATTTCCTCCTCCAGGTAAGAGGGGCTGAACTCACCTGAGCATCTCAACCTCTTCTAAGAGCAGCATCAGCAAGAATGGATCTGTAGTTGAGGAGACCATCACATGAGGAGACCAAATATTATTCTTAGGGGAATGAGGACAAGGAACGACAGAAAGGTTTTCTTTCTTTTTTTATGATTTTTTTTTTGAGAGACAGAGAGACAGAGCGAAAGCGGGGGAGAAGCAGAAAAAGAGGGAGACACAGAATCTGAAGCAGCCTCCAGGCTCTGAGCTGTCAGCATAGAGCCCGAAGCAGGGCTCGAACCCACAAACGGTGAGATCATGACCTGAGCTGAAGTTGGATGCTCAACCAACTGAGCCACCCAGGCACCCCGAAAGAAGGTTTTCTTTTATAAGAATTTATTTATAGAGTATCCATGGCATACCAGCTAACGGCTCTGAATGCTTTAGAAATATTAAGTGATGTAATTCTCAGTTAATAACCTTAGTAGTTATCCACATACTGTATATTAATTTACAAGGCAGAATTAAATGGATTGAATGACTTTCCCAGAGTTCCACTGCTTGAAAGTTCTCTAACACTTTGAGGCTAAAACTCAGGTTTATTCATGCCCAAATAGCCATCACTATTGGTGCACTGCTTCTTACACAAAGTCCTTACTTAATAGATAATTACTGTTCAAGATTTTACCAGCCAAGGGTCTGTCTTCTCATGAGGGAAATTCTGATTCATTTAGAACAACTGGATTCAAACCCACTTCTGTATAACTCTGAGCCCAAGTTTTAACACCACAATACGTTGCCCCTCTTCCCACAGCGGAGAATTTATATAGTTCATGGGAGAGATGATTATCTATATTTTTTATTAACATACAGCTGAGGTTAAGTAGAATGCTCAAGGCAACAGATAGAGAAAGTTCCCTGACACAGATTCCTCTGAGGACCAGGAACGAGTTCTTACTGACCGTCCTATCTGCTTCCAACCTAGCACAGCTCTTAGCAAATAATTCATGGATTACAAATATTTTTGAGATAAAATAATCTCTGAATGTCTAGTTTTGGGATTCAGGATACGAATATGACCCTCTGAGGGTGCACTCACTAGTTTTGCTGCAGATTATCCAGGGGTCTCTTGGCTCATCTGAAGCCCTATGTTAGGAAAATCAATGCCACGGGAGAGGATTTGTGGACGAGATGCCTGTTGAGGGGATACGGATGAGGGGATAATGAAGATCAGAAGCAGAACCAAAAAGAGGGGGAGTGAAGAATCTCATTGAAGGGGAAGGACTGGGGAGGAGGGGAAATGAAAGGTGATTGTGTTAATTGGGGTGAAACTTCTGCTTGATGGCCATGAAACAGGTCGGTGGAGTCACATCCCTGACCCTTGGTGCCCAATCTGTGTATGTGCAGTAATGTACACAACATCTGTGTGTCCTGAGGGTTAGATTAGCTCATATCTTCCTTTGTACAGAGCCTTAAGATCTACAAATCTGACCTCTTGGAAAATTTTGGTGCTCTGCAACCAGAAGAAAATGATAGCAACAAATTCTTTCATGCCAGATGCTCTTCCAGGTTCCTGGTAATATAACTCGAGAGATTGTGTCTCAGGACACCTTCATCCCTAACATTCAGGTGCAGAGTAGGTATCTTTCTTACGAAAATTTGGCAGATATTGCCTTCTATCACTAGTTTATCCTCAATTATTTTAGCTTAAGTAGCCTTGAACTCCTATCTTGGGCCCCCCTCTTACCTGAAATTGCTTTTTTTTAATTGGTTTGTTTGTTCATTGACTCTCTTTCTCATAAGAAGTCAGTTCATAGGGTGCTGACTGGGTGGTTCAGTTGGTTAAGCATTTGACTCTTGGTTTCGGCTCAGGTCATGATCTCATGGTTTGTAGGATCAAGCCCTTCATGGGGCTCTGTGCTAAGCATGGAGTCTGCTTGGGATTCTCTCTCTCCCTCTCTCTCTGACCCTCCCCTGCTCTTTCATTCTCTCTCAAAATAAATAAATAAAAATAAAAAAAAAAGAAGTTGGCTCACCACAGACATGGACTGTGTCTTCCTCATCCATGTATTCCCAACACCTACTATGGAATGGAAAGCCTAATGAATGTTATTGAATGAATCCCATGAATGGTAGCCTGTAGTCAGAAAGATTCTCTGGTTGGGTCACTTGTCAGCTCTTTACTCCCCATGTCCTGAGTGTAGACTTTTCAAGCTTGATTGTGACAATGGAATGAAAAGGGGTTGGCACAGCATAGACGTCTGGCCCAGCTATGTTTTCTTCTTTGTGCTGTTGTGTCCTGGCTCTGTGGCCTTGGGCAAGTGAATTTATCTGTTTGGGCTCCATACTGTTTCATGGCACAAAACCAACAAATATAAGTAAGCTTTATGGCAAGTTACTGAGGCATACTAGGGGCTCAATGAGTTATGGAAGTTTTAATTATGAGATTGTGTGTTCCAGTTTACATTATTTTTTTTTTCTGTGAGCCTCAGCTTCCAGAAACTTATCAGTGGGGAAATAATGCCTATGTGTGTTTGTGATCACACACACTGATACAATAAATGGTATTTCCAACCTTCTCATGAATGGCATGTCCATTGAACATCATCACTGGTGACCTACAACCTAATGCAATTCCCAAAATTAATTTGCATTAAGAAGAGGAAACGTTTTCTTAAAAAAAATTTTAAATGTTTATTCATTTTTGAGATGCATAGAGAAACAGAGTGTGAGCAGGGGAGGGCAGAGACAGAGGGAGACACAGAATCTAAAGTAGGCTCCAGCTCTGAGCTGTCAGCACAGAGCCTGATGTGGAGCTCGAATCCATGAACTTCTACGTCATGACCTGAGCCGAAGTCAGACACTTAACCCACTAAGCCACCCAGGCGCCCCAAGAAGAGAAACATTTTCAAACAAAAGAGATGACAGTCTTGCTCTACTCCAGACTTATAGAATACTCCAAAATTTTTACACAGATTAGGGACCCTGGATGGCTCAGTTCGTTAAGCACCTGATTTGATTTCGACTCAGGTCATGATCCTGTGGTTCATTAAATCAAGCCCCGAGTCAGTCTCTGTGCTGACAGAGTGGAGCCTGCTCAGGATTCTCTGTCTCTCTCTCAAAATAAATAAATAAACATTTAAAACTAAATAAATAAATTGTTATGCAGACTATACAAAGAAAGAAAAAATATGACCCAGAATAAGCACTTTTTTGGGAACTGAAATAAGAACAATTCTAATTTCTTATTTGGTATAGCATTTCCCATCAATTGATTTATATGTTATAACAACCTCGTGGGAGGCCAATGTTTTTCTCCCAATTTTCAAGCTATCCAATTGTATAAGGACACAGACTTAGTAAGACAGATTAGAGTAAAGACAGTGATCTCATGCTCAGAGTTCCGTTCACAAACCTGTATTCAGCATTTCTGTATAACAGTCAATTTCCAACAGAATTTGGGCTAGCCAAGTGCCTAGCGTCTCCATGTACTGTGACCATATTCCCAATGTTGTTTTGCTACTGTGTCTCCGAAGAAACCAGAATGTCAACAAACTTTATTTGTCCCTCCACAGATGGAGAGGTCCCTGGAGTTGGTCAACATGACAAGAGTCCAGGAGTTTGTCTTGTTGGGTTTGTCCACAAGGCCAGACGTAAGGGATGTCCTGTTTGCCATCTTCCTGACCCTCTACCTGCTGACCCTCCTGGAGAACACGCTCATCATCTACCTCATCTGCAGTCACATCGAGCTCCACAAGCCCATGTATTTCTTCCTGGGCAACCTGAGCTGCCTGGAGATGTGCTATGTGTCCGTGACCATGCCCAGTCTGCTCGTGGGTTTGTGGACTGGACCTTACCATATCTCCTTCACAATCTGCATGACACAGCTTTTCTTCTTCATAGTCCTCATCTGCACGGAGTGCACCCTCTTGGCCTCCATGGCCTATGACCGCTATGTGGCTATCTGCCGCCCACTCCACTACCCACTGCTCATGAGGCCCCAGGTCTGCCTGGGGTTAGCCTTGTCCTCATGGCTTGGGGGGATGCTGGTCTCGGTGGCCAAGACGACATGCATTGCCAGCCTTTCCTACTGTGGCCCCAATGTCCTCAACCAATTTTTCTGTGACGTCTCCCCTCTGCTCAACCTGTCCTGCACCCACGTGGCCCTGACGGAGCTGGTGGACTTCATCTCTGCCATTGTCATCTTCTGTGGAACACTGTTGGTAGCATTGGCTTCCTACTCGGCCATCGTGGTGGCTGTGCTCCGCATGCCATCAGCTGCTGCCCAGCGCAAGGCCTTTTCCACCTGTGCCTCCCACCTGATTGTGGTGGGCATCTTCTACTCAGCAGCCCTCTTCATTTATTGTCGTCCCAGCCATATCAAATCCATGGACCTCAACAAGGTGCTATCTGTCATCTACACGGTGGTCACGCCCATGTGCAACCCCATCATCTACTGCCTGCGGAACAAGGAGGTCCATGTAGTGCTTCAGAAAACTCTCCACTGGCCTTGATCATGGTTTTGGATTGGACCTCTCATCTCCTGATCGAAAATCTTTCATGGCCAGGAAATACCAAACATAGTACTGAAAGGCAAAACAAACAAACAAACAAAAAAAACCTAGAGAAATGTGGTTCCCAATTAATAAACAATGAGTTCATTTCAATTAATAACAAAATCTGAATCACCCATGAGAAGAGTGAACAATGTCCATGAGAAAGCAAAGTCATCAAAGATAAGTGACTGATAACTCACATGGCAAGATGGTCAACTTTATTAGTAAGCCAAGAAATGCAGATTTAGCAATCCCATCATTTTATTCCTAGGATGACAAATATTTACCAAATGTTTTATATGTTCCCACAAGTAAAGATAGACCATATGTGTGTGTGTGTGTGTGTGTGTGTGTGTGTGTGTGTGTGTAGAGAGAGAGAGATTATATATATATATATATATATATATATATATATATATATATACACACACACATATATATGTGTGTGTATATATATATATATATATGTAGCATCTTTATAATGAAAAAAATCAGAAGCAATCTAATATCCATCTAAAATTGATGGATTAAATACATTATATTCATTCTGAGATAAACGTTGGGGTACTACATAAAAAGAAACAGATTTATATGTTTGACATGATGATACGACCAAGATATATGTGCTAAATAAAAAATTAGGGCAGAATTTTTATCTCAATCCCTTCCCCATCCCTTTGCTACTAGCTATTACCTATCTATATTCTTTTTTTCTTAAAAATGTTTATTTATATTTTAGTCAACATACAGTGCAATATTGGTGTCAAGAGTAGGATTCAGTGATTCATCACTTATATACAACACCCAGTGCTCATCACAAGTGTCCTCCTTAATGCCCATCACCCATCTAGCCCATCCCCCACCCACCTTCCTCCATCAACCCTCAGTTTGTTCTCTTTTGTTAAGAGTCTATTGTGGTTTGTTTCCCTCTCTCTCCCCCCCCCATATGTTCCATTTGTTTTGTTTTCTAAATTCCACATATGAGTGAAATCATATGGTATTTGCCTTTCTCTGCCTGTCTATATTCTTAATAGTGTCTTATAATAAACAGAAGATTTTGATTTTGGTGAAATCTAAATTATCAATATTTAAATTTATAGTTATTGCTTTTTGCATCCTAACAAAATTTGCCTATTTCCTGGCCACAAATATAACCTCTGTTTTCTCCTAGATGGCTTATGGTTTTAGCTACCTCATTTGCGTGTATGAGTGTATTGTTTTCACATATTATCCAGTTTTTCCAAAGTGATTGTTGGAAAGACTCTCCCATTAAATTGTATTGGCATTTTTGTGAAAAATCAGATTGAGCATAAATATGTGGCTCTCTTTCTAGACTATTTAATTCTTTATGGATCTATTTGTCGATTGTTTCACAAATATGAGATTGTCTTGATCATTGTAGTGTTATTGTAAGAATTATCACCAGGAATTTTAAATCTTTCCTCTTTGTTCTTTTTCAAGATAGTTTTGGCTCTTCTAGGTTCTTCACATTACCATATAAATTTTAAATTCACCTATTCATTTCTACAAAAAGTGGCTTCTTAGATTATAATTGTGACAACATTCAATCTAGAGATCATTTTGGGCAGAATTGGCAATTTTGACAATATCGAGTGTCAAATTATAAATATGGTATACCTTTCCCTTTAGCACTTAAAATTCTTTCGAGTGTAGTTGACACACAATGTTACATTAGTTTCAGCCATACAACATGGTGGTTCAACAAGTTCAAACATTATGCAGTGCTCACCACATGCATAGCTATCATCTGTCACCATACAACCTATTCTTTCTTTTTTAATGTTTATTTGTTTTTGAGAGAGACACAGCATGTGCAGAGGAGGGGAAGAGAGAGAGGGAGACACAGAATCGGAAGCAGGCTCCAGGCTCCCAGCTGTCAGCACAGAGCCCAACGTGGAGTTCGAACTCACAAACGGTGAGATCATGACCTGAGCTGAAGTCGGACGCTTAACCGACTGAGCCACCTAGGCGCCCCACCATACAACCTTATCTAATATCGTTGACCACATTTCGTTATACCTATCATCCCCATGACTTACTTGTTCCATAACTGGAAGTCTGTGCCTCCCTCTCCCCTTCAACCATTTAGCCCATTCCCCACCCTTCTAGCAACGATCAATTTGCTCTTTGTGTTTGCAGGTCTGATTCTGATTTTTGTTTGTTTATTTATTTATTTTTATTTTTTAGATTCCACATAAGGGTGAAATCTTACGGTATTTTTCTTTCTCTGACTATTTTCACTTGATATAACCCCTTCCAAGTCCATCTATGTTGTCTTGAAAGACACAATCTCATCTTTTTTTTATAGATACATTTTCTTTTTCTTTTTTTTTAACTTAGATATAGTTGACATATAACATTGTGTTAGTTTCAGCTGTACAACATAATGGTTTGATATTTGTATATGTTGTGAAATAATCACCACAATAAGTCTAGTTAATATACACCACCATACATAGTTATAAAAAGGTTTTTTCTTGTGGTAAAAAATTTTAAGATCTTAATGAAAAATTTTAAGCGTTCTTTTGGGTGAAGGTATGTCTTTCTCTTTCTTTTTTCTTACCCCTCTTTACTGAAAAGGTGGGGAGGGGGAGACAAGGTGGCTGGAACTGGAGTAGCCATTTGGAACAAGAGGTGAATTTGACAATGGAAACTATGCCAAGTGGGCTACAAAATAGAAGGATCTTATTGTATTTTATTTGAGAGAGATATAAACTTCTCTCTTTTTTAAAAAATGTATATCCAAGTTAGTTAGCATAGGGTACAACAATGATTTCAGGAGTAGATTCCTTAATGCCCCTTACCCATTTAGCTCATCCCACCTCCCACAACCCCCCCATGTTTTGTTCTCCATCCCTTATGTTCATCTGTTTTGTCTCTTAAAGCCCTTATATGAGTGAAGTCATATGATATTTGTCTTTCTCTGACTGACTAATTTTGCTTAGCATAATACCCTCTAGTTCCATCCATATAGTTGCAAATGGCAAGATTTCATTCTTTTTGATTGTCAAGTAATACTCCATTGTGTGTGTGTGTGTGTGTGTGTGTGTGTGTGTGTGTGTGTGTGTACCACATCTTCTTTATCTATTCATCTGTCAAGGAACATTGTGGCTCTTTCCATTATTTGGCTATTGTTGATAGTGCTGCTATAAACATTGGCGTGCATGTGTCCCTTCGAAACAGCACACCTGTAACCCTTGGGTAAATACTTAGTAGTGCAACTGCTGGGTTGTAGGGTAGTTCTATTTTTAATTTTTTGAGGAACCTCCATACTGTCTTCCAGAGTGGCTGCACCAGCTTGCATTCCGACCAGCAGTGCAAAAGAGATCCTTTTTCTCCGCATCCTTGCCAACATCCGTTGTTGCCTGAGTTGTTAATGTTAGCCATTCTGACAGTGTGAGGTGGTATCTCCATGTGGTTTTGATTTGTATTTCCCTGATGATGAGTGATGTTGAGCATTTTTTCATGTGTCGGTTGGCCATCTGGATGTCTTCTTTGGAGAAGTGTCTATTCATGTCTTTTGCCCATTTCTTCACTGGATTATTTGTTTTTTTGGGTGTTGAGTTTGGTATAAGTTCTCTATAGATTTTGGATACTAACCCTTTATCTAATATGTGGTTTGCAAATATCTTCTCACATTCTATCAGTTTCCCTTTAGCTTTGCTGATTGATTCTTTCACTGTGCAGAATCTTTTTTATTGTTATGAGGTCCCAATAGTTCATTTTTGCTTTTATTTCCCTTGCCTCTGGAGACATGTTGAGAAAGAAGTTGCTGCAGCTGAGGTCAAAGAGGTTTTTGCCTGCTTTCTCCTCTAGGATGTTGATGACTTCCTGTCTTACAGTTAGGTCTTTCATCCATTTGAGTTTATTTTTCTGTATGGTGAAAGAAAGTGGTCCAGGTTCATTTTTCTGCATATCGCTGACCAATATTCCCAACCCCATTTGCTGAAGAGACTGTCTTTATTCCATTGGATATTCTTTCCTGCTTTGTCAAAGATGAGTTGGCCATCTGTTTGTGGGTCCATTTCTGGGTTCTCTATTCTGTTGCATTGATCTGAGTGTCTGTTTTTGTGCCAGTACCGTACTGTCTTGATGATTACAGCTTTGTAGTATAGCTTGAAGTCCGATTGTGATGCCCCCGCTTTGGTTTTTTTTTTTTCAAGATTGCTTTGGCTATTTGGGGTCTTTTCTGGTTCCATACAAATTTTAGGATTGTTGATTCTATCTCTGTGAAGAATGCTGGTGTTATTTTGATAGGGATTGCATTGAATATGTAGATTTCTTTGGGTAATATTGACATTTTAACAATATCTGTTCTTCCTATCCAGAAGCTCGAAATATTTTTCCATTATTTTTGTGTCTTCTTCAATTTCTTTAGCTTCCTATAGTTTTCAGCATATAGACTTTTCACCTCTTTGGTTAGATTTATTCCTAGGTATTTTATGGTTTTTGGTGCAATTGTAAATGGGATCGATGTCTTGATTTCTCTTTCTGTTGCTTCGTTATTGGTGTATAGGAATGCAGCCGATTTCTGTGCATTGATTTTATAGTCTGCAACTTTGCTGAATTCATGAATCAGTTCTAGCAGTTTTTGGTGGAATCTTTTGGGTTTTCCATGTAGAGTATCACATCATCTGTGAAAAATGAAAGTTTGGGCTCCACCTGGCCAATGTGGATGCCTTTTATTTCTTTGTGTTGTCTGATTGCTGAGGCTAAGACTTCCAATACTATGTTGAATAACAGTGGTGAGAGTGGACATCCCTGTCCTGTTACTGACCTTACAGGGAAAGTTCTCAGTTTTTCCCCATTGAGGATGATATTAGCAGTGGGTCTTTCCTATATGGCTTTTATGATCTTGAGGTATGATCCTTCTATCCGTACTTTCTTGAGGGTTTTTATCAAGAAAGGATGCTATATTTTGTCAAATGCTTTCTCTGAATCTATTGAGAGGATCATGTGGTTCTTGTCCTTTCTTTTATTGATGTGAGATATCACATTGATTGTTTTGTGGATATTGAACCAGCCTTGCATCCCAGGTATAAATCCCACTTGGTCGTGGTGAATAATTTTTTTAATGTCTTGTTGGATCCAGTTGGCTAGTATCTTGTTGAGGACTTTTGTGTCCATGTTCATCAGGGAAATTGGTCTGCAGTTCTACTTTTTACTGGGGTCTTTGTCTCTTTTGGAATCATGGTAATACTGGCTTCATATAAAGAGTTTGGAAGTTTTGCTTCCATTTCTATTTTTTTGGAATAGCTTATAGAGAATAGGTGCTAACCCTTCTTTAAATGTTTGGGAGAATCACCCTGGAAAGACATCTGGCCCTGGACTCTTGTTTTTTTGGGAGATTTTTGCTTACTAATTCAATATCCTTACTGATTATGGGTCTGTTCAAATTTTCTATTTCTTCCTGTTTCAGTTTTGGTAGTTTATATGTTTCTAGGAATTTGTCCGTTTCTTCCAGATTGCCCATTTTGTTAGCATATAATTGCTCATAATATTCTCTTATTACTGTTTTTATTTCTGCTGTGTTGGTTGTGATCTCTCCTCTCTCATTCTTGATTTTATTTATTTCGGTCCTTTCCTTTTGCTTTTTGATCAAACTGGCTAGGGGTTTATTGATTTTATTAATTCTTTCAAAGAACCGGCTTCTGGGGACGGCTGGGTGGCTCAGTCGGTTAAGCGTCCGACTTCGACTCAGGTCACGATCTCGCGGTCTGTGAGTTCAAGCCCCGCGTCGGGCTCTGGGCTGATGGCTCGGAGCCTGGAGCCTGCTTCCAATTCTGTGTCTCCCTCTCTCTCTGCCACTCCCCCATTCATGCTCTGTCTCTCTCTGTCTCAAAAATAAATAAGCGTTAAAAAAAAAAAGAACCAGCTTCTGGTTTCATTGATCTGTTCTACTGTTTTTTAGGTTTTGATAGCATTGATTTTTGATCTAATCTTTATTTCCTGTCTTCTGCTGGTTTTGGGTTTTATTTGCTGTTCTTTTTCCAGCTCTTTAAGGCATAAAATTAGGTTGTGTATCTGAGAACTTTCTTCCTCCTTTAGGAAAGCCTGGATTGCTATATACTTCACTCTTATGACTACCTTTGCTGCATCCCAGAGGTTTTGGGCTGTGGTGTTATCATTTTCATTGGCTTCCATGAACTTTTTAATTTCCTCTTGTTAGTCCATTCTTTCTTTATTAGGATGTTCTTTAGTCTCCAATATTTGTTATCTTTCTAATTTTTTTCATGTGGTTGATTTTGAATTTTATAGCGTTGAAGTCTGAAAATATGCATGGTATGATCTCAATCTTCTTGTACTTGTTGAGGGCTGATTTGTGTCCCACCATGTGATCTATTCTGGAGAATGTTCCATGTGTACTGGAGAAGAATGTATATTCCACTGCTTTAGGATGAAATGTTCTGAATATATTTGTTAAGTCCATCTGGTCCAGAGTGTCATTCAAAGCCATTGTTTCCTTGTGGATTTTCTATTTAGATGATCTATACATTGCTGTAAGTGGGGTGTTGAAGTCCCCTACTATTATGGTATTATTATCAATGAATTTCTTTATGTTTGTGATTAATTGATTTACATATTTGGGTGCTTCCACATTTGGCACATAAATGTTTACAATTGTTAGGTCTTCTTGATGGATAGACCTCCTTATTATGATAATGCCCTTCTTCATCTCTTGTTACAATCTTTATTTTAAAGTCTAGATTGTCTGATATAAGTATGGCTACTCTGGCTTTCTTTTGTTGACCATTAGCATGATAGGTGTCTTTAGGTCTAAAGTGGGTCTCTTGTAAACAGCATAGAGATGGATCTTGTCTTCTTATACATTCTGTTACCCTATGTCTTTTGATTGGAACATTTAGTCCATTGATGTTTAGAGTGAGTGCTGAAAGATAAGAGTTTATTGCCATTATGTTTCTTGGACAGTTGGAATTTCTGGTGGTATTCTCTGATCCTTTCTAGCCTTTGTTGCTTTCAGTAATTTTTTTTCCCCATCTTTTCTCCCCTGAGAAAGTGCCCCTCAAAATTTCTTGCAGAGCTGGTTTAGTGGTCATGAACTCTTTTAATTTTTGTTGGTCTGGGAAACTTTTAATCTCTCCTTCTATTTTGAATGACAGCCTTGCTGGGTAAAGAATTCTTGGCTGCATATTCTTCCAATTCAGCACATTGAATATATCCTGCCACTCCTTTCTGGCCTGTCTCGTTTCTGTGAAAGGTCTGCTGCAAACCTGATCTGTCTTCCCTTTTAGGTTAAGGACTTTTTTCCCTTGCTGCTTTCATGATTCTTTCCTCAACTGAGTATTTTGTGAATTTGACTATGATATGCCTTGTTGATGGTCGGGCTTTGTTGAGTCTAAAGGGAGTCCTCTGTGCTTCTTGGATTTTGATGTCTGTGTCTTTCCCCAAGTTAGGAAAGTTTTCCACTATGATTTGATCACATAACCCTTGTACCCCTTTTTCTCTCTCTTCATTTTCTGGGACCCTTATGATTCTGATGCTGTTCCTTTGTAATGAGTCACTGATTTCTCTAATTCTTAAACTGTGCTCTTTTGCCTTAGTCTCCCTCTTTTTTTCTGCTTCATTATTCCCCATAATTTTGTCCTCTATATCACTGATTCGCTGCTCTGCCTCATCCATCCTTGCCACTGAAGCACCCATTCAAGATTGCAGCTCAGTTATAGAGTTTTTTGTTTCATCCCGACTTGACTTTATCTCTGCAGAAAGGGATTCTAATCTATTTTCAATCCCAGCTAGTATTCTTATTATCATGATTCTAAATTCTGGCTCAGACATCTTTCTTGTATCTGTGTTGATCAAGTCCCTGGCTGCCGTTTCTTCCTGCTCTTTCTTTTGGGGTGAATTCCTTCGTTTCATCATTTTGAAGGAAAAAAAGGAATTAATAAGGTAAAAATAAACTTAAAATTAAAAACAACACACACACACACAAGATCAAATAAATGATGCTAGATCTTAGGTGTGTTTTGGTCTGGTTGTTGAAAGGAGCTTGTTAGAATAGAGAAAAAAGGGAAGAAAAAAGGAAAACATTTGATAATTTGAAAAAATGAATACAAAGAAATAGAATAAAATGAAACGATGGAAGTAAAATGGAATTTGAAAAATTTACAAAATAGTAAAAATATAGTATTAAAAAATTAAAGAAAAACATTTTTAATAAAAATTGAAAATAGAAATAAATTTTTTTCTCTTTCTTTATTCAAGAAAAAGAAAAGAAAAGAGAAAAAAAAAGAAAAGTGAATAAAGGGACCAGCAAACAGACTGAAATACAAGTGAAATTACTTCGTTTTCCCCTGGGAGTCAAACTATGCAGTGCTTTATTGTCGGTAAAACAAGCAGGTGGAGAGACTTGGGTTCCTGAAGAGAGAGGTTGGCCCCGTTGGGCGGGGCTTAGTGTAAAGGCTTTGTTCTCCATTAGATGGCACTGCTTAGCTTACTGGGGTGGATGTTGTGGCGCATGTAGGTGTGTGTGCGCATGCGCGGGAGGGGCGAAAATGGCATCACCCAGCTGTGTGGTCAGTAGTATCAGAGTTCTGTTCTCTCTGACCAGCAATCGTGCACTCATCCTCTGTGTCCAGCTTCCGTCCACCCCCCGCTTCCACAATGTCCGTGACCAAGCCGTCAGACTGCCAGGCAGCACCTCCCTCCTGAGTTTTATCTCAGAAGCAGCTGTGTTTCCCAACCCCTCACTTCTGAGGGACTGTGGCTTTGTTCCACTCAGACCTTCTGCGGGAGGGTCTCACCGAGCACTGGCTGGTGCCGGCCACCCCCAGGAACATTCTCGAGACTGTGCTGCTGCCAACGCCCAGAGACTGCGGCTGGGTGCCAGCCCGCCCCAGAAAAAGTTCACGCGGGCGTGTAGCAGCGGCGTTTCAGGGATTCTGGAAAATCACAACTCACATCTGGCGCCAGGCTTCACCCGCCAACGGCCTTGTCCCAGCACCAGCGAATGTGGTTGTTCTCCAGGATCCGCTGGGACGTTTGCCCGTGGGGAGTCCTCCCAGCAGGGGAACCGCCTCCTTTGTGGCCTGAGGACCTCAGTTTCTGCTCCCGGGGATTCGCCCCTCCCATCAGAGCTCCACCAGGTATGCAGCTGCGGAGTGTTGGACTCTGTGCTCCCCCTGTTTACAGAGTTTAATGTAATTTAAACCCTCTCCTTCTCCTTTCTCCCTTTTTTGTTCAGTCCCTTGCATACATTTTCTTTTCTCTCCAACTGCTTTGGGTAAGGGGGATGCTTTCCATACGCTCCACCTCTGCCCCCATCTCTGTCCTCTCTCCACAAGCACAAACAGCTCCCTGCACTCTCCAAATGTCTCTCCCCCACTTCACCTCTCAGCGCTGCATACCTGCTGAATTCTGTGGTTCAGGTTGTGCAGATTGGTGTATTAATCCTCAAATCAGTTTTCTAGGTGTGCAGGATGGTTTAGTGTTGATCTGGCTGTATTTAAGGGATGAGAGATGCAAAGAAAAGTTCCATGCTGTTCCACCATGTTGGCTCCTCTCCCCCACATTCTCATCTTTTTTATGTTTGCATAACATTCAATTGTGTGCATGTATCACATACATACCCTTACCCTTTCCTCTACCAGTGGACTCTTAGGTTGCTCCATATTTAGCACTTTTAACCTTTAAACTTTGTGTCAGCAATGTTTCAGGTTTTTTACTGTGGAGGCCATGTGTATCAATGATAGCAAAAGCTACCACCTACTGAGCTCCTAATACATACTAGGAATTGTAATAGGCACCTTATGTGCATTGATTAATTTAATATTCATGAGAACTCTTTCTGGTGAGTATCACAGTCACCATTTTATAGATGGAGACACAGAAGCTCAGGGAGGTCAAAGTCACACAACCTTTGAATGATAGATCAAGAATTTCAATTCAGATTCTCAAGCTCCAAATTTGGTTTAAAGCCCAGACATTCAATCCAGTTCCTAGATACCTGCTGGGGAGCATGCCATCTTCAACACACTTCTTCGTCAAGAGGGAAAAAAGCGTTAATTCCTGGTGTCTGAAAAAGGAAAAGTGGGTAACACCTACTCTAAGGAGGTGAAAATGAGCTTGAGAGATGAGTTAGATTTCATTCAGAGGGGAAGGACAGAAAGACAGACATTGGCATAGATGTGCAAAGTTCACTGTTGTATTTGTGTGTATAGGATAAAGCTAGGAAAGTACTTAAAGTACTTAAGTACTTAAAGCAAGAGTACGTTAAAGTATTTTAGCCTTCGTTCCCTTAAAAGATGGGAGGAGCAGGGCACCTGGGGGACTCAGTCGGTTAAGCCTCCGACTTGGGCTCAGGTCATGATCTCGCAGTCCCTGAGTTTAAGCCCCTCATCACGCTCTGTGCTGACAGCTCAGAGCCTGGAGCCCACTTTGGATTGTGTCTCCCTCTCTCTCTGCCCTGCCCCTGCTCGTGCTCTGTCTCTCTCTCTCTAAAAAATAAACATTAAAAAGTTTTTTTTAAAGATGGGAGGAACAGAGAACATCCTAGAGAGAATATGGGTCAGTCATTAGCTCAAAAATATCTTGTATTGCTTGTTGACTGAAGCATTTTATAGACTAAAGTCTTTACTGTTCCTGAGAGAATGCTACGTTATAATTATGGGCACATTCCTTTTAAATTTTTAAAATATTTTTGTTTATTTTTGAGACAGAGAATGAGCAGGGGTGGGGCAGAGAGAGAAGGAGACACTGAATCCAAAGCAGGCTCCAGGCTCTGAGCTGTCAGCACAGCGCCTGATGTGGGGCTCGAACTCATGGACTGTGAGATCATGACCTGAGCTGAAGTCAGATGCTTAACCGACTGAGTCACCCAGGCGCCCCTGGGCACATTCCTTTTAAATCTATCTATGGAGGCACCTGGCTGGTTCAGTCAGAGGAGCATGTGACTCTTGATCTCAGGGTCATGAGCTCAAGCCCCACTTTGGGTGTAGATATTACTTAAAATAAATAATTTAAAAACAAATCTAGGGGCACCTGGGTGGCTCAGCCAGTTGAGTGACTTCAGCTCAGGTCATGATCTCATAATTTCTGGGTTCAAGCCCTGTATCAAACTCTCTGCTCTCTGCTTTGGATTCTCTCTCTCTCTCTCTCTCTCTCTCTCTCTCTCTCTCTCTCTCTCCCCCCCCTCCCCTGCTCTCTCTCTCAAAAATAAATAAACCTTTAAAAATAAATAAATAAATCTATCTATGTAAGCTGATCACACAAGAGGAGAAAAGAAAAAAATGCAATTTGATTGTCCTCCCTCCAAATTTGCATCAGGCATCCCAGGAACAGAGAGACCTATTTAGTGGGTAATCCACAGCACAGAGAGGAAAAGATGTGCTTCATGCATAGAATTCTCAACATTAAATGTTAACTCAGGCAGCTAAAATATCCAGCAGGAAGTGGGGAAAGGATATTTTAATTTTCCATATGAGCTGGAAGAATGTTCCATCTATTTCTTGTCTTGTTTCAAGGAGACATGATCTTGTAACACTTCAGAGAGACTGAGCTCAGACCTCTCTCCTGCATGTATTTCCAAACCCCAGGTTCCCCTGGTCCAAACACCCACAGTTTGCTCATCTCCTACTATAATGTGTATAAACGTCTGTTTCAACCTGAGAGCAGGAATTACGTCTCATTCCGCTTTTGCAATCCCAGTATCCAGCATAAATCCTTGCATCTATTACGAGCTCCAAACTGTGTGAGAACAGACTTGGAACTCTCCTTCCCATGCCTCACTACAACTGATGTAAAGCTTTCGCTTCATTTTCCCCTCTAAACCCACAGAGATTAGGACAGCCCCCTAAGGCCCATCTCTCGGATTTAAACTGGCCCTTCTCTTGCAGCCGGCTGCAAGCACAGAGTACCATTGGCAGCTGAGAGAACAGAGGCGCCAAACGAAGAGAGGTGGGTGAACTCACTGCTCAGGACAAAGGCAGCTTCTTCCAAACATTCCTGGCCAACACTTCACATCACTGGCATCTTCACTTATGTCCAGGGGCAGAAGCTGAATATTTGTGGCCCCCAGAGTCTCCTTGAGAAAAGAAAAAGCAGGACCCGTGTCACCTTAGCTGAGAGGTAAGAAAACAAGATTACTTGATTTGGCGAGGGGGCTGGGGGGGAAGAGAAGACCAGAAAAGTTCTCCCTCCTATAAGTCACCTGTGGGGTGCCAGACACTACCTGGGTGCCATGGAGACTATCTGAGGTCTAATTCCCATGACAATGTGAGAAAGTCAGTGCTGTTATGTCCCTATTGGAGGCAACACAAAGGTCAGAAAGTCAGAGCCCTTGTCTGAGTCAGAGGCAGAGCCTGGATTAGAACCAGTGTCTGTCTATTCCAAAGCCCTTCTCTTAACCTTAATGGAAATATATTTTAATTTTTTTAATGTCTATTTATTTTTGAGAGAGAGACAGAGCATGAGCAGGGGAGGGGCAGAGAGGGAGACACAGAATCTGAAGCAGGCTCCAGGTTCCGAGGTATCAGCACAGAGCCTGACATGGGGCTCGAACTCACGAACCACGAGATTATGCATGACCTGAGCCGAAGTCAGACACTTAACCGACTGAGCCACCCAGATGCCCCGTGAATTACAGTATATTTTAAACTGAGGGTTATAAAGTAGTTGTATTAAGTCAGTACTAATATTAAATGTTTATTTCTGAGACAGAGACCGAGCATGAGTGGGGGAAGGGCAGAGAGAGAGGGAGACAGAATCTGAAGCAGGGTCCAGGTTCCGAGCTGTCAGCACAGAGCCCACTGTGGAGCAAACTCACAAACCGTGAGATCGTGACCTGAGCCGAAGTCGGTCACTCAAGTGACTGAGCCACCCAGGCGCCCCTAAGTCAGTACTAACGTTAAAGATCACATGGCATAGGGGCTCCTGGATGACTCAGTCAGTGGAGTGTGCAACTCTTGATCTCGGGGTTGTGAGTTTGAGCCCCATGTTGGGTGTAGAGATACTTAAAAAATAAAATCTTTTTAAAAATCACCTGGAGGGGCACCTAGGTGGCTCAGTCGGTTGGGCATCCGACTTCAGCTCAGGTCATGATCTCACAGCTTGTGCGTTGGAGCCCCGCGTCGGGCTCTGTGCTGACAGCTCGGAGCCTGGAGCCTGCTTCAGATTCTGTGTCTCCCTCTCTCTCTGCCCCTACCCCGCTCACACTCTGTCTCTCTTTTTCTCAAAAATAAACATTAAAAAATCTTAAAAAATCACATGGCTAGAACATTAGAGAAAATATGAAAGGGAATCACACAGATTAAAGGTAAGTATTTCTTTGAGAGATTTCTGCTTTATTTCTATATGTGGTGTATGTGCGCACCATTGTGATTGGGTAACAACGTGAGTATATTCCTTATTTGGGGCAATAGTAAAAATGTATGAAGCCAGCTGCACTGTATTTTACTGCATCTAGATTGCCCGGACACAGAAAGCAGGCAATAAATGAAAGCCATCTTAGCTAGTATCTTTTTTATTCCTCGTGGACCTATTGTTACCATCTTCAGTAGTAGTTAGCTCAGGTTTAGAGAGATTAGGAATTTTGCTCACTGCTCATCATAACCTCTGCAGGGGCAAAAATCATGTCAACCTTGACTATATCTCAGGCTCTTGGTGCAATTCAGGTGCAAAATGTTTGTGCAACCATCCCCAGAGAGCCCAGTACCTTTTTAGGTGCATTTGTGAGTTATTCAGCAGGTTAATCAAGGACATTCCAGAGCATCTAAAGTTATCAGAAGGGCAAGATAACCTGAAGAAGTCTTCAGGAAGAAGTTAAGAACAGGAGCAGCTAGAAGGAGAGGAGGGCAGGGCGCCTGGGTGGTTCAGTGGTTAGGCGACTGACTTCGGCTCATGATCTCGTGGTTTGTGAGTTCTAGCCCCACGTCAGGCTCTGTGCTGACAGCTCAGAGCCTGGAGCCTGCTTCAGATTCTGTGTCTCCCTCTCTCTCTACCCCTCCCCTGCTCATGCTCTGTGTCTCTCTGTCTCTTAATAGTAAATAAACGTTTAAAAATTAAAAAAAAAAAAGGAGAGGAAGGAAAAAGCAGGACAGAGGTAAGGCAGAGCATAGACAGGAAGGAAGCCCATGGCAAGAGACTGCAACAGACACTCGTTTTTAGCACCAGAGAGAGCACCTCTAATGGGCTCAGCTCTTACTCCCGGCCAAGAACAGCCCAACAGGCCAGGTGACCCCATTCAGAGCTAAGAACATCCACCCTAGACAGAAGTTGGCCTGAAAATAACTTGAAGTACCAACTTTGAGCCTCATTGTGCTTGTCTGAAAAATGAGGGCTTGTGCCAAAATACCAAGAGGGAAGTTTTCACCAAAACATATCTACCTTCCTGTGCCAAACTGTGTCCCCATAATCATAAAATAGCATCAACAATGACCACCAATAATTTATTTCATTCATATTATTCAAGGTGTTTTTATCTGTTACTTGAAGGGGAGTATCTTAATGACCTCGTCTATCTTTGCCTAAACCAACAGTTTTGGAGGGAATGATCCTTTTTCCTTAATTTGGACATGTTAGGAATTAAGCATGGTCAGTGGGGAAATTTTGCTGAAATTGAGGGAGAAGGCATTAAAGAATTGGAGAAAGAACATAATATTTGTATTCAAAGAAATCTTAGTACTCACACTTCATGTGAAATTTTTGTCATTTTTTAAAGGGAGAGAGGGTGGACCCCTACATTAAGTGCAAGAATGTGCCATCAATATTTCTGAAAGAACCTTCAGACACCGATACCAATTGTTACCTCAGGGAGCGCTGTGGGAGCAAGAAAATTACTTTTAAAATTAACATACATAAACTTGAGTTTTTTTGTGTGTAAATACATATATTTTAACACACATAGAAACTGTTTTTATCAGTAGCTTTTATAGGGGCACTTGGGTTGCTCAGTGGTTAAGCATCTGACTTTGGCTCAAGTTGTAATCTTATAGTTTGTGAGTTCAAGCCCCATATTGGGCTCTGTGCTTATGGTGCAGAGCCTGCTTAGGATTCTCTCTCTCTCTCTCTCTCTCTCTCTCTCTCTCCGTCTCTCTTTGCCTCTTCCTTGCTTATGCTCTCTCTCTCAAAATGATAAGTAAATAAACTTAAAAAATAAAACAAATGGCTTTTATATAAATAATGAGTGGATACAAAAAATGCAACCCAGAAATAGGTATAAAAATAATGATGCATTTGTTTTTGTGCATTTCTGTGACTTATTTCACACAGCATTATACTCTCTAGCTCTATCCATGTCATTGCAAATGACAAGATTTCATTCTTTTTTATGGCTGAATAATATTCCATTATGTGTATATGTATACACACACATACATATATACGTTACGTACACATACACCACCTCTCCTTTATCCATTTGTCAGTTGATGGACACTTGGGCTGCTGACACAAATCACTATATTGTACACTTGAAACTAATATATCACTATATGTTAACTATACTGGAATTAAAATAAAAATAGAAAAAATAAAATAAAGGTGCAATGACTCCCTTGTACTTACTAGCCATTTTAAGAAAATGATCTTTGAAGCCCCTGTGTGCCCTTCCTACACCACTCCTCACTGCTAGGAAGTATGTTTCTTGAATTTGGGGCTCACTTTTCTCCTATTTTATCTGCCACATGACTTTGTATCCCTAAACAATATGTTTCTTAACATTTTTTTGCACAGTTTGGCTTTTATGTAAATGGAATTATAACTGCACACTCATGTAACTCTCTTTCTTTGTTCAATATAACGTTTCTGAAATTGATTTATTCATAACATTAGATGTGGCTCTGATTCACTCATTTCTTTATAGAATAGTATTGCATTGTATAAGGAAATCATAATTTAGTTATCAATTCTACCACTAAACACTGGGGATGTTTACAGTTTTTTTTTTTTCTAGTAAAACGGTGCAGCTGTGAACATTAGTTACTCTGGATATATGCTTGGACACAGAATTTCTGGGGCATGGTCATACCTTAAAATTTACTACATAATGCCAAATTGTTTTCTGAAGTGATCATGCCAATTCAGACTGTCAGCGACCATGTGTGAAAGTTAGCATTATTAAACTTAATATTTTCAGAAGTTTATATTTGTGCCAATTCCACGGATGTGAAGTGGTATCTAATTTGGGTATTAATTTTCATTTCCTTTGTTACTAATGAGATTAGCATATTTCCATGTTTTCAGTGATGAATTATTTTTTCATGAGATATACATTCAGGCCTTTTCCCCAAATTTCTGTGGAAAAACCTATTTTGCATATTAACTGTCCAATTCCTTTGTATATCCTACATAGGGATTCCTTGTCACCCATACGTATTGCAGGAATATTTTTCCAGTTTGTGATTTTTAATTTTTTTTGGTGATCAGCTTTTCTTTTGATAGTTACACTTTACATTTTTTTCAAGTTTACTTATCTAAGTAATCTCTACACCCAATGCGGGGCTCAAACTCACGACCCCGAGATCAAGAGTCACACATTCTTCTGACTAAGCCATCCGGGTGTCCCAGATTTTTAATTTTATTTATTTATTTTTTGATTTTTACATTTTAAAGCAGGCAAGTTTTGAATTCTTTTCTTATATTCTTATAGTTTTCTCTGCCACCAAGGCCACAAAGATATACTTTTATTTTGTTTTCTAAAATTTCAGAAATTCGCACTTCACCTTTTGGTTTTCATTCGCCTGAAATCGATTTTCTCTGCATGTGGTATGATGTATGGTTTCAATTTCCTTTTATTTTTCTACACAAATAATTTACCCAAAAACCATTAATAGAAAGACCTATCTTCTTCCTGATTATCCTCAATACAAGTTATGTGATAAATCAAGTTTGTATATATATGTGTATGTTCCCAAGCCTCACCCCACCCTGTTACTCTGTTTATCTCTGACACATAATTTTTTTCATTGGGATGTTTAACTCAGAGACTAGCACACCACGAGAGATTTAGAGTGCATCGGGGTAGAGATGGGGTATTGTGGGCAGAAAATGACTTTCTTCCTCCTCAGTTCTGCACTCCTGGGCCACTCTGGATCTCGTTTTCCTCAGCAATGCTAAACGCCTTCCCAACTTAAGGTTTTGCACGTGCTTATTCCTATTCTGTTTCAAGTGCTCTCTCTCTCTAGCTCAGTGTTCAGCCTGTTCCTCCAGACATTACTGGCCATCTTCTTTCTTGGCTTTCTTCTTAGCTAAAATTTATCCCTATATTTGTCTTCTTGTTTGCTTTCTCTATTCCTCACTAGCAAGAATATAAATTGTGAAAGCTTACGGCCACTGGTTTTGTTCGCTGTTTGATTTCAGGCCCCTTGTACATAGTATACACTCATATAGTTGCTGTTTGATACATACGATAAATAGCAAGTCAGAAATAAGTCCAAATAGCATATTTTATGCATGCCAGTGACCTAAAAATCATACTGGATCCTCAGAGTCAGCAACAGAGGCAAAGGACCCCTGCTTCTTCTTCTTCTTCTTTTTTTTTTTTTTTTGTATTTTTAAAAGCTTATTTATTTATTTTGAGTGAGACAGAGACAGCGCAAGTGAGGGAGGAGCAGAGACAGAGAGGGAGAGAGAGAGAATCCCAAGCAGGCTCCACACTGTCATCACAGAGCCTGAAGTGCAGCTCGAACTCATGAAACCACAAGATCATGACCTAAGCTGAAACCAAGAGCCAGACACTTAACCGACTGAGCCGCCCAGATGCCCCATAAGGACCCCTACTTCTAGAACTCTGTTCTCTGGACAAGTTACTTACTGCTTATGAGCCTCAGTACAGTCGTGTATGAATGGATAAAATCATGCTATTTTTGTAGGGTCGTGAAAATTAATTGATCTCCATGTGTTTAAAACATGCAGCACAGTGTAGGGGCACATATGTGGTGTTAACACATATAGTTTTTTTTCCTTAAAAAAAAAAGGATGTGTTCTCTTTCTAGGAGTCATTTTTAGAAATATTCAGAAAGGAAATTATTCATTGGTCTTTCTTAGAAAAACCATTATTGATGGCACTTTTCTCTAATTAGCTGTGACAAATTTCCTCCAGAAGTTCAACCTATTAAAAGAGGTATGCTTTCAGAATAAAGGGATTGTGAATCTTCCTTTATTTAAAAGATTGGAGACAACCCCTTGCATCCTGAGAAACTTTTCAAGAATGAGAAAAAGGAGAGGGAGGGAGGGAGGGAGGGAGGGAGAGAGAGAGAGAGAGAGAGAGAGAGAAAGGAAGGAAGGGGGAGGAAGGAAGGAAGGAAGGAAGGAAGGAAGGAAGGAAGGAAGGAAGGAAGGAAAGACAAAGACCAGACCACTTAAAGTCATCAAAAGAAAAGAAAAAAACAATCATAGCTTTTACCTCCATTTTACAGACAAGATAACTGAGGCTCAGTTTCAGATTCTATGTCTCCACCCCCCCCCCGCCTTTCCCCCACTCTAGCTGTCTTTCTCTCTCAAAAATAAACATTAATTTTTTAAAAAAATATACCTGAGGCTTATAAGGGTTGAATTGCCGAAGGTCACAGATTTACTAAGTACATGTGGAGGTTTTCCATTTCCGGTTTTGCGACATCCCACCTCACCAGTCCTCCTGACAACAGTCAACCCACAGCACTTACATTGGCTCTCAGGACCCCTGATGCTCTTCCTCTTTGCCGTTTTACTCCTGCGTGGATCACAGTCTCCTCTAACCTGCTTCTTTTGCACTTAGATGGAGAGGCCCCTGGAGTTGGGCAACGTGACCAGAGTCCAGGAGTTTGTCTTGTTGGGTTTATCCACAAGGCTGGGCATAAGGATTGTCCTGTTTGCCATCTTCCTGGCCCTCTACCTGCTGACCCTCCTGGAGAACATGCTCATCATCTACCTCATCTGCAGTCACATCGAGCTCCACAAGCCCATGTATTTCTTCCTGGGCAACCTGAGCTGCCTGGAGATGTGCTATGTGTCCGTGACCATGCCCAGTCTGCTCGTGGGGCTGGGCTCCAGTCCATGCCATGTGCCCTTCGCAGCCTGCATGACACAGCTTTTTTTATTCATAGCTCTCATTAGTACCAAGTGCACCCTCCTGGCCTCCATGGCCTATGACCGCTACGTGGCCATCTGCCGCCCACTCCACTACCCACTGCTCATGAGGCCCCAGGTCTGCCTGGGCTTAGCCTTGTCCTCATGGCTTGGGGGGCTGTTGGTCTCAGTGGCCAAGACATCATGCATTGCCAGTCTGTCCTACTGTGGCCCCAATGTCCTCAACCACTTTTTCTGTGATGTCTCCCCTCTGCTCAACCTGTCCTGCACTAATGTGGCTCTGACGGAGCTGGTGGACTTCATCTCTGCTATCGTCATCTTCTGTGGGTCATTGCTAGTGGCTCTGGCCTCCTATGTGGCCATCGGGAGGGCTGTGCTCCACATGCCATCAGCCGTCACCCGCTGCAGAGCCCTCTCCACCTGTGCCTCCCACCTGGTGGTGGTGGGCATCTTCTATGGGGTGGTCCTCTTCATGTATTCCCGCCCCCGCCTCATCGGTTCCACAGACCTCAACAAGGTGCTATCTGTCATCTACACGGTGGTCACACCCATGTGCAGCCCCGTCATCTACTGCCTGCGGAACAGGGAGGTCCAGGCAGTGCTGCACAAAACCCTCCACTCACCCCGGGTCTCTTCAGCGACAACACACTTTGCCCGCTCCTGATTTTAACAGAGCACACTGATGGTCACCAGAAGGGAGGTGGGTGGGGGTGCATTGAACAGGTGATGGGGAAGAAGGAGGGCCCTTGTGATGAGCACCGGGTGATGTACGAAAGTGTTGGGTCACTAGATTGTGCACCTGAAACTAATATTACACTGTATGTTAACCAACTGGAATTTAAATAAAAACTTTAAAAAGTAATAATAAGATAACACTACTTCCCTGTTCCCAACAACTTTTGCTTCACCATATAATTGGCTTTGGCTAATGGAATGTAGACCAAATTGAGAGTTCTGAGCTGATGTCTGGGGAAGCACTAACTGTTTCCACTGCCTTCTTGCCATTTGCCTTGAGAAGAACATCTCCTGGTTCTGGGATGAGAGACAAGTAGAACAGACCTAAGCCTGCCCTGCAGCCTGAAGCAGAACACCACCATAGATCCAGAAGCCAGAAAAAAAAAAAAACCAAGTGTGCTACTGAAGCCACTGAAAAACATTTTTGGATTGCTTGTAACACAGCAGTGTTGTAGCAATGACTGACTAATACAGCATCATATTGGTTAGGTAATGGATTTCAGCCTAAAACAGTTGCTTAAACAGGATACAACGAATTTCTCATCAATGTAGCAGCACTTATTTGGTATTAATAAGACAGTCCAAAACGTCAGAGTTCCCCTATCTTGTTATATCATTCTCAGCATGACGCTTCCAGGTCAGGGTGCAAGATGGCTGCTCCAGCTCCAGTCATCACGCTTGAATTCCAACCAGAAGAGAAGGAGAGCGAAGGAAGTACAGGAAAGTGTCTTTTCCCTAAAAAGCATAACCTAAAACTTTTCCATGGACATTTGTCCAGCACATACTCCTATGACATCATGGAGAGAAGGGAAGAGCTGAGAAACATTTTTTGTGTGTGTATGATGTAAGAAAGTGGTCCAGGTTCATTCTTCTGCATGTCGCTGTCCAGTTTTCCCAGTACCACTTGCTGAAGAGACTGTCTTTATTCCATTGGATATTCTCTCCTGCTTTGTCAGAGATGAGTTGGCCATACATTTGTGGGTCCATTTCTGGGTTCCCTTTTCTGTTCCATTGATCTGAATGTCTGTTCTTGTGCCATGGAAACATTTTTTTCTGGATTCCAGCTGAGATATGGTGGATCTATTACTAAAGGAAGAAGGAAGGACTGATGTTGTAGATGACCACAACCTTTGTCACACATATCTCCCTCACAGTGTGGCTGTGAATGTGACAAATCTATATAAAGTGTTTTGAATAGGGTCTGGAATTCAGCAAATTCTCTATAGACAGTAGAATTATTATAGCTGTAAATCTTTGGGAATATGGAGATGAATAAGACATCACCTTTCTTCAGTGAGTTCTCTTATTTATTCGACCAGATTCACCGAGCAGCTAACGTGGACCAGGCATTGTTCCGGGCAACGCGGATGGGGTCCATGCTCTGAGGTGCTCACGTTATGCTTTGCATATTTTCAGCTGGCTGTGAAGTGAGCTCCACGGAGGAATAGCAAGAGGAGTGGAGTGTGGTGCCACAGCAACTGGGGACGCAGAAGCCAGACCTTGAAGGTGTCTGCATGCACAGGGAAGACAAGGAAGATCACGACATTCAGATGACACTGGTGCACAGGCACCAGATACGACACCCCTGACATGTCCACACAACGCTGAGTCTAGTGCAGCTGGAACCACAACAGAATGGCATCTTGAGTTCCCAGTGAAAGAGGTTCAGCTCTGTCTTATGGACACAAAAGACACAGATTAAAGTGATTTTTTAGGGGCACCTGGGTGGCTCAGTCAGATAAGCATTCAACTTCAGCTCAGGTCATGATCTCATGGTTTATGAGTTCAAGCCCCATGTCAAGCTCTATGCTGACGGCTCAGAGCCTGGAGCCTGCTTTAGATTCTGTGTCTCCTTATCTCTCTGACCCTTTTCTGCTCGTTCTCTCTCTCTCTCTCTCTCACTCTCTCTCTCTCAAAATAAACATGAAAAATTTTGAAAAAAATAGTGATTTTTAAATTGAAAATTACATCTTTTTTTAAAATATGAAATTTATTGTCAAATTGGTTTCCATACAACACCCAGTGATCATCCCAAAAGGTGCCCTCATCAATACCCATCACCCACCCTCCCCTCCCTCCCACCCCCCATCAACCCTCAGTTTGTTCTCAGTTTTTAAGAGTCTCTTATGCTTTGGCTCTCTCCCTCTCTAACCTCTGTTTTTTCTTCCCCTCCCCCATGGTCTTCTGTTAAGTTTCTCAGGATCCACATAAGAGTGAAAACATATGGTATCTGTCTTTCTCTGTATGATTTATTTCATTTAGCATAACACTCTCCAGTTCCATCCATGTTGCTACAAAAAGCCATTTTTCATTCTTTCTCATTGCCACATAGTACTCCATTGTGTATATAAACCACAATTTCTTTATCCATTCGTCAGTTGATGGACATTTAGACTCTTTCCATAATTTGGCTATTGTTGAAAGTGCTGCTCTAAACATTGGGGTACCAGTGCCCCTATGCATCAGCACTCCTGTATCCCTTGGGTAAATTCCTAGCAGTGCTATTGCTGGGTCATAGGGCAGGTCTATTTTTAATTTTTTGAGGAACCTCCACACTGTTTTCCAGAGCGACTGCACCAGTTTGCATTCCCACCAACAGTGCAAGAGGGTTCCCGTTTCTCCACATCCTCTCCAGCATCTATAGTCTTCTGACTTGTTCATTTTAGCCATTCTGACCAGCATGAGGTGGTGTCTCAGTGTGGTTTTGATTTGTATTTCCCTGATGAGGAGCAAGCACATTGACCATCTTTTCATGTGCCTGTTGGCCATCTGGATGTCTTCTTTAGAGAAGTGTCTATTCATGTTTTCTGCCCATTTCTTCACTGGATTATTTGTTTTTTGGGTGTGGAGTTTGGTGAGCTCTTTATACATTTTGGATACTAGCCCTTTGTCCTATATGTTATTTGCAAATATCTTTTCCCATTCCGATGGCTGCCTTTTAGTTTTGTTGAGTGTTTCCTTTGCTGTGCAGAAGCTTTTTATCTTCATGAGGTCCCAATTGTTCATTTTTGCTTTTGATTCCCTTGCCTTTGGGGATGTGTCAAGTAAGAAATTGCTATGGCTGAGGTCAGAGAGGTTTTTTCCTGCTTTCTCCTCTAGGGTTTTGATGGTTTCCTGTCTCACAATCAGGTCCTTTATCCATTTTGAATTTGTTTTTGTGAATGGTGTAAGAAAGTGGTCTAGTTTCATCCTTCTGCATGTTGCTGTCCAGTTCTCCAAGCACCATTTGTTAAACAGACTGTCGTTTTTCCATTGGATATTCCTTCCTGCTTTGTCAAAGATTAGTTAGCCATAGTTTTGTGGGTCTAGTTCTGGGGTTTCTATTCTATTCTATTGGTCTATGTGTCTGTTTTTGGTCCAATACCATGCTGTCTTGATGATTACAGCTTTGTAGTAGAGGCTAAAGTCTGGGATTGTGATGCCTCCCGCTTTGGTCTTCTTCAAAATTACTTTGGCTATTCGGGGCCTTTTGTGGTTCCATACAAATTTTAGGATTGCTTGTTCTAGCTTCAAGAAGAATGCTGGTGCAATTTTGCTTGGGATTGCATTGCATGTGTAGATTGCTTTGGGTAGTATTGACATTTTAACAATATTTATTCTTCCAATCCATGAGCATGGAATGTTTTTCCATTTTTAATATCTTCTTCAATTTCCTTCACAAGCTTTCTATAGTTTTCAGCATAGAGATCTTTTACATCTTTGGTTAGGTTTATTCCTAGGTATTTTATGCTTCTTGGTGCAGTTGTGAATGGGATCAGTTTCTTTATTTGTCTTTCTGTTGCTTCATTATTAGTGTATAAGAATGCGACTGATTTCTGCACATTGATTTTGTATCCTGCGACTTTGCTGAATTCATGTATCAGTTCTAGCAGACTTTTGGTGGAGTCTATCAGATTTTTCATGTATAACATCATGTCATCTGCAAAAAGTGAAAGCTTGACTTCATCTTTGCCAATTTTGATGCTTTTGATTTCATTTTTTAATCTGATTGCTGATGATGCTAGAACTTCCAACACTATGTTAAACAACAGCGGTGAGAGTGGACATCCCTATCGTGTTCCTGATCTCAGGGAGAAAGCTCTGTTTTTCCCCAGTGAGGATGATATTAGCTATGGGCTTCATAAATGGCTTTTAGATGTTTAAGTATGTTCCTTCTATTCTGACTTTCTCGAGGGTTTTTATAAAGAAAGGATGCTGAATTTTGTCAAATGCTTTTTCTGCATCAATGGACAGGATCATATGGTTCTTATCTTTTCTTTTATTAATGTAATGTATCACGCTGATTGATTTGCGAATGTTGAACCAGCCCTGCATCCCAGGAATGAATCCCACTTGATCATGGTGAATAATTATTTTTATATGCTGTTGAATTCGATTTGCTAGTATCTTATTGAGAATTTTTTCATTCATATTCATCAGGGATATTGGCCTGTAGTTCTCTTTTTTTACTGGGTCTCTGTCTGGTTTAGGAATCAAAGTAATGCTGGATTCATAGAATGAGGCTGGAAGTTTGCCTTCCCTTTCTATTTTTTGGAATAGCTTGAGGAGGATAGGTATTACCTCTGCTTTAAATGTCTGGTAGAATTCCCCTGGGAAGCCATCGGTCCTGGACTCTTATTTGTTGGGAGATTTTTGATAACTGCTTCAATTTCTTTGCTGGTTATGGGTCTGTTCAAACTTTCTATTTCTTCCTGTTTGACTTTGTCCATTTCTTCCAGGTTGTCCAGTTTGTTGGCATATAACTTTTCATAGTATTCCCTGATAATTGTTTGTATCTCTGAGGGATTGGTTGTAATAATTCCATTTTCATTCATGATTTTATCTATTTGGGTCATCTCCCTTTTCTTTTTGAGAAGCCTGGCTCGAGGTTTGTCAATTTTGTTTATTTTTTCAAAAAACCAACTCTTGGTTTTGTTGATCTGCTCTACAATTTTTTTAGATTCTATATTGTTTATTTCTGCTCTGATCTTTATTATTTCTCTTCTTCTGCTGGGTTTATTCTGCCTTTGCTGTTCTATTTCTTTTAGGTGTGCTGTTAGATTTTGTATTGGGGATTTTTCTTGTTTCTTGAGATAGGCCTGGATTGCAATGTATTTTCCTCTCAGGACTGCCTTCGCTGCATCCCAGAGCATTTGGATTGTTGTATTTTCATTTTCATTTGTTTCCATATATTTTTTCATTTCTTCTCTAATTGCCTGGTTGACCCATTCATTCTTTAGTAGGGTGTTATTTAACCTCCATGCTTTTGGAGGTTTTCCACACTTTTTCCTGCGGTTGATGTCAAGCTTCATAGCATTGTGGTCTGAAAGTATGCATGGTATGATCTCAATTCTTGTATACTTATGAAGGGCTGTTTTATGACCCAGTATGTGATCTATCTTAGAGAATGTTCCATGTGCACTCGAGAAGAAAGTATATTCTGTTGCTTTGGGATGCAGAGTTCTAAATATATCTGTCAAGTCCATCTGATCCAATGTATCATTCAGGGCCCTTGTTTCTTTATTGATCCTGTGTCTAGATGATCTATCCATTGTTGTAAGTGGAGTATTAAAGTCCCCTGCCATTACCACATTCTTATCAATAAGGTTGCTTATGTTTGTGATTGTTTTATATATTTGGGGGCTCCCGTATTCGGCGCATAGACATTTATAATTGTTAGCTCTTCCTGATGGATAGACCCTGTAATTATTATATAATGCCCTTCTCCATCTCTTGTTACAGCCTTTAATTTAAAGTCTAGTTTGTCTGATATAAGTATGGCTACTCCAGCTTTCTTTTGGCTTCCAGTAGCATGATAAATTGTTCTCCATCCCCTCGCTCTCAATCTAAAGGTGTCCTCAGGTCTAAAATGAGTCTCTTGTAGACAGCAAATAGATGGGTCTTGTTTTTTTATCCATTCTGATACCCTATGTCTTTTGGTTGGTGCATTTAGTCCATTTACATTCAGTGTTATTATAGAAAGATATGAGTTTAGAGTCATTGTGATGTCTGTAGGTTTCATGCTTGTAGTGATGTCTCTGGCACTTTGTCTCATAGGATCCTCCTTAGGATCTCTTGCAGGGATGGTTTAGTGGTGATGAATTCCTTCAGTTTTTGTTTGTTTGGGAAGACCTTTATCTCTCCTTTTATTTTAAATGACAGACTTGCTGGATAAAGGATTCTCAGCTGCATATTTTTTCTGTTCATCACATGGAAGATCTCCTGCCATGCCTTTCTGGCCTGCCAAGTTTCAGTAGAGAGATCGGTCATGAGTCTTATAGGTCTCCCTTTATATGTTAGAGCACGTTTATCCCTAGCTGCTTTCAGAATTCTCTCTTTATCCTTGTATTTTGCCAGTTTCACTATGATATGTTGTGCAGAAGATCAATTCAAGTTACGTCTGAAGGGAGTTCTCTGTGCCTCTTGGATTTCAATGCCTTTTTCTTTCCCCAGATCAGGGAAGTTCTCAGCACCTTTCTCTCTCTCTTCCTCCTCTGGAATCCCAATTATGCATATATTATTACGTTTCACCACATCACTTAGTTCTCTAATTCTCCCCTCATACTCCTGGATTTTTTTTATCTCTTTTTTTCTCAGCTTCCTCTTTTTCCATAATTTTATCTTCTAATTCACCTATTCTCTCCTCTGCCTCTTCAATCCAAGCTGTGGTCACCTCCATTTTATTTTGTAGCTCATTTATAGCATTTTTAGCTCTTCCTGACTGTTTCTTAGTCCCTTGATCTCTGTAGCAATAGATTCTCAGCTGTCCTCTATACTTTTTTCAAGCCCAGCGATTAATTTTATGACTATTATTTTAAATTCATTTTCTGTTATATTGCTTAAATCGTTTTTGATCAGTTCATTAGCTGTCGCTACTTCCTGGAGTTTCTTTTGAGGAGAATTCTTCCATTTGGTCATTTTGGATAGTCCCTGGAGTGGCGTGGAGCTGCAGGGCTCTTCCCCTGTGCTGTCTGGGGTAACTTGTGTTGGTGGGTGGGGCTGCAGTCAGACCCAATGTCTGCCCCCAGCCCATCGCTGGGGCCACAGTCAGACTGGTGTGTACCTTATCTCCCCCTCTCCCAGGAGCAGGGCTCACTGTGGAGTGGTGTGTCCCCTGTCTGGGCTACTTGCACACTGCCAGGCTTGTGGTGCTGCTTCTATGGAATCTGGCGTATTGGGGGGGGGGGGGTGGATCCGCAAGGTGCGCAGGGGCAGGAGGGGCAGACTCAGCTTGCTTTGCACCAGGAGGGAGGCAGACCCATCGGAGGGATGGATCCACAGAAGCACAGCTTGGGTATTTGCGGGGTGTGAGCAAGTTCCATGATGGGAACTGGTTCCCTTTGGGATTTTGGCTGGGGGGTGGGCGAGGGAGATGGCACTGGCCAGTGCCTTTGTTCCCCCACTGAGCTGAGCTCTGTCCTCTGGAGCTCCACAACTCTCCCTCTTGTTGTCCTCTAGCCCTCCCACTCTCCAAGCAGAGCTGTTGACTTATAACATTCCAGATGTTAAGTCCCGCTGGCTGTCAGAACTCACAGAGTCCAACCCCTCCACTTTTGCAAGCCAGAATTCAGGGGCTCTGCCTTGCAGGGCAGGCTGCCCCTCCACCAGCCTGGCTCCCTCCCACCAGTCCGTGTAGTGCGCACTGCCTCTCTGCCCTTCCTACCCTCTTCCGTGGGCCTCTTGTCTACGCTTGGCTCTGAGAATCCATTCTGCTAGTCTTCTGGTGGTTTTCTGGGTTATTTAGGCAGGTGTGGGTGGAATCTAAGCGATCAGCAGGATGCGGTGAGCCCAGCGTCCTCATACTCCACCATCTTCCACAATCTTGAAGTCCAAAAATTACATCTTTAGGGTGAGCCTGGGTGGCTCAGTCAACTAAGCATCTGACTCTTGGTTTCAGCTCAAGTCATGGTCTCACGGTTCATGGGTTCGAGCCCTGCACTGGGCTCCACACTGACAGCGCAGAACGTGCTTGGGATTCTCTGTCTGCCTCTCTCTCTGCCCCTCCTCCTCTCGTGCTATCTCTGTGTCTCTCAAAATAAATAAGTAAAGTTCAAAAAGAAAAAAAATACATCTTTATCACAAAAACAACACATACTTATCACAAAAAAAATGACAAAACACAACAAAATGAAAAGGAAAGCAAACCCTTCCCAAGTTCCTCCACATAATGGCAATCCCTGTGAACATTTTATAGTATCGATTTTCCAATTCTTCCCTGTATACATATAGACACACACTGCATTTAAGCATGAAAACACAGCTGTACTCTAATGGGTAAATAATGTGTGGTATTTCCATACAATGGAATATTACTCAGCCTTAAGAAGGAATGAAATATTGCTAGATGCTATATCATGTATAAGCCTCAAAAGTATTACACTAAGTGCAAGGAGACACACAAAAGCCCACATATTATATAATTTCATTTATATGAAATATCCAAAACAAGAAAATCCATACAGACAAAGAAGACTTACAGTTTTTTAAGCTAGTGGGCTGGGCTTTGGGAGTGATTTCTATTGTGTACAGGATTTTTTTGGTAGTGATGCAAGCGTTGTAGAATTAGATGTTGGCGGTGGTTGCACAACTTTGTGAATATACCTAAAACTCAATGAATTACACATTTTAAAGGGTGAAGTGTATGGCATGTGAGTTATATCTCAATAAAAAGGAAAAGTATTGAGGGGTTCCTGGGTGGCTCAGTCAGTTAAGCATCTGACTTTGGCTCAGGTCATGATCTCACAGTTTGTGAGTTCAAACCCTGCGTTGGGCTCTGTGCTGACAGCTCAGAGCCCGGAGCCTGCTTTGGACTCTGTGTCTCCCTCTCTCTCTGCCCCTCCCATGCTCGCACTGTGTCTCTCTTTGTCTCTCAAGAAATAAAAAAATAAATTAAAAAAAAATGAAAAGTATTGATAACTTGAGATCTCCCCCATGGCCTATCCGCTGGTCAGCTTCAGGACTGGTGTAGGGTTCTGCAGAATGCTGCCTGGACCTCCCTGTTCCGCAGGCAGTAGATGACGGGATTGCACATGGGTGTGACCACCGTGTAGATGACAGACAGCACCTTGTTGAGGTCCATGGCTTCTATGCGGCTGGGACGGGCGTAGATGAAGAGAGTGGCTGCGTAGAAGATGCCCACCACCACCAGGTGGGAGGCGCAGGTGGAGAGGGCTTTGCGGCGGGCAGCGGCTGATGGCATGTGGAACACAGCTCTCCCGATGGCCACATAGGAGGCGATGGCCATGAGGAGGGAACCCCAGAGGATGACGATGGCAGAGATGAAGTCTACCAGCTCTGTCAGGGCCACGTGGGTGCAGGACAGGTTCAGCAGAGGGGAGACGTCACAGAAGAAGTGGTTGAGGACGTTGGGGCCACAGTAGGACAGGCTGGCGATGCATGATGTCTTGGCCACTGAGACCAACAGCCCCCCAAGCCATGAGGACAAGGCTAAGCCCAGGCAGGCCTGGGGCCTCATGAGCAGTGGGTAGAGGAGTGGGCGGCAGATAGCCACGTAGCGGTCATAGGCCATGGAGGCCAAGAGGGTGCACTCTGTGCAGATGAGGACTATGAAGAAGAAAAGCTGTGTCATGCAGGCTGTGAAGGAGATATGGTAAGGTCCAGTCCACAAACCCACGAGCAGACTGGGCATGGTCACGGACACATAGCACATCTCCAGGCAGCTCAGGTTGCCCAGGAAGAAATACATGGGCTTGTGGAGCTCGATGTGACTGCAGATGAGGTAGATGATGAGCGTGTTCTCCAGGAGGGTCAGCAGGTAGAGGGTCAGGAAGATGGCAAACAGGACATCCCTTACGTCTGGCCTTGTGAACAAACCCAACAAGACAAACTTCTGGACTCTGGTCACATTGCCCAACTCCAAAGGCCTCTCCATCTAAGAATAAAATACATCTGCAAAATATTTTGCACATCTTTCTCTATACAGCTTGCCTTATTCTGGTTCCACACTGTTGTATCACCTACTTAACACCCTTGATACACTCCTCAGTGTCCTTAGAATAAGCATCATGTGTCCTGTCATGGCCCCCGAGCCCCCATGTTCTGATCCTTGCTGACTACTTCACATCACAGCACCATTTGTCACATCCATTGTAGCCCCATGGAGGCCCTTTCACCCCCTCAAATACTCCAAGGTCTTTCCAGCTGTAAAGCATTTCCACATGAAGTCTCTCCATCCTAGAACAGCTTTCTCCCCATTCTTGTGTTTCCCATGTCTGGGAATCCTTGACATTCTTGGCATGAGTTTTTCAATGTCATATCCTCAGAAATTCCCTGTCAAACCCCGTGTCGTTATTCTTTATCCCTGCAACCCATTACTTCTGCGCCAGGGTGATTGTTATTAACTTTATTTAGTTTAAATTACTCGCACAAACTGGAGGTTGTTGGGGGGGATGGGTGAAATAGGTGAAGGGAATGAGGGTGTGTACTTGCTGTGATGAGCTCCAGGTAAGGATGGAAACCTTGAATCACTGTATTGTACACATGAAAAATAATACTGTATGTTAATACTAGGATTAAAATGAATGAATGAGGGGCACCTGGGGGGCTCAGTCGGTTAAGCATCCGACTTCAGCTCAGGTCATGATCTCGCAGTTCGTGGGTTTGAGCCCCTGGTTGGGCTCTGTGTGGACAGCTCAGAGGGTGGAGCCTGCTTTGAATTCTGTGTCTCCCTCTCTCTCTGCCTCTCCCCTACTCACACTCTGTCTCTCAAAAATAAATAAACGTTTAAAAATTTTAATTGAATGAATAAATGAATAGGATTACTTGCATGTTTGTTGAGTTATGCAAAGTCTCTCCAACTTGGTTGTAAGCCTCTTGAGGAAAGAGATGGGGTCTATCTCGCTCACAGCTCTCACCTCAGGACCCAGCAAAGGAGTGCATTGCCTGGTACCTTATAGGTTCTTGACATACGTTTATTCAATGCACGGAGGATCAGAGTTGGACTTCAGGCATCACACTCCTCAGCAGGTACAGCAGCAAAGAGAAGGCGATGTTGGCTGGGAACTCTGGGACTCTGCCCACGTGCCCTTCAATTTCTGATGGCTGTTGATTCGGAAGGGAGGTGATGTAGCGTGTTTGGGAGAACATTCACCGTGGGATCAGAAACCCTGCCTTGTCGGCCTATTACATCAGCACATTGCTGAGTTCACCCAAGTCTTAGTTTTTCCCTTTGTGAAATGGGGAGAATGATATTGGCTCCCACGGAATAGTGTGGGGGTTGCATAAGGAAAGGAAAGGGAGGGAGTCCCTTCTGGCCACTGCCTTGAGGAGGATGAGGGGGGCTGTGCAAGCAGAATTTCAGCCCACACGGGCCTCCATCTCCTGGGAGGGTTGGCACGGCCGCTAGTCCTGGTGCACCTGCTGGCATCCGCCACACGTCCAGTGTTCTTCCAGGCACTGATCTGTCAGCCAACTGTTCTCCAGTCAGATGCTTCTGCTCCAAACAGGAGTGCTTTATTTAGCACGTGAAAACCACACCGAACTTTCTATCTCCCAAATCAGCACCACTGTCAGTCCCAAACACTAGTACAGAGAGAAGTAGAGGGGTGTCTGTGGCCCTCATCCCTCACCCACTGCTCTTCTGTCTCAAAAAGAAGCAGATAGGGGCACCTGGGTGGCTCAGTCTGTTAAGCCACTGACTCTTGATTTCATGATCTCACAGTTCATGAGATCAAGCCCTGCATCAGGCTCTGTGCTGACAGCACAGAGCCCGCCTGGGATTCTCTCTCTCTCTCTCTCTCTCTCTCTCTCTCTCTCTCTCTCCCTCCCCTGCTCATGTGCACTCTCTATCAATAAATAAACTTAAAAAAATAAAAAATAAATAAAAACAAATTCAGTGCTTCTCCTGGTCCTTTGGCATAGAGAACAATGCTTATCTCCATATTCTGAGATTCCTCTCTTGATTTGATGATATTTATTGATGACACTTACCACCATTTATTAAAGAATGGAGTCAGGTACAGCAATTTTCTAGAAAAAACAATGGAAGTTTGATGCCTGATTTTCTATAGAGGGGGTTCTATCCTCCCCACCCCCAACATATCTTATTATAAAGATGGAAGCAGTATTTATTGTATATATGTATGTCCAGGTTGGGTTCTTTTTAAAAAAAATTTTTTTTGAGGTTCATTTATTTTTGAGAGAGAGACAGAATGCAAGGAGTGGATGGGCAGAGAGAAAGGGAGACCCAGAATCCAAAGCAGGCTCCAGGCTCTGAGCTGTCAGCACAGAGCCCGACACGGGGCTGGATCCCACAAACCGTGAAATCATGACCTGAGCTGAAGTCGGACACTCAACTGACTGAGCCACCAGGTGCCCAGGTTGGGTCCTTTTAACAAACAATTTCATTCATTGCTCAATGTCCCGTGAAGCAGGTGTCATTTCCTGGTTGTTAAAGATGAAGAAACAGAGTTTCCCAGAGGCTACAAGTGCAAAGTAAGGACACTGGGGTTTTTTTTTCAAACCAGTCCTGTCCAATTTTACCACCCAGCAGGGCTTTGCATGAGGTTGCATTGCTTATGAAACATACCCTCGGTCTGTTTGAGAGCCACATGTGTCTCATTCTGTCACAAAGCCTTCCTGGCATAGCCTCGCCCTACATCTATCCCAGCTGCACAGCACAGATGATGCTTACTCTAGTCCTACTGAGCTTCTTCCTTTCACAGGGATCTTCTTTGGAATGAAACGGGCATATCTTTGAACTCTAGATGTGCCACTGCCTCCCTAGGAGCCAGTCACTTAACCTCTCCGATCCCTAGTTGCCTCACAAATAAACCCGGGTTCTGAGTGCAGAGTGAAAACTAGAAATTACAATAATCCCCATTTTCCAACATCTACCAACTGCCAAATGTTGTGTCAGGAGATCTTTGCTTTTATTTTATCCTCATCACAACACTGAGAAGTAATCACCAATGTTCCCATGGTATGGATGTGGGAACTGAGGATCACGGAGTCTGCTTGTGTGCCTCAAAGCCTTCCAACTGCTGGGAGTAGAATACAGATTCCACTGCCCAGGTGTGGCTGACCCCATCTCATTATTTTCTTCTCTATCTCTTGGGACTTGGGGTGAAATTTTCATTTTATGATTATTTTTTGAAACATGTTGGCCAAAGAAGAAAAGAAAATTAGTCTTCTAGTCTGGGAAGGGAATGTTAGGACTGAAAGGGCCATTTGAAAGGACTCTGTTTGATATTCTTGTTTTTTGCAGGAGGAAACTGAAAATACCTATACAGGTGCAAGGGCTGTGGTTGGTGCTACAGTTACATAGTTCAAATGGATTTGAGTTTTCCAAAATCCCAGATGTCAAGTTGCTGCCTCCATATGGTGTTGGGATCCTGGACAAAGACTCTATAGGCTGGACCTTATTTCATCGTCCCATTCACCCTGTGAGGTAAGCTTTTGTTGTTTTTTTTTTTTTTTTTAGCTCTGTTTTACTGATGAAGAAACAGAGGCATAGAAAGTATAAGACATTGCTCAAGCACCTTGACAAATCATGGAGGTGATGCTCAATTTAGGTTGGCATTCTGAAGCCATATTCCACTGCTTCCTTCACCACCCTAGGTCTCAATTCCCTTGATGACACTTCTAACCTCAGAGAAGATTAAATGTAGCAATGAGGTTAACACAGCCAAGGCTCAGCTGAGGTCTGTTTGCCCCAGTCCAACAGTGGTTGGAACAGTGTCCAGTCCCGAAACAAGCACATTATATCTGCCCACAGCAGTCCCCTCCCAAGGAGGGTCTGTGGTCCTGGATATGACTCTCCAGACAAGCCCTGTTAGCACCAAAGGGTGAAACTCTTCTGGGTACTAAACAAGAACATCTCCACTGCTCTATTCTGTCTGTGCTCCCTCCCCCACCAGATTTTTCTCTTCCACGACCCACTTTCTCTCTGCTCCTGCCTCTGTTAATAATCCCTCTCTTTGTGCCTGCACCAGACTCACTTCTGCTACAAACATCATATCAAACATCATAGCCAGTCACCTTAGATGCCAATAGGTTTTGTTTTTTGTTCGTCTTACATAAAATACAATCAATTTAACTTCAAAGGTCACTCTGGAATTCTTCAGCCCAGAAGCAGAGTGCACAGTGGCTATTTAGGATTTTTGTTTCATCCCATAAACATTTATCCAGCATCAGCAAAGTACTGCACACTGTGCTAGGCACAGTGGGGATATGGAGATGAACGAGATACGCCCCATCCAGAGGAGTTTTCTATCCGATTCTTTCTTATCGGTGCAACTTGGATAAGTTACTTAGCCTGTCTGGCACTTGATAGCTTTTTATGAAAAAAAGATAGACGTAATTGTCTTCATCTCAAAGCAAGTAATAACATCTCCACTATTACATAAGAGTCAGATATGAGAAAGATAAATACCGTATGATTCCACTCATTTGTGGGATCTAAAAGCAAAATAATAAACAAACAAAAAGCAGATGGAGACCTATAAATACAGAGAACAAATGGTGGTTGTCAGAAGGAAGGGGCTGGGGGGTGGGTGGGCAAAAGGGGTGAAGGGGAAAGGGAGGCACAGGCTTCCAGTAATGGAATAAGTAAGCCATGGGAATAAAAGGCATGGCATAAGGAATATAGTCAATGACATTGGCATAGCGTTGTGTGGTGACTGATGGCAGCTACACTTGGGAACACAGCAGGTGGTTCAGAGAAGTTGAATCCCTATGTTATACACCTGACACTAATGTAACATTCTGCGTCAACTATACTCAAATAAAAATTATGGGGCACTTGGGTGCCTCAGTTGGTTAAGCATCTGACTTTGGCTCAGGTCATGATCTCATGGTTCACGAGTTCAAGCCCCACATCAGGCTCTGTGCTGACAGCTCAGAAGCTGGAGCCTGATTCACATTCTGTGTGTGTGTGTGTGTGTGTGTGTGTGTGTGTGTGTGTCTGCTTCTCCCTGCTCGCTCTCTCTCTCTCTCTCAAAAGTAAATAAACATTAAAAACAAATAAACAATAAGAGTCAGATAGACCCAACTCTGAATACCAGGTCTTCTGCTTAATAGCTATGAGACTTTGCACAAGTTACATGTCTTACTAGAACTTCAGTTTCCACACATGCAAGCTGGGAATGATTTTAGTTCTTACCTTGTGGTGTTGCCCTGTGCCAAGTTTCTGGCACACGATAAACACTAATTGTTAGCTATTATTATTATTATTAAATAACATGTCATCCCAATATGGGCACTATCTTCATGATACACACATTATCTCATTAATCTGGGTTGTCCCCATTCTGTGAGTGAGGTGTTATGCTTTGCATTTTGCATGGGAAGAATTAAAGCTAGGAGAGGCAAAGAAACTTGATGTAGAGGTCACACAGGTAGTTAGTGGCATACCCAGCAACCAAGCCTGGATCTGTCTGATTCTGAAGCCAGAAATCATTCCTCTAGACTGTGCTGTCTGTCTGTGTGAAAGCAGTCACACACATTCGAATGTGTGCAGGGAAGCTATCCTTTGTTCTGACCTCCATATTGGATTTCAGGGTTCACCTGTTGATCTAATCCATTCTAGCTAGAGGAGGCGATCAACAAGGAGGAGACAAAAATCAGTTAGGGTAGGGGTTTGATGACAGAATATTCACTCCTAGAAGGAAGGATTAGGAAAACCTCACATAGGATCTGACATTTCATCTGAGCCTTGAAGGATGAGTAGAATTCTGAGTTAGAAAACGGGTAAAGAAATGGGCAACCTGGGAAGAAAAAAACTATGCTGGTAAAGACATCAGTGTGTGTTGGGGCACCCAGGTGGCTCAGTCAGTTAAGCGTCTGACTTCAGCTCAGGTCATGAACTCACAGTTTGTGAATTCAAGTCTTGTGTCGGGCTCTGTGCTGACAGCTCGGAGCCTGGGGCCTGCTTCGGGTTCTGTGTCTCCCTCTCTCTCTGCCCCTCCCCTGCTCACACTCTGTATCTCTCTCTCACTCAAAAATAAATAAAAACATTAAAAACAATTTTTTAAAGGACATCAAGGTATGACCCCACTTTGACCAAAGTCACCCAGCTAGTTAGGGAGGTTTCCAGCTTCCAACCCAGCCATCCTTTTCCAATCGTCCCCGGGAGACATAATTCAGTCTTGAAAACCAGACGTACCTGGGCTCCAGCTCTCGACCCGGCTCATGTGAAATCAAGCCCATGTACTTGCTCTTACTGACCTTCAGTTCTTCATCTGTACAGTATACTTATTCCTACATCAGAAGATTATTGGGACGACTGATGGAGATCACACAAGTATCACTCAGCAAAGCAAGTGACACAGAGCCGATGTGCCCTAAGTACCATTCCATCATGTTGATGTTTCCTTCCCACTGGCCCCCCAAAGATCTGTCCAGTCTCCTTACCAGAACAGTTCAACTAAGGTGGGTGTTACCCAGTCTTCTTCCCTCCGTAGGGTCTCTGGTCAGTGATCAGATGATCTGGGCATCCACTTGGGGACAGAATTTTCAGGAATGAGTTCAGCAGTCGGAGACGAGGATATCTCCTTGAATTCCCCCTGGCCTGGAAGGAGCTCTACCTCAATGGACCCACTTTGCACCTTCATCCACCGCACACTCTGAATGGGCTCCTGCCTGGGCTCTGCCAAGTTGCATCCATCCTCACAGCCAGTAGGCAAGCAGAAAGGCCAGTTTAAACTACAGCTGGGGATCTTGAGACCTCTCTCTCCCTTAATCTCTGTGGAATTACAGACCAGATGGGATTTTGTTTTTCTCAATCTCAGTTGGGTTTGAAAGAAGAGGGCAAAGGCACCCCTAATTCGGGGACTCATCTGTAGGCCATATCCGTAAGCATGCACTGATACCTACTATCTGCTAGCATCTGTTTCAATAAGCATGCATTTATCCCCTCCTCTGTGCTAGCATGTGTCCTGGATGCTGGGAACACAAAATCAAGGCAGACTTCACTTCTGCTCCCCAGGTCTGGGGTACAGGTGAATATGGAACCCCACGAGGGCCAGAAACTGGGGGAGCAGAGAGGAAGGAGACTAGTCCCGCATGGGGACTTACAAAAGACATTCAGAAGAATGCACTGGCAGAGCTAAAGGTTCAGAAAGTCTTCCAGAATTACCTCCACTCAGCAGTCAAGAAACATTCGATATGTACACTAGGCACATACTAGGTCATATGGAGGGATTTTTAAAATCTTTTGAAATTTATTTGAAAAAATTTTTAATAAAATAAAATAAAATAAAATAAAATAAAATAAAATTTATTTGAGAGGGAAGAGGGCAGGGACACAGAGAGAGAGACAGAGAATCCTAAGCAGACTCCACACTCAGCACGGAGCCTGACATGGGGTTTGATACCACGACCCCGGAATCACGACCTGAACCAAAACCAAGAGCTGGGTGCTTTGACTGAGCCACCCAGGTGCCCCATTAGATTTTTTTTTTTAATTCCTGTGTGGTTAACATACAGTGTTATGTTAGTTTCAGGTGTGCAATGTAGTAGTTCAACAGTACCACATGTTACTGCTCATCGAGATAAGTGTATTTTTTTTAATTTTTATTTAACTTATTTTTTTAATTTACATCCAAGTTAGTTAGCATATAGTGCAACAATGATTTCAGGAGTAGATTCCTTAGTGCCCCTTACCCATTAAGCTTATTCCCCTCCCCCCCCAGTAACCCTCTGTTTGTTCTCCATATTTAAGAGTCTCTTATGTTTTGTCCCCCTCCCTGTTTTTATATTATTTTTGGTTCCCTTCCCTTGTGTTCATTTGTTTTGTTTCTTAAAGTCCTCATATGAGTGAAGTCATATGATATTTTTCTTTCTCTGACTGACTAATTTCACTTAGCATAATACCCTCCAGTTGCAAATGGCAAGATTTCATTCTTTTTCACTGCCCAGTAATACTCCATTGTATATATATACCACATCTTCTTTATCCATTCATCCATCGATGAACATTTGGGCTCTTTCCATACTTTGGCTATTGTTGATAGTGCTGCTATAAACATTGGGGTGCATGTGTCCCTTTGAAACAGCACAGCTGTATCCCATGGATAAATACCTAGTAGTACAATTGCTGGGTTGTAGGGTAGTTCTATTTTTAACTTTTTGAGGAACCTCCATACTGTTTTCCAGAGTGGCTGCACCAGTTTGCATTCCCACCAGCAGTGCAAAAGAGATCAGTGCCCCATTAGGTTTAAAAAAAAGGAAAAAGAAAAAACAGTGTCATTGTGCCTGCCTGGCTCGGTCAGAAGAGCAAGCAACTCTTGATCTCAGAGTTGTGAGTTCAAACCCCAAGTTGGTGTAGAAACTACTTAAAAAAATAATAAATAAATAAATAAATAAATAAATAATCAAACAGATAGATATTTAAAAAGCATTCCCCTTCTTGTCTTCTGTATGAATTTATAATTTCTTAGTATGGTATTTCAAGTCCTGGATTTTATGTTTCCAGGCAAGACTTTCTGCTTCATTTGCTCTAAACTCCCTCCTGTCCCATGTCTGGGACACCTAGTTCTCTCTATACCTTGGCTTATTCAGATCCCTCTGTCTGAAGTACCCTTCCCTGTCTCCATTTTTCCTGCAGAAAATATGACTCATCTTCTGAGACTGAATTGTTTACAAAAGCTATCACTAGCTTTATTTATCACTGACCCCCAACCTGCCTGTTTATCTTTTTGGATTTTTAAATTGGTAAAATACACATAACATGAAATTCACCATCCTAGTCCTGTTTATAACTGCACAGTTTGCTGGCATTAAGTACATTCACACTGTTGTGCGACCGTCCCCACCACCTGTCTCCAGAACTCTTTTCCTCTCGTGAAACTGAAATTCTGCACCCACTGTACACTGTCTCCCCATTTCCCTCCACCTCCCTGCACCCATCGTCCTACTTTCTGTCTCTATGACTCTGACTACTCCGGGCCGCTCATATAAGTGGAATTATGCAGTATTTGTCTTTTTTGTGACTAGCGTATCTCACTTAGCATGATGTCCTTAAGGCTTCATGTATGTTGCAGTGTGTGCCAGGACGTCCTTCTATCTCAAGGGGGGATAATAGTCCACTGTGTATGCTTACCTCACACCTTGCTTACCGATTCATCTGTTTCCTTCCCCCTTTTGGCTATTGTGAATAAGCTGCTGTGAACGTGGATGCATGGGCATCTCTTTGAGATTCCGTTTTCAATTTTTCTTCAACCCCAACTCCCTTTATCAGTGCTACCTGGGGCTAGTTGGATGCCTTAAAAAATTTTTTTTTAACATTTATTTATTTTTGAGAGAGAGAGAGAGACAGAGTCAGAGTGGGGGAGGGGCAGACAGAGAGAGAGAGAAACACAGAATCCAAAGCAGGCTCCAGGCTCCAGGCTGTCAGCACAGAGCCCAACACGGGGCTCAAACCCACAAACCATGAGATCATGACCCTAGCTGAAGTCAGACGTTTAACCGACTGAGCCTCCTAGGCACCCCTAGGTGCCTTTAGATCAGGAGCCTGTAGGACTGGTCCCAGATTTAGCTGGAGCTCACAGACATGAGGGGGGCTTCCAATATCTGATGGGTTCTGATGAGGGGAATTGATGGTGGCTGTTGCCTACGCAAGGAAGCTGAGCTCAGCAAGTTGAGTCAAGAAAATGGGTCTATCTTCTGCCTGTGTGTGATTTTTGTTTGAGTACAATTGATAATGTTACATTAGTTTCAGGTGTACCACATAGTGATTTGACAAGTTTATACACTATGCTATGCTCACTACAAGTGTAGCTATAAGGCTATTACAACGGCATTGACTGTATTCCTTATGCTGTCACTTTTACCCCCATGACTTATTCTTTCCATAGCTGGAAATCCATATCTCTGACTCCCCTCATCACCCCCCCATCTCTCTGACAAACATAAGTTTATTTTTTTGTGTGTTTAGAGGTCTGATTCTGCTTTTTGTTCATTTATTCATTTGGTTTTTTTTTTAAGATTCCACATATGAGTGAAATCATATGGTATTTTCCTTTCCCTGACTGACTTACTTCACTTAGCATAATATACTGTAGGTCCATCCGTGTCATTGCATATGGCATGATCGTAACCTTTTTTATGGCTGAGTAATATTCATGTTCATATATATATATATATATATATATATATATATATATATATCATCTTCCTTGTCCCTTTTTCTATTGATGGACACTTAGGTTGTTTCCATATCCTGGCTGTTATAAGTGATGCTGCCATAAACATAGGGGTGCATATATCTTTTCAAATTAGTATGTTCATCTTCTTTGGGTAAACACCCAATAGTGGAATTCTTGGATCATATGGTATTTCTATTTTCAATTTTTTGAGGAGTCTCCATACTATTTTCCACAGCAGTTTCTTCAATTTACATTCCCACCAACAGTGCATAAGTGTTCCTTTTTCTCCACCTCATCAACTCCTGTTATTTCTTGTCTTTTTTATTTTAGCCATTCTAGCAGGTGTAAAATAATATCTCATTGTAGTTTTGATTTTCAGTTCCCTGCTGATGAGTGATGTTGAGCATCTTTTCATGTGTCTGTTGGCCATCTGTGGTTGTTTTTGTTTTTGTTTTTTTTGAAAAATATTTATTCAGTTTCTCTGCCCATTTTTAAAAAAAAAAAACATTTAATTTTTGAGGGAAGGGGAAAGGTCAGAGAGAGAGGGAGACAGAGGATCTGAAACAGCGTTTATTCTGAGAGCACACATGTGGGGCTTAAATTAATGAACCATGAGACTATGGCCTGAGCTGAAGTCAGAGGCTTAACAGATGAGCCACCCGGGTGCCCCCCACCCCTGTCTGCCCATTTTTTAATCAGATTGTTTGTTTCTTTAGTGTTGACTGTATAGGTTCCTTCTATATTTTGGATATTAACCCCTTATCAGATATATCATTTGCAAATATCTTCTCTTATTCAGTAGGTTGTTTTTTTTTTTGTTTTTGTTTTGTTGATGGCTTTCTTTGCTGTGCAAAACCTTTTTATTTCAATGTAGTCCCAATACTTTAGGTTTGTTTTTGTTTCTCTTGCCTTAGGAGACATGTCTTTAAAAATATTGCTATGACTGATGTCAGAGAAAGTTACCTTCTGGGATTTTTTATGGTTTCATATCTCACATTTAGGTCTTTAATCCACTTCAAGTTTATTTTGTGTATGGTGTTAAAAAGTGTTCTGGTATCATTGTTTTAGTTGTAGCTGCCCCCATTTTCCCATAACAATTTATTGAAGGAGATGAGAGAGGACATGCCTGAAACCAGGACAAAGGAGCACAGTGGGAACACTGTAGAACCCGCCTAAGTCTTGTAGGAATTTGAGTTTCTGACATGAGGTAAAGGGACCTTGTCTGAATGAGGGGACAAAAATGCTTCCCAAGGAAATGATGGAAGAGTGTTGAGAGAAAAAAGTGATCCAATTAGCATGGCCAGGAGGGAGAAAGAAGAGCATGGCAGGCAGAGGGAATAGGATGGATGGATGGATGGGTGGGTGGATGGATGGATCGATGGATAGAAGGATGGACAGAAGGATGGAAGTGTGGATGGCTGGAAAGATGGAAGTGTGGATGGATGATGGGGTGATGGAAGTGTGGATGGATGGATGGATGGATGGGTGGAAGGATGGAATTTGGATGGATGGATGAATGGATGGATGGATGAAAGGATGGATGAAGAGATGGATGGAAGGATGGAAAGATAGAAGGTGGATGGATAGATGGATGGATGGAAGTGGGGTTGGATGGATGGATGGATGGAAGGATGGATGGAGGGATGGATGGAAGGATGGAAGGTGGATGGATGCATGGATGGAAGGATGGAAGTGTGGATGGATGGATGGATGGATAAATAGATGGAACGATGGAAAGAGGATGGATGGATGAATGGATGGATGGATGGATAGAAGGATGGATGTATGGAAGGATGGAAGGTGGATGGATAGATGGATGGATGGAAGGATGGAAGGAGGATGGATGGATGGATGGATGGAGGGATGGATGTGGATGGATGGATGGATGGATGGATAGATGGATGGATGGATGGAAGGATGGAAGGTGGATGGATGGATGGACTGATGGATGAAAGTTTGGATGGAAGGACGGATGGAAGGTGGATGGATGGATGGAAGGATGGATGGATGGATGGAAGGATGGAAGGATGGAAAGTGGATGGATGGATGAATGGATGGATGGATGGAAGGTGGATGGATAGATGGATGGAAGAATAGAAGATGGATGGATGGATGGATGGATGGAAGTGTGGATGGATGGATGGATGGATGGAAGGTGGATGGATAGATGGATGGAAGGATGGAAGATGGATGGATGGATGGATGGATGGATGGATGGAAGGATGGATTGACGGATGAAAGTGTGGATGGACAGATGGATGGATGGATGGAAGTGTGGATGCTTGGATGGATGGATGGATGGATTGATGGACAGATGTGTGGGTGGGTAAATAGAAGGGTGGAAGGAAGGAGAGAAGGAGTAAATGGAGGGTGGATAGATGGAAGGATACACAGATGGACAGATGAAGGATGGGTGGACAGACTGAAGGATGGATAGACATAGGGAAGGATGGATGGATGAAAGGATGGAAGGAGGGGTGGAAGAGAAGAGGGGAAAAAAGGAAGGAAGGAAGGAACGAACGAACGAATGAACGAACGAAGGAAGGAACAAAGGAAGGAAGGAAGGAAGGAAGGAAGGAAAGAAGGAAAGAAAGAAAGGGTAAATGGAAGAGTGGAAAGATGAAAGAATGAACAGGTAGACAGGTGGATGGAAGGATGGGTGGATGGATGGATGGACAGATGGACGGATGGATGGATGGATGGATAGAAGGATGGATGGATGGAAGGATGGAAGTGTGGATGGATGCATGGGTAGAAGGAAGGATGGATGGAAGGATGGAAGTGTGGATGGAAGGACGGATGGAAGGAAGGATGGAAGTGTGGATGGATGGATGGATGGATTGATGGACAGATGTGTGGGTGGGTAAATAGAAGGGTAGAAGGAAGGAGGGAAGGAGTAAATGGAGGGTGGGTAGATGGAAGGACACACAGATGGACGGATGAAGGATGGGTGGACAGACTGAAGGATGGATAGACATAGGGAAGGATGGATGGATGAAAGGATGGAAGGAAGGGTGGAAGAGAAGAGGGGAAGAAGGAAGAAAGGAAGGAAGGAAGGACAGGTTTATGGGAGGGTGGGAAGATGAAAGGATGGACAGGTAGACAGATGGATGGAAGTATGGGTGGATGGGTAGATGGATGGATAGAAGGATGGATGGATGGATGGATGGGTCGATGGATGGATGGATGAAGGATGGATGGATGGAAGGATGGAAGTGTGGGTGGGTGGAAGTGTGGATGGATGGATTGATGGATAGAGGGATGGATGGATGGATGGAAGGATGGATGGATGGATGGATGGATGGAAGGATGGATAGAAGGATGGATGGAAGGATAGAAGGATGGATGGATGGATGGATGGATGGAAGGATGGATGAATGGATGGATGTGGATGGATGGATGGATGGATGGATAGAAGGATGGATGGATGGATGGATGGAATTGTGGATGGATGGATGGATGGATGCATGGGTGGATGGATAGAAGGAAGGATAGAAGTGTGGATGGGTGGAATGTGGATGGATAGATGGATGTGGATGGATGGATGGAAGGATGGATAGGTGGGTGTGGATAGATGGATAGAAGGAGGGATGGATGGGTGGGTGGATGGATGGAAGGATGGGTGGGTGGATGGATGGGCGGATGGATGGATGGAAGTATGGATAGAAGGATGGAAGTGTGGATTGATGGCAGGATGGATGGATGAATGGATGGATGGAAGGATGGAAGGTAGATGGATGGAAGGAAGGATGGATTGATGGACAGATGTGTGGATGAGTAAATGGAAGGGTGGAAGGAAGGAGGGAAAGAGTATATGGAACCGTGGGTAGATGGATGGACAGACAGATGGACAGATGAAGGATGGGTGAACAGACTGAAGGATGGATAGACATATGGAAGGATGGATGGATGAAAGGATGGAAGGAAGGGTGGAAGAGAGGAAAGAAGGAAGGAAGGAAGGAAGGAAGGAAGGAAGGAAGGAAGGAAAGAAATGGTAAATGGGAGGGTGGAAAGATGAAAGGATGGACAGGTAGACAGATGGTTGGATGGAAGGATGGATGGAAAGAAGGATAGAAGGATGGATGGATGGATGGAAGGATGGATGGGTGAATAGATGGATGTGGATGGATGGATGGATGGATGGATGGATAGATGGATGGATGGAAGGATGGATGGATGCAATGATGCATGGATAGAAGGATGGATGGATAGAAGGATGGATGGATGGATGGATGGATGGATGTGGGTGGATAGATGGATGGATGGAAGGAAGGATGGATGGATGGATGGATGGATGAAAGGATGGTTGGATGGATGTGGATGGATAGATGGATGGATGGATGGAAGGATGGATGGATGGATGGATGTGTATGGATGGATGGATATAAGGATGGAATGATGGACAGAAGGAAGGAAGTATGGGTGGATGGATAGAAAGATGGATGGATGAATGGATGGGTGTGGATAGATGGAGGGATGGATGGATAGAAGGATGGATGGATGGATGGATGGATGGTGTGGATAGATGGATGGATGGATAGAAGGAAGGAAGGATGGAATTGTGGATGGATGGATGGATGGATGTGGATGGATGGATGGATGGATGTGGATGGATGGATGGATGGATGGATGGAAGGATGGATGGGTGTATGGATGGAAGGATGGGTTTATGGATGGAAGGATGGGTGAATGGAAGGATAGAAGGATGGATGGATGGAAGAATGGATGGATGTGGATGGATGGATGGATGGATGGATGGATGGATGGATGGAATTGTGGATGGATGGATGGATGGATGGATGGATGGATGGATGGAATTGTGGATGGATGGATGGATGGATGGATAGAAGGATGGATGGATGGATGGATGGATGGATAGATGGATGGATGATGGATGGACAGATGGACGGATGGATGGATGGAAGTGCGGATTGATGGAAGGTGGATGGATGGAAGGATGGATGGAAGGATGGAAGGTGGATTGATGGAAGGAAGGATGGATTGATGGACAGATGTGTGGGTGAGTAAATGGAAGTGTGGAAGGAAGGAGGGAAGGAGTATATGGAAGGGTGGGTAGATGGATGGATAGACAGATGGACAGATGAAGGATGGGTGGACAGACTGAAGGATGGATAGACATATGGAAGGATGGATGGATGAAAGGATGGAAGAGAGGAAAGAAGGAAGGAAGGAAGGAGGGAAGGAAGGAGGGAAGGAAGGAAGGAAAGGGTAAATGGGAGGATGGAAAGATGAAAGGATGGACAGGTAGACAGATGGTTGGATGGAAGGATGGATGGATGGATGGATGGAAGGATAGAAGGATGGATGGATGGGTGGGTGGATGGAAGGAAGGATGCGTGGATGGATAGAAAAATGGATGGATGAATGGATGGATGTGGATGGATGGATGGATGTATTGAAGGAAGGATGGAATTGTGGATGGATGGATGGATGGATGGATGGATGTGGATGGAAGGATGGAAGGATGGACAGATAGATAAAGCTGTATCAGGCTAAGCATCCTCTTCCCACACTTTCCCCCATACCCAGCCACACACCTGGTAACAGCAGAGTCTAATCCAGGAACGTCACACCTTCCTTCCATGAAGAGACTGCACACAAATAGGAATCAGGCTGCTCTCAAACTTAGGGGAGAACAAGAAAGCAATTCCAAGGAGACCATGTACATGTTGGTTCCTAGCACATTCCCAACCGGTATCCCTGAGAATAAGGACATCTCCTCTCCCTCCATTTCTGTCTCTTTCTTCAGTCTCCCACACAGTCTCCAGAAAGCCCCATGGGGACAGATGGAGCAGGGCTGGGGAAGAACTGAAGCAGCAGAGAGGTGAGTAATTGGAAGCCCCCTCCCCCTGCAGTCTCTGGAGGTTCCCGGGCACCACCTGGGAATCCATGCTTGTTAGCGAAGGTGGGACTGGGATGTTGGAAGACAAACTTTCTGTGTCTCCCAGAGCCCTGAGAGGAAGTTTGGTGTGCGGAGATCCCTCCCTCCCTGCAGGATCTGCACTGCTGAGTGCGGGTAGGTGACTGCAGATGGAGACTCGCCCTCTGGGTGTGTGGAGGTTGTTCCACACGGACCGGCTCTGAGGCCTTCCTGAGAGTCACACTCTCCGTGTGTGAGGTGGTTGGGGAATCCCAGTGGTCATGGCCCAGGAAGGGCTCACAGGTGTGGAGCAAGAAGGCCACAGTGATGACGGGCTTGGTGCCCACAGCTGGGCCCTGTGTTCTCCTGTGGGACGTCGCAATTTCACAGCATGTGGACCTCAGCCAAGGCTGTTCTGTGATCACGAAGCAGCCTCTCTGGCCTGTAGGGTGACCAACTCATCCCAGCTTCCCCTAGACTGTCCCGATTTTAGGACTGAACATCTGGTGTCCCAGAAACTCCCTAGTGCTGGGCAGCCCAGGACGGCTGGTCAGCTTGCTTGTGACCTTGAGACACATGACTTTGAGACAGCACATTGTTATCCTTTGGGCTTCAGTCTGTCCAAAGACAATGAGGGAATTGGAGTCTATCACTGATTTTCAAGACCCCTTTCTTTGAAAAGTAGTTGTTTTGCCGGTGTGTTGAACACCAAGAAACAAAGGCAAAGCTTTCCAGAAAAAATTTGCATGACCTCGCTTGCAGGTGGAATCTGAAACAGTCGAGGAGGTGGAAGCAGAGGTACACAGAAGTAACTCCGATAAATAAAGCAATGAGAGAGGCGGCTGGGGGAACTTCAGCAGAAAATATTGGGGAAGACATTGAAACTATCACATCAGAAAGGGGTGCTGAATGGCCATTCCATAATATGAAAAAAACCCACAAATGTGTTAACAGTCAGGAAAACGCAAAAGAAAAATTAAGAGAAACGAAGGCCTGACCCTCCTAGACAGCGAGCATCAACATGGAGCTTGCAGCCAAGGTTTGGAATGGAGGGAATAGTTTGGAATAGCTCCGCAATGTTCACTCACTATCGCTGGGAATGCAAAGTGGTCTCTGTAGCAGGGACTCTGGCAGGCTCTGCGACGAAGCACTTCCGCCCCTACACGTGTGTTTAATGGTAGCGCGTGGACGTGAGCGCTGTGACGTGCACGAGAAGGTCGCCAATAGCGTCAGTCCAGAACCCATGCAAGTGTCCTTAAGGATGAGTATGTGAAAGATTCACCCCAGAAAAGCAGTAAAGGTGACCCAAGTGACAGCTACAATTACAAAATGACAGATGTGATGAGCGAGATAGCCAAAAGACTGTGGACAGGCGACCACCCTGAGAGCAGGTGGCTGGGGCGTGGGCTCCGGTGTGCACGCAAATTTTCTGCCAGGTGTTCATTACCGCCGGGCATGGGCTGGCCCTGGGAGGGACAGTCCCCAAGTGAAAAAGCATTCAAAAATGCAGAAAATTAAAACTATATACTGAGAACAGACATAGTCACAAAACCCCTCTATCCTGGTCGGTCTGGATGTGGGCGGTCACCCTCACCAACACCACTTCCCCCAGGATTCCAGGTGATTTAAGTATCCACGTAGATGAATAAAAAAGCCACACACACCCTCTCCCAGCCTCACATCTCTGACTCTCTCATCCCCAGGCCGTGTGATCCCTATTCCCTGATAAAAGTTGCAACACAAACAGCATATTTTATTGTTCGTTCATTTGTTTGTTTTAACAAAAAATCACTTATCGTGGTTATTTTTGTTCTTGGGACTTTTACATTCCCAGAGGCAACCCTGGTGCCAGTGGGAGACCAAGTGGTGGTTCTTGCCACCACACCCCAAGGAGCTCCCATTCCAATGGTAGGAGAAGCCATAAACAAGTGTGGGAATAAAGGAAGCATCAGCGTCATGTAAGGCAGGAGAGGTGCGTCGTGGGTCTCTGGGGATGGGGGGGGTGGCTTCCCTGAGGAGGTGACCTCTGGGCTGAGCCCTCAATGGAGGCAGGGTGGAGCTGCACAAAGACCTGGACCAGGAGGGATAAAAGGAACAGCAGGTACAAAGATCCTGGGGTTGGTTCTCTGGAGGGGCGAACAGAGGCCAGGGTGGCTGCAGCCTAGTGACCAAGGGAGGATAAAATCAGTAGGGCCTTGAGGATCTCAGCAGGGCCAAGCAGGCCATAGAAAAATGGGGGGCTTCATTCTGAGGGAGGAGGGAAGCCACTGGGGGGCTTTAATTGGGAGAGTGCCTTAAGTGATTCACTCGTCAATGTTTCTTCCGCGGTTTCTTCAGCAGAGACTGTAATGGGACTGGAGGGGAGAAGGGGGAGGGGAGGGGCAGGAGGCAAGGCAGGAGGGTCTGTGGCTGTCCAGATGACGGGCGACAGCAGCTGGAGGGGGTGACGGCGAAGGTGGAAATCCCACCCACGGCCACTGGCAGTTCCTCAGCCCTGCCTTGCACACCAGTGCAAGGACATCACGGATATAAAGACAGCTGGGTCTGTGGGGTCTCAGCAACAGTGGCCACCCTGAGAATCAGTGAGCGGGGACCCCGTGGGGACGTCTGCCAGGGACCTCACCCCATACCCTCCACCTCTGACCTCCAGTGAAGAGTTAGGGATCCCCGACATGAGCTCCAGGAAATCGCTGCGTGGCTTCCTTTTCTCAAATCCCAAATTCCATTTTCTGATGCCAGCAGGCTCCCCACTGCAGGTCCCCATGACAATCAGGCACCCCCCCCACCCCGCCCTGGTGACACTGCGTCCTCATTTTCTGCAGAGCAAAACTGCAGGCTTGGGAACCAGACTGGTGGCAGAGGGAGGAGGTGACTGTGGGTGGGGGGTAGGGAATGAGGGAGGGTTTGGCCCGCATCCTGACTATGGATGTGGTGGCTTTGAGTCTGGGAACGCGTTAACATTCGCAGGACTGGACGAGACACAGCCAATGTTTCTATAGAGCATCAGACAGACACTGAATATTGCTGTAGGAAACTTAATGACAAGAGCAAATCAATGGTCCTTTGGATATTTTAAATGTGAGGGATGCACAGAAATACATCTGTCCGATAGCACATGAACTGCCCACTCCTGTGGTTCATAGTCTCAACACTGGGTCTCTCTACATCCCTTCCCGGATGTCACATCTCTGTGAGCTGGGTCACCCGTGGCGGCTGTTAAAAACTTCCAGTCAGCACCACGTGAAAGACAGCATGGAACAAGGAACAACAGTGCAATATTGTTCTGATACCCAGGTTGGAGAAGTTGTACAGTGTGCAACCTGCACACACATGCCATTATTAGGTAATTGTCATTGTTTAAGATTGAAGGAAAATCACCCTAAGGACAGGGATGCCTCCAATACTTTGAGTCTTCCTGAGTCTTGACCTTGTCAAGGTCTTCCAGTGACCTTGTCCTGTAAACTACTTCAGCCTCTCGTTCCGAGCTCCCCTCCCTACGACGTGATCCCAATTCCTCATGCACAGCCTAGGGCCCTATCCCTCCAAACCTCCACTCTCTTGTCTTGAAAGAGTCCACCCTTGCTTCCAAACAGCTCCCTGCCTTCTCTGTGCTCTTGTTCACGCGGCTGAAGGTGGCTGTGCAGACCCCTTCCTCGCCGCTGTGGGTTGAATGGTGTCCATCCCCCGAAAGAGAGATGATGAAATCCTAACTCCCAGCCCCTGTGAAGGTGACCTTCTTTAGAAGTAGGGTCTTTGCAGATTATCAAATTAAGTCAAGAGCGTTGGAGTGAACTTCAAGTACTAATGATGCCTTTAAAAAGGGGGAAATTTGGATGCAGACACCACACAGGGAGAAGCTCTTATGCAGATGAGGTGGGGGTCCCGGGGGTGCACCTATAAGCCAAGAAAAGCCCAAGATGGCCAGCAACCCCCAGAAGCTACGGGTGACCCCGCCCTCGGACTGCCGCCCTCCCTGATGAACAGCCTGCCCTCTGTGCAGCCTTCTTGCCATCCTCGCTCTGGACAGGTGATCATGTTTCACTACTCACTGGAAAGAAGCAACCAGAAGGTGATAGACGCAAGCACCCGGCGAGGCTTCCACCCGTGTGCAGCCCCCTGCCTGCCCACCACTCAGAGCTGTCCACACAACCCCCTCTCCTCCTATACGGAATTCCCACACCTTCTCCCCAGCCCTCGGACCCAGCGCTGGAAATCCTGTACCGGCTCCCTCCACAGCATCACTCGCCCCAGCAAACAATGTGCCTCACAGCTTTGTGTTTAGGTTCTAGGTTGAATTTGCCTCCCACCCTCAGATCCCTAGGCTGCAGACCTCACCCCTGGCACCTCCCAATGGGACCTTATTTGGAAGCAGGGTCACTGCAGGTGTGATCAGTGAAGATGAGGTCACCCTGGAGTAGGGCGGGCCCCTAATCCTATGTGACTGGTGTCCTCACAAAAAGGGGAAATCTGGAGGCAGACACACACACAGGGAGAAGCACCAGATCTCCCGCCCAGCAACTGCAGAGGAAGCTGAGCCCTGGCGACACCGTGGTCTGGGACTCTGGCCTCCCAAACTGTGGTGATGGGGTTCTTGAACAAATGGCCAAGAAAGAATTCTTGAGACGTCTTTGGTGCAAAAAGGTGATTTTATTAAAGCGCAGGGATAGGCCCCGTGGGCAGGAAGAGCTGCACTGGGGTTCTGACAGGTGACTGATTATATACTATGAAGGTCGTGGGGGTTAGGGATAGTGTCAGTCTCTAAGGAATTTGGAAGCAAGGCTTTCGTGACCTTGAGGGGCTAGCTGCTGTTAAGACAAGGTTGCTTTGAGTCTTTAATGAAACAAAAGCATTAAGGAAGTAAGGCAGCCGTGAGTTCCTCGAGGAAAGTCACACTGCATGTTTCAGGTGTCTGTCAGAGGGCTGTGAGCTGGAAGGAGATTTAATTTATGCTACATTTCTCTTGCCTCCCTGAACAACTTTGACCCTTAGATCTTTAAGATGTTGAAGGCAGAAGGTCTCATCTTCTGTAGCTTTTTCCTGCTGAGTAGGGGCGTAAAGATGTCCCTACCCGTGGGTCAGTTGAGAATTTAAAAGGAGTTAGGAAAGGCTAAGGCAGCTGCATCTAGAGTTGATAACATGTGGGAGTTTTCCCGAACACAAAGGGTCATCTGTCGGCTGGAAGCTGTGGCAGTGAAGGAGTATCGTCACCAGGTGGACGGACATGCAAAACGTAATTAAACAAACAAAAAGAAGCCCAAATCGGAGTCCTTTGATAGTTGACAAAAATCTTTCTTTAGTCCAGGGATTTAAGGAACTATTAAAGGAAAGAGAGGGATAGTGTTAAGTGCCAGTTTGAGTATTTGGAAGTTAGAAACTCAGAAATAGCTTGGTGGGAATCTGGAATGTGTACACAGCATTCTGCTTCTGTGAGAGCATGAATTCCACCCTGTGCAGCACTTAAAACATCTAGTGCCATTTTATTTTATACAACTGTCTAATGCATTTGGGTTATTTTACTGTTTAATAACACAGTGTTATTTTGAGAGTCATTTAAGGCTTTGATTGCGTAATAGGTGGTGTTTACCATCATACAGACTCTGTTTTGTTTAGTAAATAATCCGAGGCATTTTTATAGAAAGAAGACAAATGTAGGTTAATGGTTAGAGCAAAATTATAAAAAAAATTAATGTTTATTTATTTTTGAGGAAGACAGAGAGAGAGAGACAGACTGTGAGTGGGGGAGGGGCAGAGAGAGAGAGAGAGAGACAGAGAGAGAGAGACAGAGAGAGAGAGACAGAGACAGACAGACAGACAGAATCTGAAGCAGGCTCCAGGCTCTGAGCTGTCAGCACAGAGCCCCACACGGGGCTCGAACTCATGAACCGTGAGATCATGACCTGAGCCAAAGCTGGGCATTCAACTGACTGAGCCACCCAGGAGCCCCTAGGGCAAAATTATAAGCCAAGTGTCTGAGTTTTGAGCTCAGCCAGTGAGAAGACTTCTAGATGTCAGGCTTGAAGCATTCTCAGATAGCATGGGGACCGGCAGTGGGAATTAGATGGGTTTTTCTGGTTTGTAACTCAAATGTCTGTGGTGATCCTTTTGAATGGCCCGTAGAGAACCAGGCATAAAGACTGTCTCTACAGGAGTTTTATGACGTTTACCTCCAGTTGTCTAGTTTGGGCAAACAACAAATATTTCTGTTTAAATATCAGAACTAAAACTTAACATCCAGGGGCGCCTGGGTGGCTTGGTCGGTTAAGCGGCCGACTTCGGCTCAGGTCACGATCTCGCGGTCCGTGAGTTCAAGCCCTGCATCGGGCTCTGTGCTGACCGCTCAGAGCCTGGAGCCTGTTTCAGATTCTGTGTCTCCCTCTCTCTCTGCCCCTCCCCTGTTCATGCTCTGTCTCTCTCTGTCTCAAAAATAAATAAACGTTAAAAAAAAAAAAACTTAACATCCATAAAGGTGCATTATTGAAACAAAATTTTTTTCTAATAACCCTCATTTCCAGAGATACCCGAATCAAGACTAATGCATTTGTAGAACAAGTCCAGTTTTAACAAACTCGGCCCAATTATTTACATAAGCTCAGCAAGAATAGTGATTGATCATATAGATCTTTTAAATTTTGCTTTCCTGGAGCTTTTTTATAAGGAATCTAGATTAAACGTTTAGTAGCCTCTCCAGGCCAGAAGCCAAGCCAGGTACTTACCATCGGACATGCCTGCAATATCTATAGATATGGGGGAATGCCTCTTCACGAGGTCCCCAAGATATCCTGAGGTCCCTGCACCTGCCAGGAAAGAACATTCTTTACTCACCTGGTAAGACTGCTGGGAACTCTGTAAGCAAGGTATCCGGGCAACATTTCCAATGGGCTTTATGGCTCCATGTTTCATAAAGCCAACCTTAGTTCCTCAGAGCTGTGAGGTCATATCTGAGTCTATGCATGGCTCTCAAGTAGGACATTTGAGTCAAAACTTTGATAAATTATCCAGTATTTCTAATGGTGTCCTGTTACCAGAGGAGCAGATTCTTGCTGGATGCATGTAACTGCCATGAAGGAAAGAATACTCACTGAGTTTTTGAATTTCAGAGAGTTCAAATGGAGAGAAAAGTTAAATGCTTCTGTGTGTTCACCAGTGAATACTCTATCACATTTCTGTATGCCACAGATGTCTTGAAAGAAAGTTTCCTTAATCTGGGAGAGCAAGCATTAGAGACCCAACAATATTTCCAACAAAAGTCACAAAACTATAATCTTCCTCCGTTTATTTAGCCCCATGTTACTAGTTCTTGTAATTTGAATGCAGCTTTTTGGTTCTGGAGATTTTTACACATTTGTTTTATGATCTTGAAGACGTCAAATGCCTGTTTGTCCTAAACGTCATTTTTGTAAATCTCTTTGAAGATGAAACATGTTTTGTGAGAGCATCAGAACAGTAACTATAAGTGACAAAAGGCTCAAAAATGGACATGGTAACAGTCTGATAGGAGAGTTCATTATGATGCAATTCGCAAGGAAATTCGGTCATTTCTGTGACACATGACACTTTGATAATCAGAATATCAAGTGAGGACCTTATACCAAACACATGAAATTTTAGGAATTTTATATACATACCCTCTTCCCCACCAGACCCAGAGCAGCGAGGGGGCAGGAACATATCACACCCTTCTTCACTCTAACAAAACTGCCCTCCGGAAAACATGTCTGTTTCAGTGTATTCCTTACCTCCAGGAGTCTGTGGGGAAGGAATTTTCCTAGGGAAAGGGACCTAAAAACTGCATTTCCTGGGCGGATAGAATAGGACCCCAACTGGGCTAGAGCGACTTCTTGGCTTTCCCCACGCTCCACCTGGCTGTCCCCCCCCCCCCCCATCTTGTCCCGTATTGTTTTAGGGAAAGGCTTTGTTTGAGCAGATTTGATCCTTCTGTGAGGAAACAGTGCCCCCAAGTGATCAGTCTTCGGAGGGGACAGAGGAACACGATTAGATTCACCATGGTTTACACTTGCCCTGTGTCCTTTTTTATCTTTTTGGGAATAAGACGTATTGGTGCTTTCTCCAATTATGCTGAGAGCTAACATGGATCTCTGCACACCACTATTCTAACCCACTTTCCCTGGAGGCCCCTGCAAATGCTGGGTTTCACGTGTGGGCCTGGCCAGCCTCCAGCCCCTGTGATTGAATCACATGCTAATCCAGGTGTTTCTGTCCAGGTGTCCTGTCCTTATGGGTGACACCTGCAATCTGCCCCCTATGTGTGTGCCTGCCTGTGAGGTCAAACTCCACCCCCCCCTCCAGGAAGGACACCAGTCATATTGCATTAGGACCCACCCTAATGACCTCATTTTTACTTAATTACCTCTGTAATGACCCTGTCTCCAAATAAGGTCTTCTGAGATATTGAGGGTTTGGACTCCCACGCAACTTTCTTTTCTTGGGAGTGCGGGGCACAATTCAGCCCCAAACAGGTAAATATAGCTTTCTAAAGAAATTGACTTTAAAAAATATGTAGGGGCACCTGGGTGGCTCAGTCGGTTCAGCCTCCGACTTCAGCCCAGGTCATGATCTCACGGTCTGTGAGTTCGAGCCCCGCATCAGGCTCTGCGCTGACAGCTCAGAGCCTGGAGCCTGCTTCAGATTCTGTGTCTCCCTCTCTCTCTCCTTCTCCCCCGCTCATGCTCTGTCTCTCAAAAATAAACATTAAAAAATTATTAAAAAAAAAAAACAACATAGCATCGACTTCTGCTACGGCCAAGATGCAGTAACAGGGAGCAGATTTTCTCTCTCTAAAACAACCATAAAAGGGGCAAAAACTTAGTTTTTAAGCCATTGGAGCTCAGGCCATGAAGGATGGTGATTCCTGGCACATGGGAAGAGAATAAGGTAAGCCCTATGATTGCCCCAATTTACTGTCTTAGGAGAGTTTCCAGGTCATGGTCCAGGGCGACGAATCCTGGCAGAGCCCTGTAAACACCCTGAGTTAAAGAGATTGAGCTGGGGGCTCCTGGGGGGCTCAGTCGGTTAAGCATCCGACTCTTGGTTTCATCTCAGGTTGTGATCTCATGGTTCATGAGTTCGAGTCCCGTGTTGGGCTCTACACTGCCGGTGTGAAGCCTGCTTGGGATTCTCTCTCTCTGCCTCTCTCTCTCTCTTTCAACATAATTAAATAAGCTAAACAGAGAGAGAGAGAGAGAGAGAGAGAGAGAGAGAGAGAGAGAGAGAGAGATGGAACTGAGTTTCCAGGAAGACCAATGTGGCTAGAGTTTATGGGAAAGAGCACTCGATAGGCCGCACAGAGAAAGAAGTTGGAAAACCCCCAGAGGGTCCCACTTGAACACTTAGTGGAACAATGACCTGCGACGAGGGCAAGAACCACCAAAAGGATTAGAATGAGTGGTGCCCAGCACTCACACTGGGCAGAGACACATATTATCATAAATGCAGACTCCTCCAGCTTTGAAAGAAGAAAAAACACAACAGTCACTCCCAACTGCTCTCAGGAAATGTTCTTAGTATGGCCCACAAGAAACTGAATCCCTACATCTTCAGCCTCATCTCTTGGCCCTGCCCCTGTCTCAGTCAGCTATGCCACTAAACTGCTGTGTAACAAATAGCCCCCCATTCAGTGGCTTGCTCCTGGATTACTCCTATTGAAGCCCTGAACCACCATATAAGAATTTCTACTATTCTGTGTCCACCATGCTGTGAGAAGGCCAAGCTAGCCACAGGGGGTGTCTGGTCAGCCCCAAAAGACACCACATGGAGAAAAACCCAGGCCCCAGATGGATGGCCCCAAGTGACTCGTCCCCAGCAACTGTTCGAGCCACCCCTGGTCCATTGTGGAGCAGAGATGAAGCCCTCCCTGCTGTGCCCTGCCTACTTTCTATACCACAAAACAATGAAATGAGCCTAATAAAATGTTCCTCATGATATACATCAGTAGAAAGGTTCTTTTGTATTTGAATAATTCCTGCTTGTTTCTACCCCCCCACCCCCGCAGAGGGGATTAAAAAAAAATCTTTTTAGTGATTAAGAGAATATGCTGCAGACTTATGAGCTCTCAACATGGTTTATAAAGAATATGTGAGAGGTATTTTTTTAAATATTCAAATATAAAACTAAGCCAGAAAAAAAAAAAAGCCCACCCTTCATGACTCAAAACCACAATCCTTTATTCTCAAGCTCACAGGTCGGTGGACTAGGTGGGAGACCCTGCTCCACGAGTCCCCCGCTTGAAAGGACCTGGGCATGTTCTTACTACGGCAAGGCCAGAAGCTTCCAGAAGGATAAGGGAAAACACAAAATGCCTCTTGAAGTCTACATATAAAATGAAAATTTCAAGCGTGAAGAAAGAGTGTGTGATGGTGTAATAGCAGCCCTGGCGGGGGGGGGGGGGGTGTCCATGAAATAATGTAGTGTCTCACAATCAATGGCATGTCAATTTTGGTGAAATCCATTAGTGTTCCCACCCTACGTTCACCCATTTCTTTGCATTCCCAGGTCAGTAAGTTCTGAATGCTAACAGAGTTCCTACATAAGAAGCACTTCACAATCCTGGCTGGCCAGTGCGTGGCTGTACGCGCTCGCGGTTATCATCACTTGCACAGTCGGTGGGTTGTCCACTTCTTTGCTTTGTAGGGGAATTAGATCAAACTCCCGAGGGAAAGAATAGCTTTCCATGACTTCGTGGTGAGCTGTGGGTGGTCAGCGCCAGCTTCCGCCCTCGCTATGCTGTTCGGCCTGCGTTAAGTGACTTAACCTCTCTGATCCTCAGCTGGTTTTTGTTTCCCTAAGCCTGCGGACTGTGGCCCTCCCCTGAGGAGGCGGAGTCCCGCCCCCATATCTCTGGCTCCGCCCCCCACCCTGAGTCCCGGCCCCGTCGGGCGGAGGTCGGTCTGAGCACCGACCCCTGCACCTACCCCTGAGCATCGACCCCGCAGGCGTCCCCGGGACTGGTTCTTCCAGGACGCAGGCGCAGCGGCGCGGTGCCTTCTGGGAGTTGTAGTTCGCGGGAAGCGGCGCGCGGGATGTAGCTGTGCCGGTGCGCAAGCGCAGTCCGCTCGGGCCTGGCGCTCTGGCCCACCCGCGGAGGTCGCCGTGGTCACCTGTGAGGCCTGCTCGTCCGCTCCACCGTGGGACCTGGGGTTACTGGGGTCCGCCTCGGCCGGGTAGGGCCGGAGACTGAGGAGAACCTGACCCGAACCCACCGAGCTCGCGGGGAGCCTCCGAGGCCTTCGAAGGCGGTGCCGGGAGTCGAGGACACTGGTGCGTGGTTTGCGCGAGCGCGAGTGGGTGTGCGCGCGGGTGTCCGTGTCGCTCTGTCGCTGTGTGTTCGTGACTCCAGCGCTGTGTGTATGCGAATCCCGCCCCGCCTGTGCACTTGCTTTTGCACGTGTGTCACTACTGAACTTTGTGCCAATGCAGGTGTGTGGCCTTGTGCGTGTCCCTGTGCATGTGAGTCCCGCCCCGCATGTCCCTGCGTTTGCCCGTGCGCGACTCCACAACTTTGTGCGCATGCAGCTGTGCGTGACTCTCCGTGTGAGTCCGTCCCCTCATGCAACGTATTTGTACCCGTGTGCCTAGGCAGGTGTGAGCCGTGCGTGTGAGTCCGGCCCTTGTGTGTTTGCATGTGGGTGACTACATCAGTTTGTGCCCTTGTGAGTATGTAACTGTGCGTGTGACTCTGCATGTGAGTACGTCCCCCATGTCACCGTGTGTCTGCACGTGACTGAGCCTGCCGGCTGTGCCTGTACAGGGGCCGCAGCACGCGTAATAGACTGTGTGTCTGCATTTGGAGACCTGTGCCCATGGGTAAATTTAGGCACATGTGGAATGTGTTCTCCTAGGTGTGAAGTGTGTGATTCTACGTGTGTCTCGGTGTGCACCTGAATGCAGCGTTTCGATGGGTGTGTCTGCCATCCCGGAGCTGGCCATTCTGTGTGCCTGAACATGACTGTGCATGTGGAGGTCTATGCAGGCGTCACGGGATGTGTTTAGGAGACACTGGGCAACCTTGGGGTCACTGCGTTTCTGCACGTGGGGGAGACCCAGCACACATGACTTTGGGCACGTGTGATGCTCTGCCCACTTACGACATGCACTTATGACTGTGCATGTGTCTGCGGTGACAACGCCTCAGCCCCAGAATCTTCCTTCATGGTTCCCATTTCTTTCTCTCACAGATGTGGTCTGGACCCACTGATGCATGGTGGCCAGAGCAGGGGCCACAACGTGAGTGACACACACAGGATCTGATGCTCTGAAGACCACAAGGTGGGTACCACGGCCCTGTGTGGAGGCCTGTCTGGGCCTGACAGCCGCCTGTGGAGACGGTTCTGGAACTGGGCCAGGGCTAGCCCGGCTCCCACCAGCCAAGTTCTCGCCGCTGCATACAGACCCTGCTTCATGTGACCCTCACCACTGCCATCCGTAATCCCACCTGCCGGCTGCCTCAGTTGTTCTCCACCCCTCCCCCACTGCCCTGCCCCTCTGCTTTTCCTCTGTCACCCCAGCCATGGTCCTGCTCGGGACCCTCGCCCCTGCTGCTCTCACAGCCCAGATCACTCACTCCTTCATTTCTGGATCTAGTCTCTCTTCTCCACGGGGCCTCGCCTCAGGGGATGAAGGTTCCAGGCAAATGGAACAGCCAGTCAGACTCAGCTCCTGAGTGAGGAGCATGCCTGGAATGTTTGAGGAGCAGCAGGGAGGCCTATATTGGAGAGTATGAGCCTGGGGCAGGCAAGGGTGTCGGAGAGGATAAGCCCCGTAGCCAGGTGGCCCAGGCGTGGGCTCTAGCTTTGCCAGTTCTGGGAGCTTTACTGAGGAGCAGGTGAGCTAGTTCGTGGCAAGAGCTTAAAGAAGGCTTGGGGCGCCTGGGTGGCTCAGTCGGTTGGGCGGCCGACTTCGGCTCAGGTCACAATCTCACGGTCCGTGAGTTCGAGCCCCGTGTCGGGCTCTCGGCTGATGGCTCAGAGCCTGGAGCCTGCTTCCGATTCTGTGTCTCCCTCTCTCTCTGGGAGCCCTCTCTCTGTGTCTCCCTCTCTCTCTGGAGTCTGCTTCCGATTCTGTGTCTCCCTCTCTCTCTCTCCCCTCCCCCGTTCATGCTCTTTCTCTCTCTGTCTCAAAAATAAATAAACGTTAAAAAAAATTTTTTTTTAAAGAAGAAGGCTGGGCATACGGCTCTGTGCTCAGCGGAGGCTGGTTGTTACCGCTGTAACAGTACTCCCGAGTCGGTGTCAGAGGGGCCAAGACCAGCACCTCTCAGACGGTCCCATGCCCACGAATCACGTGGGGCTCCCATAAAAAGCAGATTTTGAGTCGCTAGGCCTGCAGAGGGGCCTAAGCTCTGAGTCTGTCACCGGCAGTGCCGCTGGGCCCCAGGGCCAGGGTGTAGCAATGAACCTTTGCCACGTGTTCATAATCCCTAAAACGTAGATGGCTGTGTTTGCCTGTTTTTCAGCCTAAATAACATCCTACCTGATACAGCCTTTGCATCTTAACTGTTTGCCAACACTGTATTTGAGGTTCTGAGCCGTTGGGCAGCTGGCAGCCACTCATGTTTATGCCGTGTGATACTCCGCTGTATGAATATACCCCTGTTCGTTCCCTTGTTAATGGACAGTTGGACTGTTTTCTAGCATTTGGCTGTTACACACAATCTTGGACGGGCTTCCTGGTACACGTGTGCACGTTTCTCTTGCTTACGTTCCAGAAAATGTAATTACTGGGGGACTGGGGACATGTGTCTCCAGCTTTCCTAGAAAATGCCAGTGGTTTTTCCAGTGCACGCTCCTACCGGCAGTATATTATGCATAGAGTTTGGGAGCTAGCTGTTCCTTTGTGTACGATTTTTCTCCAGAAAAGAAAAAACCCTCAGCTCAGAGACCCGTGACAAAGTACTGCAGACTGGGTGTCTTCAACAGAAATTCATTTCCTCATAGTTCTGGAGGCTGGGAGTCTAGGATTAGGGCATCAGCCTGGCCTGGGTTCTGGTGAGAACCGTCTTCCTGGCTTTCAAATAATCTCCTCCTCACTCTGTCCCCACATGGTGGAGAGAGGGAGCTCTGGTCTCTTCCTCTTATGAGGACACCAATCCCATGGTGGAGGCGGGCATTTAACCTCATTATCTCCCAAAGGCCCAACCTCCAGACATTATCACATTAGGGCTCTGATCTATGAATTTGGAGGGGACATGATTTGGTCCAGAGCACCAAGTTGCAAGGCTATATTTAAGAGCTGTCAGGTTCATGTTTTTGCAAAGATCTTTTAAAATTGTTTGCAGGGGCGCCTGGGTGGCTCAGGGGGTTAAGCCTCGGACTCTTGATTTCAGTTCAGGTCATGATCTCACAGTTCGTGAGTTCAAGCCCCATGTCAGGCTCTGTGCTGACCATTTGGAGCCTGCTTGGGATTCTCTCTTTCTCTCTCTGCCCCTCCTGCTTGCGCTCTCTCTCAAAATAAATAAACTTAAAAAAAAATTTTTTTTTAATACAATTGCTTTCAGTTAAGTCTGTGATCTTCAGTCAGGGGACACTTGGAAATGTCCAGAGACATTTCTGGTGGTCACAACTTGGGGCAGTGCTACTGGCATCCAGTGGGTAGAGGCCAGGGATGCTGCTAAGTACCCTCCAGTGCACAGCAGTGTGGAGGCTGAGACCCTGCACTAAGCCTTGTCCAACCCAAGTTGGTTTTTCTCCTCTTTTCCCTCAGATCCAGAGACAAAGGTGTGAAAACAAGGCAGTGACTCAGAAAGCAGCGATGGAAGGACTCTCGAGCGTGGCCACCCCCCAGGGCCCCGAGGTGGGGGAATCCCGGGAACAAGAGGGTCGGTTCAAGGGCCGGCAGGAGAACCAGAAAAGCTGTCTGAAGCAAGAGGCCACGGCCCCCGGGGAAGAGCCCGCCAGGGACGGTGTGCAGGAGCGGGGCGAGCTCGGCGGGGTGCCGGGAACCGGCCGGAGTCCTCCCCTGCCCCAAGCCGGCGGCCGGCCACCGAGGCGCGGCGCACCCAGGAAGAACCCGAAGCAGAAGAGGGCGGGCTCCGGCGAGGAGGAGCGAGGAGGGGGCGGCCCCCGGAAGCCGTGGACGTGCGGGGACTGCGGCAAGGCCTTCAGCTACTGCTCGGCCTTCACCCTGCACCAGAGAACCCACACCGGCGAGAGGCCGTTCGCGTGCGCCGACTGCGGCAAGGCCTTCAGCCAGAGCGTCCACCTGACGCTCCACCGGCGCACGCACACGGGCGAGCGGCCGTACGCCTGCCCCGAGTGCGGCAAGGCCTTCAGCCAGGGCTCCTACCTGGCGTCGCACTGGCGCACGCACACGGGCGAGCGGCCGCACCGCTGCGCCGACTGCGGCAAGGCCTTCGCGCGCCCCACGCACCTGGCGCAGCACCGGCGCGTGCACACGGGCGAGCGGCCGTACGCGTGCGGCCAGTGCGCCAAGGCCTTCCGCAACCGCTCGTCCCTGCTGGAGCACCAGCGCGTGCACACGGGCGAGAAGCCGTACGCGTGCGCGCGCTGCCAGAAGGCCTTCCGCTTCTCCTCGGCGCTCATCCGCCACCGGCGCACGCACACGGCCGAGCGGCCGTACGCCTGCGGCCAGTGCGCCAAGGCCTTCACGCAGCTCGCGCACCTGGCGCAGCACCGGCGCGTGCACACGGGCGAGAAGCCGTACGCGTGCCCCGAGTGCGGCGCGCCCTTCAGCCAGAGCGCCTCGCTGGCCGAGCACCGGCGCATTCACACGGGCGAGAAGCCATACGCGTGCGCGCAGTGCGGCAAGGCCTTCACGCAGGTGTCGCACCTGGCGCAGCACCGCCGCGTGCACACGGGTGAGCGGCCGTACGCGTGCGCCGACTGCGGCCGCGCCTTCAGCAACCGCTCACACCTGGCACAGCACCGCCTCGTGCATACGGGCGCGCGGCCCTACCGGTGCCCGGAGTGCGGGGCGGCCTTCGGGCACGTGTCGTCCCTTATCGAGCACCAGAAGATCCACACGGGCGAGAAGCCCTACCGCTGCGGGGACTGCGGCAAGGCCTTCAGCCAGGGCTCGTCGCTGACGCTGCACCGGCGCACGCACACGGGCGAGCGGCCCTACGCGTGCCCCGAGTGCGGCAAGGCCTTCAGCAACCGCTCCTACCTGATCCAGCACCACATCGTGCACACGGGCGAGAAGCCCTACGAGTGCGGCGGCTGCGGCAAGGCCTTCAGCTTCTCCTCCGCGCTCATTCGGCACCAGCGGACGCACGCCGACGGGAGGCCCTGTCCGCGCGCCCGCTGCGGCCACCCCGCCACCTCGCTGCCGCACCCGACGGGGCCCCCGGGCTCCCCCCGGGAGGAGGAGCCAGGCGGCGGCAGCGACCCCACACAGAGTGCCACAGACCGGCAGAAGGACGAGCTGATGCCTAACGGGGACCTCTGACCCGGCACCGCGCCCGGCACTGTTCCACCCCGCTTCCGACCGCTCGGCACCAAGGGGAGGCACCTTCTCCTCCCCGACTCGTCCGTGAGAAAACCGAGGCTCAGGGAGGCCCGGGGACTTGCCCAAGGTCACACAGGGAGGAGGTCACAGGGCCGGGACTGGACTCCGCATCTGCCGGACTGCCCCTCCCCCCAACACACACATTCTGCCTCCTGGTTCGGAACTATAAATGCGACCCACGAAAGTAGACCCAAAGAAGTGTCTGTGCGTCTCTAGCTAGCCTTTGAATGGTCGAAGATTTGATGATCACGTAGGCATTTGTTCAATAAATTTAATTGGATAAAAGGTTCGGCTCCTTTCAAGTTGGCATATTGACTAAGGAAGCGGGGTCTGAAGAAGTGTGGATCCCTAGGACTGAAACAGTGGTTCCAAAATTAGAACGAGCCAGAGACATCCAGAGAAGGAAAAGCTCTAGAAGAGACTTGCCTCTCCCCTGACCTGCAAAGGGTGAGTTTCAGAGTGCACCCCAGCCTTTTTTAGGATGAGGAAACACTTTCCCCTACTCCAGCCTTGTGCCCCCCACCCACCCACAATCAAAATCCTGACTTTAATGGTTGTGTCCGTTAGCTGTTGCTGTGTAACGAAGCATCCAGACCTCAGTTGTCCATCTAATATATTTCCCATGGTGGGGGTTTCTGTTGGCCTGGACTAGGCCCAGTTGATCTTGGCTAGATTCAGTGGCGCATCTGTGGTCAGCTGAGGGTTGGATGGGGGTGGCTGTTCAGGACGGCTCAGCTGGGCCATCTCTGCTGCCTTCCTCAAGACTCTAAGGGTGTGCACTCAGGACAGTAGCAGGGATTTGGAGAGAGTGGGCACACAAGCACAGTTTCAAGCCCCTGATTATGTCAAGTTTGCGTGTAGACCCACTAGCCAAAGCAAGAGTTATAGCCAAGCCCATGGGTAGTATACAACCATGTGGTTAGAAGTGTGAAATGTGAGAATGATTAACGCAGTCACCTATCACCGTGAAATAAGTTATAGTCCTACAGCATGGTCTTTACGAAATTTTGTTATGGACAACATTTGTTTGGTCCACAGTTAACAAAGTGAAAAAAAATCTTAGCCCTGTCCTCCTCCATCCCCCCCTACCTACCAAGTTCCCCTCCCTAGAGGCAACCATTCTTGAGTTTCTTGGTATCTTTCCAACATAATCTATGCATATATAGCAAATAATATGGGTATTTGCTTATATGTATAAACATGCTATAAAGACGTACAGTATACCTTTCTACACAGATAGTAGCATACAGCCCACAGCTTCTGTCCTTTTATTTATTTTATATTTGGAAGCACCGGATGTTATCATTTCACAAAGTTTGGGTGTAAGATTTCTTAGGTAGAGAATCATGTATGTTTGTTTTGATCTCACTGATTTGTTCAGGTCCAGGAAAAAAAAATGACAAAAATATTTTTCAGTTACGAATGCCTTTTTTACAAGGTTGACCAACAAACGGTCCTGTGTCATGGAACAACATAACTGAACATAACATATCATAACAACATAACATAACCCCCCTCTGCATAAAAAGGAACCCCCTACATAAAGAATTTTTATGAGATTTTTTGCAGTTGTACAAAATGTACAATATATCCCCACATGCCCATCCACTTTGACTGCCTTAAAAAACAGAAAGAATTTTGGGGTGCCTGGGTGGCTCAGTCGGTTAAATGTGCAACTCTTGATTTTGCCTCAGGGCATGATCTCACAGTTCATCAGTTCGAGCCCCACATAGGGCTCTGTGATGACCGTGCAGAGCCTGCTTGGGATTCTCTCCCTCTGTTTCCCTTTCTGTTCCTCCCTCTCTCTCAAAACCAGAAAAGAAAAGAAACAATTTTAATAGAATAGGAATGCAATACCTAAAAGTGCTTTCATAACAAAATTTACCATATTTTATGATATATATTTGTTTTTAAAATAATTCATGAAAATGCCTATTTTTTTTTCCTGGTCTATTTTAAAGTAAATTACCGACAGGATCTCACTGCTAAATACCTTAGGCTGCATCTCTTAACAACAACAAAAGTACCTTCTATACAACCACAGTATCATTCACACCCAGTGAAACATTAATTTCTTGATATCATCCAGTGTCCAGTCCATATTCAGATTTCCTTGGGCCCTGAAAAAGTGATGTAAATTATCAGAAAATAACGCCAAGCCCTGAAAATACCTCAAACATAAATGATCTTTAATGTGTATAACTAAGGAGAGAAATTAAAACAGCCACACGGACGTGTAAAGAGACATCTGTCTCCCTGCCCACCAGCTTCCTCAGCTCTTAGTCCTAGCAAGGAAGCTGGTGAGGGGCCTCGGAGGAGATGCGTGCCTTTCCTTTCGCCCTGGCGTTACCTGCACAGGCCTTGGCACGCAGTAGGTCCTCAGGGAATCTCATGTGAATAAATAAATGAGTGACAAATCCCTGACCTGCCCTGCAGGGTCAAGACTTACGGTGTTTGCGCTTCCTCTGTGCTGCAGACATCACTCAGGCCCCAGCATAGAGTAGGTACTCATGAAGGACTGGGTGACTAGTTGTACATCCCAGTATCAGCCCTGGCATCATTCAGGGTCAGAGGCCACACATTCGGTGCCCCCCTGTCTCCCAGGCATTAGCCAGCTCAAGCACCAGCACACAGTGGGTCTTCGGGAGATCTAAATTAATAGGCCAGGTAAATTAATGAATAAGTAAACATCCTCAGCACCAGTCCTGGATCAGAGAACATGCATACTGGTTCCTTCCTGTGACCCCAACTTTGCCTAGCCCAAGCCTTAGCACACAGTAGGTCCTTAAGAAGCTCCAGATAGCTGAATAGTTATACATCGCAGCATCAGGCCAGGAGTTATTCACGGTCAGGAGGGACGACACAGTCGGTTCATGGCTATGCCCCAGACATCTCCTACCTCAGGCCTCAGCGCACAGTAGGTCCTCAGGAAATACTGAGTGACTGAATGAATGGTTGACCATGTCCAGCTGCAACCCTAGAGCCATTCAGGGTCTTGCATGGACTGCACGGTCTGGCTCCTCCTTCTGACCTTCGCCCAGCCCAGGCGCTAGGCACACAGTAGGCCCTCAGGCAGTGCTGCGTGAAGGGATGAATGTGAAATGGGAGCCCAGTTTACAGACATAAGCCTGAGTTCAGTCACCCCAAAGACCGAGGGAAACTGGTCCTCCGCAACGCCAAGGCTGCGGATGCCCCGGCTCTGCGGGGGGAGAGGGGGGAGGGTGCGGGCGAGGTGTGGGCGGGGTCGGCGTCCCGCCTTTGAGCCCTTCCGCCAAGACTTCAACGAGAGCCGGCTAGGTGCAGTGCGCAGGCGCCGGGCGTAACGCCGCGAGCTGGCCCCGCCCGCGGGCGGTTGGTGGGCTGTGCTGCGGGGCCGACGCAGGAGGGTGGACGCAGGAGCGACGAGAGTCGCAGCCGGGAGGACGGGAGCGTCCGCGGTCCCTCCTGTTGCAGTGAGAGTGGCGCGCGCGAGCGGTGCCCTGAGTCCACAGCCGTGAAGGAGCTGAGTCCCGGGAGGGGGAGCTGCCGAAAATACCTGTTCAGAGCTTTCGGAATTACTGGTAAGAAGAGGGAAAGGAGTTGGCATTCGGGAACACGGCAGCGCAGTCAGGCAGCCAGCCAGCCCCAAGCCGCTCCCACGGCTCCCGCAAGCCACGGGCGTGCCAGTGTTTGCCTTAGCGGTTTAGATTTGCCATAGTTGCCAACTTACCTGACATCCTCCGTCCCCCACTATGTTCCCCGGATACTGTATGCAGATGCTACCCTGGGACCAGCGTGTCCTGTTCCAGGGGAGAACCCAGCAGCTTCAAGCGCATGGGGGAGGGGGTCGGAAGGGGTCGGGGTCCCACAGGCTGGCGTGCAGGGAATTCCCGAGAAATGCAGGCTGAACTCTGCAGCCCCCCTCCCCCACTCAACCTTCCCAGGACTCAGTTCCTCCAGGGAGACCCGGCAGAGGAGGTGGACAGAGCAGAACCTCAATTAACCATCAGTTAACCTGTAATTGTCAGGTGGTGATACAGGCGCTGAAGACCAGGAGAATCACCTGCGGAGGTAAGTGTTATTTGGGGACGGTGGGGGAAGATGTGGGAGCCGAGCACTGCAGGTGAGGGAGCCACGTGAGCGTCTGGGGGAAGAGCATTACAGGCAGAGGTCCATTCCACAGTCCGTGCCAAGGTCCCGAGGCAGGCACGTGGCAGGCATGTGATGGGCTTGTTCAAACAGCAAAGGCCGCGCGCATGGAATGGAGGGGGCGAGCGCCAGCCCTTACTGCAGGGATGGATGGCCACTGTGAGGACTTTGGCTTTTACCTGCTGAAGTGGGTGGATTGTGAATGGTCTTAATTGTGGTGTCATGGGATGTATCTGGCTGTCGAATGGAGAAGAGACCATCAGGGGTGCGAGTCGATATTTCTGTCATCAATGAAATGTGGTTCCTGGCACGTGATAGAACCCAAATGAAGGGCCATTGCTTTTGTGGTTTATATTATCATGACGGTTTGCAATATCCCACAAATTTAAGGCACGTGGGACAGTCTGAGCGGATCTCAACCCACAGCCTCCACAGCAGCCCCCCCCCCCCCCCCCCCGTTCGGGACATCTGGCACGGTCCCCACAGGCATCTCCGGTTTCTACCTTTGTCCTGCTGCAGTCCATTATGCTCTGCCCACTCCTAGGACAGCTAGTTCCTGCCTCCAGCTGCCGTTCTCTCCCTTATTTCAAGATTCCAGTTCCTGTGGCAGGGAAGGGCTGGGAGGTGAGGGTGTGAGGAGAATCTATCTGGTGTCCCCCACTTTGCCACGTAGAACAGGGTGGTGGTGGTAGCCATCCTCCCAGCCGAGTGGAGAAAAAGAAGGTCACCCCTGCAAGGGAGTGGAACCCTGAGGTCAGTGGAGAGGAAAGGTCCCAGTGATATTTTTAGGCCCCGGGAACCAGCTATAAATTGAGCCAAATTCATTCCAGGCTTTGGTGTAACAGGAGTCAGTAATTGATCATTAACAAACTTAAGCTCCTTTGAATCAGCTGCTGTTACTTGCAACTGATAAATCGTAATGAATGTAACAGCTGAGGCTTGTGTCTGTTTGAAGGGAGGATTGTTGCTTGTTTTTTGATGCAGTCAGCTGGAGGGAACTATGGGGAGACAGAATCCCATACTTCTACCTGCCCAGATTTTTTTTGGCAAACCTGGAGAGGCCATTGGAAATCCTATCAAAACGACACGAAGGGTCTAAATACACACACGTGTGCACACACACACAAATTTAAAAAGAGCAGGATGGAAATACCAACCACTGATAGACAAAGTAAAATTCAAGCCTCGGGATTAAATTGGTTTAAAGACAATCATTTTATATTTCACAAAGGATTCAGAATCAGGTTTAAACTAATGTTTATTGCATGGCTACTATTGCCCGGCATTGTGCTTGGTGGTGTACGTATACCCTTTAATTGGCAAAGACATAACAGTGCTGTACCTCATATGCATCAAATTACATAGTGACTGAATACATAAAGCAAAGTTTATACAAAATATATTGACAAACATAGTCATACTAACAGATTTTCACATAACCTTATTGGTTTTTGACAGATAAGGTGAGGCAAAATTAACATATGAACCTACGCAATATCATTGATAAGACTGAATTCATCAACAGACATGTAGAATTCTGAATTCTACAGACTGAAAATACACATTCGTCTTAAATGTCCGTGAAACATGTACAAACACTGGACACGTTGTAGGCCACAGTAAGAGCTTTTAAAAAGCTTTTGAAAGCATATATATTAGAGGCCACATTCTTTGTTCACAGTGCAGTAAATCAGTAAAACTATTTTTAAATAAACCTGATCAGAGTTTCAAAGCACTCTTTATAAACACTACGATATAACATTTAGACAACAACAAACAGGAACACAAATTATCAAATTAAAATGTGGCCAAGGCTATAATCAGAAGTATATTTATTATGAAGTATACTATTTTGGCAAATAATTTTGTAAAAAAAAGATTATAAATGAATTATTCAACATAAAAACAGACAAGGTATAGAAATAAAAAATGAGCCTAATACATATTATTGAAAAACAAATTACAAACTAGAGAAATATGGATATACATAAATTCTAATGCTGGTTCTTTGGAAAAGCAATAGTAAACTGGATAAAACTTTGACAAAACTAATGGGTAAACCCACAAGCAGAAGTTGAAAGGAAGAAAGGAGATAGAACAAAATAAAGAGAAGATTTTCATTTAATTATAGAATGGTATTCATAATCTGAAAAGTTCAATGAAATGGAGAATTTTCTAAGCATAAAAAACACTATAAATCATCAAAATTAATGAAATATAATAAACTGGTAACATGAGAAGAAACTGAGAAAGCTGCCCAAGAATTCAGCTGAAACTCCCTCTCCATACCTCCAGGCCCTGATTGCCTTACTGGTGAATTTCTTCAAAATGTCAAGGAAGTGATACTTAAGTTACAGAAACTATTCTAAAGCTTAGAAGACAATAAAGGTTATGTCCTTCAATGATGTAAGCCTAGCCATGTTACCAAAACTTGACAAAGATAGCACCAATCTTACATGTGAAGATAGAGTGAAGAATCATACATAAAATATCAAGAAATAAGATTCAGTATCTGAAAAGACTAGTGTACCACAACCCTAAGAATACAAAGAGGATTTGATATTAAGAAATCGAACAGATTTCATCAGTCCTAAATTGCACATTTTTTCATCGTCTCTGAAGTCCGGATACATCTTCCAGCTGGTGGCATCTTACAATTAAGAAGCATGTTTTTTCTTTCTCAGTGGTATATAAAGCAATATGTGTTTTACAATCAGTGATGTCTTAAGTTCAATGAAATAATGTAAAACCTCATAACAAAAGGTTAAATACAAAAAAAAAAAGCATCTTGATGGATGTTTAAAAGGCATTTGCTAATATTCAATACTATTCCTGATTTTTAACTATTTCCTTAACAAGAAGCAGGCCATTTATTTCAAAACAATAGCCACCATTATAGTTAAATGTGAAACATCATAGGCATCCCTGTTAAAACCAGGAACAAAAACAGGACACACACTACCAAGACTATGGTCGTTTGTTGTGGAGCTTTTGACCACTCCACAAAGCCCTGAAACAGAAGAAAAAAAAAAGTATAAATATTAGAAATGGAGGGGCCACCATTGTTTCTTGCAGGAAAATGTGATTGCATGATTGGGAATGAAATGATATATCAACTGAAAAGCTGCATTCACAACTGTACAATGAAGTGACCAGATATAACATAAATATACAAAAATAAGTAATACACCTATGCTGTATCAGAGGAAAGATCAGAATACATGTGATGAAAAATTTCAAGATGACGTATACAGTTTCACAGTGTTAAATATCATCTATACACCAGTGACCTCAACTGTGTGTGTGTATGACCCAACCCGTCTCCTAAATTCCTAACTTATAAATCTCACCATCTGCTTGCCATCTCCACTTGGATATCTTTTTTTTTTTTTTTAATATTTATTTCTTCTGGGGAGAGCGCAAGCAGGGGAGAGTCAGAAAGAAGGGGACGGGATCCCAAGCGGGCTCTGTGCTGACAGCAGTGAGCCCACTGTGGGGCTTGAAGTCACAAACTGTGAGATCCTGACCTGAGCCAAAATCAGATGCTCAACCGACTGAGCGACCCAGGTGCCCCTCCACTCAGATATCTAATGGACATCTTAAACTTTACGTATCCCAAATACCCTAATATCCCTCCTCCAACTAAAAAGAAAAATCTCATGCAGTTTTCCCCATATCTCTCCTTCTGGCCCCTCCAGGCCTGTAACTGTGGCCTTCTTGATGCCTCTTTCTTTGTCACCACACACATTCGAGCCATCAACAAATGCTGTTGGCTTTACCTTCAAAATACATCCAGAAGCTGACTGCTTCCACCCTGGTCACAGCCACCATCACTCTTACCTTGATGCTACCCCAACCCCCAATTTCTTCTCCATGGGGCAGCCAGAGTGCTCCTTCCAAAGCTGAAGTCATTCCGTGCATTACTCACTCTTCCCCAGCCACTCTTGTCTCCATGCCTTTGCACTTATGATTTCTTCTTCCTGAAATGCTTTTTCCCCAAGTATCCGTGAGGCTTTCTCTGTCACATCTCCCATCACTCAGTTTTTGTCACTTCCTTAAAAAATGCTTCTCTCATCACTGTGTTCAGAACTGTACACCCCAATACCTTCCCACAGAAAACCACAGAACTACCCTTGCCCAGCTTTTCTTTTGCTCCACGCCCTATAAGGGCAAAGACTTTGGTTTGCTAATGACTGTAGCCCCAGTGCCTGAACAGTGCCGGACACAGAATATGAATTCTGTAAATATCTGTCAAATGAATACATGAATAGAAAGACCTACCATGATGAAGGATGGGAAGACAGAATGGTTAATGGTGACAGTTCTTCTTCAAATTAGTGATGGGTTTAGTACAACCACTATTAAAAATATCAGAGAAGTTTGGGGAATGGATATGACATAATGAGTTATCTAGAAAGCTAGGCAGTGGGGACATGAAAAAAAAAACCTGAAAAAAGAGAAATAGCATATACTATGAAATGTTACAACATATTAGAAATCATTGATGGAATTCACATCTCTAATCCTGGGAAAAGGACTAACTCTTCCTCTAGCCTGCTGTCTCCTGCTGGATGCCATCACATTTCAAAGCTCCCCTTTACATCCTGGAGAAAGAATAAACCACAGAAGCAGCTCCTAAGCCTGGCAGAGCATCAGAAAAACTTGGGTGACTTTTTCAAATAACTGGGCTCCACCCTTGGATTCTGTGATTCAGCAGATCTTGGATAGGCCCAGAGAATACGGGTTTTTATGAAGTTCCTCATAACCCATGCTATAGACTAGGAGGACAACTTGACAAATACATATTATTCAGTGGCGGCGACGACAACCTGATCATTCGTCAGTTGAGGAAATGGTCATGACAGAGCATACTACAGAATATTTGGCTGCTGTAAAAAGTAAATTTAAAAAAAACAGTGGCGCCTGGGTGGCTCAGTTAAGCATCCGACTTCAGCACAGGTCATGATTTCACAGCTCCTGAGTTCGAGCTCCATGTCAGGCTGTGTGCTGACAGCTCAGAGCCTCGAGCCTGCTTCAGATTCTGTGTCTCCCTCTCTCTGTCCCTCCCCCCCTCAAAAATAAATAAACATTAAAAAGTAAAATACAAAAGAACAAAGGACATCAATATGTATCCATATGGAAAGCTATTATATTATGAAAATACCAAATGGTAGGGTAAGCATTTTGCTATAATCTTTTTTGGGTTTTAAGAAATGTATGTGATTTCCTGTAGGATTCTATTTACATCAAGTTTAACCATAGGCAAAACTAATCTATATGAGGCAAAACCGGAAATGTGGTTGCCTCAGGGTGGGGGACAGAGATCAGAAAAGAAGATGAGGGTATCTTCTAAGATAATGGCAGTGCTCATTGGGATGTTACATGGGCATATATATGTGTGCACACTCCCTTATCTGTGCATTTTGTTGGAAATACAACAGTTTTTTAAGCAGAGTACAAAGTTAAGAAAACATAAGTACAGGTCATCTGAAGTGTAAAAATTTTACACAGACACACAAACACACCATACTACTGCTAATAGACCCACCAGTGCCTCACCTGGTTCTCTTTTGTTTCTCTTCCAGCTGCTGTGCATATGGGCTGCTAACTTTCTGGTTTATCGCTTAGGTTTATGATTGCCCCCTTCTTAGAAATGCCCTTTGCTAATGGGATCCACCTCCCTAGAGAATTACACAGGCGGTTACGCTCATCCCCAACAGTCGTGCGCCCAGGGATAGAGTATAACACACTCCCCACTGGCTCAGGGGAGAACAAGGACTGTTGATGCTCCAGAGCTCCTTGTGGGACCAGGCCCAGGCTGGACCCCCAATCAAACCCAGCTTCCCCCTGAGAGCACACTCCCTCAATAAATCCCTTGCACAAAAATCCCAATTCAGTCTCAGCTTTTTTTTTTTTAAACATATTTTAATTTTTTTTTAATGTTTATTTTTGACAGAGCATGAGCGAGAAAGGGAGACACAGAATCCGAAGCAGGCTCCAGGCTCTGAGCTGTCAGCACAGAGCCCGACGCAGGGCTCAAACTCACAGACCGCGAGATCATAACCTGAACCAAAGTTGGACGCCCAACCGACTCAGCTACCCAGGGGCCCCTGTATTTATTTATTTTTTGAGAGGGGGAGAGAGAGAGAGACAGAGTGCAAGCAGGGGAGGAGCAGAGAGAGAGGGAGACACAGAATCCGAAGCAGGCTCCAGGCTCTGAGCTGTCAGCACAGAGCCCGATGTGGGGCTTGAATCCACGAACCATGAGATCATGACCTGAGCCAAAGTTGGACACCTAACCAACTGAGCCACCCAGGTGCCTCCAGTCTCAGCTTCTAAAGGGAAGAATGTCTACTAGGATATATGGCAACTTTTAAAAAACATAAAAACCATTTTGCTGAAGTACAATATGCAAAAAGAAAAGTACACACATTCTAATGGTACAGCCTGATGAATCCTCGGAAGGTGAGTGGCCCATGTCACCAGCTCCCAGAACAAGAAGCACATCATCCTCTGTGCCCCAAAGTCCTCCCCTCTCATACTCCCTCCCTCCTTCACCTAACCCCTCTCAAAGCTAACACTATTTCGACTTCTGATGGTGTAGACAAGTTCTGTCAGTACAGCAACTTTTACCCACTAGGAGTTATTTCTGGGGTTTGGCATTTCTCCCTTAACCTCACACACTTAGATGAGGTTTGCATTTGTGACAAATGCTTGCATTTTACAGGACAGAGTGATGGGACCATTTTCTCCTCCGTACTTTCCTGTGGGGCCACAGAGGGGGATCTTCTGCCCTCTTGGAAATGTCAGGAAAGTAACTCTTCTCCTTCCTTCCCCTCCTTCACTGACTCCCCCTATGAGAGGTGGAGTGACATCTGATTCGTGGGTTGGACACAGGCCCTTATCCCTAGTCTTCCCTTGGGGGAGGACCAAGTCCCAGACAGGTAGAGTACCTTAAAATGGTCAAGAGACATACTGGATTCAAATCCCAGCTCCATCATTTACAAGCTGGGTGACCTAGGGAAAGTTGCTTAACTTCTCTGTGCCTCAGTTTCCCCATATTTAAAACAGGACCATAATAGATCCTATCTCAAGGAACTGTTAAAAGATTATCAAAGGGCGCCTGGGTGGCTCAGTTGGTTAAGCATCTGACTTCAGCTCAGGTCATGATCTCACAGCCCCACGTCAGGCTCTGTGCTGACAGCTCTGAGCCTGGAGCATCTTCAGATTCTGTGTCTCCCTTTCTCTCTGCCCCTCCCCCGCTCAAGCTCTGTCTTGCTCTCTCAAAAATGAATAAATGTTAAAAAATAAAAGATTATCAAATTGAGAAAGCTTCATGGGGAGGGCTGTGGAGCCTGGCTACTGTTATTATTATTAATGGTCTGTGGTCCCACAGGAGGGAGACTGTGTCCATGCAGGACCCACAGCCTGCCAATGAGCGATGCCCCCCAGCATAATGCTCCATCAGTGCAGGTAAATGGGTCACGGCTCGGTGAATGAATGAATGAACAAACGAATGAATGTTATTGCAGAGGCCTCTAGGCACCTCCCCTGCCCTTACAGTGCCCTCTGAGAGTTTCCTTCTCTTAAGCGAGAGGGGCCATTCTAACTACCTCACAGGGCTTGGGACTTGATAGCAAGAGATAGTGAAGGTTGGTGAATAAATGAATTAATGAGAAGCACTAAGAATCAAGTCAGGCTCACAACGCAACGAGGTGAATCCTCACCCATTTTGTTTCCTGCCTGGAGGTTCCTGACTGCTCCCACACCTATCCCTCCACCTCATCCAACCCCCTTCCTTCCACATGGGCTACCAGCGAGACTTCTGTGTATCCGCAAGTCCCTTGAATGGCTCCCCGCTGCCTGTAAGGCTCACCCAACCCCCGTGGCATGGAACCTGGCAGCAAGAGGGCTCCTGTTAAAACCTAAGCTGGAACAGTTCCCTCCTCTGTCCAGAGCTCTCCTATAGCTCTCGCTGCACTCAGAGTAAAAACCAAATATAATTCTTACCATGGTCGACAGACACTACATCATCCATCACCTCTAGGACCTTGTCTCCTCCTACTCTCCCACTCTTCTCCGGCCAACTGACCCCTACTGCTGTTCCGCACACGTGCCGGGCACACTCCTACACCAGGGCCTTTGCACTTGCTGTGCCCCTCGGCCTAGAACCTCTTCCCAATGGACACCTGCCAGTCTCACTCTCCCACCTCCTTCATGCCTTTACTCCGGTATCTCTCTCTCAGGACTTCCCTGGACACCTTTCCTAAAATGGCAACTCCTACCCCACTCCATACTCTTGAACCCCCTTCCTGCCTTATTTTTCTCGGTAGCACTTATTACCACCCAGCACGATTTGTAATTTAGCCACTCATTTTGCTTATTGTCTGTCTACCTCAGTGACTGTAAGTCCAATGAAGGGAGGTGCCATTTCTATCCGATCCACTGTTGTGCCTCAGTGTCTTGAACACTGCCTGGCACATAGTGTGTGCTCAAGAAACAGTTGTGGAATGAATGAATGATCTCATTCCAGGCAGATTTTCACCCACATCCCCCACTGCTCTCCCCTCAAGTCCAATACCACCACCCCCCCCCCCCCCCCCGCCCAACTATGCCATGCTACATCATGCCTCTGTGCCTTTGCAAATGCTGTTCCCTCTGCCTGGTCGGAGGAAAATATGTTTCCTTCCCTGCTCTATAAATTCTTACCCCTAAAACCCGAGGTCTGTTGTTTCCCTATCTCCAGAATATTCTAGACTAAGCCTCTAGGCCCACATCGTTAACTACTTCTTTTGAGCCTTCCACTGTAGCCAGTACTTGTTTCTGCACTTTCATGGTTTCCTCCCTCCCCCCAGTGTGAGTCCGTAAATTGCTTTCCTGGCTTAAACCAATCTCAGTTGGATTTCTGACAGATGATTGGGAGATGGGACCCTCGTGTTCCTGAGAGTGGTTGTATGATTTTCCTAATGCATAAAATAAATGAATAAATAAAAGAACCACTGTTAATATTTAACATATTGATGTCTTATGTTCCCCAAAGAAAACATTAGGTGTTTCAATGAAGGAACGTGCTTGATAACTCTGCTTGGTTTCACGCGTATTATTGGGATTAAAACCCAGGGAGTGGTTAGTGGATGGACGGGTATACGGACGGAGGGATGGCTGAGTGGGTCGGCGAGTGGACAAGCGGATGGACAGAGATGAACAGACGGATGGGTAGGCATGTGGGTGGCTGAACAGTAACCAAATCCTGACCACAGCCAGTGGATGGATACAATGGGTCCGTGAATCAATGGATGGGCGGGTGGCTGGACAGGTGGGAATGTGATAGGAGGATCAGTGAGTGGATGGATAAGTGGACAGACAGATGAGGCAGGTGAATGGACGGGCGGATGGAGGCATGGGTGGGATGGGCAGATGCATGAGCGGGCAAATGAAAGGTTGGGTGGGTGAATGAGGGGCAGATGAATGAACGGTTACTTTGAGTTTATGAGTGAAGGTTTTGGGGTATGTGTGCATGGAGCTACACATCACCTGGAGACCCTCCGTGCCATGTCTGACTACCACAGGGATATGTCCTGTTTCCAGGGGGAGGCTTCTCGGGGCTCACATTCCCCAAACAGACTTTCGGGAGGCGGAGGAATTCTGAGGCAAGGAACGGACAACCCACCGAGATCTGCAGGGCGGGGGTTTGCGAAAGAGGAAGGAACCGGCCAACATACCTGCGAGTCCTCTGACCCGTCATCTACGTCCGCCGAGGTCCACTCCTGGGCCAGCCCAGTCTCTTGAGAGGACAGACCTGAGGGAAGGAGAAAGGAGCCAGGAGTGAGTGACCAGGCTGGCTGGGGTGGGCTCTGTTTGCTCGCCCCACCTGGCGTCCTGTCCCTTTTCTCCTGATTTCCCACGGCACGTGGCGCATGCGCACACATTCTGGCCCACGTGGTTCAGGTAGGGCAGAGAGAACAGGAGACCTGAATTCCGGTCCTATTTCTGTAATTACCTGGAAGATTTCAAGCGGGTCACCTGATGTGATCTGCCACCGGAACCTCTGTTCCTGCACCTGTCAAATGGGTAAAACGGTCCCTTCTCTCCAGGCCTCCAGCAAAACCCAGTGAGGTTTAATCCACGGAATGAAACCAGGATGAAGCAGGCTTCCCCAGCTGCCAGCCGCTGGTGGAGCAAACTCCCCACATGAGGACATCAACGTCCTTCTCACTCCTTAGCTGGTGAGAAATGGGGGTCAGGCCAAAGATCGGCATTTTCCAGTCTTCCTGCACCCAGGCCCTGCTAGGAGCCCCCAACCCCCTCCCCACTACCAGGACGGACACCCACAGCATCCACGCCTCTGCCCGGCGGCTGTTCCTCCCCTCTGGGAGAAGGGAGGACCCTGCCCCAGTAGAAGGTCCAGTCCCCGTTCTGCTGCGGGGCTGCCTTTCGGGGTTCCGCGTCTCAGCAAATGGCACCAGCTCTTGTCCAGCAGTTTGAGCCCAAACCCCAGGCATTATCCTTGGTGTCTCTCTAGTCCACCCCTCCTCACCTCCATCAGCAAGAACTCACGTTCTCCCTCTGGTCACCATAACCTCCTGGAACACAGCAAGCTTGTCACCACGGAGGGTCATTGCATGTGTGGCCCTGGCTGCTTCTTTCAAAACTTGTTTGTTGTCGGTTTCTCCACTAAAATCTGAGCTCTACTGCGGCCATCTTGTTTGCCGCTAGATCCTGGCACACAGTGGGTGCTTGTGGTAGATTTTCGTCCCCAAGGGCCTTCAACTTGTTCGTTGACCCCCACATCCACACCCCTGGGCGGTCCCCTCCCTCAGTGATGCTGAACTTGACCGAGTAGCTTATTTGGAGCAACGGCCCCTAAGCAGGTGGGTTGCCAGCACAGCTTAAAAAACTGCTTGTGAATGGAGGCCCTTCCCTCTCTCGCCCACAATCAAGAGAAAACTCTCCTGACACTGACCCCAAGCTGGCCCGGGCGACTCTCGTGAGAACCAGCCCGGGCTGGCCTGCGGGAAACAAGCGGCCTAAAGTCAGCACCATCAAGCCAGCCAGACGCGCGGGGTCGACCAGCTGCCTCGCCAGCTCGCTGTGGCCGCAGGTGCAGATGCAGGCTGGGGAAGCCAGCCAGGGGTCCCCTCAGCCCACATCATCCTGCTGACCTGCAGAAGCATGAGCGGAGAAATGACTGTTGCCTTAAGCCACTGAGTTTTGGGGCGACTCGCTCCACAGCAAAAGCTGACGGACACAAGGTCCACAAACATTTGTTGAATAAATGTTAACGAATGTTGTGTCTTCCCCACCCCACCGCCAACCTCCCATGGGACCCCCGCCCCTCACCTTTCTCGTCACCATCACAGCCGGTGGCCCCGACCTCCACAGCCACCCAGTCTTTGGTGGGGGTGGCGTGCTTCTCCCAGGCCCTGCTCTCCCGAGGCAGCAGCGTCTTGGCCCTCTCGGGCTCCAGCAACCCCCGGATCTGCTCAGGCCTGAGGCTCTGCATCTTCCCGGGAGGCGGGGCGAGTTCGTCTTTCTCCTCCGGTTCCCGTTGGGTTCCCGGGCACAGGACTCAGAACCTGAGGACCGACAAACATTTAGTCATTCAGCAAACACAGTGTCACCTGTGTGCCAGGCACTATTTCTAGGTGCCAGAGACAGCGCAGTGATGGAAGCAAAGCCCACTGCTCTTGTGGGGCTCACATTCCAGCAGGGGTGGGGGTGGGGAGAGCCAGACAGCGCACCACACGATGGTACGTGCTCCAGAGACCAATGAAGCAAGAAAGGGAATAGAAGTTTCAAGGTGGGGGGCAGAGCGTGGTGCCTAAGTGGCCCAGGGGGTTAAGCCTCTGACCCTTGATTTCAGCTCAGGTCATGATCTCAAAGTTCCTGAGATCGAGCCCCATGTAGGGCTCTGCGCTGACATCTCGGAGCCAGCTTGGGATTCTCTCTCTCCCTCTGTCTGTCCCTTCCCTGTGCATGTGTGCTCACTCTCTCTCTCTCTCTCTCTCTCTCAAAATAAATAAACATTTAAAAATAAAATACTCCTTAAGATTCCTATTGTGTATACTTTGTCAACCCAAAATTCAGAAGGTTGTTTGCAAGAAGCCGCCTGAACTACGTGGTGTAACCCTTTGAGACTCTAGTGCTGGTTTACGTTCTTATTCTAGGAAACTGCATGTGTCATCAACCTTGTGTTATATTAACCTACTGAATGCCCTCGTGAATAGTAATTTTCTTTTTATGTTTTATTTATTTTTGAGACAGAGAGAGACAGAGCACAAGCAGGCGGAGGGGCAGAGAGAGAAGGAGACACAGAATCAGAAGCAGACTCTGGGCTCTGAGCTGTCAGCACAGAGCCTGACGCGGGGCTCAAACCCACAAATCGTGAGATCATGACCTGAGCCGAAGTTGGACGTTCAACCAACTGAGCCACCCAGGCGCTCCAAATAGTAATTAAAAATAAAAAAATAAGTTATCTTGGTGTGGAGGGAAAAAAAAGCCTTTCAAAGCATTTTCTTCTTTGATCAGGTTTATACAAATAAAACTTGTTACATCAAATTTTAAAACCACAGGGAATACAGTCTAGATTCAAAGAGATATTAGCATCTCCACAATCAAATGCATATGGGAACCATGTTTGGAGTCAGAATCAAAGACACCTGGTGTGAAAAAAATTTTTTTTAAGACAAGAAAATGGATTATGGACTGGGAGGTCAAGGCATTCTCATTGCTTCCATTAGGTGTGGACACGGCCTTATGGACAGTTAAGAAAATGTCCATCTTAATTTTTTAGAGATGTTTTTGTAATATGTCAGAGTAGGGGCGCCTGGGTGGCGCAGTCGGTTAAGCGTCCGACTTCAGCCAGGTCACGATCTCGCGGTCCGGGAGTTCGAGCCCCGCGTCGGACTCTGGGCTGATGGCTCAGAGCCTGGAGCCTGTTTCCGATTCTGTGTCTCCCTCTCTCTCTGCCCCTCCCCCGTTCATGCTCTGTCTCTCTCTGTCCCAAAAATAAATAAAAACAAACAAACAAACAAAAAAAACGTTGGAAAAAAATATGTCAGAGTAAACTGACATGATGGCTGAGATTTGCTCTAAAATACTTCTAAGGGGCGCCTGGCTGGCTCAGTGGGTAGAGCATCTGACTCTCAATCTCAGGGTCATGAGTTCAAGCCTCACGTTGCGCATTGGGTGTGGAGTCTACTTAAAAGTTGGGATGGGAAGGGAGGGGAGGGGAAGGGAGGGGAAGGGAAGGGGAAGGGAAGAAGGGAAGAAGGGGAAGGGAAGAAGGGAAGGGAAGGGAAGAAGGGAAGCGAAGGGAAGGGAAGGGAAGCGAAGGGAAGCGAAGGGAAGCGAAGGGAAGGGAAGGGAAGGGATGGGATGATAAGGTACTTCCGCAGTGAAGTCAAAAGAAGTAGACAACAGGGGGTCAGAACAAACAAATGATGATTTCTCAACCTGGAAAGTGGAAGATGGTGGCTCTCAGACCATCCTTGTACCCGTGAGTAGATGTGAAATGTTTTCATAACAGAAACCAACATATGCTTGTGGATACGCAGACTATGTCCTTCGCTTCAACGTCACTAATCATCACGTAGGTCTTCCTTACGGACAGGGGTGACTCCCAGACCCTCGAAACCCAAATTCAAATGCATTTCCCCAGACACCTGTGCCCTCTCCCCCACCTCCTGCACATCCTGCCTCCTGGGTCCCCTACTCTTGACCAGGGCTCCACCATGAATCTTCCCCGCCACTGTCCACAAGCATCACTGTCCACTTGCCTCCTCACCCGCACATCCGAAGGACCGCTAAGCCCACCTGCTCTTGTCTTACGGAATGCTTCCCCTGCTCTGCTCTAGGCCCGTCCAGTCCACTCCACCACTGACCCCACCAATCCTGTTCCCTAACCCCTCTCCCCAGTCCATCCCATCAGCTGCACGCACCTCAAGATCCACTCTGGTCACACGGGTGGAGGCAGGTCACCACATTCCCTACACTTTCCCTCCTTCAGGACAGTCCGGGAGGTGGTCTCAGACATACCTGAATAGCACTGAACCCCAAAGAGGCAAGGTTCCCCACCTCTTCAGCACCCTCTTTTATTGCTATTTAAAAGTTGAGTTAAAATAGGAGCACCTGGGTGGCTCAGTGGGTTGAGCATCCAATTCTTGATTTTGGCTCAGGTGATGATCTCATGGTCATGAGTTTGAGCCCCATGTCAGGCTCTGTGCTGACAGCTCACAGCCTAGAGCCTGCTTCAGATTGTGTGTTTCCCTCTCTGTGCCCCTCCCCTGACCACATTAAAAAGAACTCTTTAGACACCGTGTTAGTTTCTTATGGCTGCTGCAGCAAATTACCACAAATTGGGTGGCTTAAGAACGCAAACTTATTATCTTACAGTCCTGCAGCTCAGAAGTCTGAAATGGGTCTCAGTGGAATAAAATCAAGGTGTCTCAGGGCCGTGCTCCTTCTGGAAGCTCTGGGGGAGAATCAGTCTCCTTGCCTTCTCAAGTATCTTAGGCCGCCTGCATTGCTTGGCCCCGTGGCCCCTTCCTCCGTCTTTAAAGCCAGCACTGGCCATTTGAGCGTTTTTCACACTGCGTGTGAGACTCTCCCTCACCTCCCTCTTCCACTTTTAAGGGTCCTTATGATTGCACTACCCCCACACAAATAATCCAGGATCATGCCCCTATCCCAAACCTCAGTTGATTAGCAAACTTAATGTCATCTGCAGCCTTAATCTTCCCTCACCCTGTAACCAACGTATTCACACCATCTGGGGGTGAGGGCGTGGACATCTTTCTGCCCACCACAGGTGTCAAATAAAAATGCTAGAAGGGAAAAAAAAAAGGTGGGGAGGATTTAAAGGATAAAGAGTAGGTGAAAGCTGGGTGAATGCTAGGGTGTTGCTGGAGGAGACAAGAGTCGCAGAGGTAGGAAAAGAATAAGACTAATAAGACTAATAAGATAGTCACTGCTGCTAGCAGGGCAAGGCACGGGCGTGACGGCGTGGGGTGAATTTCGGCTCTGCCACACATTAGCGGCGTGACCTTAGGCAGGTCACTTAAGATTCCCCACATTTTGGGGCGCCTGGGTGACACAGTCAGTTAAGAGTCCGACTCTTGATTTCGGCTCAGGGCACGATCTCCCAGTTCGTGGGTTCAAACCCCAAGTTGGGCTCTGCACCGACAGTGTGGAGCCTACTTGGGATTCTCTCCCTCCCTCTCCCCCTCCTCTGCACCCCCCCCAAATAAACAAACTTGAAAAAAATTCTCCCCATTTCAATGTGCTCATCTGTCAAATGGGGGTGTGTATAGTGGCATCAGCTATCTCACAGACTTGTGGTGTGTTTTCTTCTGAAACCGAAGGAGATTAATGCCCAGGAGTGCCTGAGGAGTGGGGGAACCAATTGGTTCTCCCTCTGCCTGACTTGTCCTTGCCCTTCTGTGTCGGCTTCTAGAAACTGTGCCCACACCTCAGGGCTCAGCCGAGACATCACTTCCTGTGGGACCCTGTTAACACCTGCCACCCACGAGTGCTGGAATGGAAATGACTTTTTCAAAGCATTTCTCAGCCAGAACTTTGTGCAAGGCCTGTACTGGGCACCTGAGGATGCACCGGACACCTTCAGTAGCTCCCATTGTCCCGCGGGAGGAGGAGAAGTGAGCAGAGAGGAGCAAGGAGAGCAGCAGACCCGGTGTTGCAGCGGAGGGGAACCCCGGGGGTAAGGCTCCACCTCCAGGAGTTTGGCGTAGAACACAAATGGGATGGATCCAGAAAGCTAAATAAAGGATCCCTCCCCACCCACACCTTCCGCTTTTACTTTCACTGTTTGAAAGTGAAAATTAGCTATGAGGCCAGAGAAACACTTCTCTGTTGTAAGGGAAACAGGGGCAAATGCCAACATGAGCAGTGCATGATATGGGCAGAGGAGATAGGGAGTAGTGGGGACTGTGGCAAAGGAGACTGTGTCTAGGAAGCAGCCCCATTCCGCCCTACCCATATCTGCAGAGTGAAAATGTGGGCCCAGTGTCTCCTACCTTCTGATTTCTCAAGAGAACACTGGAAGTCTATAGGTTCAGATGACATCTTCCACATTTTAAAATGCCAATACTTTCAAATGTTTAAAAGGAAGACAACAGGCCAGTGAGCCAAAGAGCACAGGTCATGCGGCTGTGAGTTTGCAATCAAGGTGTGCGCTGGGGAGCGCTGGGGATAGGGAGAGGAGGCCGTGAGCACAAACATTTTCCAAGGGAAAAGAAAATACTGGCCTTCATAGAAAAGTTAGTGAAACAGCACGAGTGGCGGGGTCCCGTTTGGTTCTTCTTTCCTTTTCCTCTGTCCCTCTACCTTTTTCGTTTTTAATATGAATATATAATCCTGTGTTCAGGCTAACAGGAAGGAAGACCCAGGAAGAGGGGTGGCCAATGGAGAAGACAGGAGCCCCGGGATCCAGGTCAGAAGAGGCTGGATCTGGTTAGATGGAGACGGGAGGAGGGGAGGGACAGAGAGAAATCTGCGGGGCTGACAAGGGTGTGTGTGTGTGTGTGTGTGTGTGTGTGTGTGTGTGTGTGTGTGTGTGTGGAATTCACACCGCACAGCCTCCCTGTCCTCCGAGAAATAGCAAACAGGTCATCCGCGAAGAAGAAACCAGGGGGATGCGGTAACAACAGTAACAGTATCAGCAACACGGGCAGCCACCTTTTCCAGGAGCGCTCCGGTGTGCCAGGCCTGGGGCACACGCCCCACCCTCTTCCTAACGGATTCCTCTCCATAATTCTCCGCAGCAGATACTGTCACGCCCATTTTGCAGACGGAGAAGGCCCTCGATCAAAGCCACACAGCTAATCGGAGCTGGGCGGGGATGCAAACGTGTCCGATTCCCGCGCCTGTGCGCAGCGCCACTGTAGGGTGGTACACGCGCGCCCAGACACACAACGCACACTCGCGCAAGTGCACACGCGGGCGGGCACAGGGACACGGCGTGCTGCACGCATTGGGGGGGACCGACCGAGATGCTAAGACCCCCGCGAGACCTGGGCGCACGTGCATGCGGCGACCCACGAGGCTGCGCAACGCGGGGTCATTCCCCTCCTCGCACGGGGCGAGGCGCACAGGCTCGGACAAACAGACCCGACCCAGCCCCAGCCCGGTCACTCTTCCAGTAGAGGGGCTTGGAGACCCCCTCCCCGGGCCTGCACCTCTGCTTCCACCCCCAGACACAGACAAGTTGCACACATTCACACGCGCGCTCCTGAGGTCGCCGCCCGCGCCCCCCTTCCCTCCCCCGCCCAGCCCAGTTTCCCAGCCCCACCTCCCGCCCGCGGGGGTCCCTCGGAGGACTCACCCTCCCCAACCAGACCCAGTCCCGGCACTGCAGAGCGGGCGCCGCAGCTACCGCGGCTGCGCAGACGTGGAGGCAGCAGGGGAGGGGGGAGGGGGGAAAGTGGAAGAGGGGGATGGCCTTCTCGCCTCCTCCCCTCTCCGCTCGGCTCCCGGGGAGCAGCGCCTGCAGTAGGGTAGGGAACCAAGCGGAGGGGCCCCAGGTTCCATACCCAACCGAGTTGGCTGCGGTGCGGTTGTGGGGCTTGTGCCCGGCATGCCGATCGGCCACAGTGGGATGAGCCGCCCATCCTCCGCTGTTGGGCACCGAGGTTCTGTCCTACTTCCCCTGCTGCAGCTGCGTGCCAAGCCCACCAACTTTCTTGGCTCGTGGTGGTTCTCTACTCCACAACCCTGGGTCAGGGTAGGAGGGAGGAGGAAGGACTTGGAGCAGAGGTATGGCAGCCTCTGGGACCCGGAGGCCAGGCTGCCTAGGGTCAGAGGCTGGCGCTACCATTTGCTCCTAGGGTGTTTTTGGGTGTGTCACTTAGCATGTCTGGGCCTCGGTTTCCCATTCTGTTAAGTGGGAATGATTATGCTTACCACCTCCCAGGTAAAAAAAAAAAAAAAATACATATGGTGCTTGTATGGTGTTTAGAACAGTGCCTAACAGTTGCTACTATTATCACTGTTGTTCAAGTTTTACAATGTAATCGCTACCTGCCAAATTGCTCTCGGGGAAGCTACATCAAATTTTTAGATTTTTGATAAAGCCATGGGTGGGGGGAAGAAAGTGGTTTTCTTTTTGGTCTTATTTTCATTTCATTACGTGTTTGTTGATCAGTTATTTTCTGTTTGTGAATTGGTTGTTTATACCTTCCCTGCCTTACTCTGTGTAGCTTTTGCTTCTTGATTTATAGGCATTCTTTATATATTCTGAATACTGATCCTTTGCCCGTTACTTTACCTGTGGCAGATATCTTCTCCTGGCCTGTCACTTGTCTTTTCACTTTGCTTACACAGTACCTCAAATTTTGGGTTTTGATGAAGTAAAAGCTATCTGTTTTTCCTACTTTCATAAGCACACTTTCTTCTACAGTCTCATACTTTACAGTCTTGTTTTATGTTTAGTTTGTTGTACCTGCTGGAACTTTTTGGAATAGTGTGAAGTAAAAACTTAACTTTATATTCCAAATGGATAGACAGTTGAATAATTCTGGTTTCCCAGAAAAGCAGTCAAAATAACTGTCATTTATCCAACCAATTTGATGAGCAAAGGCATCAAATGTCCATTATTTCATTTCATTCAAAGGCCCCAAGTGGTAGGTATTATTATCCCCATTTAACAGAGAAGGGAACTAAGGCATGAAGGAATTAAAGGATTTGTCCAGAGGACACATGGCAAGAATATGGGAGGATACAGATTGGTTTCCTTAGGCATTTCCATATTTGCCACATAATTCGGAAGGGAAGCTTTCTTTGTTTAGAAGTTTAGGAGATGATGGGGCACCTGTGTGGCTCAGTCACTTGGGTGTCCAACTTTGGCTCAAATCATGATCTTGCAATTCGTGGGTTTGAGCCCTGCCTTGGGCTCTGTGCTGATAGCTCAGAGCCTAAAGCCTGCTTCAGATTCTGTGTCTCCCTCTCTCTCTGCCACTCCCCAGCTCAGGCTGTCTGTCTGTCTGTCTCTCTCTCTTAAAAGTAAACAAACATTTAAAAAATAATTTAAAAAAGAAGTTTAGGAGATGAACTTCCAGCCATGCCCAGCATAGTTCGCTGTGAAGAGGGGATAGGCAGGGGGAGGTGGATTTAGATAAAGGCCCTTCATTCACCCCTTCACCACTTCCTTTGATAGCAAAACGTCCTGTGCAGGACACCAGGGGAGCCGCCCAGCCCATGGAGCCTTTGATGGGCTTGAGAGGTTGGCTTCCAGACCTAGATCCACTGTGCACCAGCTGTGTAACTGTGGGAGGTGAATTAACTGGGTCTCCGTTTCCTTATCTATAAAATAAGGACAATAACAGTTCCTAACTCATAGGGTTATCATCAACATCAAAGGAGTTAATACATGCATACTGCATACAGATTGAGCCATTGTTATTGATCACCAGATCCTCAACTTGGGGGAAAATTCCAGGTGTGATCCTGATAGTTCAGATGATTAAAGGTTGCTCTTGGGGCACCTGGGTGGCTCACTTCAGCTCAGGTCATGATCTCACATATTGTGGGTTCAAGCCCTGCATTGGGCTCTGTGCTGACAGCTCAGAGCCTGGAGCCTGCTTCAGATCCTGTGTCTCCCTCTCTCTCTGCCCCCCATTTGCTCACTCTCTCTCTCTCTCTCAAAAATAAACATTAAAAACTTAAAAATAAATAAAAATAAAAAGCTGTTATGTTGCAGATGTCGTTCTGAGTGCCATGACAGTTGAGGCCTGTGTCTTAATGGAGTTTATAGTCTAGTGAAATGAAGCAGACAAACCAATAAATACAGAAAAAAATATAGTTTGTGTTAATTCAATGAATTACATGAAATAGATCGACATGATAGTAACTGTGAGGCCACTTTAGAAGAGAGTGGTCAGGAGAGGTCTTTTTGAAAAGGTGGCATTTTGGGATAAGACCTGAAAGGGGAAAAGGAGGCAGTTATGCAAGAATTCATGGCAGAAAGGACAGCAGGGCCTGAGGAACAACAAGGAGGCCAATGTAACCAGAGTGGTCAGACAAGGGAGAGAGTAACAGGATATAGGATCAGTCATCCAGGGTCTTGAAAGCCACAGTGACATCTTTGAATGTTATTGTAAGTGCACTGGGAAGTTACGGAAGGGCATTGAGGAAGGCTGTGATATAATCCAATTTACATTTTCAAGGCATGACTGGAACTGTTGTGTGGGGAAAACTCTAGAAGGGGCAAAAGGTAAAATGGGAGTATCAGTTAAGAGGCTGCTGCAATCAACCAGGTAAAACATGATGGTAGTCTGGCAGCAGGGGGGAGGGCAGTGGACAGATGCAGAATACACTTTAGAGATGGGGCTGAGAGGACTCACTAATGGATGGCATGTGAAAGGTAGGAAAAAGGAAGGAATCGAGGCAGACTTTTGGACTTTAAGCCTAAGCAACTACATGCTCTATGGTGAATGAAGAGAGTAGACCAACTTTGTGTGTGTGTGTGTGTGTGTGTGTGTGTGTGTGTGTGTATGAGAGAGAGAGAGAGAGAGAGAGAGAGAGAGAGAGAGAGAGAGAGACAGAGAGAGAGAGACAGAGAGAGAATCCAGAATTCCCTCTTTGGGGCATGTTAAATACCCGATGCCTGTGTTTCTGAGGTTAATACTAGGAGAGCTTAGGATACCCAGATACCAGCATTCGGAAACTCTGGGGGTGACAGTGAGGTCCAGGAATCTGCTCACAAGGGTTCAGGTTTCCAGCAGAGGCAGCGGCAAAATTATGGTCCCGGAACTGTCCGCGGTGCTGAACCGGCAGGGCCTGAGCTGTCCGAGGTGCTGAATCTGCAGCAGACTAGCTGGAAAGGTCTCTCCTCTCTCTCCTCTCCCTCTCTCCCTCTCCGCCCGCCCTGTTGCCGCCCTCATCCTCTCTCCCTCTCCCCTTTTCAAAGACCCTATCTGCATCTGCCTGGGAAAAGCCCTGTCATTGCCTGGAAACAAAACTCTCTGGCTGTGGGGAGCGCAGATGAAAGCAAATGAGGGCAAAAACGCAGAGTCATTTATATATAAGAAGCAGCTTTGGCTCTTAGGACAGCAGGCCCTTGGCTACATCTGACCTGAATTATTAACACGGAGTTTCCAAAGCATCTGAGGGGTAGGGGTGGATGTACAAAAAGCAGGAAAGGTTCCCAGGATTAGAGCTAATGGTTACCTTGGGCTGGGGGGAAACAGAGGAGTTACTATATAGGTATATGTGAATTTTTGGAAAGGCCCTAGTTTTTATGTTGTGAGATGGGGTCACAAGAAGCGTATTACTGTAGATTAATACAAATACATCATGGCTATATTTTATGCTAACCTGAATTATAAACATTTGAAATCATGAGCATGGGGGGGTGGTGGTGGCATTTTTTTTTAAATGAGATGAGAAGAAGCCTCACAATTCAAAACTTCCTCAAAAGTCCATACTTTTGAATATGACCAATTATGTACATTGTAAGCTATGCTTGTTATTATAATATCACTCTACCTGGTAAAGAGACATACCAACCACCTTCTGTTAGGATTAGTCTTAAATTAGGTGGGTTTTGAACTGTCCAAGTTTTGGGGCAGGTGGGACGCTCAGTCAGTTAAGCATCCGACTTCAGCTTAGGTTAGGTCATGGTCTCACGGTTTGTGAGTTCAAGCCCCGCGTCTGGCTCTGTGTTGACAGCTCAGAGCCTGGAGCCTCCTTCGGATTCTGTGTCTCCCTCGCTCTCTACCCCTCCCGCACTCATGCTGTCTCTATCTCTAATAAATTAAAAAAAAAAAAATGAAATGTCCAAGTTCTTCAAGAAAGAGTCCCTGGCATAAACTCCAACCACTGTGGGATTAATGAATGAACAAATGAATAAATTTGTTCTTCCCAAAGATCTGGTCACCAGGAAAGCCACAGCTGCTCCTATCTCTCAAGAGACAGACATTCATAAAGCACCCACTATGTACTGGCTATTGCAGGGGACAACCAGGATGCCTGAGGCATATCCCCTTCCCCTAAGTGGATGGTTTCCACACCCTTTCAAGAGGCAGGAAGCTTTAAGCCTCTGATATGAGCTCTTTGATCACCTCAAAGTCACGGAAGTATGGCTTTTATCCATTTTTTTTAAGTTTATCTTATTTGAGAAAGGGAGAGAGAGTGTGTGAGTGCAGGAGGGTCAGAGAGAGGGGGAGATTGAGAATCCCAAGTAGGATCCATGCTGACGGCACAGAGCCTGATGTGGGACTTGAGCCCATGAACCCATGAGATCATGAGCTGAGCCAAAATCAAGAGTTGGACACTTAACTGACTGAGCCACCCAGGTTCCCCTGGCTCTTAGTTACTTTTCTATCTTCTCATGGAGTTGTTGGCCCGGTGGGTATTGACATTCCAAATTCCCTAAAGAAGTGGAGCTCATTACATTATAGCTTTTTTTTTCTTGATTATCTGCCTCACCTTCTAGAATGTAGACTCCATGGTGGTAGGAACTCTGTGTTTCTAGTTCATTCCTGATCCTCTAGCACTTCAAACATTGCTTGGCACATACCAGATATTCTATGAATGTTTTTATTTTTGAAGGATTAAATGAATCAAAGTCCTATCTGTAAACACAAATTATCCCAATATCTTTTATTTTTTAATGTTTATTTTTGAGAGAGTGCAAGTGGGGGAGGAGCAGAGAAAGGGGGACGGGATCCGAAGTGGGCTCTGCACTGACAGCAGCTCTCAAACCAGGAGATCATGACCTGAGCCAAAGTTGGACACTCAACTGACTGAACCACCCAGGGGCCCCCACCAGAATCTTTAAATTTTTTTAAATTACTATTTTTAAGTAATCTGTATACCCACCATGGGGTTCAAACACATGACCCCAAGATCAAGAGTCAGGTGCTCTAGTGACTGAACCAGCTTGGTGCCCCAAAATATCCCAATACTTTAACTTTTTTAATGTTTATTTATTTTTGAGAGAGAAAAAGAGAGAGGGAGGGAGGGAGGGCAGGGAAGGGGCAGAGAGAAAGACACAGAATCCGAAGCAGACTCCAGGCTCCGAGCTGTCAGCACAACCCAATTGGGGCTCGAACTCATGAACCGTGACATCATGACCTGAGCCAAAGTCAGAGGTTTAACCAACTGAGCCACCCAGGTGCCCCTCCCACTATTTTAATGATGACAGCTCACTAAATTAAAAAGAAGGTGAGTGAACCAACACATCAGTTGGCTGGATGCAGCCCATGGTCTGACCAGCTGAGTCATCTAATCATCAATTCTTACTGAGCAAAATTCTGCATGAGAACACTCCATGGGCAGGTGATCTGTTGTTTCCCACCCTGGTCCTTTGGCTGTGACCCAAAAGACAGGGGTGTGTGGCATCAGACAAGGAATCCTATCAACAAGGATTATCTCACAAAGAAGAGAATCTACTTCATTCTTTTTAACAACTCCAGAGTATTAATCCCACTATGTGGCTGCATCTAGTCATGTGGCCCTTCCCCCAGCTGGCAGACATTAAGGTTATTTCCAGAGTGGTCATTTGGGACCCTCACACTTCTTGGGAAAGGCCCAAATTCAACTCGTAAATAGCCAGGATTTAACCCAGGGCAACCTGTCGCCAAAGACCTTTCTGTTTCACTACTACTGAGGACTGTTCAGTTTACTTTACAGGGGAAAAGATGGATGATTGAAGTGAGAAGATTCCCCTAGTTGCCTAAAACCTTGAAGTAGCTAGTCACCTGGGGCCAGGGGTGGGTAGGTCTGGGGTGAAATACTAACAAGGCAGATTTGCCCTTAGAGAAATACGTGCCCTCCTCCATGCTGTCAGTTGGGTAATCTTACGACCCTCACTTCACAGAATAAAATAGATCTTTGTGGACTGATATGGAAAGGTCTTGAACACACACCACTGCATGGAAATATCACGTGGAAAAAAGCAGGTTGCAAAACCACAGACGCAGTCTGACATCACTCATATGAAAACCCAACAACATAAAACAATGCTGGATATTTTCTATGCACGCATAGATGTGTACATAAAGGCTTGCCAAATTCAAGACGCAACAGGCATTTAAGAGAAAGGGCTCACAGGATTACCAAGTTTATCAAGCCTACGTTTGTTCACTCGTGATGAAGAACCAGTAATTTTGTTAAATGATTACCCAGCCAGAACATGTATCTTCAAATCTCAGCATGGCTAGCCTCAGGGATTAAGTTTTTGGCCATGGATTACAGGTTTATATGAAGTGTTTTATTTTTTGAGGATCAGGACTAGACAGAGTGGCTTTGTTATACTTGGTTAATTTCAGGGTGAAAACTAATTTTTCTTCCTGATGGTGGTATGCTGCGAATAGGATGGTTTTGCTTAAAAAATTAAAATCCTCAAATCCAAAGATATTGACAATATTAAGGCATATTTCAGTGTTAGAGATGTTAGAATGTAAAAAACTAAAAAATGCACCTTAGCATCAAAGAAATATAGATTTAATTACTGAAATGTATTCAATAATAACATATATCATAGGTATATATGTATATATATACATAACTATGATATATATGCTATTATATACACACACACACACACACACACACACACACACACATATATTTGGATTTGTTATTATGGGATGGGTAATATTGGCCAGGCTTGTTCTATGGATAAGGAGAGTGAATCAATGCATTTCCAGATATTCTCACAAAAATTACATCTATTTCTATGGGTACAGACATGTACGCCCATGAGAAGGAAATGCATCCTTCCCAGAGCACCCCAAACCCGCAAGGTACTCACCTCCAGAGCAGAGGGCTGGAGTTGATGAAGCGAGATCAGCAGGAAGTCTTGCTTTATCAATATGTTTTGACCTTTGACAAAGAAAATGTGTTTACTTATTAACTGTCAAAAAACAAAATAAAACAATACTCATTAAAAAGGGATTCGGAGAAGGTGAGTCCCCCTCTAAGAGTTGGGATAAGAACGGCCCTGCTCCCCCGATTCCCAACGCCTTCTGACAGCTCTCAAACCGAGTCACCTGGTTCACACCTCCAGTAAACAGCAGAGTTGGGATTCAGATCCGAGAGACTGACTCTAAAGCCCGCCCCTGTCCTGCTCCCTGGGGCAGACTACTTCTGGAGGTTCTTTGGCACCAGGAGGGACACCTCCCCTCCCCAGTCTCACCCCCAGGAATGCACGTTCCCAAGGGGAAGGGGGCTGGGCCATGGCTGCCTGTATCAACTTTGTTCAGTCTCTGCATTGGGTCTCCTCGGGGGTCCTCTTCTCCCAGCGAGGATCCTGGATCCATTCTTGGGCAGCCAACCTGTCTTTTCTTTCCATCTGTGAGAGACGGTTGATTGCCATGGAAACCCTCCCTCAGGTGTTAGAGAGAAAGAGGGTCCTACCATTCGATTCCCTTGTTTGCTGGCCCTGTCAGGATCAGAGGAGATGGGGTGTGTGTGTGTGTGTGTGTACATGTACGACATCTCTTAAAGGCTCCAGAGAGAGAGAGAGAGAGAGAGAGAGAGAGCGCGCGAGCGAGCAAGCGGGAGAGGTGGGGGAGAGAGAGGGAGACACAGAACCCAAAGCAGGCTCCAGGCTCTGAGCTGTCAGCACAGAACCCGATGTGGGACTCGAAGCCATGAACAGTGAGATCATGACCTGAGCCTAAGTCGGACGCATAACCAATTGAGCCACCCAGGCGCCCCTAAAACTACTTTTTAAAATCAAAGTCACATGGGGCGCCTGGGTGGCGCAGTCGGTTAAGCGTCCGACTTCAGCCAGGTCACGATCTCGCGGTCCGTGAGTTCCAGCCCCGCGTCAGGCTCTGGGCTGATGGCTCAGAGCCTGGAGGCCGTTTCCGATTCTGTGTCTCCCTCTCTCTCTGCCCCTCCCCCGTTCATGCTCTGTCTCTCTCTGTCCCAAAAATAAATAAAAACGTTGAAAAAAAAATTTAAAATCAAAGTCACGTACCTGCATAATTAAAAAAAAAAAATTTGAGTGGCAAATACATGAAAGAAACGCTGTCTCATTTCAATACTACCCTGTAGGCTTGTAATATTTCATCATTAGTTTTTCTGAAAGGCACAGGAGGGTCCTGGTTTCAGATAAGATAGGGTAAGTAAGCTCTCTTCTGTCTCTGCCACTGGAGCATTTCAATAAATTAGCAACCTAGAAATCACAGTGTTCCTTCTCCTACTGTGTGTATTGCTAATCAGGGCTCTGCTCAAAGTTCACCTTCTGAGAGAGAGCCTCCCTGACTGCCAAAGCTGAAGCCGCCTCCCCCACCCCCACTCTCCACCTCATTGCCTCTGATCCCACTCAGAAATTAGCACTAGTGGCTTCAGTTTGCTCACTGTGGGATTCCCAGCTCCTAGAGCTGTGTCTGGCACAGAGGAGGTGCTCAGATATTTATTGAGGGAAAGATGCCCTGCTCACCCCAAGCCTCTTGTCCCCTGAAGTCCCTGCTTATCAAAGGATGCAGGAAGTATAAGTATTCATCCACTTTATTTCTTAGTCTCTCCCCCACTGCTAAAGGGGAAAGAAGAAAAAAACTCAGTCTCCTTCTTAACCCAATTATCTCCTCCCCCTTCCCACCCACTTCGCTCACACCAACCTCCCTGTGCCACATTAAATTCAGCAGTGAGAAACACGCCAGCTTCACACCTGCCTCTCCTTCTCCTCCACTTCTTTCCTGCCTCTCACCTTCTCTGGAAAGCAGGTGATCACTTATAAATAAACATCCACATCTCCATAGGCAGTTTTTAAAGAAACTTGAGCAAAAGACAGATCCCGCCTATGAATTGGGAAATACTTACTGGGCAAACATCTATGATGAAGGACATGGAAAAATCTATCGAACTTCCTTTAGCGGTGCTGGTGAGGGGTGGGTGAGAGTAGATGGATGGATAGAATTCCCCCCTAATATCTCTCCCTGGTCTTGGGAGACCAATAAGCACTATGGAAACTTGTTCTGATACTAGGCATGGAGCGGAGTTGCACTTAAACCTCACACCAACCTTGGGAAGTGATGACAACGTTATTATGATGCTAATGGCCACACATAATAGAACCTATGTGCCAAGAAGTGCACTATGTGCTCTGTTGTATGACTCCATTTGTCCTTTGCAACAGCACTGTAAGTTAGATACTATCCCTATCCCCACCGTACAGATGAGGAAACTGAGGTGTAGAAAAATTAAGTCTCTTTCCCTAAGTTCCTTTTATTTTTAATATTTATTTTTGAGAGACAAAGAGAGAGAGAGAGAGACAGAGCACGAGTGCGGAAGGGGCAGAGAGAGAGGGAGACACAGAATCCAAAGCAGGGCTCCAGACTCGGAGCTGTCAGCACAGAGCCCAACGTGGGGCTCGAACTCACGAACAATGAGACCACGACCTGACCTGAAGTCAGATGCTTAACCCACTGAGCCACCCAGGAGCCCACCCCCAACCCCTGCAAGGTTCCTTAACAGGGGAGTGGCAAAACCAGAATCTGAACGCAGCAGGGCTCTGCCTGGAAGCTCTCACCTGATGCCCCAGAGGCACCTCATTCGTCAGAACCTAGTCGCTCGGCCACACCTAAAACCTAGGAGTTCCAGCGTTGTGGAAGAAGTGGAGACAAGATATTGTGGGGGCAATGCATGGTCTCCACCCCCCACCCCCACACTTTGATCCCCCACCCAAAAATCCAGGAGCTCAAGCCCACTGTCTCTGATGGGGCGGCGGGTGGGGGGCAGTAATTAAGACAGGCATTCTCATACACTGGTGCTGGGAGTGCCAATAGGGCAATCACTTTGGGAAGGTGTATCTTTCAGCTATTTCAAACTGATACTATCTCTGGGTAGATGGGGTCTCCAACACCCAGCTAGTGTCAGAGAATCGCTTGGTGGCATGCAGGGGCGGAAGTGGGGGTGGGGGGAACACAGAATGACGGAATCAGAATCAGAAGATCTAACTTCCACAATCCTACACCATCATTTCCGCCATATTCTATTGGCCCAAGCAAGCCACAGGGACAGCACAGATTCAAAGAATGTGAAATGAGACAGCAGGGGCGGCAACAAATGTGTGGCCATTTTTAATACCCGAAACGAGAAAGTTTTACAAGGAAAAAGGAAAGGCAGGCTGGGGGCAGAGAACAGCAAGGAGCAACGACATGAAAAACAAAACAAAAAACTAAGCAGAATTCTGCTCTGCCCATCCCTTCTCTGTGAGTTCCAGAATTCTCTAGCTTCTATCCAAGTAGAGTGAAAAACACAACCACACGCTGCCACCCCCCCCCCCATCTTGCTGACCCTTTCCTGCCACCTTTCCCAAATTCATTACCCTGAAGCCTCCTCCCCCTGCAGTTAAATGACATTACATGTGTCAAGAGTTTCTCAGGGCGCCTGGCACATAGTACACACTCAATAAGTGATAGCAGTAGTGAGAGCTATACTGTGGGCACACCCCATGGATACGTAGTGAGGACCCAGTGGGTTAATCCATGTCACGTGCTTAAAACAGTCCCTGGCACTTAATGAAGACCCGGTAAGTGGTGAGTGCGGTATTGCTGTTGTTACTGTTGGGTTTTCAAGAGGACCCATGAAATTGTTACAAAACACAAGACGAGCTTAGTATATACAATAAAAGTAGCTAACTAAGGCTCTAGAGCTGCACCCTTGAACACAGCAGTCAGGAGCCACATGTAACTATGACAACTTATATGAATTAAGATTAAATGCAGGAGAGGACCAGCCAAGATGGCAGAATAGCATGGAAGTTTTTTTGCGTCTCGCATCCATGAAATACAGCCAGACCAACACTAAACCATCCTGCACACCTAGAAAATGGATCTGAGGATTCACATGACAATCTGTACAATCTGAACCACAGAATTCAGCAGGTACGAGGCGCGGAGAGGTGAACTGGGGGAGAGAGAAGCCACAGAGAGCAGGGAGCCATTTGTGCTTGTGGAGAGAGGCCGGAGGGGCGGGGAGGGGGGGGGGGGAGTTCGGGGAAAAGCACCTCCCCCACCAAAAGCAGCTGGAGAGAAAGTAGAAAAGTGGAAACAGCCGCAGGGACTGAACTAAAAAGGGAGAAAGGAGAAAGAAGAGGGTTTAAATTCCATTAAGACTCTAAGAACAGGGGGAGTGCAGAATCTGAAACTCTGCAGCTCGATACCTGTTGGTGCTCTGGTGGGAAAGGCAAATCCCCAGGAGCAGAGTGAAGTCCAGGCGGTCCTTGGGCCACACGGGGAGAGGCGGTTCCCCTGCTGGGAGGACACCTGGTAGAGGCTGTGTCGGTTCCCCAAAGGCAAAGGGGCCAGTGGACCCAGGAGAACAACCACATTCGCTAGTGCTGGGACAAGGCTGTTGGGGGTGAAGCCTGGCTCCAGATGTGAGTTGTGATTTTGCAGAATCCCTGAAACGCTGCGTGAACTTTTTCTGGGGCGGGCTGGCACCTGTCCACAGTCTCTGGGTGTCGGCAGCAGCACGGTCTCGAGAACGTTCCTGGGGGCGGCCGGCACCAGCCATTGCTCGGTGAGACCCTCCCGCAGAAGGTCTGAGCGGGGACAAAGCCGCAGTCCCTCAGAAGTGACAGGCCAGAAACAGCCGCGTCTGAGATAAAAATTCAGGAGGGAGGTGCCGCCTGGCAACCTAATGGCTTGGTCACGGACAGTGTAGAAACGGGGGGGGGGGGGGGGGGGGGGCGGTGAATGGAAGCCGGACACAAAGGACCAGTGGCGATAGCCAGTCAGAGAGCAGAGCTCCGAGACCAGGTAGCTGGGGGACGCCATTTTCACTGCTCTGGCGCATGCGCATACGCACCTACCTGCACAACAACAATCCACCCCAGTAAGCTAAGCAGCGCCATCTAGTGGAGAACAGAGCCATTACACTAAGCCTCACCCACCTGGGCCAACCATGCGCGTCAGGAACACAAGTCTTTCCACCTGCTAGTTAACGGATGATCAAGTGCTTCATAGTTTGACTTCTAGGGGAAAATGAAGTAATTGCAGTCGTATTTCAGTCTGTTTGCCAGTTCATCTATTCATTTTTTTCTTTCTTTTTTCCCCCTTTTTTTATTTCTTTTCTTTTTCTTGAATACAGAAAAAGAAAAAAATTCATTTTTATTTTCAATTTTTATTAAAAATATTTTTAATTTTTTTCTACTATATTTTTTTACTGTTATGTAAATTTTTTCAAATTCTATTTCACTTCCATCATTTCATTTTATTCTACTTTAGTGTTCATTTTTTCAAATTTTCAAACGATTTCCTTTTTTTTTCTTTTCCCTTTTTTCTCTAATCTATCAAGCCCCTTTCAACACTCAGATCAAAACACACCAAGGATCTAGCATCATTTACTTGATTTTGTGTGTGTGTGTGTCTTTTCAATTTTTAAATTTTAGTATTTTTTAATTTTAATTTTTTTATCTCATTAATTCCTTTTCTCCCTTCAAAATGATGAAATGAAGGAATTCACCGCAAAAGAAAGAGCAGGAAGAAATGACAGCCAGGGACTTAACCAACACAAGCAAGATGTCTGAACCAGCATTTAGAATCATGAGAGTAAGAATACTAGCTGGAGTCGAAAATAGATCAGAATCCCTTTCTGGGGAGACAAAAGAAGTAAAAGCTAGTCAGGATGAAATAAAAAATGCTATAACTGAGCTGCAATCTTGAATGGGTGCCTCAGCGGCAAAGATGAATGAGGCAGAACAGAGAATCAGTGATATAGAGGACAAACTTATAGAGAATAACAAAGCAGAAAAAAAGAGGGAGATTAAGGCACAAGAGCACAATTTAAAAATTAGAGAAATCAGTGATTCATTAAAAAGGAACAACATCAGGGGCACCTGGGTGGCTCAGTCTGTTGAGCGTCCGACTTCGGCTCAGGTCATGATCTCACAGTCTGTGGGTTCGAGCCCTGCGTCAGGCTCTGTGCTGACAGCTCAGAGCCTGGAGCCTGTTTCCAATCCTGTGTCTCCCTCTCTCTCTCTGCCCCTCCCCCAGTCTCACTTTGTCTCACTCTGTCTCTCAAAAATAAATAAATATTAAAAAAAACTTTTTTTAAAAAAAGGAACAACATCAGAATCATAGGGGTCCCAGAAGAGGAAGAGAGAGGAACAGGGGTAGAAGGGTTATGTGAGAAAATCAGAGTGGAAAACTTTCCTAACCTGGGGAAAGACACAGACATCAAAATCCAGGAAGCACAGAGGACTCCCATTAGATTCAACAAAAACCAACCATCAACAAGGCATATCATAGTCAAATTCACAAAATACTCAGGCAAGGAAAGAGTCATGAAAGCAGCAAGGGAAAAAAAGTCCTTAACCTACAAGGGTGTCGTAGACTCTAAGTCTAAAGTTCTCTTTTGTCTAGCAAAAGAGCAGACACAGGATTAAAATGAGAGATGGCTAATGTCTGGGAAAAAGACAAGAGCCCCGAATAAGGGTCCTTGCCTCATATTTATTCAGATCAGAAGGCTTACAAATGTGATGGGCATGCAAAAAGAGACAAAGAAACTGTGAACATTAACTTGAGGACGTGAGGGGGAAAAGGGGGTCTTGAAAATACAGTATCTGGGGTTTGGGTCAATATAAAACAAAATCCATGGGAATGCAAGCTGGTGCAGTCACTCTGGAAAACAGTATGGAGGTACCTCAAAAACTAAAAATAGAACTACCGTACAACCCAGAAATTGCACTACTGGGTATTTATCCATAGGATACAGGTATGCTGTTTCGAAGGGGCACGTACACCCCAATGTTTATAGCAGCACTATCAACAATAGCCAAAGTATGGAAAGAGCCCAAATGTCCATTGAAGGATGAATGGATAAAGAAAATGTATGTGGTGTGTATATGTGTGTGTGTGTGTGTGTGTGTGTACATATATATACACACACATATATATACCACGTTAAATTAAAATATTTTTAATTTTTTCTACCATATTTATATACATACACACACACACACACACACACACACACACACACACACACAATGGAGTATTACTCAGCAATCAAAAAGAATGAAATCTTGCCATTTGCAACTATGTGGATAGAACTGGAAGGTATTATGCTAAATGAAAATAGTCAGAGAAAGACAAAAATCATATGACATCACTCATATAAAACAGATGAACATAAGGGAAGGGAAACAAAAGTAATATAAAAACAGGGAGGAGGACAAAACAGAAGAGACTCATAAATATGTAGAACTGAGGATTGCTGGAGGGGTTGTGGGAGGGGGGATGGGCTAAATGGATAAGGGGCACTAAGGAATCTACTCCTGAAATCATTTTTTCACTATATGCTAACTAATTTGGATGTAAATTTTAAAAATAAAAAAATAAAAAAATAAAAAATAAAATAAAATAATAAAAGAGGGGAAAAATGTATATATAAAAAACAAAATCCAGGTGCTGGGCAGATGGGTAGATGGTTGTTAACAGCAGACAGGAGGCACCTTGCCTGTTTATCTTTGCCAGCCTAGGGGATGAGACAGATAGGGGGAATAACCTCAGGGTTAACAAGACACCTTTTTGTTTGTTAACCATCTGCGCTCTGGGCTGCTTTACCTGCATCACAGCAGTCCAAAGTCCAATTCACCAATTTACCTAACCTGGCCCTATTCTCCTATGAAAGCAGCTTTCTGCTATAGTACTAAACTTGGGGTGCTTTCACCCTGAATATCTAATCTTGTTATTCCTATGTATTGGGCACCTTTGCACCAATTCTGTTTTCAGGACTTTGCCTCTCCCTCTCTATTTTGGGGGGTTCAGCACCCCCTCCCTATTTGGGGGTGCCTTTTCACCCCCACTATTCTTGGCACTTTTGTGCCTCCCTATTCTTAGAGTGCCAATCTGTTTTTCCCGAACTTGGGTGTGAGCATTTTATGACTTTGTGTTTCTTTATGCCTTGTTAACCCATTGGCGTAGGATTCCTAATCTCCCCCACACCAGGGAAGACAGATCAGGTTTGCAGCAGACCTATCCACAGGAACTCATCAGCCCAGAAAGGCAGGATATATTCAATGTGCTGAATCAGAAAAATATGCAACCAAGAATTCTTTATCCAGCAAGGCTGTCATTCAAAATAGAAAGAGAGATAAAGTTTCCCAGACAAACAAAAATTAAAGGAGTCTGTGACCACTATACCAGCCCTGCAAGAAATTTTAAGGGGGACTCTCTGAGCAACAAAGACTAGAAAGGACCAGAGAACACCACCAGAAACTCCAACTCTACAGGGAACATAATGGCAATAAATTCATATCTTTCAGTACTCACTGTAAACGTCAATGGACTCAATGCTCCAATCAAAAGACGTAGGGTAATAGTATGGAAAAGAAAACAAGATCCATCTATATGCTGTTTACAAGAGACCCACTTTAGACCTAAAGTCACCTTCGGATTGAAAGTAAGGGGATGGAGAACCATCTATCATGCTAATGGTCAACAAAAGAAAGCCGGAGTAGCCATACTTACATCAGACAATCTAGACTTTAAAATAGAGACTGTATCAAGAGACGAAGAAGGGCATTATATCATAATTAAGGGGGTCTATCCACCAAGAAGACCTAACAATTGTAAACATTTATGCGCCAAATGTGGGACACCCATATATATAAATCAATTAATCACAAACATGAAGAAACTCACTGATAGTAATACCATAATAGTAGGGGACTTCAACACCCCACTCACAGCAACGGATAGATTAGATAATCAAAAACTCAACAAGGAAACAATGGCTTTGAATGACACACTGGACCAGATGGACTTAACAGATATATTCAGAACATTTCATCCTAAAGCAGCAGAATATACACTTTTCTCCAGTGCACATGGAATGTTCTCCAGAATAGACAACATACTGGGACACAAATCAGCCCTCAGCAAGTACAAAAAGATCGAGATCATACTGTGCATATTTTCAGACCACACTATGAAACTCGAAATCAACCACAAGAAAAAATTTGGAAAGGTAACAAGTACTTGGAAACTAAAGTACATCCTACTAAAGAATGAATGGGCTAACCAAGAAGTTAAAGAGGAAATTAAAAAGTTCATGGAAGCCAATGAAAATGATAACACCACAACCCAAAACCTCTGGGATGCAGGAAAAGCAGTCATAAGAGGAAAGTATATAGCAATCCAGGCCTTCCTAAACGAGGCAGAAAGGTCTCAGATACACAACCTAATCTTATACCTTAACGAGCTGGAAAAAGAAAAGCAAATAAAACCTAAAATCAGCAGAAGACAGGAAATAAAGATTAGAGCAGAAGTTAATGCCATAGAAAGCAAAAAACAGTAGAACATTCAATTAAACCAGAAGCTAGTTTTTTGAAAGAATTAACAAAATTGATAAAACACTAGCCAGTTTGATCAAAAAGAAAAAGGAAAGGACCCAAATAAATAAAATCAAGAATGAAAGAGGAGAGATCACAACCAACACAGCAGAAATAAAAACAGTAATAAGAGAATATTATAAGCAATTATATGCCAATAAAATGGGCAATCTGGAAGAAATGGACAAATTCCTAGAAACATATAAACTACCAAAACTGAAACAGGAAGAAACAGAAAATTTGAACAGACCCATAACCAGTAAAGAAATTGAATCAGTAATCAAAAATCTCCCAAAAAACAAGACTCCAGGGCCAGAAGCTTTCCAGGGTAATTCTACCAAATATTTAAGGAAGAGTTAACACCTATTCTCTAGAAGCTGTTCCAAAAAGATAGAAATGGAAGGAAAACTTCCAAACTCTTTCTATGAAGCCAGCATTACCTTGATTCCAAAACCAGACAGAGACCCCAGTAAAAAGTAACAGTACAGACCAATTTCCCTGATGAACATGGACACAAAAATCCTCAACAAGATACTAGCCAACTGGATCCAACAAGACATTAAAAACATTATTCACCACGACCAAGTGGGATTTATACCTGGGATGCAGGGCTGGTTCAATATCCACAAAACAATTAACATGATTCATCACATCAATAAAAGAAAGGACAAGAACCATATGATCCTCTCAATAGATGCAGAGAAAACATTTGACAAAATACAGCATCCTTTCTTAATAAAAAAAAAACCCTCAAGAAAGTAGGGATAGAAGGATCACCTCAAGATCATAAAAGCCATATACAAAAGACCCAATGCGATCATCCTCAATGGGGAAAAACTGAGAGCTTTCCCCCTAAGGTCAGGAACAAGACAGGGAGGTCCACTGCCGCCACTGTTATTCAACATAGTATTGGAAGTCTTAGCCTCTGCAATCAGACAACACAAAGAAATAAAAGGCATCCAAATCCGCCAGCAGGAGGTCAAACTTTCACTCTTTGCAGATGACATGATACTCTATATAGAAAACCCAAAAGATTCCACCAAAAACTGCTAGAAGTGATTCATGAAATCAGCAAAGTTGCAGGATATAAAATCAATGCACAGAAATCGGTTGCATTCCTATACACCAACAATGAAACAACAGAAAGAGAAATCAAGACATCGATCCCATTTACAATTGCACCAAAAACCATAAAATACCTAGGAATAAATCTAACCAAAGAGGTGAAAAATCTATACACTGAAAACTATAGAAAGCTTATGAAAGAAATTGAAGATGACACACACACAAAAAAAAAAAAAAATGGAAAAAGATTCCATGCTCCTGGGTAGGAAGAACAAATATTGTTAAAATGTCAATACTACCCACAGAAATCTACATATTCAATGCAATCCCTATCAAAATAACACCAGCATTCTTCACAGAGCTAGAACAAATAATCCTAAAATTTGTATGGAACCAGAAAAGACCCTGAATAGCCAAAGCAATCTTGAAAAAGAATACCAAAGCAGAAGGCATCACAATCCCAGACTTCAAGCTATACTACAAAGCTGTAATCATCAAGACAGTATGGTACTGGTATAAGAACAGACACTCAGATCAATGGAACAGAATAGAGAACCCAGAAATGGACCCACAAATGTATGGCCAACTCATCTTTCACAATGCAGGAAAGAATATCCAATGGAATAAAGACAGTCTCTTCAGCAAGTGATGCTGAGAAAACTGGACAGCGACATGCAGAAGCATGAACCTGGACCACTTTCTTACACCATATACAAAAATAAACTCAAAATGGATGAAAGACCTAAATGGAAGATAGGAAGCCATCAAAATCCTTGAGGAGAAAGCAGGTAAAAACCTCTTTGACCTCGGCCACAGCAACTTCTTACTCAATGTGTCTCCAGAGTCAAGGGAAACAAACGCAAAAATGACCTACTAGGACCTCATCAAAATAAAAATCTTCTGCACAGTGAAGGAAACAATCAGCAAAACTAAAAGGCAACTGATAGAATAGGAGAAGATATTTGCAAACGGCATATCAGATAAAGGGTTAGTATTCAAAATCTATAGAGAACTTATCAAACTCAACACCCAAAAAAACAAATAATCCAGTGAAGAAACGGGCAAAAGACATGAATAGACACTTCTCCAAAGAAGACATCTAGATGGCCAACAGACAGATGAAGAAAATGCTCAACGTCACTCATCATCAGGGAAATACAAAGCAAAACCACCATGAGATACCACCTTACACCTGTCAGAATGGCTAACATTAACAACTCAGGCAACAACAGATGTTGGCAAGGATGTGGAGAAAGAGGATCTCTTTTGCGCTGCTGGTGGGAATGCAAGCTGGTGCAGCCACTCTGCAAAACAGTATGGAGGTTCCTCAAAAAATTAAAAATAGAACTACCCCAGGACCCAGCAATTGCCCTACTAGGCATTTATCCACGGGATACAGGTGTGCTGTTTCGAAGGGACACATGCACCCCCATGTTTATAGCAGCAAGATCAACAATAGCCAAAGTATGGAAAGAGCCCAAATGTCCATCGATGGATGAATGGATAAAGAATATGTGGTGTGTATACACACACACACACACACACACAATGGAGTATTACTCGGCAACCAAAAGAATGAAATCTTGTCATTTGCAACTACGTGGATGGAACTGGAGGGTATTATGCTAAGCACAATTAGAGAAAGACAAATACCATATGACTTCACTCATATAAGGACTTTAAGAAAACAAAACAGATGAACATAAGGGAAAGGAACAAAAAGTAATATAAAAACAGGGAGGGGGACAAAACATAAGACAGTCTTAAAAATGGAGAACAAACTGAGGGTTACTGGAGGGGTTGTGGGAGGGGGATGGGCTAATGGGTAAGGGGAATTAAGGAATCTACTGAAATCATTGTTGCACTATATGCTAACTAATTTGGATGTAACTTTAAAAATTTGAAAAAGTCAAATGCAGCTAAAAGTTCAGCTCCATGGCCCGCAGCAGCCGCCACACAGGGCAGTGCAGACAGAGAGCATTTGCACTTGTGCATGAAACCTGAGGACAGCGCGGCTTTATGGGGTCCCCTTAGAGGTCCTCGCGTAAGGAGGCTGCCTGAATTAACCCCTGCAACCCACAGAGCAGCCCTACAGGGTAGGTTTCCCTACAGGGAACCTCTCTGCAGGTGAGGAAACTCAGGCTCAGGAAATGACATTAGTCCAAAGATGCACAGCTGGGATCTGAGCCCAGGCATACCTGGTGCCAGAGACCCTGCTCCCCCCAGTTTCTGACGTGTCACCTTCTTACTGTTCCTTTTTTTCCCCTTCCTCCCCCTCCCCCCTCCTCCTCAGCTTCACTGTCTACCTGGCCTCCTCCCCTCCCCAGGTCCTCCCCAACCCCCTTTCTGGCTCCCCTTCCTTCACCTCCTCCCCTGCCATTCTTCTCCAGCCCTCCAACTTCCTCCCCCTCGCCCCTCCTCCCTCTGACCCTACCTCCTTTCCTCTCTTCGTTCCTACAGCTGAGCTCCTACCCGGTCCTTTCCAGCTGCCCCTCTCTTCATCCTCCTTCTTCCAACCCTCCCTTCCCTCCTCTCCCGTTCCCTCTTTCTCACTCCTTTCTCCGCACCGCCCTCCTCCCCACTCCTCCCCCTCAGCCCCTCCCTGCCTACCCTCCCTTTCCCGCTCCTTCGGCCCTCTTCCCGCTCTAAGTCCCACCCCTTCCCTCCTCCCTCCAAGCCCCTTCCCCCCTCCCCACTCCCTCCAAGCCTCTCCTTTTTTTCCTCCCTCCTGCCCTCAGCTCTTCCCCTTCCCTTCTCCTTCCTCTTCCTTCCCTCCCCTCCTCGTCCTCCGTTCTCCCCCACCCTCTGGAATCCTCGGCCCCCCCCCCCAACCTTCTGGAATTGAGGGGGGCGTGGTCCCGCGAGGCCGGAGCGGGAGCGCCGAGGTGCGCAGGCGCAGTTCGTGTTCTCCCGGGACCCACCGAGGCCCGGCCCCAGGTTTTCGTGGTGGGGTGGATCCCGCACCCGGGATCGGAGGAGGGACCCGGAAGAGGCTGCAAATCCCCTGCCTCTCCCTGCCTCAGTTTTCCCGCCCGGACAGTGGGTCCAAGGACAGCACCTGTGCGGGGGTGGTGCGCGAGGCTCCCTCCGTCTGAGCTGCTCTGGTTGCCGCTGTTGTTTAGGTAACAGTAACTGCAGCGCCGCGCCGCCGGCAGTTTCGGAGCGTGCACTTGCCGCGCCTGGGTCAGCACCCCACCGAGCGGGGTGTCCCTCCCCCGCAGCGCCAGAGCTCCTCGGAGGTGCAGACCCCGACCCCGCCCGGGAAGGCCGGCCCGGAGTCGCGGGGGGCGGGGCCCGGGGCTTCTCGAGCTCCCGCGAGATGCTGCCGCGCAGGCCTGCGGAAGACAGAGAGATACACCTGTTATCTCCCTAAACTCCACGGGAGCCCCCGCACTAGGATTCCCCCCACCCCGTTTGCAGATGTGGAAACTGAGGCACAAAAATGAAAAGCCCCTCCCCACCCCCTCCAGTGGTGGAAGAGTTAGTGCGATTTAATAACCACATCTACGAGGCCTTTGCCCTGCACCGCCTTACATCGACCCTATAAGGTAGGGTAGTAGGTCCCTCACCTTACAGATGAGAAAACAGGTTTATATGCACATGTATAACAATGACATATATATTATCCGTTTACATATATCTCACATGTATACACAGTATTTAGTATGCCTGTTTACATGCCAAATACAGGTATGTAAGGTATTTGGCACCATAGCACACATATATAAAGGTATCATTTATCATATGGAGGTATATGTGGTATTTAGTGTATGACTGGACCACATATATATATGATATTAGTATGTATAAGTCTCATATACACATCATGTATATTAGTTCATATATATCTTATGTATGTGTATATATGGTATTTAGGGTGATTACATCTCATATACACACAGGGCAATATGGTATTTAGAGTATGTGTGCAGGGCGTTTAGTGGGAAGGAAGACTGGTTAAAAACGCAGGTTCTGATCACTTCTCAGCCTTTTGGCTAAGATCAAGTGTAGTATCTGTTCTTACAGTTTAAAACGCAGGTTCTGAGACCCTGTGGCCCCAGATGACCTAAAAGACCCTGGTCTCCACTTTTGTATTTCCAGAGTTTCTTATAATTTAAAAGGACCTGTTGTTGCTGTGGAAATGGCAGTTCAGTTTGGTGATTCCTTGGTAAGTTGAACACAGAATTAGCACACGACCCAGCAGCTCCACTCAGGTATGTGTACACCTCAAAGAATTGAAAACAGGGACTCAAACCCTTGGCCATGCATATTCACAGCAATATTACTGACAATCGCCAAAAGGCGGAATGGAAACTTCATGCTCAGTGAAAGAAGCCAGACAGGAGGGCCATGAACCATGTGATTCTGTTTACATGAAATGTCCACAGCAGGTAAATCCGTGGAGACACAAAGCAGATTGGTGGTCGCCAGGGGCTGGGGGAAGGAGGGAGTGGGGAGAGACTGCTTCGTGTGTATAAGGTCTCCTTTTGGGGGTGGAGATGTTTTGGTTCGGAAGTGGACAGCAATGATCAGGACACAGCACTGTGAATGTACTAAATTGCTGCTGAATTGTACCCTTTAAATTTGGTAAAATGGTAAACTTTATGTTATGTGTATTTGACTATAATAAACCAGGGGGAGGCTTGTTGTAGACCCAATCCTATGTAGAGTCCTGGGATAAAGGCTAATAAAAGGAACCCCCCCCCCAGTTTGGGGGTGGGGGGGATGTTCTACATACAGATGGTAATAATAAAATAAAATAGGGGCACCTGGCTGGTTCAGTCAGTAGAATATGCAACTCTTGGTCTCAGGGATGTGAGTTCAAGGCCACATTGGGCATGGAGCTTACTTAAAAAAAATTAAAACATTTCCATACTCTTACCATATGGCACATGCTTTTTTACTCACTTGTTGAAATCTCATAATGACCCTGTGTGATGGGCACCTTATCCTCATTTTCCAGAAGAGGAAACTGAGGCACGTGGAGGGTAAGTTACTTGCCCAAAGACACACAGCAGGTAAGTGGCAGTGCTGGGAGTTGAACCCAGGTTTCAGGCTCCTGTGGCCTCACAGCTCACCAGCCCAGGGTGACATCTGTCAGAGGAGAGCTGTGAACAAGGTCTGGGTCGGCACAAAGGAAAGAGGCTCTGCTTGTCTCCAGAGCCCTGTGAGCTGGGTCCAGGATGGTGGGGGTGCCAGGCAGGGTGGTCCTGGGTCTGATCCTGCCTCAGAGAGATGTCTCCACTGTCCACCTCCCCAGCCACACTGGGGGTGTCTGGGTAGTGGGAGCCCATGTGGTGTGGCTGCTGTGTCTCTGTTTCTGTGGATGAGGAGGAACGGGGTGTGCAGCCCGCTTGGGATTCTCTCTCTACTCGCTCACTTTCTCTCAAATAAATAAACATTAAAAAAAAATACTGGGGTGCCTGGGTGGCTCAGTCGGTTGAACGTCCAACTTCTGCCCAGGTCATGATCTCACGATTTGTGAGTTCAAGCCCCGTGTCAGGCTCTGTGCTGACAGCTCAGAGCCTGGAGCCTGCTTCGGATTCTGTGTCTCCCTCTCTCTGCCCCTCCCTGGCACGCACTCTCTCTTAACAATAAACACTAAAAAAAATTTAAAAAAATTTTAACCATCTAGGCCTTCACAGAAAGTTTGCCAACACTTGGCCATCAGCCAACTGTAATCTGCGAGAATTACAGACTCTTTTTCACCACGATGTGCCGAGGTCTCCACTTGGTCTCATGGTCTTTGGTGGCTCTCTTTGGGTGGGCTCCTCCACATCAGGTGGCAGGATGCTGAGATGGGATGGCTCCATTCTTTCAGCTCTAGGCCTCCCTGTGGGCCAGACCGGCCACTGTCCTTGGTGCTGAACCCCGCCAGCTATCTGTGTACCCGGCACTTCAAGAAGGGAATGAATGTGATTCTCTGTTCAGTGGCTGCTCGTTTGCAGCAGGAGCTGGGGACTCTCCTGCAAGGAAAGTGTGCTGGATGGGAGCTTTGTGTGGCCCCTCTATTCACTGTATTAGTTTACACTGGCAGCAATGGAAATCTATTTTCCCCCGGTTCCAGAAGCTGGAAATCTGAGATCGAGGAGTCCGCAGGGTTGGTTCCTCCTGAGGCTCCTCTCCTTGGCTTGCAGACGGCAGACCCCTTGCTGCTTCTTCATGTTACTCCTCTGTGCCTGTGTGAGCCCCTGCTGTCTCTGTCTCCTTATAAGGACACCAGCCATTGGATTAGGATAATGATCCCACTAAGTCCCTATCTCCAAACACAGTCACATTTTGAAATTACCAGGCATTAGTATTCCAACATAGAAATTTGGGGGGAACCTATGCAATCTGTGACATCCCCAAAAGGTAGAAATTTGACCTCTGATATCTGTGGCTGATGTCTACGTGGTATTGGCAAGCTGGGCACTCACCTTGGGCTCACTCTCCTTTCTTCCTTCCTTCATGGTGTGCAGTTGGTCTGGGGACACAGCAATCCTGTCGGAGACCACCTTTCCCACTTGCATTCAGGAGGGGACAGGGACCACCCCTCACCTGTGGATAGCGAGGAGAGGGATGTGTTCACACTGCCACTTCCCCTTCCCCGATCCATCCCCTGGGTGCTGTACCCCACGTGTCTCCAGGCATGGCGGTGCAAGATAGCGGAGGGAGCCGCCAAGAAGCAGAGCCTCCTTGTAATTGGCTGTGAGGAATAACGTCCCAGGCCTTTGGGGCTTCTGGCTGCATTTAGTCCACGCTGACCCAGGTCTGTGACCCCACCCATTGCCTCCACCCTCCGTGGGCGGTCAGGCACCGTTCCTGCTTAATGGACAAGGAGGCCCCAAGGAAGTTCACTGATCACCACCTAGTAAGTGTCGGGACCAGCAACTTAACCCAGGATCCACTGACCCCAGAGCTGACTCGATCACCCTGCAACACCACACAGGCTACAGGCCAGGGGTCTGGTCTGCTTCTTCCCCACCCCCAGATATAGCTTGTGTGGCCTGTCCCGTTCTGGTCCAAATAACATTTCTTAAGTATGGAAACTGGGTGCCATTTAGAAAACAAACATTGCAAATAAAAAGTCTGTCTTTTCGGCTCCCAGGTCCCAATACTCCCAAAGTATTAGTGCTTTGAGCCTCAGTTTACTCCCCTGGAAAACTGGGATAAGAATAGTACTCTAGATATGAATTATTTATTTATTAATAAAAATTTTATTATTGATAATAGAGCACTATTACGTTTATTTACTATTTATTGTTGACAATAATAGAGCACAATCATCATTAATAAAATAATAGAATTTTATTAAGGTTGTGGATGACGTAGGTATTGGATAACCATGTGCTTAACTCAAAAGGCTTCATGGTCACAAGAATTCCATCCAGCGTGGTAGGGTTGGCGGAGAGAGTAGCGGTTAGTCTGCGATTTGAGAGAGGATTGTTCTTCTCCCGTACTTCCAAAACTTCCAAGAGATTCCCGGCTTTGCCTGGGAAGGCTCGCCACCACCCCCCTCCCCACTGGGTGTCTGCAGAATGAGCCTCCTTCTACCCCATCTCTGAGGTGGTGGCTTGGGGCCCAGTCTCCTGGTCTGACCATTCCCAGGCCAGGAATCTGGGGCGGTGAGGGGCAGTCGGCTCATCCAGCAGACCCCTTCCTCAGATTCTGGGGCAAGTGTGCTGGGTTCCTGAGGTTCTGACAGGGTTCCCAACAGCAGGGCAGTGTCTAGGCGCATGAGGGCAGAGGGGCCACCCCCACTCTGGCCTGATTGTCCTGGGGCTGCAGCTTGGCCAGAGGCCAGCAGGGAGCCCTGTCCAGTCACCATGGTGAGGCTGAGTGACCGTGGCTTTTATTTCCTGACGCTTTGACATCTTGGGGCCTTGCTGACGCTGGAGAGACTGCCCCCTCCCAGACCTAGCTAATTCCTAGAGACAGGAAATGACTCATCCGTAAATACGCTTTCCAAACACCAATCAACCCATCCAGAGCCCCCACCCCAGGAAGCTTCTCCATCAGGCTCTCACGCTCCAGCCACCATTGGCCTGCCCTCTTTCCCCAGGGCAGGTACCAGACAGTTCTGCAGCACCCACGTGCCCCACAGCCATGACATGATTCAAACCAGGAGATCCTAAACCTGCTCACCCTGCCTCCCCCCTTCCTTCCTGTGGGACTAAGGGACACAAGCCACATCCAGGTCTCCAGGAGCCACGTCAGGTCTGGAATGGAATGGGCTGGGGCCTGAGAAGACTAACTCGCTTATCCACAGTCCAGCTGGTTAGCGTTTATTGTGTGCCATCCCTGACTCATTCATACAGCAAACATTTATGGAGTGCCCGCTGTGTACCAGGCACTGTTATAAGTCCTGGGGAAACAACGGTGAGCAAAAGAGACGAAGTCAAAGCTCTGCCCTCATTCCTGTGAAGACAGATGACTGAGTAAAATCAGTACTCAGACAGACTGTGGTCTGTGCAATGGAGGAGCACGAGGCCACGGACGGAGCTACAGTTTCAAAGAGGGAAGTCAGTAAGGTGATGTTCCAGCAGGGACCTCGTGTCATTCAGGCTCCTCCAGAAAAACAAGCCCTATCTTATTATACATGTATATCATATTATATATACATGTATATCATATTATATATACCCATGTATATAATATTATATATATACACGTATATCATATATATACACATGTATATCATATATATAAATGCATATCATATATATACACATGTATATCATATTATATATACACACGTATATCATATTATATATATACATGTATATCATATTATATATATACACGTTTAACATATTATATATACATGTATATCGTATGATACATATCTTTATATATCATGTATTTTATTACATATGATATATATCCTATCATATCTCATTGTATATGTATCTTATATATACTTCTAAAAGTATCTTATTTTAGGGGAGCCTGGGTGGCTCAGTCAGTTAAGCTTATGACTTCGGCTCAGGTCATGATCTCACAGTTCATCAGTTCAAGCCCCACATTGGGCTCTGTGCTGAAAACTCGGAGCCTGGAGCCTGCTTCAGATTCTGTGTCTCCCTCTCTCTCTGCCCTCCCCCACTCTCTCTCTCAAAAATTAAAAAAAATTTAAAAATAATCTTATTTTATAACTATTATACGTACATTACAAAAAATATATAATGTACATTATATAGTATATAGTTATAGTAATTATAGTATAATTATATAATTATATATTATATGTATATTACATGTGTGTAATATTTAAGTATAAATTTATATACTAAATATGAGTATAAAAACATCCACTTCTCCTGGGTACCAGATGAGTGGGGATTTGCCTAACACCAAAACAATGTGTCCTACAATTTGACTCAACTGTCTACCCGGAGGCAACATCAGATCCCACAGGTTAAGGGCTCGGCCCACAAGACAGCCCCCGGCCCCACGGTTTCAGATGCCATTCACAAGTCCAGACTGTCACCTGCCCTTCTGACTGGGTGACTCAGTCAGTTCAGCGTCTGACTCTTGATTTCCACTCGGGTCACGATCTCATGGTGGATAGGTTCGAGATCCATCACCACAGAGCCTGTTTGGGATTCTCTCTGCCCCTCCCCTGCATTCTCTCTCTCTCTCTCTCTCTCTCTCTCTCTCTCTCTCTCAAAATAAATAAATAAACTTAAAAAAAAAGTTCCACATCCCTATCCTTGGGTTTGGTTAACGTGTTAGAGGGGCTCACGGAACTCAGGAGCATTTCACTCACTAGGTTACGGGTTTATTCTAAAAGGATGTGATACAGGACGCAGATGAAAAGCCACATGAAGACGTACACAGGGCAGGGTCTGGGAGGGTCCTGTGGAGTTGAGGTGTCACCTCCTGGTATGTGGATGTGGCCACCGACCTGGCAGCTCTGTGAATGCCGTGTTTTGGGATTTTATGCAGGCTTCCTCACGTAGGCATGGTCAATCATTAACTTCATTTCCAGCCTTCTCCCCTCGCTAGAGAATGGGTTGGGGGAGGGGTGGTGCTGAAAATCCCAACCTTCTTAAAAAAAATTTTTTTTTTAATGTTTATTTCTGAGACAGAGAGATAGAGCATGAGTGGGAGAGGGGCAGAGAGAGAGGGAGACACAGAATCCAAGGCAGGCTCCAGGCTCTGGGCTGTCAGCACAGAGCCCGACGCGGGGCTCGAACTCACAAACCATGAGATCATGACCCGAGCCGAAGTCGGTCGCTCAACTGACTGAGCCACCCAGACGCCCCTGAAAATCCCAACCTTCTAATCATGGCCTGGTCTTTCCGTGACCAGCCCTCCAGGGGCCCACCCAGAGTCACCGCATTAGAACAGGAGACACTGCTATCACCCAGGAGATTCGAATGGATTTAGGGGCTCTGTGCCAGGAACCAGGGGCAGAGACAAATATATACAAAATGTTTCTACTATCTCTCCAGGGGGCACAAACCATTCAGTCTACAGCACTGTTTTCCGTCATGTATTTTACGAATGAGGAAAATGAGGCACAGAGAGGTTAAGAAACTTGCCCAAAGTCACACAGCAAGGTCAGAGTCTGGATCTGAACCCAGGCAGGCAGCCTGACTTCGGAGCCTCTGTCCCTGTTGGCTCCAGTCTTCTGCCCCCTTCCTTCATTCGTGGAGTGAGGGCCTCGTGTCTCGCTGCAGGGGTGGTAGTGACAGCAGGCACTTGCTACATTATGGAGTCCTACCTGCCAGGTGCCGTTCTAAATTTTTACAGGTATTAACTCATTTTCACTGACTCAGGAAATTTGTGTAAAATGATACAAAAAATACTACTTGTCTTCCTGTTGGGGGTCGGTGAAGGCCGCAGGAGTGGGGGTCCTGCCTGAGACAGCCCCACGCCCAGCCCCTCACGCCCAGGCGGTGTGATCTCACTGCAGCCTCTGAGTGTCTCTGAGCCTCGGCGCCCCCATCTGCCGCCTGGACAGCGTGGGGAGGACACCAGCGTGGTGTCAGGCCCGGGGTGCGTGCTAAGCGCTCCATAAACACTAGCCGTCATATCGTGTCCCCTCGCCCCTCACGCAAAAACGGTGTTGAACTTCCCATCCATCTTCTGGGCCCTTCACGGGGAGTCTTCACCCGTCTGCCTAAACCTCTCCTGAGCAGCCTGGCTGGCCACCCGGTCTGGGCCGGCCTCAGCCCCGGATGGCTCTCCTGCTCTGCACTCCTCTGCTCCTCTACCTCACCCCTGCTGCCCCGTGGCTCTTGAATGTAAGCTCCACCACGCACGAGCCTTATCTGGGCTCAGCGTGGCCCCCGTCCCACGCCCAGGGGACGTAGAATGAGTGCCCAGCGGGGCCTGACAGCCCCCATGGGGCCTGTCTCTGTCCCCGGCCTCAGTGTCCCTCATCCCGTCCCAGTTTCAAGGACAAGGTGGCAGTGAGTGAAAGGGGAGCCACCGCCCCTTCTCGCCTCACCCCTCCACTCCCTCATGTTCTGGGAGAACTGGGAGCATGGAGCAGGGAGACATGGATGGCCTCATCTCAGCAGTACAGTGAAGGTGCCAACGGAGTGTGGACCCGGGACGGTGCTGGCGGTGGAAGGGAAGGAAGCACAGGGGCGTGGGGACGACCGCTGCTGGCTCCGGCCGCCAGACACCCAGTACCTCCGCACCCAGCAGGACAGGCTTCCGTGTGCCCCTCCCTGACACACTGAGAGGCCACCGCCCAGCTGGCACGCAGATGGGAGGGGAGCCAGCCACCAGCAGAATCCCAGCGGGAGCCACGTGGGCCATGTTTGGTCCCGCTCCGAAGGGCAGACCTGCCTCAGAGCGGCGTCTCCCGGGCTGCTGGCTGGAACACGTGTCCCCAGACAGACCTAGCTGACCACTTGGGGTGGGACCCGGTTCATTTTCTTTGTAGGAGAGAGAGACAGAGATAGAGGGGGGCTTTGTTCTCGGAGGCCCTGTGTTGTCGGGTCCGCTCGCGATGCCTGAACGGCAGCCCCGGAGGCCTCACTGCCCCGTTTCAGGCTGCGGCAGCTGCAGTCAGGGCTCGGTCCCCAGCCAGCCACCGTTCACGCTTGTCATAGCTCGCCACAGGGCCTCTGTACGCGCTGCTGTGGATTTCAGTCACCAGGGACAGCTGTGCCCCCCGCCTCCCAGCCACCGCCGTGCAGATGCCAGGCATGAAGTGTGAGGATAGGAATAAGCAGACGTGAGGCTGAGTCTCAGCTATGGGAAGGGGGGGGGCCCTCCGACAGGCCCCATGCTGCCCTGCATCAGGGTTAGTGGGAGGATGGAAGACGGAGGCGACTGAGGGCCCTCCTAGTGACCACGGCAGGGACAGCACTTCCTGAAGGAAACGTCCCCTGCTGCAGCGCGGCCTCACTCTAAGGATGAGTGCCAGGGAGGCCATGAGATTGTAAGCCCCGTGACCCCCCAGGGCTAACGACATCGGGCCGCCTTCTCTGCTCGCTCCCCACTTCCCCCGGAGTGAGGTCTGGATGGGAGGACGCCATGTCCACATCAAAGACACACAGCGCTCAGGCCCATCTGGGCTCCTTGCTGCCACTAGGACGAGGGCAAGACCCAGACCCAGGCCAAGCAGCATATGCCATTTCTCTGGTCACGGGAGTCAGTTTGTGGGGGAGTCTGACAGAAGGGAGCTCAGGGGGTGTGTCACTGATTGCCAGAGCCCTGTCTCCACCCAGACGGCCGGCACAGGAAGGGCGAGCCAGACAACCAGAGCTGCGGTTCCAATGCCGAAACTGGAACAAACCCACCCTGATGCCCACCCGGCTGCCAGACCCGAAAACCTGTCCGCCTTGATTACGTGCTCCCGAGCACTTGCATTTCCTACTCACAACACAAAGTGCGTATTGATAGAAACTGATCTCTCAAAGTGAGTTGTTTATTCTTTGCGGACATCACCAAGAAGCGTAGGACGTTAGGAAACACCAGGACATTTGGGGCAAGTGGCATCGAATGTTAAAAGGAAAAAGGGCAGCATCAAAGTCCCCCGAGAAAGGAGACCCTGGGGGAGCTCTTCACGTAAACAAAGCATCAGGTCAGCCTTAGAAGACTCACTTGGAGCTACCTTCAAACTCGACTGCAAAAAACAGCTATAAAAACAGGCAGTCTGTGTTCAGAAATGCGTACTGACTAAACCCAGTTAAGTATTTAAACCTGAATCACCTGCCCTCCCCCTCTCCCCACAAGCAGGAGACTGATTTTGATGGCGGAACTGGTTCCTGTATCTTCTGAACCCGGCGACTGTTTAAAATGACACTGGTCTCTCAGGGCGCCTGGGTGGCTCAGCCAGTTGAGCATCCGACTTAATTTGGGCTCAGGTCATGATCTCACCGTTGATGAGATCCAGGCCTGTGTTCGGCTCTTTGTTGACAGCGTGCAGCCTGCTTGGGATGCTCTCTGTGCCCCTCCCCCACTCTCTCCCTCTCTCTCTCAATAAATAAACATTTTTTTAAAATTACACCGTTAAAAGTTTTATTGTAAAAAAACCTAAACGACCACTATGAGAAACTTCGGCATCCCAAGTGCTTATTATTTGCTGACCCTGAAAACCACCTCCTCCCTGTCACACAGCTTGTCAGCTTCTGCGGCGTTAGTGGCTTGGGGACAGACAGAGGGATGGAGGGGAGCGGGGCTCTGGCTTCCACCCCAGGAGGAAACTCAAGAGGGTGCCCACCTGGCATCTGCACTAGATCTAGGGTCCCAAAATGTCCACATTCACTTATGGAGTCCACCTCCCCTCTCAGCCCCCTCCTCCGGAGTGTCCCCCCCGGGACACTAAGTGCTCTGTCCCAGCCGTTACAGTCCACTCCCACGGCCTAGAACCCTGATGCCCCGGTTCCTGGGGCTCCCGTGAGTGTCCAGCCACAGCGACCCTGACCATGTTCCTAAGCACATCAGACACGGAGGGACTGGCTTCCTCCTTCGGCCCTGCGGGTGCCCCGTAGCAAGAGGACCTGTGCACAAGTCCCCGTTCGTAAGGCCCGCCTGAGGCGCGCTACCCGGGGGCTCCCGCGTCTGCACCGCCCGTGCTGTGGGCTCAGCCCCCCCCCCAAGCGCCCCCCACGCCTCCCGGGGACCAGGCGTCCCCCACGCCTCCCCCTAGGTGTGGATCCTCAGGTGGCGCGTGAGGTTGGTGTTCCGGCTGAAGGTTTTCCCGCACTCGCCGCACCTATAGGGCTTCTCGCCGGTGTGGATGCGCTGGTGGACGGTGAGCGAAGAGTTCTTGATGAAGGCCTTGCCGCACTGGGCGCAGCGGTACGGCTTCTCGCCCGTGTGGATGCGCTGGTGCTCGATGAGGTACGCGCTCTGGCTGAAGGCCTTGCCGCACTCGCCGCACGCGTACGGCTTCTCGCCGGTGTGGCCCGTCTGGTGCACGAGCAGGGACGAGCGGCCCGTGAAGTGCTTCCTGCACACGGAGCACTCGTACGGCTTCTCGCCCGTGTGCACCCGCCGGTGCTGCGTGAGCGACGAGTTCTTGCTGAAGGCCTTGCCACACGCGTTGCACTCGAAGGGCTTGACCCCGATGTGGAAGCGCTGGTGCTGGATCAGGTAGGAGCTCTGGCTGAAGGCCTTGCCGCACTCGCCGCACACGTACGGCTTCTCGCCCGTGTGGTTCCGCCGGTGCAGCGTCAGCGACGAGCTCTTGTTGAAGGCCTTGCCGCAGTCCCCGCAGCGGAACGGCTTCTCGCCCGTGTGCGTGCGCCGGTGCTCGGTCAGGTGCATGTTCTGGCTGAAGGCGCGCCCGCACTCGGCGCACGCGTACGGCTTCTCGCCCGTGTGCGTGCGCCGATGCACGGTCAGGTGCATGTTCTGGCTGAAGGCCTTGCCGCAGTCCCCGCACGCGTACGGCCGCTCGCCCGTGTGCACGCGCTCGTGCTGCGCCAGGGACGAGGTCTTGCGAAAGGCCTTCCCGCACGCGGCGCACGCGTACGGCTTCTCGCCCGTGTGCGTGCGCTGATGCACGGTCAGGTTCATGCGCTGGCTGAAAGCCTTGCCGCAGTCCCCGCAGCGGTACGGCTTCTCCCCGGTGTGGACCCTGCGGTGGATGGTGAGGGACGAGCGCTCGATGAAGTGCTTCCCGCACTCGTCACACTCGAAGGGCCTCTCCCCGGTGTGGGTCCTCCGATGCTTCACGAGGGACGAGCTGCGGCTGAAGGCCTTGCCGCACGTGGCGCACGCGTAAGGCTTCTCCTCTGCGTCCAGTCTGGAGGGCTGGCTGAGGTCTGCGCAGAGCACCACACGCGGCTGGGACCCTGCTTCCCCCGGACCCGCCGATGGTGGCGGGCGCAGGCTGGAGCTTTGGGGGGTGAGGACCTGAGGTTCCCGACGACACTCGGGGGCAAGCTCCTGAGAAACCTCCGACCGCCCCAGGCATGTCCTGGCGCCCCCCTGCTGCCTCCTCTCCACCCAGTCACCCAGGGTCCATGCGCCTTCAAAGGCCAGGCCGCAGGCACCATTTCTCGTGGGTCCCTCGGCCACCGCCCCGACGGATGGCCTGTGTTCCGCAATGTCCTCCTTTGGACCCGATTCCTTCATTTCAGGTCTAGACTCCAAGTCTGGGGGAGGGGAGAGAGAAGACGAGACACATGGAGTTAACAAGGCTGGGAGCAAGGACCTTCCAGAGCGTGGGATGGGCAGGTGACATCGGAGACCGCCCTGCCGAGCGCAAGGGCAGCGATGAGCGGGTGGCAAAGGTGGTCTGAAGAGGCAGAGCCCACATGAGGCGGAGGGGGGTGGAGGGGACAGGACCTGTCCCTTCGGGGGAGCGGAGACAAGGGCAGCCCAGCCCGCACACAGGAGCTCAGAGGAGAGCCGCCTGTACAGAAACAACAGGAGGTACCAGGCTTGGACCGAGCGGATCAGCTCGAGGAAACCCGAACAAGTTCTGCAATGGGCTCCTTGCTTCCAGGGACCACCCCGAACACCCCCAACCGCGGAGGCTTCTCAAAGCATCAGGCGTTGTTAGAAACGCTAAGGTGACAGCTGACATTTATGGGGGTGTGCTGCTTGTCCTCTATCCCCCCACCTGCCAGCCAAGCTCCGCCCTCCCCTGCCCCTCCCCCCCTCCTCCGCTGCCCAGACCCTCGCACCTCTGCACATCCCCCCCCCCCCCCCCCCCCGCGCCGGAATCACAGCCCCGCCGCGGCTCGAGTGCCCGCCTACATGTACCCTGTTGGTTTGTAAATCTCTATTTCCAGTCCAGGGGACTCTCCTGAGTTCCAGACTCTGTATCACGGGTCCAACGGCTTCATTCCCAACATGCAGAAGCTGTGAGATCTTCACACAACAATCTCCACGTGGAGCCCTCCTTCCCAGGAGGCGACAAGACCCAGCAGGGGAGGAGCAGCTGATCCCGCTCTCCCACTTGAACCCCCACCTAGCCCGCAACCCCTGGAGTCTGAGACCCCTCCCCTAAATCGTGCGGCTGTGCCACACGGCAGTCTGGAATTCAGGGTCTTCTATATGCTGATGCCTCCCCCATTTACCCGTCCAGCCCACACTCTGAGCTCTGCTGGAATATTCGAAAGCCTACCTGGTGTCCCCCCCGGGATACTGCAAACCTAGTGCATCTGATTGGGGCCCCTGCCCCTCCAAGCACTATGATAAAAAGAAAGGCTCATCAAAGAGACTTAGCAAGTAAGTGAGACACAGAAGAACCAGTACTGTAGGAATCCAGTGACGTGAGGTTCCCGGGGGCATCACGTCCACAGAGACACAAAGCAGACGGCGCCAGGGGCTGGGGGAGGGGGAGGGGGAGAGGGAGTTGGCGCTTAAAGGGCACAGAGTTCCAGTTCTGCCCGGAGAAAAGAGTTCTATGGATGGATGATGGCGGCAGCAGATCAGTGTGAATGTACCTAACACCACCAAACTGTACGCCTAAAAACTGTTAAAACGGTAAACTTTATGTATGTCTTACCACAACAGAAAATAAAATAAAGTAAAATAAAATGGAATTGAATGAAACAAAAAATGAAATGAAATTAAATAAAAAAACATGAAATAACATGAAATGAAATGAAATAAAATAAAATGGAATGGAATGAAATAAAACGAAATAAAAGATAAAATAACATGAAATAAAATAACGAAATGAAATAAAAAATGAAATAAAATAATGAAATGAAATTTAATAAAATAAAATAAAATAAAATAAAATAAAATAAAAACAGATGTGGCAGTCATCCTTGATTCACTCCTTCCCTCCCACCCTCCAGACTGTTAACAAGAGCCCCTGGACGTGCACAACAGACTAGACCAGATCCAATCTCGCGTCGCCCCTGCCCGCGATCCAGTTAGGCACCCTGGATTTCTTGCCTGAATGCGGCAAGACCCGCCACCCTCAGCCCTCCGCAATGCATTCTCCGCTCAGCAGCAAGAGGATATTCTTAGCAGTCAGACCACACCGTCCAGCGCCTTCCTGGTATGCTGACACGTGAAACCACCGCCTTCCCTGGCCTACAGGGTCCTTGGGACAGCGCCAGGGCCCCCTCTCCTGAGCCGTCCCCCACTCTCCATCCCCTGCTCACTTGCTGGCAGCCACACTTGCCCTCTCGTTCCCGTTTTACTCCCTGCCAAGTTCTTCCTGCCTCAGGGCCTTTACATGTGCCGCTGCCCCACCCTTCCCACTGGTGCTCGTCCTTCAGCCCTCAGTGAACACTTCTCCACAGGGAGGTCTTTCCTGTGCATCCTGCGGTGGAAAGGAAGACTCCTCCTGCTAGTCTCTTTCCGGTTTGGTTGTGGGCACTCATCATGGTCTATGGCAACTTTTGTCTGTCCCTGGACCTGCTGATTTCCACCCCACTGTGGAAAGTGAGCTTGTCTGGCCCAGCTCCTGCGGCAGTGCCTGGCACACAGAAGGTATCAGATGCACATTCACTGGGCACCTGCAGTGCTAAGCAATCGGCTTGTATCGTTCCATGTGACCCTGACCACCACATGCGACTTAGGTACTCTTAAGATTGTGCCCATTTTACAGAAGAGGACACGGAGGCTCTGAGAAGGAAGTCACATACTCAAGGCCACAGAGCACTAGAGGCAGAGCTGGGATCCAAGTGGTCTGCTCCCAGAGTGGTGGCCCCCAATGAGTCACTGTTTTGCTGTGAGTTGTCTTCCTCTCCCAGCGGGAAAGATTTGAGAAATACTTAAGGTAGAGGAATGATTGTGGTTTAGTCACCTTGGGGTGTGGTGTGATGCTGAGATGTTTGGGCAGAGTGTGGCACAGGACGTGACGATCGTGGTGGGGGGGGAGGGTAATGGTGGATTTCGGGGGGGGGGGCGATGGGGTCTGAGACATGCTGGGACAGAAGCTGGCTGTGGCTACAAGCTCACAGCGGGCAGAGAGTCAACTATGAGAATAGCTGAAAGTCTTCTGCAGCCCATACTCCGCTCTGAGCCATGACAAGCTGTGAATACACAGCTCGACGGCAACCAGATGAACCCAACCCGCCACCGGGCATTTCACCAAAGAGACTGGCCGGGAGCAAAGTGCTGATGATGCGTGGCTGGTGGACACAGGCATTCTTGCCTACCATCGAGAAAATGCTAACAGCGTCTGCTGAGGTCACTCTGGCAAACAGCCGCTAGTGTGCAAAATGCTATTTGTTCCTTTTGGTCTAAATATGGATGTACTGTTTTTTGTTTTTTGTTTTTCATGTGGTACTCGATTTCTTGTCCTTCAGTTTGTTTTCCTGTATTCTGGATTTCTACGATTGTTTCTGATCACAAAGTAATCCACACTTGTCAGTAAAACACCAAACATCAAAAAATAACATAAAACGGAAACCTCCTGCGATCTCTTCTGTCTGCATTAACTGTTTGGTGTGTACTTTTACAGAACTTTTTCCCCAGTGCCTACCTTTTTATTATATTTTATTTTTTAATGTTTATGTATTTATTTTGAGAGAGGGAAAGCACAAGCAGGGGAGGGGCAGAGGTTGAGATGGAGAGAATCCCAGGCAGGCTCCACACGATCGGCGGAGAACTCACGAACCATGAGATCATGGCCTGACCTGAAATCAAGAGTCGGATGCTCAGCTGACTGAGCCACCCAGGTGGTCCTACGATCACCCAGTTTACTCACGGGAAAGGCTGCAGGCTGCAGCACCGAGGAGTAAACTGAGGCAGAGCCCAGCAGACCCCCTGAGCAGAGAGAGTGCTTTGGAGATCTGCAAGGTCCTCCCTGAAGCATCAGATTACAGATCACAACATGCATACATGGAAACTACCCACGCTCGCAGAAGAACCCAAAAGGATTTGAAAGCAGTACCCAGAGCCCGTCAGGGCTGGGCACAGAGCCTTCTCACACCAGCCAGCCAGGTAACCCACACCATCGAATTCACGGGCAGCGGGCAGGGCACTCAGGGGGTTGTGGGGACAGCAAGCCGTCTAGACTGAGCACAGGTCATAATGGCAGAAAGTGAGAGCAGGTCAAATGACACGGGGTTGATGTCAAAACAGATACAGATGAAGGACACAGAACAGAGCCGGGAGTTCGACCCACACACGCGCACGCGGACAGCTGATTTTTGACAAACATGCAAAGGCAATTCAGTGGAGAAAATTCAGTGGAAATGTTTCCAGTGGAACAGTTCGGCCTTTTTAACGAAGCCCGTGGAACAAGTGGATACTCTCAACGACCAAATTGAGCTTCAATGAACACTTTGCATCATTACAAAAATTAACTCTCTAGGGATCCCAGAAGAAAACACAAAACCTAAAAACCCTACGGTTTATGGAAGAGAACCTTTGTGGCCTGTGACAGGCAAAGATTTCGTAGATATGGTCCCAAAAGCATGATCCTCGAGGAAAATGATTGATAAACTGGACTTCGTCAAGTTAAAAACTTCTGCTCTTCAACAATTAGTTGACTGTGGGGCACTTGGACACCTGCATTGAACAGTGACGTCAGGCCCCTTTTCTACACGGTTCACAAAAACTCACTCAAAATGGACCAACAACCTAAACAAAGAGCCGAAACTATAAAAGTCTTAGAAGAAAACACAGGAAGGAATCTTAGCGGCTTGGGTTGGGCAATGGTCTCTTAGGACACCAAAAGCATGGAAGATCCCCAAGAAAGGCTAAAATAACAAAGATTGCACATCCAAAATTTTGACAGATCACAGAGTAGCCGGAACTCCTAAGCACGGAAATGTGAAATGGCACCAACCGCTTTGCAAAAAACGTCTGGCGGTTTCCTGAAAGGTCGGGACACATCATTGCATGGTTCAACTGTTCTCCTGGTGTTTGCTCAAGAGAAAGGAAAACACAGGTCCTCGGTGAAAGCTGTCCGCACGGGTTCACAGCAGCTCTATTTCTATCAGCCCAGAATCGGAGACAGCGCAGATGTTTGCCAACAAGCGAAGGGACACGCAGACTGTGTTCTATCCAGGAAGTAGACTGTTACTCGGCAATTAAGAGGAGTGAACTACTTGTACACGCAACATGGCGAACCTCAAAATACTTCTGCCGAGTGCAAGGAATCAGACCAAAAAGACTACTGGCTGTATCAATGCATCTATATAAAGTTGCAGAATGCGCAGATTAAACCAAAATGCCGTAAGGCTGCCCAAGGAACGGAGGTGCGTGCAGGAAGCACTGGCAGGTGCTGGAAATGGGTAATGGATATGTTCGTCATCTGGACCGTGGTCATGGCTTCCCCCCAGGTGTAGACGGGTGTCAGGATGCATCCAATTGTTCGCTTTAAAAAAGTGCAGTTAACTGTAGGTCAATTATACTTCACAAAAGCCATAAAAGAAGTGAGAACATATTCTAGTTCTGAAAATTAGTGGGTTTTTTTAACCTAACACTATTATCAAGGGACATCTTTCCACGTCAGCGTCTACAGAGAGCCCTCATCTTTGAAGAGCTGTGTGGTCTCCATCTCACTGGTATAATGGGATATGTTTAGCCAGTCTTGTGTAGGTAGGCATTTAGGCCTTTTATCCTTTTCCTCCTATGTAAAACTTTGCACACTTATAGGGAGATATCTTACAGGGAGATCGCTAAAGACAGAACCGTTAAAAATGTGGTTGATAACGCCAAACGGTCCTCCAAAAGAGCTGTCCCAACTTTATGCTCCTAAAACAAGAAAGTCCTTTTCCCTACACTCTCATAATACAGGCTATTTTCATTCTTTTTCATCTCTGTGTACCTCATGGGCAAAAACTAGATTTCTTTGACTTGATTTGTATTTATTTCTCTGACTATTGGTAAGCTTTAAAATTTTTTTATGAAGTGTAATTTTGTATATTTCTACATTCATGAACTGCCAGCTCATAGGTTTGGTCTACCTTCCTATCATCCTTTTTCTTGTTTTATTCTTGTTTACTCCTAGGAGCTCTTTATATAATTATAATCCTTTGACCAGTATACAGGTGGTAAATATTATTCCCCCATTACCTGTCAACTTTATTTTTATCTTTGAGTCATTTAAACTTCCTACATAGTCAAATCTGCCCATCTTTTTTCTTATTTCTTTGCAGGCCGGCGGTGAGAAATTCAGCAAAGCTGCCCCCTTACCCAGAGAAACCAGGTTCCTGTAGTTCTCCAGCATCACATCTCTGTACAGGTCCTTCTGGGCAGGCTCCAGCTGCTGCCACTCCTCCTGCGTGAAGTCCACGGCCACGTCCCTGAATGTCACTGATTCCTGTAAGAGGAAACCCACAACCGCTCACCGCAGGGCCCTGCTCACAGAGGTCTGGAGAAATGGCCGGAAAAGCCAAGAGGATTTAGGGAGGGCAGACAAATCTGGAGTGATTTCAACAAGGTTCGGAGTTCTGAAGGGACCAACTGCTCAGTGTCCTTGGTGCCTACTTCTATTGGGATGGTCCTCGGACAGAGAAACAAAACAAACGTAAGATTGTTTAGAGCGGAAAGTGACACACTTGAGAAGCAGAGAAGGAACCAAAGGTATAATGACCGTAACCCTGTGAATCGCCCTGTGCATGAATTGCCCGTCAAAGGCAGAATCCTAGATGGGATCCAGTAGTTCAACAAACTGTCCTGAGCCCCTACGGAGCTGCAGGCACTGAGCTGGGTGCTGGGCAGGAGCCATGGAAAGTTCAAGAACCAGGTCCTCGTGGACGAGGCAGGAACACACACGGGACAGACCGGCCATCTGCTCAATACCACTGTGAAGGTATGAACGAGATCCTCCAGGCACCTGAGCAAAGGCAGCCTGAGGGGGTGTCCGGGGAGATTTCGGAAAGTTGACACCAAATGTGGTCTGAGGGGACAGTTAGTGGTTGGGTCCGTGGGATGAGATTCTGGAGGGGGGAGGGGCTGGGATGAAGACCTGAGGCTAAAAGGCAGATGGGCCCAGGGCGGGGGACGGTGGGAAGTTCACGGGGTGGAAGCCTCAGTGCCTTCCCAGCTGATGCCGTGAGCCCCGTGGATATAACGAATATCCCATAGCACGGGAGGTAATGACGGGGGGCGATGGCGGCCATCACAACGGTGACAAGACCTATCACTTGTTATGCAGACGCTATGGGCCGGGTCCCATTCGAAGTGCTTGTTATAGGTCGAGTTCTGCCCACCCCCAAGTCCTAACCCCCAGCATCCCCGAATGGGACATCATTTGGAACTAGGGACAGTGCAGTTGTAATTAGTTAGGAGGAAATCATACTGGAGGAGGAGGGGGGCCCTTAAACCTTCAGGACTGGCATCCTTATAAAAAAGGGAAATTCAGACCTGCACGGGCACACAGGGAGAACACCCTGTGAAGTGACCCTATGCCGCCACAAGCCAAGACCTACCAGCGGCCAGAAGGGAGGCCCGGAACGCATCCTTCCCTAACACCTTCAGAGGAAGCACGGCCCTGCCGACACCATGACCTTGTGGCCTCCGTCCTCCAGGACTGTGAGGACACACAGTTACGTTGTTTAAGCCCCCCAGTCTGGGGTCACTTTTCTTACGGCAGCCTTAGCAAACCAACACATCCGTCTTGCTCTCTGTGATCCCCAGTGCTTTGTACCATGCCTGGCATACAGTAGGCACTCACTAAGTAGCTCCTGAATGAATCCGTGGATCAGTGAGTAAGGAGGGCATGAGGACTGAGGAAGTTAATCCACGTCTGAGGCTCAGAACATTGCACGTATACAGTAAGTGCTCAAACACCGTCAGCCACCGTTACTGCCGCCCACTCGTCCTCGACTCTCTCCTCGGTCCTCTGAGCACCTCTGCCGGATGGACAGTGAGAGACCCTCTCCGCGGGCCACTCCCTTCATTGTCCCGAGTGCCTGCCCGGTGCCAGGGCTCACGCTGTGCCCCCCATCTCAGTCTCAGCGGCCCCCACCACTTGACGTGGAAGCAGCATAACCCGGTGGTTATGGGTTTGGACTTGGGAGCCGGGTAGCCTGCAGCGAAATCCTGGCTCTGCCCCTTCCTGTGTGTCCTTGGGCTACTGTCTTAACCCTTCTGTGTCTTGTTTGTTCAGCAGGCTTCAGAACAACAATGTCCCCCCCCGCCCCGGTACTGGTCACGAACTTCAGAACAACAATGTCTCCCCCCACCGTAGTGGTCACGAACTTCAGAACAACAATGTCCCCCCCCCCATAGTGATCATGGACTTCAGAACAACAATGTCCCCCCCCCCCGTAGTGGTCACGAACTTCAGAACAACAATGTCCCCCCTCCTTAGTGGTCATGAACTTCAGAACAACAATGTTCCCCCCCCCATACTGGTCACGAACTTCAGAACAACAATGTCCCCTCCCATAGTGATCATGGACTTCAGAACAACAATACCCCCCCGTACTGGTCACGAACTTCAGAACAACAATGTCCCCCCCATAGTGATCATGGACTTCAAAACAACAATACCCCCCCGTAGTGGTCACGAACTTCAGAACAACAATGTCCCCCCCCCATAGTGGTCACAAACTTCAGAACAACAATGTCCCCCCCCATAGTGATCATGGACTTCGGAACAACAATGTCCCCCCCCCCGTAGTGGTCACGAACTTCAGAACAACAATGTCCCCCCCCCATAGTGATCATGGACTTCAGAACAACAATGTCCCCCCCCCCGTAGTGGTCACGAACTTCAGAACAACAATGTCCCCCCTCCTTAGTAGTCACGAACTTCAGAACAACAATGTCCCCCCCCTGTAGTGGTCACAAACTTCAGAACAACAATGTCCCCCCCCACCCCGTAGTGGTCATGAACTTCAGAACAACAATGTCCCCTCCCCCCCGTAGTGGTCACAAACTTCAGAACAACGTCCCCCCTCCTTAGTGGTGGCGAACTTCAGAACAACAACGTCCCCCACCCCCATAGTGGTCACGGACTTCAGAACAACAATGTCCCCCCCCCCATAGTGGTCACAAACTTCAGAACAACAATGTCCCCCCCCCGTAGTGGTCACTAACTTCAGAACAACAATGTCCCCCCTCATTAGTGATCACGGACTTCAGAACAACAATGTCCCCCCACCCCCGTAGTGGTCACGAACTTCAGAACAACAACGTTCCCCCTCCTTAGTGGTCATGAACTTCAGACCAACAATGTCCCCCGCTCTGTACTGGTCATGGGCGTTAAGCGAGGTAATGTACGTATGCTTCCGGCACAGTCTGGTACAGCTAAGTATGTGCCTGGTTCATGTCAACTTTTGCTATCATCATCTGATTAATTTTGGCATTTCATATATATATTCTCTATATATTTAGTATTAATAGTGATTATTATCATTGTAATACTATTATTTGATTCTTTGAACTAATAGGACCTTTGGCCAGTCCTAATAACAATTCCTTCTTTATTTTTTTTATTTATTTTTAAGTGTTTATTCATTCATTTATTTTTTTTTTTTTTGAGAGGGACAGAGTGTGCATGGGGGGGGCAAGGCGCAGAGAGAGAAAGAGAATCTCAAGCTGGCTCTGCACTGTGCGTGCAGAGCCTGATGCAGTTCTTGATCCCATGAACCGTGAGATCACGACCTGAGCTGAAATCAAGAGTCGGACGCTTAACAATCTGAGCCACCCAGGTGCCCCAATAATTCCTTCTTTAAAAACCCCTGCTTTATTGAGGTACGGATGACATACAAAGAGCTGTGGATATTAATTAAGTTTGGAAAGTACACACCCATGTAATCACCACTGCAATCAAGGCCATAAACTTATCCATCACTTCTAAAAGTTTCCTCCTTCCCCTTTAAAACGTGTTTTAGGGGCGCCTGGGTGGCTCAGTCGGTTGGGCGGCCGACTTCGGCTCAGGTCATGATCTCACGGTCCGTGAGTTCGAGCCCCGCGTCAGGCTCTGTGCTGACAGCTCAGAGCCGGGAGCCTGTTTCCGATTCTGTGTCTCCCTCTCTCTGACCCTCCCCTGTTCATGCTCCGTCTCTCTCTGTCTCAAAAATAAATAAACGTTAAAAAAAAAATTAAAAAAAAAAAAAACGTGTTTTATTTTTTAATATAATAATCCCTTCAGAAAGTCTTCCCTAAACATGTTCCATCTCAACTCACTCACTAGGTAAACTCTTTTTCAAGCAGGTCCCACACACCCAGCCTGGGCTGGGGGTGCACAAAAATGCTTGAAGCCAAAATGGACAGTCTTGAAGTTTTGGACCCTACACCTTACAGCAAAGGATGCTGGGAGGGCAGACAGCAGGGGATCGAGGAGGCTTAACCCCCCAACACGCACAAGCTGTTGCAGTCCTCCTAGGTAACGCAGGTAAAAGAAATCAAGACAACCACCCCGGACCAGTTATAAATGAAGACATCATGTGCGGCTGCTTTGGGAGACAGTCTGACAGTTCCCTAGATGGTTAAACAGAATCATCACATGAGGCCGCAATCCTACTGCTGGGTCTATACGCTGGAGAAATGCAGACACGGGTGCAAACCAAAGCCTTGGAATGTTCACTGCAGCATGACTGAGAATGACCAGCCAGTGGAAACAACCCAAATGTCCATCACCCGCAGAATGGGGAAACAAAATGTGTTTTTTCTAGCCACACAGTGGAGTATTACTCGCCCATGAAAAGGAAGGAAGCACTAGCCTGTGCTACATGAAGGAACCTCAAAACCAGGATGCTGAGGGGCGCCTGGGGGGCTCAGTCAGTTAACTGTGTGACTCTTGACTTGGGCTCAGGTCATGATCTCACAGTTCATGAGTTCAGGCCCTGCATCTGGGCTCCGTGCTGTCAGTGTGGAGCCTGCCTGGGATTCTCTCTCTGCCCCTCCCCTGCTGGTGCTCTCTCAAGTAAATAAACATTAAAAAACAATCATGATGCTGAAAGGCAGATACAGAAGACCATACAACGTGTGATTTCATTTACATGGAATGTGTCGGATATGAAAATTCATGGAGACAGAAAGCAGATTCGCGGCTGCCAGGGGCAGGGGGCCGGTGGAGGAAAGTGGGAATAACTGGTAATGGGGCACACATTTCCTGTTTGCATTATGGACAGGGTTTTTTTTTCACATTTATTTATTTTTGAGAAAGAGAGAGAGAGAAAAGGAGCAGGGGAGGGGCAGAGAGAGAGGGAGACACAGAATCCAAAGCAGGCTCCAGGCTCTGAGCTGTCAGCACAGAGCACAACATGGGGCTCGAACCCACGAACGGCGAGATCACAACCTGAGCTGAAGTCAGACACTTAACCAACTGAGCCACCCAGGCGCCCCTGGACTATGACTCTTCTAGCCAGCCTCTGTTCCTTGCAGACAGACCTTTAGGCTGTTTGCACCCATTGCTATTAGAGTGGACCCCCCCCCCCCCGCCGCACCAAAAAGAAGAGGTGCCAAGAATATCCCTGTAAATAGATCTCAGTGTTCATGTGTCAACAGAACTGTAGGATCAATTCTTAGAAAGGACATGCTGGGTCTAAGGAGAAGGTGAGGGTTTTTTTGTTGTTGTTGTTGTTTTAATTTTTAATGTTTATTTATTTTTGAGAGACAGAGAATGAGCATGGGAGGGACAGAGAGAGAGGGAAATACAGAATCCGAAGCCGGCTCCAGGCTCCGAGCTCTCAGCACAGAGCCCAACGCGGGGCTCAAACCCACGAACTGTGAGATCATGACCTGAGCCGAAGTCGGACACTTAACTGACTGAGCCACCCAGGCGCCCCCGTTTTTTGTTTTTAATCCAGTTTTAACAAAAACGTGACAGATTTTTTAAAGTTTATTTATTTTAAAAGGCAGAGAGAGTGTGTGCCCGCATGTGTAAGAGTGAGGGAGGGGCAGAGAGAAAGGGAGGGTGAAAGAGAATCCCAAGCTGGGTCTGAGCTGTCAGCGTGAAGCCCAATGCGGGGCTCGAACCCATGAACCATGAGATCATGACCTGAACCGAAATCAAGAATCAGATGCTTAATTGACTGAGCCACCCGGGTGCCCCGAGACAGATTTGGTTTTAAACATATGAAGCTCTTTTGTATTTTAAAATTATAGAATAAATTAAGAAACATGGGGTGCCTGGGTGGCTCAGTTGGTTAAGCATCCGACTGCGGCTCAGGTCGTGATCTCGCCATTCGTGGGTTCGAGCCCAACATTTGGTGCTGACCGCTCAGAGCCTGGAGCCTGCTTCAGATTCTGTGTCTCCCTCTCTCTTTGCCCATTCCCCAGTCCCACTCTGTCTCTGTCTCAAAAATAAGTGAACATTAAAACAAACAAAAAACAAAAAAGCAAGCCTGGGAAGAATACTCCCCCCCCCCCCCACACACATACACATACCTGTTTAAAATTGCAAGAATACAATTGCAAGAATAAAATTGCAAGAATACAGCAAGTCCTGTAGGCTGACTATAGCACAAGACAGATAATTCCCCCGCCTGCAGAAATAGCTAATAACATTTTCTGGAAATAAAGCCTCAGTAATAACACAAACAATGCTACTCAGAAAGAGCCCGTGGGACACCTTCTGCCACCACCTATCACGCTCAAGGTTTGTACCACTTGTCACTTATACCTAAAGTGCAGAACGTTAACTTCTGACGACGGCCAACCCGCCCAGGGGAGGCCTCTCCTCTGTCCTGGGGGGAACACATTCTGCCACCACGGGTTGGGGACTCATGGAACGCCTCAGAAGTATCCAACCACGGATTCCCCGGATTCCTCTCCAAGAAATCGCTCCTGAGAAATCGCACGAGATGCAGGGCAAGACTTCTGCCCAGCCATGTCCCTCCTGACATTATCTGTAACCATGCATAACTGGAGACAGATACACGTCCTACAACAGGGCAACCACTGAGGAAGCCAGCTACAGCCCTTAGAGAAAATCCTCACATAGACATTGAAGTTGATGTTACAGGCCGTTCTGAACCACACAGAGAAATGCTTAGGATGAAATCTTTGACGAAAAAAAAAAAAACAGGATATAAAAACTGCTTAGCCAGGGTCGTTCTTATTTTTGCAAAACACCACGTGTGCAGGGAGAGAAAGGCTCACAAACATTCCAGAGAGGTTCTCTCCTGGGGTAAGATCACAGGTCATGCAGACTGTCTTAGCTGTGTTCTTCTGGATCTTTCTAAGCCTTTTATAATGATCATGAATGTCATTACCTACCAGAAATTTTCTTTGATTTTTATCATAGACTATTTACAGCATCAAAAAATTACTAAAAAAAAAGAAATCAAAGTCACTGGATGAACATTTAGGTACAACGATAATGCAAGCAAACAAGTGATGTGTGTAAAGTTTATGAAGTTTCAAAATAAGGGAAATCCTTTTTTTTTAAAGTTCATTTTATTTTTTGAGAGAGAGAGAGAGCGTGCGCAGAGAAGGGGCAGAGAGAGAGGGCACGCTCCACACCCTCGGTGCACAGGCTGCTTGAGGCTCAAACTCCCAAAACCGTGAGATCCTGACCCGAGCGGAAACCAAGAGTCAGACGCTTAACCCACTGAGCCACACAGGCGCCCTGGGAAATCCTTATTGATTAAAGTTGGATGGGGGAAAAATACCAATATTAAAACCGCAAAGCCAATACTTCGTCAGTTTTTAAAAAGAATCATCAGAGGGGCTCCTGGGTGGCTCAGTCGGTTAAGCGTCCAACTTCAGCTCAGGTCATGATCTCACGGTTCGTGGGTTCGAGCCCTGCATCAGGCTCTCTGCTGACAGCACGGAGCCTGCTTGGGATTCTCTCTCTACCTCTCTCTCTGTCCCTCCTCTGCTTGTGCTCTCTCTCTGTCAAAAATAAATAAATTTAATAAACATTAAAAAGAAGAGTAATCAGAATAAATGAATACACAAATATCCATATGGTTATCTGTGGGTAGAGGGACTGTGTATGGGTGAATTATACTGTCTTACCTATAGTTTATGGGTTCTTCCTGTTTTCTAGAAGGAGCATTTATTTATATGCTATTTTTTTAATTATGAAATATCTCTGGCATAAAACGAAGTTTGGAGAAAAATACAACAGCCACACACATACCCCCCTCTAAAGCATAAAGCACAGTTAGCGGGAGCCACAGACGCCCAGGTACCCCTACCCCTCCAGTGTCATCCCTGCTCTCCCTGAAGGTGACCGCTGTCTTCGATGTGCAGCCTTGTTCCAGCGCGTGTCCTTCACCACGCGTGTGGATGCTCATAAGGGACAGTCACACGTGTGGGACGGTGCTGCCCAGGGGCCTTTGTCACACTGGATGTGATGTGTTTAAACCACCACTCCCCAGGCGCCCATCAGTGTCTCCAGAAAGCCCTAAGGACAGAGCTGGTCACCCCCAAGCTCTGTCCGTCCCCCTCGGCCGACCAAAGCCAGTGTCGCAGGGCAGGCAAGAGGCTGCTGGGCCCGGAAAGGGCCGAGCAGAGAGGATCATCACCCATGCAGGCCACCCCATCCTCGGGGCAGACACAGCCCTCAGGAGACAGGGCCGAGTATGTGAGCCCTGCAGGGGCCCTGCCCTCTGGCCTTAGCCTCTGGAATGCAGTGCAAGAGGGCCACATGACTCACCAGGGCCTCGTCAGTCAGCAGCTGGGTGGCCATCCCTCCAGCGCCCAGGGTGACAGGAACGGGCCGACTGTGGTTGGGAGAGAGAGAGTGAGGGTACAGTGAGAGACCAGAGACCAGGCCTGGGCCTGCTTCACAGTGCAGACAGGACACGTACCCAGCAGGAAGCAGACAAGGAGGGACACACACACACACACACACACACACACACACACCAGTAACAAATGCTAACCACACTTACTGCATGCAAGGGCCCAGACACACGTCTCTCCTTCAATCCTAATGCTCCTCAAGGTGAGTCCTATTTCCACCCCATTTCACAGATGAGAAAACTGAGGCCCGAGAGCTAAGCCACGTGCCCAAGATTCCACAGGGAATGGAGCTGGGCAGGGTACGTCCAGGTCCACCCACGTGCTCGCTGCCTCTCGAAGGCACACCCGGACACCCACCCACAGCCACTCACCCAGCAAGAGTGTGCGAGTGTCCGAGTGCTGGTCTGGGGCCCCACTCCCCACCCCTGGGGGAGCTTCCCCACATTTCGTGGAGTAACTGTGAGGTTCAAGTGACACACACACAGAAGGAACCGGAGCCTTACAGCTCACTGTAAGAGCTCCAGACATATCAGCGGTTATTACTGTTATGGGTCCAGTGGGAAGCCGTCAGCTTTGTTTCAATGGGTCTCCTTTTTTACAGCAATGCCCCGCTTCCGGTTACGGCAGTCACACAGAATGCCCTTTGAAACGCAGCTGATTTAAGTAAAATAAATAAATAAAATTTAAAAACCAGTGAGCCAATTTAAATAAAAGACAAAGTTTTACTTTGGACAGGTGGCACAGGTTAGGGCAAATTCCTGGGAGTTTAGGGTATGTTGGTTCACTCTTGGTTCCATGGTGACCTGCCAGGACTTGCATGCCTCCAGTGATGGGGAGCTCACTACCTATGTTGCCAATACCTCTGAATAGAAACACGTTTTCCTTCTGCTAGAAGCCAAAAATATGCCTCCCTAGACCTCCCTCAGGATCACCTGGAACAGGCACAGACGGTTAGCTACCGTGCCATTTCTCCAAGTGCCAGAAATCACTAGGGATGTTTATTATTATTCAGAACACACATCCCTAGGCCCCCGTCCAGACACTCTGCATCAAACCATGTGGGATGGGGGTCCAGAACCATAATTTCCAAACGGAATTACTAAAGTGTGTAATTTCCAAACGAAATTCTTAAGGTGTAAGAACCACAAAGACAAAGAAGGGCCTTTTTGAGGCCAAATGGCCCCCCACTTTCACAAGCAAAAATTTGTGATTTTAACTATGCAGGTCACACATAAGGACAGGCTGGCAGAAACCTTTAGAATACCAGTTCTCTCCCGGGGGTGATTTTGGCCCCAGGAGACATTGGGCAACACCTGGAGACATTTGTAGGTGCCACAATTTGGGGGCACGTCACGCCATGAGCATTTGGTGGGTGGAGACCAAGGATGCTGTTCAATCACTGCACGAGACGAACGTCAACAGTGTGGATGCTCGGAATCCCCACCGTTGATCACAAAGGCGTGGGCACAGGTCTCTTATGACCCACGACCCACGTCCGCAAACTCCATAGCACAGAGTCTGGCCTACAGCAAGCCCTCAAGAAACATGTCCTCCAGCTTAAAACTCTCCAGTGGTTTCCCACAGCATCAGAGATCATCCACAGTCTTCCCACGCGGCCCAGACCTCGAACACTTGGCCCCAGGCACGTCGGCCTTCCCATGTGCCTCCCTCTTCAGAAATGCCCATCCCGTGGCTAGCTCCTCCCCACGGTCACCTGCTTGGACAAGTCCCCCACCCCCAGACCCCTGAGCTCAAGTGGCAACACTCTCCCCGCCCTTCCACCATCTTCTTACAGCAGACATCATTATTGACAACTGTCTTTTCAAAAAGCTGTTCTCGGGGCGCCTGGGTGGCTCAGTCCGTTAAACATCTGACTTTGGCTCACGTCATGATCTTGCGGTCCATGAGTTCGAGCCCCAAGTCAGGCTCTGTGCTGACAGTTCGGAGCCTGGAGCCTGCTTTGGATTCTGTGTCTCCCTCTCTCTCTGCCCCTCCTCTGCTCATGCTCTGTCTCTCTCTCTCTCAAAAATAAACATTAAAAAAAAAAAAAAAAAAAAGGCAGCACATGTGGGTGGGTATGCTCCCGTGTGTCATTTCTGAGCCCTGGGGCAAGAACAGGGAATGAAAGACACCAGGTGGCGCCTTGAGGGGGACCAAGTGGGAATGAGAAGGAGTTGTGCATTTTTTCCTTTGTATTCTTTTGTTTCCCTGGATGCAGTATCAAGGTCATCGGTTTTGAAACACAATTTGATTTTTAAAAAGGTATTATTTCTGCACTGGCAGTCTCTGGCTCCCATCCCCATACTGTGAGGTCAACCACACTAGCTCGTCTGGTGGCTGGACAGGGACGTAACCAGACCCAATTCACCCAAGAGGCACAGTGAGCCAAGGGGCCCTGATGTCAAAAAAGGTGAATCTGATCCAACCCAGATTATATTTGTCCTTACGGCAGTGGAATCACAAACTGTGATTTTTCAAGCAAAATTTTAAAGGAGCCCACAAAGTCACAGTGGCCCTGTAAGGTGACTTGTCCAGGGGGCTGGTGACGGCTGAACCCAGTGTGGCCCAGGGTCCGTGCTTCCGCAAAGCCGGTGGCTCCCTCTTTCCTCCTCTTCCTCTCAGCTTTCTGGCATTTCCTTCCTTCCATTGTTCCTAGGGGACAATCCCATGGGGAAAAATCATGGAACTTTGTCTCAGATGAATCCAAAAGAAAAAAGAATTTCCCATTTGTCTGTTGATGGAGCACGGGGGCTCTGAGACCCGGATGACCGGGTGTAGAGCTGGATGACTGACTTAGTCTGAGCTCAGTTTCCCCATCTGTAAAATGATGATGATGACGGCTCCCACCTCAGAGTTCTGGAAGGCCTATAATGGAGGTAGTCCCTGCAAAGTGCCCAGAACACGTTCCCTGAACAAATGAAGCCCTGGTCAGAATGGGGCAGGGGTTTCAGACTCCCCTTTAAGACGGGCCTGGGGAGGAGGGAGGAGAAGAAAGAGCAACCCTCCTTAGCCCCACATGCTGTCACCCACACACTTTGCGGTCCACAGGCTCCCAGCCCCTCCAGAGCCTTCTACGGGCCAGACAAGGCAGTGAGGGCGTGCAAGGAGCTGGGGAATCTGGTGGCCCCAGGCTAGGTCCCCCTGTCCGGCCACACACGGTCTCTCACACAAGCTTTTGGGAGGAGCACACCCGGACATACCCACACACACACACACCTAGGAACGGTCAAGCCTAGACACAGGTGGACACACATGCACACACACACACACACACACACACACAGGTAAAGGCAGTGACGGAGGGGGGCCTCAGAGAGACGCATGGAGACAGGTCCAGAGGCAAAGCCTAGACACAGGTGGGCAACCGATGGCACCTTCACAGAGACACTCTGGCCATACTGATAAAGGCAGACAGGTACAGGTGGACAGGACAGTGACCCCCTCCCCCCCCATTAGAGACAGGACAGGACTCAACACTGGTGGATACCCTGAGAGGCCACCGCAGGGAGGTGCACGCGAGCACATACACACACGCACACGCAGGCACGTATACACGCACACACCACGCACACGGTGCACACACATGCACACTGCGCTCACACGCAGGCACACTACGCGCACGGTGCACACACATGCACACACGTAGGCACAAAGTACACGCACACCGCACGCACAGACGTGCGAGTACACACACATGCACACCTTGCGCGCACACATGCACACGCACCGAGAGGCGAGGCCACAGGAGGCCGCCCAGACTCACACTGACTTGCACACGCGCTACAGCCACACAGACGCGCCCCCTTTCCGGTCAGACCTCCCCACTCCCACCACAGCCCTCAAATACCGTCCCGGTGCCAGCACACCCTCCTGAGTCCGCATGCCCCCTGCCCTCGCCCCTCACCTCGGCCCACAGGTCCCCTCCCCGGGCGAGGGTCGGTCCCGGTCTGGGGAGCGCGCAGGGGCCCCGCCCCCTCTCCTCCCGCCTCGCCCCTCCCCTCCCCGCCCCGCCCCGCCCGCAGCGGGACTCACCCGCGCAGCTCCGCCAGGACAATGACCCGCGCCCGCGGGGCCCGCCCGGCCGCACTGAGCCTGCGCGGAAGGGCGGCCTACACTACCCAGAGGCCCGCGCACGACCGCCTCCGTCGGGCCCTGCGCTGGAGCCGAGCGGAGCCGAGCCCATCCGAGACCCCATAGCGCCCCTCCACCTCCCGGAGGTCCCAGCAGCAACGCGCCAAAAGGGTGCGGTGCGGGTGCGGGTGGGAGGAACGAGGAAGAGGGCGGGGCGGGAGCGAGGGGGGGAAAGGGAGGAGGGAGAGAGAGGAGGGGAGGGAGGGTATGGGGAGGAGGGCAAAGAAGGAGGGGAGGAGGGTGAGAGGGAAGATGGGAGGAGGGTGAGAGGGAAGATGGGAGGGGGAATCCGGGAGGAGAAGGGAAAAGAAAGGGGAGGCCTAGTTAGAAGGAGGAGGGAGGGGGACGAGGAGAAGGGAAGAGATGGGAGGAGGAGGGACCCGGAGGAGGAAGATCTGGGAAAGGGAGGAGAGAAGGAAGAAGAAAGAGTGGGAGGAGATGAGAGGAAGATCTATAAGGAGGAACAGGGCAGGGGGAGAAAAGAAAGTAGGACTGAGGAGGGAGAGCAGGAGGGGAGGAGAATGGGGAGCGGACAAGAAAGAAGGGGGAGGGAAAATTCCAGAAAAGGAGGGGTCGTGGATGGAGGCAGAGAGAAGGGGCCCCAGCACATCTGGAGACATCCTGCAGCCCGGCCAGTGGACCACACTAGGGGACAACACTGGACAGCTTTCTTGAACCTCAGGATCACGCTGATTTGTAGGAAAATTTGTAAAGCATGCAGGGATGCAAAGAAGCAAATGATCATAATTTTAAAATAAAGTATTGACCCTTCTTATTATGTTTCCTATGTACCTGCTTCTGTTCTTGCATTTTAGGATTTATGAACTCACTTAATCATCGCAACCAAGCTACTTTCCACATAAGGAAAGTGGTGCAGACAAGAGAGGCCACATAAGAGGAAAGTGGGAATGGGGTGTCTGGGTGGCTCAGTGGGGTAAGGGTCTGACTGCGGCTCAGGTCATGATTTCATGGTTTGTGAGTTCGAGCCCCTCGTGGGGCTCTGTGCTGACGCGCCTGCTTCAGATTCTGTGTCTCCCTCTCTCTCTGCCCCTCCTCCACTTGCACTGTCTCTCTCTTCCTCTCAAAAATGAATAAATTTTTAAAAATAAATAAAAACAGAAACCATAGAGAGATCCCAAGCACCCTTTGATTCCCCCCAAGGATGACATTTTGCAACATCAGAACTAGGATATTGATGTGGATGTTGTCAAGATACAGAATATTCACATCACCACTAGATTCCTTCAAGTTGCTCGTCCATAACCGCCTCCGTTTTCCTCCAGACCCCATCCTTCCTTAACCCCATCACTAATTTGTTCTCCATAACCATAATTTTCTCTTTTCAAAACTTATATAATAGGCCTTTTTTTTTGGTCAGCATAATTCCAAGTTGTTTTATGTATCAATAGTTCATTACTTTTTTGCCAAATTCTATTCCACAGCATTGACATACTGTAATTTGGGTATCACATCTGGGATGTTTCCAGTTTGGAGCTATTCCAGGTTGGGTTTTTTTTTTTTTTTTTTCCTTTTCTTTTCATTGTGGCAAAAACACATATGTTTTGGACATTAACCCTTTATCAGATATTTAGTTTGCAAATATTATCCTGTTGCATACGTTGCCCTTTCACTGTTGTTTCCTCATGACAGTTTTTTTGTGTGAACATAAATCTTCACTTCTCGTCGATATATACCTAGGAGTCCAATTTCTAGGTAGTATGGTGTTTGCACTTTAAGTTTTTTCTTGTTTAAACAAACCGCTACACTGTTTCCCAGGGTAGCCACACCATTGTACATCCCTTCCAACAATTTACGAGATACCCAGTTTCTCCAAATCCTTGCCAATATTTAATGTGGCCATATTTTTTAAAATTTCAGCCATTTTGGTGTGTATGGATATTGCATCTTGTGGGGGTTTTTTTGTTCTTGTTTTTACTAATAGACGTTAGTTTTTAGAACAGTTTTAGGTTTACGGAAAAATTGAGCAGATGGTACAGACAGTTCTCATATACCCACCAACCTACCCATAATTTCCCCAACTATTGAACACTTGCGTTGGTGTGGCCTATGTGTTACCATTGATAAACCTATACTGATACTTTACTAATAAAATGCCATCATTACATTAAGGTTACTCTCCGTGTGGTACACTTGGTGGTTTGGGCCAATGCATGATGCATATTCACCATGACAGTCACATACAGGATAGTTTCACTGCCCTAAAAATGCTCCTCCTGTTCATCCTCCTCCGTATTCAATGAGCCCCTGGCAACCACTGATACTTGTTCTGTCTCCATAGTTTTGCCCTTTCCAGAATGTCATATAGTGGGAATCAGACAATACACAGCATTTTCAGACTGGCTTCCTTCACTGAGCATTCCATACGCATTTACGTGCCTGCCCCCCTGTTTTTTTGTTTTTTGCTCAACAGCTCATTAGTGTTTATCACTGAACAATAATATACTGTATATACCATAGTCTATGCATCCATTCACCTTCTTAAAGGACATCTTATTTGCGTCCATAAACCTGCTATATACACCCACATGCAGCTTTGTGTGGACACAAGTTCTCAACTCACTTCGGTCATACCTAGGAGCATGATTGCTGGATGGTGTAAGACTAGGTTTAGCCTTCAAGACCCTGCCAAACTCTCTTCCAAAGTGCATTCCCACCAGCAAGGAAGGAGAGCTCTGTCACTCCACATCCTTGCCAGCATTTAGTATTGAGTTGCTTCTGGATTTTTGCCATTTTAATAGGTGTGCAGTGGTATCTCATTAACCTGTGGTTTCCTAATGACACGATGGTGATGACCATCTTTTCCTATCCTTATTTGTCATCTATAGATCTTTTGTAAGCTGTCTCTTCACATTCTTTGCCCATTTTTCACTTGACTTTTCTTATTTTTTTTAATGTTTATTTATTTTTGAGAGAGAGAGAGCGTGCACAAGCAAGGGAGGGGTGGGGTTGGGGGGGACAGAGGATCCAAAGCAGGTTCTGTGCTGACAGCAGAGAGCCTGATGTGGGGCTCAAACTCATGAATCGACAGATCGTGACCTGAGCTGAAGTCAGATGCTTAACCGACTATGCCACCCAGGGGCCCCTTATTGTTGGGTCTTAAGAATTCACTGCAGATTTTGGATAAAAGTCCTTCATCAGACAGGTGTTATGTCCCTCATTTGCTTACAAAATGTAGAGGCTTTGAATGAGAACTCCGAGTCCCTGGGGCATGAAGGAGCCACACGGTGAGGTCTATGTCCCTGCAAGACTGAGTAGAGCAGAGTCCCCAATCCTCACTGCCGGTGAGAAACTAACTTTTACTGGGACAAGAAACTAGTTTCTGAACTCACATCAGAGACATTTCAGAGAACTTGAATTCTGATGTGAAGGGCTGGTTTGCATCCTTCCAAAATTTATATGCTGAAGCCTTAACCCCCAGGACCTCGGAAGGCAGCCATGTCTGGAGATAAGGTCTTTAGAGAGGTGACGAGTTAAAATGAGGCTTTAGGGCGGGTCCTAATCCAATCCGACTGCTGTCCTTATAAGAGGTTAGGACACAGCACAGAGGAACGACCACATGAAGACACAGCGAGGATGTGGCCACCTACCATCCAAGGACACAGGCCCCAGGAGAAACCAATCCTGCCCCCACCTTGATGCTGCTGCTTTTCTGTGTGTGAAGGGCGAATGGGCCCAAGGGAGGGCAGACAGGGGGGAACCAGTGGGGGCTGCAGATGGGCCCGTGTGTCCAGGTGTCCTGCACCTCTGCCTATCCCTCAGGATGTCTTCTCTCATGCATTCCTAGCTCACGACTACTGGTTCCATGATGGGGCTCATTTTTGTTTGAATGATCCACAAATGACCCAGACCAAAAAGCGCAGGAGGAGATCCAGAGCCAATGTGCCTGCTCAGGGATGGCCCTGAGCATCAGAGATGCCCAAATGGGGGCCATCCTACTTTCAGGGAGAGAGAGAGACAGAGAGAGGGAGGGAGGAAGAGAGGACCCACTGTCAGACAGCATTACCAATAATACAGGCTCTCTGTGCACATGCCAGGTATGCAGTTGGTTTTGGGGAGATGGACACAAGGGATGGAGTGTGCCCCCACCCTCCCCCCCCCCCACACTCCCTGAGCTGGGCTGGCTGGTGTCCCATTCACGAGGACTCCGCCCTCACCACCTAGTCACCTTTCAAAGACCCCACCTCCTGATACCATCACCTTAGGGATCAGGTTTTAACATAAAAATTTGGAAAGGACACAGTCTATAGCACTGTCCCTGGAACAGGGAAAGCTCTCGCCCCAGGTCCTCGCCCTGCTTAGCAGACTGGCTTCCTCATCACCTACTGCCCCAACTGGATCCTCTACACCAGCAGAGCAGAACCTTGTCCCCAGGACTCTTTCCAGAACCTCCACAATCCTAGAGGGCCTGTGTTCTTTGGGGCCTGTGTTCCCAAATCCAGCAACCAACTGTCCCTTCTCATTTAAGAATTGTGTGACTTCTGAGAGGCAGAGGTCGTCTGGGGAGATCTGGTGGCCAGGCTGAGTGGCCCTCAGAACCAGGAACACGGGATGAAGAGTCTAGCAGGCACCTAATTTTTGCATGCAGTTCTTTTTTCTCTCTTCACCTAAAAAATCAGGTTTTGATGTGGGTTTTTTTTTGTTTTTTTTTTTTTTACTTTGTCATTTTCTGGAAGTCTAGAATGACTGGCAACGTTTTGTGTATGTAGACATTTACAAAATATTCATGCATTTTAAAAGATTATTTCATCTACTTTATTTTTTGTTTAAAAAATTTTTTTAATGTTCATTTTTGAGAGAGGGAGGGAGAAATAGTGCAAGCGGGAGAGGGGCAGAGAGAGAGGAAGACACAGAATCCGAAGCAGGCTCCAGGATCTGAGCTGTCAGCACAGAGCCCAACATGGGTATCAAACCCACAAACCGTGAGATCATGACCTGAGCTGAAGTCCAACGCTTAACAGACTGAGCCACCCAGGTGCCCCACTTCATCTACTCTAAAAGGTCACTTCATCTTGAGACTTGTTCTCAAGACCCTGTTCCTGTCCTATGACATTTTCAGGGTATCTAAAATTTTGTTTCTCAAAGAAGAAAATACTGAAGCAGATTAAAAAAATAAAAGTTTCAACTGATAAATTTACATAATTGATTGACTTTATGGACCCCAAGAAAAGCCTGTTTCACATGTTTTCAAAACAATGTGTGTTTTCTAAATTACTTTGACTTTTCAACATTAACATTAATTTTCAGCCACTTAGGTCTTCTTAATTTGCTGAAGCACATTTTCTCTTTTGATAATTTTTCCTTTAAAATTATTTGGAATTTGGTTAAAGTCTATTATTTCCTCTGAAAACACTAAAATTTAAAATTCCAATACTCTATGACAAAATATGGAATTTAACCAGCATCCCACTTTAGCAAACCATAAAAGGAGTCTCTCAATTTGGTTGAGCAGTCTTAACCCTATGACTTCAAATAATATAAGACCTCTTTCCACAATATCCAAAAGACCTTTAGTTGAAATTGTTTGCCTTGATGCTAGAAGTTCAAGATCTGAGTTTTAAATTATCCAAAGCAATTAGATAACAGCATCCTATACACTCTTTGGACTCAGCATTCCTCTTCTCTAAAATGCCATTATCCAGGACCCCAACCCCTATTCATCTCAGGTGACTACAAATACTAATTCACTTGGATGTTTACTCAGTGCACACCAAGAGCTCGTGCTCTCTTAGGCTAGAAAAGAAATAGGAGTCTTACTTGCCCATCTCACCCAAAACCAATCCCTAACACCTCCATTTTCCAAAGATTCTACAGCCTGTCACCCAGTCTTCATACCAAACTCTCTACTGGCTGTTTCCTTAACTGCAAGCAAGCAAGCAATATACGTAAAAAATGAAGTACTGGAAGCACAGCGGGTAGTGCGGGGAGTTACAGCCACAGGAAGCACAAAGATCCCAGCCAGGACAACACCAGCGTCATCCCTAGAGGGAGCTGCCACTGGATGACACAGACCCAACTGCCTTTCAAACTCCAGACAGAATCTGATTAGTCAAGACCATCAAAGCCGTTATGGTCCGGTATGGTATGGTAAGGGCAGCCGCTCAAAGGAAAGGAAGAGACGGTGTAGTCCAAAGAAGGAGGCAAGGAAAACTGGGCAGAGTAAAACAGAAAAATACATATTTTTATGTTTTATTTTTGATATTACAATTATGAGTTTATACTAGAATACAGTCTGAAAATTTTTTTTCATTAGGTATAATACAACTATCTATGGCCATATACACATTTATATTTCTTTTTATCAACAGGTGTATAAAGTTCTATTGAATGAATGCACCATAATTAACTTACTCATTTACCCAGGACCCTAGTAGTTTCTAACAGAGTTCACCATTAAAAGTTATTTTTGCCATTATACAGTCACCTACCTTTGTACACTTTGGTTTCTGGGAAATAATGGTTCAAATGGTATATACACACATAAATTTATACACCTGACAACGGAATTGTCTTGGCTTTGACACATTCACCACTAGACATAATCACTCCTCTAGGATTTAACATCAACCTACTGGGGAAAGAAGTATATACAACATCACTATATTTTGCATTTCCTTACTAGTAGTGATACTGGGTCATTTCCATTAGCTGTTTTCTCATCTTCTTTGAACTGGCCATTGGTTTTGTCCACTTTTCTACCGAATTGCAGATGTTACTATTATTGATTTGTAAGAATGCTTTGAATATCAGGATTATCCTTTGTTATATCTGTTTGCAAACATTTTCTTTCAATCTTAAATTTGTCTATTAACTGTGACTCTGATCTTTTCCACACATACATGTTACTTTAATGTCAGCTCCTGGGTTATGTATAATACCTAAATAGGTCTGCCTCAGACTTACAGAAATACCGTTTTTCTTGTACTTTAATATTGTACATTTAGATCTTTGCTCTTTCAGGGCTTTGTTAGTGTACAGGGTATAGATCTTTGTCTTTCCAGGAAGCTACGTGTCCCAACACCATTTGATCAATCTATCTTGCCCCCATTGCAGTGAAAAATCCCTTTTATCATACATAAGGGGAGTCTAATAAGACCACTCACCCCCTCCTCTCTATCCCAAAGTAAAGGGAGCCCCAAAGCTCCATTTTCTAGCACTCATGTCCTCTGGACAAGAGCTCCCCTCAAATAGCTTTCTATGCTGCCACAGGCAGCAGTCGAGAGGGAATCCACAAGCACTAGGTGCTTCAAGTAAGAGTACTCCTCTGGGGGTGAGGGTATCCTGTTTTTAGGTAAAGAAATGTGGTAATGTTTGCACAACATTGGACATATGAAGTCACTGAACTGTATACTTTAAATGGGTGAATTGTATGTTATGCAAACTACATCTCAATAAGGCTGTTACAAACAAAACAAAACAAAACCTCCACCAGACTCGAAATCACCATTGATAAAGAGTAAATAGAACTCTCATGATCCTTGTTAAACCATCAATTCTGTCTTCTTGCAACACTGAAAGTGTAATTATCTACCTTGGAACAAAACTATTCTCATTATGTCCATTGTGTCTGACATTATCTCCCTTGTCCCCTGCTTCTAATGCCCATATGTTCTGGGAATAGTAAGGCATTCCTTCCCATCACTCCTCAGCTCCCTCTTTCGATGATTTCTCTTTGTGGTACATATTACACACTTATAGTATATACACTAAAACCTTGGTTTGCGAGCATAATTCATCACAGAAACATGCTTGTAATCCAAAGCACTTGTATATCAAAGCGATTTCCCCATGAGAAATAAAACACAGACGATTCATTCTACAACCCAAAAATATTCATGTAAGAATGAATATAATATTTTGTAATATAATACAAAATAATAAAATACAAAATATAAAAAAAATAAGCAAATTAACCTGCAGTTACTTTTGAAAACCTTTGTGGCTGGAGTGAGGGAGACAAGAGAGGAGGGTTGTTGTGTAGGATTACTTTCACTATCACTAACAGATGTTGACTACACTACAGCATTAATAAACTCTTGTCATATACTGTATTTAATGTAACTGGCAAGAAGGCAGCAGAAGAAAGGGTCTATATCTGCAGGCAGCCTGATCTACAATGAAGCAAAGCCTTCCTAAGCTCACTCTTGTATGGAAAAGTAAAGGATTGTTCATAGGTGCTTTGAAGAGACAAAAAATACACTAGTGCCAGTGGTGGGCACCTTCCAACGTTCTGACAAATCACTGATTTCTGCCAAACACTACAGCCTGAGAGTGAGCATCAAAGCATGGGAGATGATCACCCACAATCCCACAGAAAGAGAGACAGAGACAGAGACAGAGAGAAGAACCACTGGCTCAGTTGTGATCATGTGATATTTGGCATCACATACTACGTGTATTGCAAGACATTGTTCATTTATCAAGTTAAAACTTATTAGAAATGTTTGTTCATCTTACGGGAACCCTCACAGAACAAGTTACTCGCAACCCAAGATTTTACTGTATTTCAACTTCTTTTGTTTTCTCTCACGAGATCTGGAAGGGCAAAAACTTTTGTGTATTTTGCACTCGGCTGTGTCCCCAGCACCTAAAACAGGGCTTGGCACATTGGCAAATGCTCATTTAATGTTAACTGAATGAGGAGTACATTCCTTACTATAATACCACAACTCTATAGATGGTCAGAATCAGCTTGTCAACTTCAAAATATATTGGGATTTTTACTGGAATATCAATTAATTTACATATTTAATGTGGAGAGAAATATCCTTGCCAGACTTTCTATACAAAGACATGTCTAGCTTTCCACTTACTCTACCTTTTAAAATTTTTAAAGTAAGTTTACGTTTTAGTATCTACATTCATAAGCTTATTGTAGCATATGTTTTCGTTTTGATGTCAGTCTTAGTCTCAGAATAAGATGGGCAGTTTTACCATATTTATTTTATGCTTTAGAACAATTTAAACATCACAGGAATTGTCTGTGGTGCTTTTCTACAGGTAAAAGGGTTATACTACCAGGGCACCTGGTGGCTCAGTCAGTTAAGTGTCCAACTTCAGCTCAGGTCATGATCTCAAGGTTTGTGGGTTCAAGCCCCACATGAGGCTCTGTGCTGACAGCTCAGAGCCTGGAGCCTGTTTCGGATTCTGTGTCTCCTCTCTCTGCCCCTCCCCTGCTTGGGGTCTGTCTCTCTCAAAAATAAATAAACATTAAAACAATTTTTTTAATTAAAAAAAAAGTGTTAGGGGCGCCTGGGTGGCTCAGTCGGTTAAGCGGCCGACTTCGGCTCAGGTCATGATTTTGCAGTCCATGAGTTCAAGCCCCGCGTTGGGCTCTGTGCTGACAGCTCAGAGCCTGGAGCCTGTTTCAGATTCTGTGTCTCCCTCTCTCTGACCCTCCTCCATTCATGCTCTGTCTCTGTCTCAAAAATAAATAAACGTTAAAAAAAATTTTTTTTTAATTAAAAAAAAAGTATTAAACTACCTTTTTCAGTTTATTTCATGGTTGTTACTCTAATCAGGTCTTCTAGCTTGCTTACTTTGCTTTCAATACCTGCCTAGTCCTACATGCTACCAAATGCCTTTGTTGTGACTGGCCTATTCTCACTTCTGCATGCCAGGTGAAGCGGAGAGTTCCTCATCAGCAATCCTACAAGTCTTTGTATTTATTCACACAGAGAGAGTGGTAAGCCACCATGTTACCTTGTCCATCACAGAATCTTTTAATTCTGAATGTGTTCATTTCCCTACCTTCTGGGAGAGTGAAGAGTCCTCTGCTCTAAAATCCTTAGATTTCTTAGTCTTGACCTACTGGATTTTATTTGCGGCTGAAGGTAACAGCAAGGAAACCCTTACCTTAATGGCACTAATTATATGTCAAGGATCGTGTGCTAAGCCCTTAAATGGTATCTAATATATTCTTAAAGACAAACGTTCTAAATGGGAAAATAACATGAATACTGACTCCTATTTTTAAAAGATTAAGCTGGCTACAGTGTTAAAAATGCACTTGAGGGGAGCTAGAGGGAAAATGTTTGTAACACTGTTGTAAACATAAAAATGAGATGGTTACCGCTTAGACTATGATAATGGGACATAGACTGGGAAAAAGTGGTGGACTCTAGAGGCCTTCAGAAGATTGAATCTAGAGGACTTGGTGGTATGGGAGTGAGGAGGGAATAATCGAGGATGACTCTCCAGTATGAATTCGTTGATGATGAGTGAGATGTACACTCTGCCTGAAGGCTTTCCCACATTCTTTACATTCATAGGGCCTTTCTCCAGTATGAATTCTCTTATGCAGTGTAAGATGGGCAATCTGGCTGAAGGCTTTGCTACAGTCCTTACACTCGTAAGGTTTCTCTCCTGTATGAATTCTTTGATGTAGTGTAAGGGATTTACGATGGCTAAAGGCTTTCCCACAAACATTACATTCATAAGGTTTCTCGCCTGTATGACACCTCTGGTGACAAATCAGGGATGCCCTCTGTCTGAAGGCCTTTCCACATTCAAGACATTCATATGGTCTCCTGCCAGTGTGGAGTCTCTGATGTTGAACAAGATAGGAGCCATCACTAAAGGCCTTCCCACACTCAGTACATTCGTAAGGCTTCTCGCCAGTATGAACTCTCTGGTGTTGAACAAGGTGTGCAATTTGGCTGAAGGCCTTACCACAGTCCTTACATTCATACGGTTTCTCTCCAGTGTGTATTTTCTGATGTTGTGCAAGGTGTGCATTCTGGCTGAAAGTTTTGCTGCATTCCTTACATTCATAGGGTTTCTCTCCAGTATGAATTCTCTGATGATGAGCAAGATGTGTGCTCTGCCGAAAAGCTTTCCCACATTCCTTACACTCATAGGGTTTTTCTCCAGTATGAACTCTTTGATGAAGAGTAAGTGAGCCACGATGGCTAAAGGCTTTCTCACAGATGTTACACTCGTAAGGTTTCTCTCCTGTATGAATTCTCTGATGTACAGTCAGGGATGAGCCATGGCTAAAAGCCTTCCCACACACATTACATCTGTAAGGTCTCTCTCCAGTATGAATTCTCTTATGCTGAATAAGTCCTATGTGATCAGTGAAAGCCTTCCCACAATCAATGCAATCAAATGGTTTCTCTCCAGTATGATAATATCTCCGATGACGTATCAGAGAAGCATTCTGCCTGAAAGCTTTCCCACAGTCAATACATTCATATGGTCTTTTTCCAGTGTGAATCCTTCGATGATGAGCTAGGGATGAACAATCACTAAAAGCCTTCCCACATTCAATACATTCATAGGGTCTCTCTCCAGTATGAACTCTCTGATGTTGAGTGAGATGTGCAAGCTGGCTGAAGGCTTTGTTACATTGCTTACATTGATAAGGCTTTTCTCCAGTATGAACTCTCTGGTGCTGAATAAGATGAGCATTCTGACTGAAGGCTTTCCCACATTCAGTACATTCAAAGGGTTTTTCTCCTGTGTGAACTCTCTGGTGTTGAGCAAGGTGGGCACTCTGGCTGAAGGCTTTCCCACATTCAACACATTCATAGGGTTTCTCTCCAGTATGAATTCTCTGATGAAGGGTAAGGGTTGAGATTTTGCTGAAAGTTTTCTCACAGTCGTTACATTTCAGAAGTTTCTTTTCTCCCAAGACTTGCTTATGTTTTTTGACAAATGAATGTGTTTTTAAACTTTTCTTATCTGTGTCAAAATTATATATTCTCTCTTCTATGGAAAATACCTGCTCTAGATAAGATAATCTATTCAGATGTAAAAGTGTCCCCGATTTGTTAAAGTCGTCTCTTTTCTCGATAAGGGTACCAATATGAGTGACTGTCTCTTGACTGAAAGGTGTCTTCTGACTTACCAGCTCCTTCTTAAACAGGTTTTCACATTTCAAGTTTTCCCCTAATGTGGAACAGGTAAGGTCACAGCTTGGAAGTCCTTCCAGTATCACTGCCTGGGATAACTTTCCTTCATAAATGTCCCGGTTTGGAGATAATTCCTTGGTCATCCAAACATACTCCAAGTCTGAAAGATATTGAGAAAGCAAATGTCTCCTTTACTTAATGTTAGAAGAATGGAAACTTCAAAAGTGAAACCATGTGAATCAAACAGTTACTGAAGACCACAGAGGTCTCTGAGAATCTTATATAAAGTCAGGCAGTGCAGCCATCCTTGCATTTCTGGAATATACCCTCCTTGGCTCTGGTATGTTATATCAATATGACAGATTCTGCACCAGTATTCATAACTGAGATTTGTATTTTCATTTTTTGATGCTATTTTGGTAAGATTTGGGCACCAAATGTTATGCTGTCTTCATAAACAAAACTTTTTAAAGTTCTTTTTATTCTCTGTCATGGTACATTTTAAACAATGTTGGTATTTTTTTCTTACAAGTTTTACAGAATTTGTGAATTCTTGGAGGAGGCAGTTCTTAGCTAACTTTCTACATTTCTTCAATGGTAAACAGTCTATTTAAAATTTCTATCTCTTCTGGTGTCAGTTGCCGTTATTTATTTATTTATTTGTTTATTTAATTACTTACTATTTATTTAATTTGAGAGCGAGAATGAGGGGAAGAGGGGAGAGGGAAAGATAGAGAATCCTAAGCAGGCTCCACACTCAGCACAGAACCCGATGCAGGGCTTGATCCCATGACCCTGGGATCATGAGCTGAGCTGAAATCAAGAGACGTTCAACCAAGTCACCCAGTGCCCCAGTTTCAATAATTTATATCCTCTAAAATATTACCCATTTCATCCAGGTTTTCAAATTATTTAAAGACAGTTGAGGGTAACAGATTCATATGATTCTTTTAAGTACTTAGGCATCAATGGTTACTTACTATCATTTCTTTTTTTGCCTTCTCTCATTTGTTTATATTTGACAGTTTACACATTTTACTAGGTTTTTTTTTTTTTTAAAGTAGGCTCCACGCCCAGTGCAGAGCCCAATGTGGGGCTTGAACCCATAACCCTGAGATCAAGACTCAAGCAGAGTCTTGATGTTGGATGTTTAACTGACTGAGCCACCCAGGTGTCCCTATTTTATTGGTTTTCTAAAGCAGCACCTATTTGATTTATTTTCATTAAATCTACTATTTTCTAGTTCATTTATTCCTACTTTTATCTCTAGCAGTATAAGTCACTATACCTAACTTATTTTAGTTCTCCTTAGACTTACTTTGTTCTTTTTCTACTATCTTGAATTGGATACTTTATTTCTTATTTATTAACGTATATCATTAGGAGTATAAGTGACCTATCAACAATCCTCTTCTTGAAACTATGAAAACTGAAAGCAGGAAGAGGCTATACTACAAGCTACAGAATGAAATGTAACCATCTCACTCGAGGCTGATTCCACTGTAATATATAATCTATAAACTCTTATCTACCTTTCATGACAGAACAATAGCTTTCAAGCAAGGCAGCGAAAAATAAAATATAAACTGGGCCAAAATCCCATTGAGTACAAGAGAAGTGGAGAGGTGATGGACGAAGAGAAAGGAGGTAATAGTAGTTAGCTCATTTATTCATCTTTTGTAGGAGTATTAAAAGATGAGGTTTTGAATCTCAAGTGGATGAATTTTAAAATACAGATATAAGGGGCACCTGGGTGGCTCAGTCAGTTAAGTGTCCAACTCTTGATTTTGGCTCAGGTCATGATCTCACAGTTCGTGGGATTGAGCCCCATGTCGGGCTCTGCACTGACAGCATGGAGCCTGCTTGGAATTCTCTCTCCCTTTCTCTCTCTGCTCCTCCCCATTCATGTGCATGCACGCTCTCTCTCTTTCAAAAAATAAACGTTAAAATACAGATTTAAAAAATATAAAGACATGAAAGTAACAACTTGTAAGACTAAAAACCTTTCTAATTCAAGGGGTGGGATGGTATTGTGTGTGTGTGTGGGGGGAACATACACAAACAACAAAGGAAAAATACATAACAGAACAGAAAACCCCAGAGACAAAAATAATTAAAAGTGGAGGGAAGAACATAGCTAATAATAATTGTTAACCTGATAAACTCATATTTTAAAGAAGGGAAATTTTTAAGCCACTTCAAACTAAAAACAAATTTGTCTAAAGAATGCAGGAATGTTGAGCTTCAGGGATGATTGTTAACACTATGGTACTTGAGAACTAGGTAAACATCATGGAGTATAACAAAGTTCACAAACAGACTGTACTTTATTTGCAGGAAATCAGTACAGATAAAAGTGTAGTGGAGAAGAGAAGATCCATTTAAAATATGGTGTCAGGACAAAAAGTTTTACTTTGAGAGGGATTTTGAGGGGTGTTTTCCAACAATTATCAGAGAAGAAAGATCTTGAGAATAGTTTCCCCACTCTCGTTATCTGCACTTACCTGGGCAGAGGCCTCCTGTCCTCTCTCCCTTCATCATCCAGGGGTCTTCACCTTGCTCCAATAAGGAGATCACATCTGGTTTAGAAATGCAAAGACCTGCATATAAGAAAAGACAGCAAAATTAGCCATTTTGTGGATATTGCAGAGCTATGATACATTCTAAGAGGTACTGAGAGAAAAGGGACATTGTAGGAAAATGCTGATAAAGGCATGAAAGACTACTGAGGTGGAAAGACTCCAATGGGGGGGTAGAAGAAGATACTCTTACCCAATGAAACCAGGTTCCTGTAGTTCTCCAACATCACTTTCTTATATAAAGTCCTTTGAGCAAGATTCAGCCATTCCCATTCCTCTTGAGAGAAATCTATGGCCACATCCGTGAAAGTCACTGAATCCTGAAATGACACAAATCTCACCTTACTCAGTGTTCGTGCCATTACTTAACCGGCTCTAGGGGTAAAGACTTACGCTGTTCACACTATGAGAAAAAAAAAACCCTGCACTGGGCATAAGTAATTATACTGGAGTCTAAATCATCCAGGTTGTATGGTTAGTTACTGGACAACTTTTCTGCCTAGTTATATTGTACATATTAGGAAAGTGAAAAAATATGAGACATTCTCTCCTCTTCGAGCATTTACAATTTTACGGTGGTGAGAAGACATTCTCATATGAAAATATACTGATTGCATGTAAGATAGAACGTCAAGTACTAAACTGCAGCTGACCCTTGAACAACACAGGTTTGAACTTCACAAGTCTAGTTACGTGTGAACTTACGTGTGACTTTTTCCAATAAACAAGTACAGTATTGTAAGTATATTTTCTCTTCCATATGTCTTTTAACAATTTCTTTTCTCTAACTCGCTTTACTCTAAGAATATAAAAATATGTGATACATATACAATATATGTGTTAATCAACTGTTTATATTATCAATAAGGCTTCCAGTTAACAGTAGACTATTAGTGGTTAGTTTGGGGGGAGTAAAAAATTATATGCGGATTTTCAACTGTGCAGGAATCAGAGCCCTCAACTCCCATGTTGTTCAAAGGTCAACTGTACTTTATCATGTTAGGAGCTAGATCGTTTTTCTACGTGAAGAAATTAAAGAGTTCTGAGACTGTGAGGGAATTTCAAGGAAGGATGCTGATCTGATGAGCAAGTTTTCAACTTCCACAATACATTGTAAGAAATCCTAGTGCTCTGAGATGTTAACAGGTATGTCTAAAAAAAAACAAAAGAAAAAAACCCATAGCAAGATTTTTTCCTTTTGTCATAAAAATATGTTTTGCATTAAGAGAACACATTTGGAAAGCTGGTTTTTGATAATTTGCCGAGAAGTACCGAGAGAGATCATATGAAGTGAGCACAACCTGTTTTGTTACATGGGCTGAATTTCTTAACCAACCAGCAAGAGATGCCAGCCATCCATTCTGTGGTTGCTGGCAGATTTTCCAGTTCTTACTCTGTGATTTCACTTGTTATCAACATCTACAAATGAGTTCTGAAAAACCCACCAGTTGTGAATAAAATCAGAGAAAAAGGTCAGACTATTCCAAAGAATTCAGACTCTGGCACTGACTAACTAGGTGATCTTGGCCAAGTTAATTAACTACATATGCCTCAGTTTCTTCACCTGAGAAACAGGAACAATTTTAGTACTATCTAACAGCTGCACTGTGAGAATTAAATGAAGTAACAGTCACAGTACCTGGCTAAGTGCTCAAGAATTGTTACCTATGATAATGATGAAGGAGGGATAGAAAAGAAGGAAGAGAAGGGGCAGCCAACAACAGATGAAAACATTTCATTTAATACATCAATAAAAGTTTTACTTTTGTTTTATTTTATCTAATTGCAACATGTTATAGTAGTTAAGAACATGGTCTCTGAAGCCAGACCACCTATGTTCAAATCCTGTTCTGTTCATTAAACCGAAGATATTAGTTTTGTTTTCAACCTTTGAAGATCTTTTGAATAACTCAGAAGAATAGCCTACTGTATTTACACATACATATTTACCATTTCTGTTGCACTTTCTTCATTCCTGATGTTTCACTTCCCTTCTGGTATAATTTCTATCAGAAGAACTTCCTTTTGTAATTCTTTGAGAAATCCGCCAATGAATTTCCTTAGTTTTCCTCCATATGAGACACTATTTCACATTCAATTTTGAAGGGTATTTTTTTGCTGGACACATAATGCTGGGTTGACAGTTCTTTCCTTTGAGTACTTTTTAAAAGTTGCTCTACTTCCTTCTGATTTGCATGATTTCTGATGGAAAACCCAGAATTGAAGTTGCTGCTACCCTATATGTTAAGCATCATTCTTCCCGGGCTGTTTCCCTTGTCTGTGGTTTTTAACAGTCTGATGACAGAGCCGCCAGGCAGGATGTCTTTGAGTTTATCACGCTGGAGTTTGCTGAGCTTCATGGATCCACAGCTTTATGTCTTTCACTAAAGTTAGGAATTTTTCAGCCATTATTTCTTCAAATATTTTTTCTACACTTTCTCTTTTCTTCTGGGGCTTCAATGATACAAATGTTTAACGTTCTGGTATTGTCCCACAGGGCCCTGAGGCTCTGTTAAATCTTGTATCAATTGTTCAGATAAGACAATTTCTCTGTACCTTCAAGGTCGCCAACTCTTCCTACTGCCTTTCTCACTGTGCCGCTAAGCCCATCCAGTGGGTTTATTTTGGTAATTATGTTTTCCATTTCTTGCTGCTATCTTCTATTTCTTTGCTGAGGCTGTCTGCTTCAAGAGAGTTCACTTGTTGGAGCATTATTATAATAGCTGCTTTAAAACCTTTATCAGATAATCCCAACATCCAGGTCACATCAATGCCAGCGTCTGGTGATTAGCTTTTCCCGTGAATTGAAATTTTCCTAGTTTTTCATCATTTGAGTAATTTTAGATAGTATCCTGGACCTTCTGAATGTTACGAGACTTTACGTCTTGTTTAAATTATATGGAGAATGTTGGTATTTTGTTCCGGCTCCATTTGCAGAGCCTATGAAGTGACAGTCGCCTCTGTCGTACACATGTCCTGCTTGGTGACCAGCAGTCTATCCCTCAGTTCACTTCTCGTTGACTGGGGACAGATACACGCATGAGCAGGCTAGGGTGAGCCTGGGAGTTCAGAAACAGCTTTATACAGTTGATTCCCAAAGCTCCTCTTCTCTGTGATTTCTCCAGTAGTTCCTACCTCCTAGGGGTTCCCCTTCGCAGTCCTCTGGCCAGATGGCTGGGGCTTATTTATTCCACTTGACTGTGCCCCTGCCCTGACTGTACCCACCCCTGGAACCAAGCAGGGAGAGAACAGAAGCAAGAAAACAAAGCAGTAAGAGTTTACTCCACCCTCTGGGGGACACAGCTTCTCAATCACAGACATTTCTCCTCCTTCAAAGTTTTAGATGCCTTTAGACCCCACTGCTACTGTCTCAGGACACAAGAAAACATAATTTTTTTTTTTTTTAAGGTAGAATCCCATCCACCCTTTCTGAGTATTAGATCCCCTTCCTACTTCTTGAGCCTGAACTAGGTGTCTCCTGCAGTTCTTTTTATCCATGCCAAAACCCCTTGTGGGTTTTGTGCTTGTCGAATCCATGCTAGGAGATATTGGGAGGTAGAAAAAAAAAAAAGGTAAACACATTGCATTGTGGGTTTCTTTCCCCATCAGCCTGCTGTTCTTTACCACTTACAGACCTCAGATGGCTGCTCCGTGCCTGCTGTCCCGGTCCTACAGCAGCTTCCAGTGGAAAGACAGGGTGACATGTGCTCAGTCCATCTTTCCCGGAACAAGGGCTCTCCCAATTTCAGCATAAATTACTGTTAGTTTTAAAATCAATATTCCGTTGGAAATAAAAACCTCCTGATGTTCAGTGCTTCTTGTGCATCAAATGCCATGTTGTAGGTTTTTCCCAGGTCTGTTAGAGTGTATACACGCGCGCGCGCGCACACACTCTATACATCATATGAAGAATTACACGGGCATACAGGCAGACAGCAGCTGTCCAGGCAAATAGCGGCATATAAAGCTGATGCTTATACAGTGCTTATTATGTGCCACTTACTTTCCTAAACACTTCAAGTATATTAACTCACTAACACTTACAGCAGGACTATAAATTAGGTACTAGTATTATTCCCATTTTGTGGTCGAGGAAACCGAAATTAAGGTGCTCTATCTAGTACACAGTGGAGCTACAAATTCGTAGCCAGGCAATGTGGTCCCATAGTCACATTACTAATCTTTTTGCCATACTCTGCCACTCTCAAAATATTTTCCTCTGACAAGTAACAATACTGATTTCATCTAAAATGTTTAAGTGCTGGGGCACCTGGGTGGCTCAGTTAATCATCAGACTCTTGATCTCAGTTCAGGTCATGATCTCACGGTTGGTGGGATCGAGCCCCACATTGGGCTCTGCACTGACAGCATGGAGCCTGGTTGGGATTCTCTCTCTGTTCCCTGCACACTCTTGCTCTCAAAATAAATAAACATTAAAAAAATATATATAAAACGCTTAACTGTGTAACAAACGAGTTCCATTGGTAGTACATGTTTTATAGTGTTGAATCTGATTAGAAAAGGTGTTTTGCTTTGCTATAAGCTGCTCACTGATATAAAATAAAGACAATTTTACTATGCTGTTATTTTTTATTTGATTAGTTTTTAAAGTTTATTAATCAGGGTCCCTGGGTGGCTGAGTTTGTTAAGTGTCTGACTCTTGATTTCGGTTCAGGTCAGGTCTGTGAGTTTGAGCCCTGAGTTGGGCTCTGTGCTGACAGCATGGAGCCTGCTTGGCTTTCTCTGTCTCCTCTCTCTGCCCCTCCCCAGACTTTGCACACTCTCGCTCGCTCTCCAAAATAACTCATGAACTATGAGATCAGGACCTCAGCCGAAGTGGGACACTCAGCCAACTGAGCCACCCAGGCGCCCCTAAATAATAATTTTTTTTTTTTAATTTTTTTAACGTTTATTTATTTTGGAGACAGAGAGAGACAGAGCATGAACGGGGGAGGGTCAGAGAGAGAGGGAGACACAGAATCCGAAACAGGCTCCAGGCTCTGAGCTGTCAGCACAGAGCCCGACGCGGGGCTCGAACTCACGGACCGCGAGATCATGACCTGAGTGAAGTCAGCCGCTTAACCGACTGAGCCACCCAGGCGCCCCAATAATTTTTTTTAAAAAGCCATTTTAAGGTTTATTAATCAAATTTTGGGGTTCCTAGGTCATGGTCTTGCCATTCCCAAGTTTGAACCCCGCATCAGGCTCTGTGCAGACAGCTCAGAGGCTGGATGGAGCCTACTTCAGATTCTGTGTCTCCTTCTCTCTTTGTCCCTCTCCTGTTCACACTGTCTCTCTCTCAAAAATAAATAAACATTAACAAAATAATAATAAAGTTCACTAACCAAATTTTATAATTTCTTACAATAATTTGTTCATCATCCTCATTTAGCAGTCCACTTTAATCAGAATATGAATTATAGTTCTTAATTCTATTATTGATCTTAAAAATATTAAAATTAAAAATATTCCGAAGTTCGAGAAACTCTAATCAATAAGAAATGAAAAATGTGGAATTTAGTCCAAGAAAATAATCAGTGATGAGGGCAAAAGATGATCAACAATCTGATCGATAATCTCTATTAAATAGTAAAACATGGCAACAACTCAGCTATGGAACAAGGGGCTGATTAAACAGATGAGGATGTTCATCTCAGAAAGAAAAAAGGAAGTAGAACATTCCCTGGCATTTTAAGATGTTCATGGCTCCAAGTCACGTGGGGAGGGGACAACTCCACACCCTCCGACCCAAATCACGTGTGCCTGCTTATCTCCCCTTCCTTCAAGATGCACCTCAGGAGTCACACCTCCCTTGCCTCCTCGCTCCAACAGGGAGTACGACTGTGTAGGCTTTATTCCGTACCTGGATCTGTCACCAGGGAGGCAAAAAGGAGCTAAAACTAAAGTAGATTTCGTCCTGCTAGACTGTGGCCTGTCCCAGAGCTTCACCGGGCCAGAGGAAAGGACACCTTTTTCTAATTCACCCAAAGGTATTCATGTGGACTTGCCCACTTCTCCACAGCAAGTCCACTCCACACCTACAGCACTGACCACACTGCACAAATAAATGTTGGTTGCCTTTTCATTTCTCCAACAGATTATAAGCCAGGACTGGTACTTAGGGACTAGGCAGATCATGGCTCTCAAATTGCCTCTAAGGACTGTATTTCTGTGTTGTCAGATGCATACGGGAAAACTGAGCACAGGGAAGGAAGGGCTCAGAGTGGTCATTTCTTGAATGAAGACTAAACAGCTGTAGGAAGAAGAGGAAGCTGGGCCAGGGCGCTGGGCTGAGTCTATCTCTGTGGCCCCATCACTCATCAGAGAGGGAAGAAATGGGAGCCGGGCCTCAGGGTGCAACTCTTAGGCAGACAATTTTCAGAAGGAGACAAACACTCTCAAGTCCTAGAAAGCAAGACAGTATTTTAAGAAGGAAAGAGAGAAGACTAACTCACCAGGGGCATGGCTTTAAGAAGTTCAACTCCCATCACCTCTTCCTCTTCCTGGCTCCTCGTGAGAAGTGCTCTACCCTGAGAGGGCAGAGCTGGCAGAGAAAGGAGCAGTGAGAGGCTGAGCGGCTGTAATAATCACAGCCCAGAACTCTCTCCTCCCTTCAGCTCCCTCTGTTCCCCTACCGCCACCCCCACATCCCCTCGCCACCAGGAGCTTAGTGGGAGACTTACTCTGCTCTGGGTGTTCAGGCTGAGTGCAACCTCCTTCCGTCTCAAAGCCACCCATCATTGACAACAGAGACATACCAGGGGTGCTGCCTGAGTGAACCCTCACAGACTATTTGCTCAAGCAGACAACTGTGCAACTGACTAGCCAGGGTCGGTCCAGACTCTACGGGACCTGGTGCGGCTGACTAGTCAGGGTCGGTCCAGACTCTACAGGATCTAGAAACAGTCATCTTCCCCAGAGAGAACTATTACCTCTGTTACAACAAAGGGTCCACATGGCTTCCAGATAACTGGACCAAATAAACCCATCAAGAGACCCATTTTGCTCTGTGACAAACCATGTCTCTTCTGAGCCAAGTTTCTTCAATCAGAAAGAGGATAAAGTCCCTGACTTAATTCTGGTTTCTTTCCTCAAAACTCTGGTTTCCTCGAGCCTTTATTAAAATGACGACAGGGGGCGCCTGGGTGGCTCAGTCGGTTAAGCACTGACTCTTGGTTTCGACTCGGGTCTCGGCTCAGGTCATGATCTCGTGGTTCGTGAGTTCTCACCAGCCTCAGCTTTGGGCTCTGTGCTGAACGTGCAGAGCCTTCTTGGGATTTCTCTCGCCTCTCTCTCTGCCCCTCCACGGCTCTCTCTCTCTCAAAAAATAAACATTTTTTCAAAAATGACAATAAGAATGAACACTTATTGACCACTTACTATGTGGCAGGATAAGTGTTTTACAGGCATGAGCTCAGTGAACCCTGGTAACAGTCCTATGAGGTACACACTCTCCTCTCCATGCCACGTAGGAGAAACTGGGTCAAAAGTTTGAGAAACAAAAACTTGCTCGGTGGGGGTTTGGGGGATCTCAACCCTTGAGATTATTTAACCGTCTGAGAGTCACTTCTTCACCCGTCCCAAGTAGTTAAGGATACTGACCTGAAGCCGTTGTAGAGAGGATTACACAAGAGTCAGTACCGGAGGGACTCCGGAGCCCTCCAGTCCTGGAACCGAATCCCGGCTCTTCCACACACTAGCGATTACCCGGCCTCTGTCTGCTTCAGTGTCCTCATCTGTGAAAAAGGAGGGACCAGAGTTTCTGCTTGCTGAAGTGACATTTGGTGTGACTGTCCCCAAAAGGTCCCAGAACCCAGAAAACAGTGGCTATAATTATTGTTGCAGCAAAACAGGAAAGAACAGTCTGGCTGTGAGCTGTGCTTCCTCCCACCCCTCCCCCTCCCCTGCATCCCACCCCCCCACCCTCCGCCTCCTTTCTCTGGTGGCGGGGAGAGGGCGCGACAGAGAAGAGTGAAGCAGGAATGGGATGGGTTCTGTGACCACACCCTGGAAAGGCGGGGTCCCTCTCCACTTCCACAGGAGCCCACCCCTGCGAACCCCATCCCACAGTGACCTGCGGGGCAGGACCTTGGACCAGGTCAGGTGACTCTGGGCAGGTCAGCCTCACACTCCCGGCCCCCGACTCGCTGGCCTCCTGGGTCCGCCAGTCCGGGAAGGAGCCTGTCGGATCAGGGGACCCATCTCACACCCCAGACTCCGGACTCCTGGGACTGTCAGCCCAGGAAGGAGCGTGTCAGGTCACGGGACCCCCGTCTTATACCCAGGCTCTAGGGACACTACCCCTGACTCTGGACTCCTGGGTCCACCAGCCCGGGAAGGAGCCTGTGGGTCAGGGGACCCCTGTCTCATACCCCGGCCCGAGGGACCCCATCCTCAACTCTGGACTCTGGGACCGCCAGCCCCCGCGGCCGGGGCCGCCCTCCGCCAACACTGTCGCGGCCGCGCCCCAGCCACCTGTCACCCTTACCTCCGACATCCGCTCCGGTCCACCCCTCCAGGCTCACGGCCCCAACCGGGCCCGCGCCGGCCTCGCGGCGGCGGCGGCAGCTGGAGCGCACGGGGCTGGCCTCCCCGGGGAGGCTGTCCGGAGCCCGTGTTCTAGCCGTCATTCGTTCCCTCACGCCAGCCGCTCACGCGCCGCCAGAACGCGCGCGGCCGCCCCGCCGGGTCCGCCTTTCTCTTAGATCCCCGCCGGAAGTGGGCGTGTCGTCCCGTCGCAACGGCCCCTGGGGAGGGTAGTCCAGACCCGGCGGCGCGACTGCTGGGCTTGGTTCCCCGACCCGGCCTCGGGGCCGCTACACTCAGCCCCCTGCTGAGGCCCCCAGACGGGGAACAGAACCGCCCAGAAGCCTCTCAGTCCCGACTCCAGGCGCCCAAAGTACAGACCGCCTCCCTGAAGCGAGCCGAGTCCCGAGGATTCTGGGAACCCCCGCCAGGCTCAGAGTGCGCAGGAGCCGCGGTGAGGCGCACAGCGCGGAGGCCTGGGTACTGCGTCCCCGCGCCTGCGCCTATAGTATGGCTGGAGGCGTGCGGCGCGCAAGCGGCCCGAAAGTGGGCGGGGCTTAGGGCCGGCGGGCCCAGAAGCGGATCCTTATTGATAGGTGAGTAGAGATCTGAGTTTTGACTGTTTTGTGCCCTTGTGATTTGTGAATGTGTGTGTGTGTGTCTGAGTTTTGACTGTTTTGTGCCCTTGTGATTTGTGACTGTGTATGTGTGTGTGTAACGAAATAAAATTCCCAAGTGTGCAGAGGCTGGTCCACTACCTAACACTCCCAACTTAAGCCACTCTCAGACACATCCCGTCACTCAAAGCAATACAGCCCCATCGAGGCGCTGGTTTTCCAGGATCCAATCTCTCTGACTTTGTGGACCCCGCCATGAAGTGAATTGTAGCTGCGACGACGCCATCTTTAAGTAACTGTAAATGGAAGCTTAGTGTTTGTAATAATTTGTGGTTAGAATCGGATAAAGACGATACTGATAGTTTCCATTTTATTTTAACTTTTTAACATTTATTCATTTTTTTGAGAGACAGAGCATGAGTGGGGGAGGGGCAGAGAGAGAGAGAGATACACACACACAGAATCCAAAGCAGGCTCCAGGCTCTGAGCTGTCAGCATAGAGCCCGATGCAGGGCTCGAACTCACCAACGGTGAGATCATGACCTGAGCCGAGGTTGGCTGCTTAACCGACTGAGCCACCCAGGCACCCCTGATATTCTCCATTTTAGAAGTAATGTATAAAGAGTTTGGAAACCTTCATTGACATCTTCACAAGAAAAACATTCAACAAACTGAAAATCAACAACTTTTTTTTTAAGACCCATCAGAAAATAGAAGTCACAAAGGAAACCACACCCCAAAATTTGGAAAAACCGGCAAATACTGAAAATCATGGCAGGTATGAGCTTACCTGAAGCAGAAGCTGCTGGAATCATAAACTGTTACACACTCTTCACTGGTAATTTTGGTGAACTGGAGGTTTAGTGTGGACTACATTGTGAGTTTAAACTCCTGGAGCCCTAGATGGGCTCTCCTACTTTCATGTATTTTACCTCCAGGAACTCCACCAAGTTTTAACGCTAAAGGTCAGGGTGGGGGAATCTTCTTGAGTTTTGGGCAAGGGGAGGGGAAAAGTAAACATTTTGTAGTACACTCAGAGCATTTTCCATAACAAAACCCTGCACTTAGGAAAACTACATACCAGAGCCTTTTTGGGCTTGAGGGAAGGCATTTGGGCAGGTCCAGCCTCTCTAGTCTTTCTGCCTCAGTAAAGGCTAAGAAGCACTTCTGAAGGTCAGAGTCCAAGTGCTCAAGCCCACTGAAAAGCTGAGATTTAATCATAAGATTATACAATAGTTCCCCTTCCCCTTAATAGACTGCATACAGCTAAGGAAAGTGAGTGAGTTTGAGGACATGCCAATAGAAACTCTTTCAACTGAGATACAAAGAGAAAAAAAGAATGAAAAACACTCAGGGGGTGCCTGGGGTGGCTCAGTCAGTTGAGCATTGGATTCTTGATTTAGGCTCAAGTCATGATCTCACTGTTCAGAGCCTGCTTGGGATTCTCCCCCCCGCCCCCCCCCCCCCCAATTCTCAAAATAAATAAAACTTTTAAAAAAGAGTACCAAAATAACAACCATCAGAATATCCAGGAACCATGGGACAATTACAAAAGGTATAACATATGCATAATTGTAATACCAATAGAAGGAAGGAAAAGAAATATTTGAAGTAATAACAGCTGAGAGGTTTCTAAAATTAAAATGACAGACACCAAGCCACAGATCCAGGAAGCATAGACAATACCATGGCAGGACAAATATATACAAAAAATATATACACCTAGGCATATCATATTCAGGATGCAGAAAAATTAAAGATAAAATCTTGGAGGATTGCCAGAGGGGAAAAGACACCTAAGGGAGAAAATAATAATATAAAAGTCTCAATTAAAACCAAAGATGACATAAAGAAAAGGGGAAACAAAATATTGATTATGTGAGGTGACTGTCAATCTAGCACTCTTGCTAATGCCCTTACAGGTTCTAATTGGTTTTTATAGGTAAATCTTCATATCTAATTGGTTTTTATAGGTAAATCTTCATATAGGTAAATCTTCATATCTATCAGTTATATCTACTCTCTCCCTATCACTGTGTCTCTTAGTTCTTTCTTTCCTTACGGGATGGCTGGACCTCCAGTACCATGCTATTTGGTAGGAGCAATACTGGATGTACTTGTCTTATTTTTAGTGTCAAAGTGAAAACATTAAGTACAGTTGTACTTATTTTTTTATGTTTATTTTTGAGAGAGAGAATGTGAGTGGGGGAGGGGCAGAAAGAGAAGGAGACAGAGAATCTGAAGCAGGCTCCACACTCAAACCCATGAACTGTGAGATCATGACGTGAGCTGAAATCAAGAGTCAGTCACTTAACCATCTGAGCTATCCAGGCACCCCCAGCAACCCTCAGTTTTTCTCTATAGTTATGAATCTCTTATGGTTTGCCTCCTTCTCTGTTTTTATCTTATTTTTCCTTCCCTTCCCCTATGTCCATGTTTTGTTTCTTAAATTTCACATATGAGTAAAATCATATGGTATCTGTCTCTCTCTGACTGGCTTATTTCCTTAGCATAATACCCTCTAGTTCCATCCATGTAGTTGCAAATGGCAAGATTTCATTCTTTTCCTTCGCAGAGTGATATTCCATTGTGTGTGGGGGGTATATAAATATATATATACCACATCTTCTTTATCCATTCATCAGTCAGTGGACATTTGGGCTCTTTCCATACTTTGGCTATTGTTGATAGTACTGCTGTAAACATTGGGGTGTATATGTCCCTTCGAATCAGCATTTTTGTATTCTTTGGGTAAATACCTAGTAGTGCAATTGATGGGTTGTAGGGTAGTTCTATTTTTAACGTTTTGAGGAACCTCCATACTGTTTTCCTAGTGGCTACACCAGTTTGTATTCCCACCAGCAGTGCAAAAGAATTTCCCTTTCTCCACATCCTCACCAACATCTCTTGTTTCCTGAGTTGTTAATGTTAGCCATTCTGACAGGTGTGAGGTGGGATCTCACTGTGGTTTTGATTTGTACTTCCCTGGTGATGATTGATGTTGGCCTGCTCACTTTCAAGGAAGCCAGCTGCCATGTTGTGAGCTGTCCATGTGGAAAGAATTGATGTGTCCAGACAAAAGCCAGCAAGGACCCCAACCCAGCCAACAGTTTAAATGAGTACGTCTGCAAGATGATTATCCTCCCATGAAGCCTTCAGGTGAATGTCGCACTGGCTAACAACCTGCCTGCAGCCTTGTGGGAATTGAGGCACCCAGCTAAGCCACACCTGGACTCCTTACCCAAAGAGTGAGATAATAAACATGTTTGTTTTAAGCCACTATGCTTTAGTGTAATTTGATACACAATAGCTAACTAATTTGCCACTGTACCTCTTAAACTCTATGATACAGTAAGTTAAAATAGGGATTCTCTTAGTAGTCATGGATATCACAGGGATTAGAATGACAGTAACTACTGTTATTAAAACCCATGTCATTCTTCATTCATATGAGGACTTTAAGACACAGAACAGATGAACATAAGGGAAGGGAAGCAAAAATAATATAAAAACAGGGAGGGGGACAAAACATAAAAGAGTCTTAAATATAGAGAACAAACAGAGGGTTGCTGTAGGGGTTGTGGGAGGGGGGATGGGCTAAATAGGGAAGGGGCATTAAGGAATCTACTCCTGAAATCATTGTTGCACCATATGCTAACTAACTTGGGTGTAAATTAAAAAAATAAAATTAAAAATTAAAAATACAACAAAAACACCATGTCATTAACTTAACCCATATGAGTTAATTTTTCACTCACATAATAATCCATTGCTGGTGTTCTTCAGTGACTGATGGCTTTCATCCAAGTAGTAGTTTAGGGGCCTGGAGTTCTTCCATATTGCAGTTTCGCCATTCCATGCTATCAAGATTCCTCTTTCAGCTGGACCATACAGCCGCATCATAACAAAGCCCCAATTGACATACTCCTATCCAAACCACACTGAAGATTAGTCTAATAGCCATAACTAGAAGCAAGAGTGGCTGGGTAATGTAGAACATACCTGGATATTCCCATTCCAGAATCAACTCCAGACAATAAAAAAAGGGGTGGTCATCTAGTCATAACACAGGTAGCATTAACAAATACCCAGGACCTTGGAAAATAATCATTACAGGTTTTTAGTGACCAGACCTGCTATAAACTACATGTATAAATGCAAGTCTTTTAGGAATTCCAGTGGAAATGTTCATAGTGGTTTTTGTGACACTCATTCAAGAGTACTCAGTCCTTTTTCTTTTTTTTTTTTTTTTTTTATGTTTATTTTTTAGAAAGAGGTAGAATGCGAGTGGGTTGGGGCAGAGAGGGAGGCACAGAATCCGAAGCAGGCTCCAGGCTCCGAGCTGCCAGCACAGAGCCTGACATAGGGCTTGAACTCGCGAGCTGTGAGATCATGACCTGAGCTGAAGTCAGCCGCTCAACCGACTGAGCCACCCAGGCGCCCCTACTCAGTCCTTTTTCTATTGACACAAGTCTGTGTGGGACTTGACAGCTATGCCATGAAGTGTTTTTAACTAAAAACCTTAATGCGGTTTCAACCCTGGGGAATCAATGATTAAATATGGTGGAAAGATCAAGTATCAGAACATCCTTGGAGTTCTGCGGTTTATTACAACGATTTCATTTTCTTCCTGTGGCTAACAGTTACCCTGTAATTCAGCTACAACACATGACATAGTTCAGTACTCCCTTTTCAAATGCAATCTGTCATGAGAAGTCCCAATACATAAAGGAGGAGGCTTGAGGAAAATTTTAAGATGTTAGTGCTTCACGTCAAAAGAACATGGAAAGGCTACTGGCCCCTGACAGGGGACCTTGCAAAAGGTGAGCCAGAGGCTTAGACGTAAATAACCCAAGCCAGCATTTTAAACCCCTGAATTCTTTTGTCTTCTGTCACAAGGGAGATATGGCAAGGAGGATGAGTAGGGAGGTTTCTTAAGGCTTGAGAGAATTCAAAATTTTCTAAGATGCTTGAATCCTTCATGATGGCTCCATTTTAACAACATAGATTCAGATCTTTCTTAAGACTTCAGTTTCATTTAAGAGACGTGACAAGTTGGGATTCAGTAAAAAATCATAGCTCAACAACTAACTGGACCCACTGTGGCTTTCATGGTTAGAGAGTAAGATGATTCCCAACATAATCACAAAAAGGCCTTGATTTTAACTCTTTGCTTAAGGCCACAATTTCAAGTGGCCTTTTAATGATCTAATTTCATTATAAACAAGCATCACACATGCTTTTTGGACTAGGATTCCTCATCGCCTTTCGTTGTTGCTAAGAGCTACCTAGTCATTAATGTGCCATGGGCTTATAATCCTCCCCTATCAAAGAGAGCCTTTCTGAGGTGCCTCGGTGGCTCAGTTGGTTAAGTGTCTGACTCCTGATTTCCACTCAGGCCATGATCTTGCTGTTCATGGGATCAAGCCCTGTGTCTGGCTCTGCCCTGACAGAAGGGAGCCTGCTTGGGATTCTCTTGCTCTCCCTTCTCTCTGCCCCTCGCCTGCTCTCTCTCTCTCTCTCTCTCTCTCTCTCAAAAATAATCATTAAAAAAATTAATAACAGCCTTTCCTAGGGTTGAATGCATCACTGTATTTATAGCAGCATTATTTACTGTAGTCAAATTATGGAAGCAGCCTGTGTCCACTGATAGATGAATGGGTAAAGAACATGTATACACACACACACACACACACACACACACACACACACACACACAATGGAATATTAGCCATCAAAAGGAATGGAATCTTGCCATGTGCAATGACACAGATGGAACTAGACAGTTTATGCTAAGTGAAATAAGTCAGAGAAAGACAAATGCCACAATTTCACTCATATGAGGAATTTAAGAAACAAAACAAATGAGCAAAAGGAAAAAAGACAAACCAAGAAATACTCTTAAACCAATGGTTACCACCAAGGAGGTGGCTGGCAGGATGGGTGAAATAGATAAAAGGGATTAAGAGCACGGTTCTCTTGATGAGAACTGAGCAATGGATAGAACTGTTGAGTACCTATATTGTACATCTGCGACTACTATAACACTGTATATTATCTACACTGGAGTTAAAATAAAATTGAAGAAAGAATAGCCATTCCTAATACAAAACAAAAGTTTCTCATCTTTTGATCTATCTCAGCAATCCTTAATATTCTGCTTCCCTATTGTTTGATAATCATTTTCTCTTTTTTTTTTTTTTAAGTTCATTTATTTTTGAGAGTGAGCACATAAGGGAGGGGCAGAGAGAAAAGGAGACAGAGGATCCAAAACAGGCTCCATGCTGACAACAGAGAGCCCGATGAGGGGCTCAAACTCACAAACTGTAAGATCATGAGCTAAGCCAAAGTCAGACACTTAACTTACTGAGCCACCCAGGCGCCCCTGATAATCATTTTCTAGTATCAGTTGCCACATGGGCTAGCTTTGGGAACAAAAAAAGCAGATTTTAACTTAAAATTAGAATATATTTTTTTAAGTAGGCTTCGTGCCCAGTGTATAGGCCAACACAAGGCCCAAACTCACGACCCTCAGATCAAGACCTGAGCTGAGATCAAGAGTCAGACGCCCAACCCACTGAGCCACCCCAGGCGCCCCAGAAGTTAAATATTGGAAGAATACCAAGTACTTCACAGATTTAAAAACCTGGACAGGAATGGTTTTAGTGGATCAGACTGGCATGTAGGGGTGCAGAAGTCTTCAGGCTGCTGTCAAAGAATGGCTCACTTCCAACGATGGTACTTCCTTCCGCTGGTACAAGGGCCCCAGCCCATCACAATGGACACTGACTATGCAAGGCTGAACATTGGCCCTGCTCCTGTCCCTGTGTCTCCAAACCACAAATGGGAAATCTGATTGGCTTAATTGCAGCCACGCGTGACTGGCAGTTCACCAGAGCACCACAGAATGAAGAAAGGGAACGTGCCAACAAAGAGCTAGAAGTGGGTGTGCGAAAGACAAAAAACAGATTTTGGGCACCTGGGTGGATCAGTTGGTTAAGCCTTTGACTTTGGCTCAGGTCATGATCTCATGGTTCATGCGTTCAAGCCCCACACTGGACTCTGTGCTGACAGCTCAGAGCCTGGAGCCTGCTTCGGATTCTGTGTCTTCCTCTCTCTCCGCCCCTCCCCTGCTCATGCTGTCTATCTCTCTCTCAAAAATGAATACACATTAAAAAAATACTTTATAGGGGCGCCTGGGTGGCGCAGTCGGTTAGGCGTCCGACTTCAGCCAGGTCACGATCTCGCGGTCCGGGAGTTCGAGCCCCGCGTCAGGCTCTGGGCTGATGGCTCAGAGCCTGGAGCCTGTTTCTGATTCTGTGTCTCCCTCTCTCTCTGCCCCTCCCCCGTTCATGCTCTGTCTCTCTCTGTCCCAAAAATAAACGTTGAAAAAAAAAATTTTTTTTTAAAATACTTTATAATACAAAAAAAGACAAAAAAGGTTTCAACATTTATACTGAAAAAACATGTATACACACACACACACACACATATACACGCAAACATATATATACCCAATATTAATTTTGACTCTATGGCTACAAGATGAGTTTACATATTAGGTTTTGCAAGTCGCATGTTTCTTTTAATATATTGTGGACGGACAACTCTCCATAGAGGCATACATAGAATTTAATCTCTTTCTTCTAACCAGACAATACAGTATTGGATAATCACAATTTAATGAACCTGCTTGGCAGGATGCTGAAATCCAATTTATCATAATTACAACAATTCTGCAATAAACATTTACATCTATTTATTCCAACGGGACAACACTCCTAGATCCAGAGTTACTGTTGCAAAAGGAATGCACATTTATAATGTTGGTAGGTCATACTATATTGCCATCCTGAAAGACAGGAGACCGATTGACACTGCTGATGATCAAGTATCTGTTTGCCCACGCTGATGCCAATAGTGGATATTATCCAAATGTTAGACTGAAATCCATCGGAAAGCCAAGAAATTTTGTTTTAACTTGTAATTTTCTGATGAGTGAGACTAAGAACTTTACAGATTGTCTTTACTCATTTGAACTCTGCAACTGACATGCCTGTTGGGAATGCACTATTTTTTCCCACTGCTTTGTATGTATAATAGCTCTGTTCCTAAATGACTTGTCACATAACTTGTATTAGTCTGTCAATTGTCTTTCACATCTTTTGGGGGCCTTTCACCATTCTGAAGTTTTAGATCTTTGTATAAGCCAACTTACTCTCTTGCCCATGTCTTCTAGGACCCGAGTTAGGAAAGATTTCCTCTTTTTTAGGTTGTTTCTTGCATATCACTTCCTAATTAGAAATGTTAACAACAATTTAAGTGTGTGGTTTTTTTTTTTTTTTGACAGAATGGATAACCAATTGTCAAAACATAATTTCCCCCATAATGAAAAACCAGTTTTAGTTTATACCAAAATCTGAAATGCTAAGAAACCTATTTTTAAAATGTCCTGCTTATGCTTGCCACATTAGCTTTCCTTGTGCTGTTTCAACTAGAACTGTCAAAGTAAACATATCCTACAGGGACTCTGTTGTGAATGACAATTTACAAACACTTTAACAGTACTGAGTATTTCATCTAGAAAAACAGATTTCTCCTCTACCGACATATTCTCATATTTCAATAATTCCTTTTTACGTCTATTCATAAGTTGCCTTGTAGTTTGTCTGGTTTTTGAAGTGAGAGTTGCATTATGCTCGTAGAAATGATTAGAACTTTTTGTATACTCTCTGTGCTACAGCAGGGTTTGGCAGACTTTTTCTGTAAAAGGAAAGAGAGTAAATATTTGAGCTTTGCCTCAATAGTGACTCAACTCTGCCATTGTGGAGTGAAAGCAGCCACAGGAAATACGTGAACAAGTGAGTGTGAATGTACGGCAATAAAACTTTATTTACAGATACTGACATTTAAATTTAATGTAAATTTTCACGTTGTCACAAAATCTTCTATTCACTTGTTCAACCATTTAAAATTTTAGACCATGGGCCATACAAAACCAGTCAGTGAGACTTTGACCGTGAGTCACAGTTTGCTGAGACCTGCTTTAGATCAGTTTAGCTTATCAGTTGACAGTTCCTTAAAAGTTTAATGAGTTCATAGGGGCGCCTGGGAGCTTAGTCGGTGAAGTGTCCGACTTTGGCTCAGGTCATGATCTCGCGGTTCGTGGATTCGAGCCCTGCGTCTGTCTCTGTGCTGAAAGCTCAGAGCCTGGAGCCTGCTTCGGATTCTGTGTCTCCCTCTCTCTCTCTCCCCCTCCCCCACTCATATTCTGTCTCTCTCTCTCAAGAATAAGTAAACATTAAAAAAAAAAGTTTGAGTTCATTTGTGAGCTCAGGTGATTTTAAATAGATCAGATCTTTCCAAATTTTCTAAGTCTTGAGTACCATGTCAACAGTTTTAACTTTGTGCGTATAAATCTTGCATTTTTTTTTATTGTTTCAGCTCTTTTGTTCCAAGCGGACCACTCATCCATGTTCTCTACACTAAGACTGTTCTCAGGTGGATAGTAAAGCTGAATTTCCTCACCAATAAAGTCGCATCACCTCACATTTATGCAGATGAGCTGGAAAGCCACAGTTCTAACTCAACATTATGGAACCGAGTTTTAAACCACTGCTGGCCAAACTTCACTGACTACCTCACTCGATGGGTGTCTCCTGGCCTCCTTCTATGCACTGTTTTATTCAGAGCTGACCCTGATGACTCTTCAATGTTCCCAAACAATGTTTTTTCAACACCTGGGATGAACCAGGCACCGTGCTAAGCACATCTTACGGATTAACCAGTTTAAAGGATCCCAACGCAAGTTTTTATATGAGGAGTGATCTGTATTTACACTTTAAAAAAAAAATCAGGCTGACTGCAACATGGAGAACAAACTCATAAAGGAAACAACAAAACCACACTGAACAGAGGGGCCCGTGTTTGAACTACTGGAACAGTCCAGCTGAAATAACACTGAGACTAGGGGGACGACAGTGACGGCGGACCCCAGAGGAACCTGGGGAGAAGATCCACAGGACTCGATGTGGAAGGAAAAGACGGGCGTGCTGTTGCCTCTCCATTATGAGTTCTTGGGTGAGCAAGGTGTGCGCTCTGCCTGAAGACTTTCCTGCTTTTCTTGTAGTTGTAGGATCTCTCTCCAGTGTGGACTCTTTTATGTTGATTAAGGTGTCCGATTTGGATGAAGGTTTTCCTACATTCTTTGCATTCATATGGTTTCTTTCCAGAGTGAATTCTCTGATGTACACTAAGGGACTGGCGATGGCTAAAGGCTTTGCCACATGCACTACATTCGTAAGGTTTTTCTCCTGTATGACTTCTGCGATGACAAATAAGGGATGACTTTGTCTTGAATGCCTTCCCACATTCAATACATTCATAAGGTCTTTGGCCAGTGTGAAGCCTCTGATGTTGAGTACAGGATGAGTTATCACCAAAGGCCTTCCCACATTCGACACATTTGTAGGGTTTCTCTCCAGTATGAACTCTCTGGTGTTGAATGAGGTGTGTGGTTTGGCTGAAGGCTTTACCACATTCCTTACATTCATATGGTTTCTCTCCCGTATGAGTTTTCTGATGCTGTGCAAGGTGAGCCTTCTGGGTGAATGCTTTACTACAAACCTTACATTCATAGGGCTTCTCTCCAGTATGAATTCTCTGGTGAGTAGCCAGCTGTGAACTGATGCTGAAGGATTTACCACATTCCCCACATTCGAAGGGCTTCTCCCCAGTATGGATCCTCAAATGACTAGCAAGGTGTATATTCTGCCTAAAAGCTTTCCCACACTCTTTACATTTAAAAGGCTTTTCTCCAGAATGTACTCTTTGATGTTGAGTGAGTGATGCATGATGGCTGAAGGCTTTTCTGCAAACATCACATTCATACGGTTTTTCTCCAGTATGAATCCTTTGATGCACAGTAAGGGATGAGCCATACCTAAAGGATTTGTCACATACATCACATTTGTAGGGTTTCTCTCCAGTATGAATTCTCCTATGTTGATTAAGTCCTATGTGATCACTGAAGGCTTTCCCACAATCGATGCAATCAAAGGGTTTCTCCCCAGTGTGGTAATATCTCCAATGACGTATAAGGGATGTGTTCTGTATGAAGGCTTTCCCACATTCAATACATTCATAAGGCTTCTTGCCAGTGTGACATCTCTGATGTCTAGCAAAGGATGAGCCGTCACTGAAGGCCTTTCCACATTCGTTACATTTATAGGGTTTCTCTCCAGTATGAATTCTCTGATGAACAGTAAGGGATGAGCTCTGGGTAAAAGTTTTCTTACATTCATTACATTTGAAAAGTTTTTTTCCTGCATAAATTCCTGTATGTCTTATTACCACTGAATTTTTGGGAAAATTTTTCTTAACTGAATCATGATTATGAACTCTCTCTTCTGAAATGTCCAAATGAAACCATCTTCCAGATTTGTTAAAAGTACGTTCTCTTTCCTTCGAGAGCATCTTGTTATGAGTGATTGTCTCTTGCCTGAATTGTGTCTCCTGACCTACCAGCTTCCTTTCAAACACACCCTCAGAATCCCAATTTTCTCTGAAAGTGGAACACTCCAAATTAGTGTTTGAAGTTCTGTCTGTTACTTCAGCAAATGAATCCTGCTTTAGAAATAATTCCTGGGTCTCATGTATAGATTGTTGACCTGAAAGATATCAAGAAATAAATATCTCCTTTATTGTGTGCTAGAAAAAAAAAGGAATTTGTTAAAAGGGAATTATGAATGAATTCAGTGGTTGGTGAATTAAACCCTAATTAAACCACATAAACTAGGTGCCTCTAATATGTAAACATAGGGTCTACAAAGTATGTAACTAAGCCCCAGGAGCCTAGGAGGGGCGAGTAGAAAAGAATTAAGTGTTTGTGGAATCAGTTACATATTAGGGGAAAGGAACTAGGAAAACGTTCTGCAATCACACCACCTAAAAATTCTCTGGCATTCATTGCCTTTACTCTCCCTCCTGCCCTGTCCATCCTACTTCAATGTCAGAGCAGTCATCACATCACAAAAGCTATTCCAAGAAGCAAACCCAAAGCACAAAAAGGAGAACTTATTCTTCAACATTTACCACGATTATCTGAAGGGTTATTCCCCTACAACCAGAAAATGGTGTTTCTGCTAACTGCATCTTCTTTGATTAATTTTAACAAAACCTACATTACCAACTGACAGCAGAAGCTCAGTGGACATAGAATACCATTTTTACACCTACCTGCATGCTTTCACAGGCCTGACACTTCTCTGGCCATATATCAATGCACAGGACCTTGCAATTTAAGTTCTCAGTTTGAAGCAACTGTTTTTACAAAAACAATGAGTGCTACCATTATATTTCATCACACCACATACACAACTGAACAATCATATGTCTTACCTCGGACTCTAACGCTTACGTGGAGGAGTGTATATGCCTGAAGTCTTTTTGCTAAAATCACTTAGCATGCACCCAAAATTTGTGCACGTATAGTTATATCTCAATAAATACATGTAGACGAAAGTGGTATCGCAGAGATGATGCAGAGAGTCAAATGTCTGGGAAAAAAATGATCTTAAAAAAGGGAAAATAAACTCTTTTTAAATGACATCTAAACACTAAAAGTTTTCCTTCTTAGATTGGTAACAAGACAAGGATGCCTGCTTTTCCAACTTCTACTCAACACGGTACTGGAAGTTCTAGCCAGAGCAATTAGAAATAGAAAAGGCATCCTAGCTAGAAAGGAAGAAGTAAAACTGTATGTGTAAATGGTGTGATCCCATATATACAAAACCCTAAAGAATCCATGAGAAAAGTATTAGAGCTAATAAATCAATTCATCAAAATTATAAGATACAAGATCAACACAGAAAAATCAATTGTACTTCTATACACTAGAAATGAACAATCTGAAAAGGAAATTATGAAAGCGATTCCATGAAAGATAGCTTAAAAGAATGACTTATTTAGGAATAAATTTACCCAAGGAGGCACAAAACTGTATGCTGGCAACTATAAAACATTGCTGAATGAAATCAAGAGGACATAAATGGGAAGACATCCTGTGTTCATGGATAGGAAGAGAGCAAGAAAGAAAGAAGTAACTCAAAGAAGACCAAATTTGTGATGTGGTACAAATGGATGATACACATATTAATAAAAAGAAAAAACTATCAGGAAAACAAAAGGTCAACATAAATAAAGACTTCTACGAAAGCTTCTGTGAATAAAGATACCACCCGACTTAAACTACTGCATGGTGAGAAGAAACAGCATGTGCGAACTAACAGGCTACACAAAAGTGGGAACAAAATGTATCACATTTTTGAGACAGGGTTTATATTCATACTATATAAAGGCAAGAAAATTTGACCCAACAGAAATGTAGGAGATGGGTATAAAGACACCATTAACAGAATATGAACTCCAAATGGACTTAAATTTTTTTTAACGTTTATTAATTATTGAAAGACAGAGAGAGACAGAGCACAAGCAGGGGAGGGGCAGAGAGGAGGAGACAAAGACTCCGAAGCAGGCTCTGGCTCCGAGCTGTCAGCACAGAGCCTGACACAGGGCTCGAACTCATGAACCGTGTTATCATGACCTGAGCCAAAGTCGGTCGCTTCACCAACAGAGCCACCCAGGCACCCCTGCACTCTAAATGGATTTAAACTGCCAATTTCTCAACATTACAAGTACTTGGGGAAATGCAAATTAAACGAAACCTCCATTTTCACCCAAGAGTTTCGCAAAAAGTAAAAAAATACAAAGTACTCGCGACTGGTGAAGATGCCTAGAAACAGGTATTCTTATATACTGTTCCAATGGTATAGCATTATATCCATGAAACTTTTTTTTAAAGAAAATGTATACTTTGATCATGTACAAACTGGACCACAGCTTATTATAGGTAAAAACAGGAAAAGACCTAAATGTTCAAATATCCTTAACAGTAAACCAGTTAAGTAAATCATGGTATATCTACTTATTGTTATACTAGGCATCCATCAAAACAATGATGTAGGGGCGCCTGGGTGGCTCAGTCGGTTAAGTGCCAAATTCAGCTCAGGTCATGATCTCACAGTTCGTGAGTTCGAGCCCCGCATCAGGCTCTGTGCTGACAGCTCAGAGCCTGGAGCCTGCTTTGGATTCTGTGCCTCCCTCTCTCTCTGCCCCTCCCCTGCTCACACTCTGTCTCTCTCTCTCTCAAAAATAAATAAACTTAAAAAATAAAAATAAGAATAAACACAAAAATAAACTCAAAATGGATAAAGGACCTGAATGTGAGACAGAAAACCATCAAAACTCTAGAGAAAGCAGGGAAAAAACCTCTCTGACCTCAACTGCAGCAATTCCTTACTTGACACATCCCTAAAGGCAAGGGAATTAAAAGCAAAAATGAACAATTGGGACCTCCTGAAGATAAAAAGCTTCTGCACTGCAAAGGAAACAATCAACGAAACTAAAAGGCAACCAATGGAATGGGAAAAGATATTTGCAAATAACATATCAAAGGGCTAGTATCCAAAATCTATAAAGAGCTCACCAAACTCCACACCCGAAAAACAAATAATCCAGTGAAGAAATGGGCAGAAAACATGAATAGACACTTCTCTAAAGACATCCAGATGGCCAACAGGCACATGAAAAGATGCTCAGTGTCGCTCCTCATCAGGGAAATACAAATCAAAACCACACTGAGACACCACCTCACGCTGGTCAGAATGGCTAAAATGAACAAGTCAGAAGACTACAGATGCTGGAGAGGATGTGGAGAAACGGGAACCCTCTTGCACTGTTGGTGGAAATGCAAACTGGTGCAGCCGCTCTGGAAAACAGTGGGGAGGTTCCCCAAAAAATTAAAAATAGATCTACCCTATGACCCAGCAATAGCACTGCTAGGAATTTACCCAAGGGATACAGGAGTGCTGATGCATAGGGGCACTTGTACCCCAATGTTTAGAGCAGTGCTTTCAACAATTGCCAAATTATGGAAACAGCCTAAATGTCCATCAACTGATGAATAAAGAAATTGTGGTTTATATACACAATGGAGTACTACGTGGCAATGAGAAAGAATGAAATATGGCCTTTTGTAGCAACGTGGATGGAACTGGAGAGTGTGATGCTAAGTGAAATAAGTCATACAGAGAAAGACAGATACCATATGTTTTCACTCTTATGTGGATCCTGAGAAACTTAACAGAAACCCATGGGGGAGGGGAAGGAAAAAAAAAAGGTTAGAGAGGGAGGGAGCCAAAACATAAGAGACTCTTTAAGAACAAACTGAGGGTTGATGGGGGGTGGGAGGGAGGGGAGGGTGGGTGATGGGTATTGAGGAGGGCACCTGCTGGGATGAGCACTGGGTGTTGTATGGAAACCAATTTCACAATAAATTGCATATTTAAAAAAAAATTAAAAATTTAAAAATTTAAAAATTTAAAAAATTAAACAAAAACAAAAACAAACAATGACGTAGAACTACACACATCAAGTTTCCGAGGACAAAAATGGAAGGACAATTTATAAAAGAAATAATACATTAGACTACATAAGAATGTTTAAATTTTTACAAAATTACAAAAAGGTCTAATTAAACAAAAACTCATTACTGTATATGAAAAAGTTTGAAACAATACATCAAAGAATTAGTATGCTAACATAAAAAAAATCACTGGAACTGTTAAGAAGATAAGTTCTGTTAAGATAAGTTCTGGAACTGTTAAGACAAGAATAGAGAAATGAATATAAATGAGGAACGTTTTACAGAAGGATAAAGAAAAGAAACAAATGTATAAAAAGTATTCAATCTCTTTCACAATAAAACAAATAACTTTTGGGAATAGTCTTTCACCAGATACTAAGCAGGCAATCCCACCAGCATAGCCAGTGCTATGAGAAAGCAATTACACACAAACATCAAGTCATCCAGTCACTGTTTAGAGTTGCTGAAAGCAAACGAAACCTTCAGAGCCTAACAGACGTTCATACCCAGAGATGCAGCAATCTCAGAAAGGTATAGCTTCCACTTACATAAAGATACTGTTGCAAGTATATATGTGCGTGCGTGTGTGTGTGTGTGTATACATACATACATATATTTTAAATGTTTTTATTTGAGAGAGAGGGAGACAGCAGTGGAGGGGCAGAGAGCCAGTGAGGGAGAGAGACAGAATCCCAAGCAGGCTCAGCGCTGTTAGCACAGAGCCCAACATTGGGCTTGAACCCATGAACGATGAGATCATGACCTGAGCTGAAATCAAGAGTTAAATGCTCAACTGCCTGAGCCACCCAGGCACCCCACAAGTGTATTTTTGATACTAGAAATGTGAAGTAACCTAATTGAGAGATGGGAAAAATGACATGGAATGCATGTGAAAAACATCTGTATGCGTGGCTGAATGTACATACTGTAATTCTGACTACACGAACGATACGTGTTATCATGACTTGAAGAAGTCTACAGTTGCTTTGTTAACATATTGTGATTATAGGTCATGGTTTAATATTGTTTCCAAACAGGTGATGGGATTACATTTTCTACAAATCATTTTCTTTTTTCAAGTTTTATTTATTTACCTATTAAATATTATTTTATTTATTTTTTTATTTTAGAGAGAGCAAGAGCTCATGCATGTGCAAGCAGTGGGGAGAAGCAGAGAGAGAGAGGAAGAATCTTAAACAGACTCAGTGGGAAGCCCAATACGGGGCTCGATCCCACGACCCTGGGACTGGTTGCTAACCAACTAAGCCACCCAGGCGTTCCTCTTGTTTTTTTAAGATTTTATTTTTATAATCTATTTTTTAGTGTTTATTCATTTTTTTAAAGTTTATTTTGAGAGAGAAAGAGGGAGAGTGTGCATTCGAGTGAACAAGGGAGAGGCAAAGAGAGGAGACAGAATCCCAAGCATCTGAGCCATCAGCACAGAGCCCAATGCAGGGCTCAAACTCACAGACAGTGAGATCATGATCTGAACTGAGATCAAGAATCAGACACTTAACCAACTGAGTCACCCGGTCGCCCCTTAATGTTTATTCATGTGTGTGTGTATGAGAGAGAGAGAGAGAGAGAGAGAGAGAGAGCACGCACGCGTACAAGCAGGGGAGGGGCAGAGAGAGAGGGGGATAGAGGTTTGGAAGTGGGCTCGTTGCTGTCAGCACAGAGCCCAATGTGGGGCTTGAATGAACAAACCTTGAGATAATAACCTGAGCCGAAGTCATATGCTTAACCAAGCCACCCAAGCACCCCAAAGATTTTATTTTGAAGTGATTTCTACACCCAATGTGGGGCTCAAACCCACAACCCCAAGATCAAGAGTGGCACACTCCACCGAAATGAGTCAGCCAGGCACCCCTACCTACAAATGATTCTTTTTTTTTTTTTAATGTTGATTTATTTTTGAAAGAGAGAGAAAGAGAGAGAGAACAAGCAGGGGAGGGGCAGAGAGAGAGGGAGACACAGAATCAAAGCAGGCTCCACACTGTCAGCACAGAGCCCGACGTAGGGCTCGAACTCATGAGCCATGAGATCACGACCTGAGCCAAAGTTGGACACTTAACTGACTGAGCCACCCAGGCACCCCACAAATCATTATTTTCTGAAGAAATTTCTTTTCTGTCCCTTCTATATCAAAAGAGGAAGAGAGGGGCACCTGAACGGCTTAGTTTGTTAAGCATCTGACTCTTTAGCTCCGGTCACGATCTCATGGTTCATGAGCTCGAGTGCCGCATCAGGCTTTGCGCTAAAGGTGCGGAGCCTGCTTGAGATTCTCTCTCTTCCACTTTCTCTCTGGCCCTACCCTACTTGATCTCTCTCTCTCTCAAAATAAATAAACTTAAAAAAATTTTTTTAAAAAAGAGGAAGAGGCCCTCCACATATATTCTTGCAATCCAATTTCTGCCCCCCCCACCCCCCGACTGAAACAAGGAAGCTACTAGGAATCAATCATCTCTGCCTCTGCAATGCCCCACCGGAAATTCTGCAAACTCTACTTCATTCATTCACCCATAAACATGTCTCATCCCTTCCATTGGAGGGACCATCTGCAACTTCAACATATGCGTAACTTCCCTCCCTCTCCAACTACCTTCCAACGCCAAGCAGGATGCCACCCTCAAATAACTCTCAATTCGTGGGTCTTACAGGAGCGGATGCTCAATGAAATGAGTGGGCCATGTGATCACAGAAGATAGCTCAGAAGTATGCTGGGGTCAGGACAGGGACGTGTAAGGGACTGAGCACCTCTGAGTGGCCAAGCAGAAGAAGAACATACGAGGAATGAACTATCACCCGAGAGACAGCAGCAAAGAGGGAAAGAGAGTACTTTTGAAGCCCAGACCTCCATTTCCTGTCCAGACCTGGAGAACTCGGTGAAGTCCTGTGGGTCTCCCGAACCTCGGTGAGGACCCGGCCCCACCCGCAGCAGCGAGTCGGCCCAGGCCTGCCACACTCACCTGACCCCAGGCCCTTCGGCAGCTCTCTGTCCACCATCCAGGGCTCCTTCTCTTGCTGCAGCAGAGAGACCAAGTCGGCCTTAGACACACAGGGCCCTGCACATGGAAAGACATAGGTTCTGTCACACACATGACATTCTTCTTTTCTATTAAAAAAAATTTTTTTTTAATGTTTATTTATTTTTGAAAGAGAGAGAGACAGAGTGCGAGCGGGGAAGGGGCAGAGAGAGAGGGAGACACAGAATCTGAATCTCAGGCTCCAGGATCTGAACTCTCAGCACAGAGACCAATGTGGGGCTTGAACCCACGAACCATGAGATCATGACCTGAGCCGAAGTCAGACGCTCAACCGACTGAGCCACCCAGGCGCCCCTTTTATACATATTTTTTGAAGTTTATTTATTTTGAGGGGGAAGTGAGAGAGCACACACAAGAAGGAGAGGGGCAGAGAGAAGGAGAGAGAATCCCAAGCAGACTTCAAGCTGTGAGCGTAGAGCCTGACATGGGGCTTAATCCCATGAACCACGAGATCACGACCTGAGCCGAAATCAAGAGTCAGATGCTTAACTGACTGAGCCACCCAGGGGCCCCTTGACACTCTTAAATCGAGAACCAGTTCCTTGGTTTTGAAAGAAAAGTGTTTAATTATAGTAAGAAGTAAAAAGGAAAGTGAGCAGTATGTGAGACTCACTGAAGACGATGCTTCAAGCACAATGAAGATACCAACTAACCCTAACTCTACAAATGTCAAATTCTCATCTTCAGAATCATGACAAAAATTTAGCTCAACACTTCAGAAGACCCCTCCCTGACCTCCACAATTCAAAACCAAGGAAAGGAAGTGGCGGGTCCTGAAGACGGGTCCAGATTGAGGAGAGGGACATCCTTACCTACGGACCCCAGGTCACTATGATTCTCCCACATCACATTCTTACAGAAACTCTTCTGAGCTGGGTCCAGCTGTTGGGAGAAGTCTACGGCCATGTTCGTGATGGTCACCAAGCCCTGAAACGGTACAAACACACTTTCGGATCAAACGGGCTCACAAGCCGGCAGTGGCTCTGGGAAGGTGTGTGACAGAGGCTGCCCGTGCCAAGAATTCTCACTCAGGTCCTGAGTGCTCCGGGTCACATAATGACTGGGCCCAGTCATACTGTACACGTTTGGGGGAAAAAGACAAAAATAGGAGAATCTGTTTCTGCCATGGGTGATGTATAATCCTGCAGAGGAGGACGAACTTACACACAGTATGAATTTCCCAAGGCTGACTGAAGGTCTCCCCACCTTCAACATGCCCGACTCGACAAGCCTGCAGGTTTTTTCTTCCACATAATCTCTGATGACAAGGGAAGGCGGAGATCCTGCTCCAAGTGTTCTCACGTCATGGCATGTTGAATGTTTCTGATTGAGACACGCTGGTGTGTGGCTCATGACAACTGAACCGCCCCCCCCTTCTGCTGCGCATCGAGACCGCGTGCTGTTCCTTCTGGCCAGATCCTCTGTCTACAGGAAGCACCCTATTCAAATGGAAACTTCTCCCGAACTTACTGGACTCGTGGTCTCTCCCTCAAGAAGGGTCTCTTTAGGAAGGCCACTGTGTCTTAGCTCAGTGGTTGATCTCCTGACTTACCGGTGGCCTCTCAAGCAGAGCACCATAATCCAAGTCTTCCCCTAATATGGAGCATTCCAGACTGTGGTTTGTGAGTCTCTCCATGATCACCACCTGGGACAACTTTTCTTTACAGATGTCCTTCTTCGCGGGTAACTCCTTGGTCTCTGGCCCTGCCTCCAAATCTGAAAGGCATTAAGAAACCGAACCTTTCTCCATTATGTAGTAGAACGAAGAAAAATTCCAAAATGTAATCAGAGGAATTAAGATCCTCAAAGTAACGTGATGTATTGAAAACTTTCTTTTTTCTTTCTTTAATTTTTTTTTTTTTAACGTTTCTTTACTTTTGAGAGAGACAGAGACAGAATGCGACTGGGCTAGGGGCAGAGAGAGAGGGAGACACAGAATCTGAAACAGGCTCCAGGCTCCGAGCTGTCAGCACAGAGCCCGACGCGGGGCTCGAACCCATGAGCAGTGAGATCATGACCTGAACTGAAGTCGGATGCTCAACCGACTGAGACACCTAGGCACCCCGAAAACTTTCTTATATGACTAACCAACCTTACAATCCCATGTTTATGTAGCTTTAGTCCTAAAGGATACAATATGAGCTTTCTCACGTAGATATAAGATACCAGGTGGCTGATGCAAACAAAGAGAGAAAGGAGGCTAAGGCAAAAAAGAACTGCTATACAATCCTTATTTCGGCAGTATTAAGTAAAACTCACTTTGACTCTTTCTCCATTTTTCCAGCAAAAATTTCTTCTGTCTCTTTTTTAAACAGTGCCTCTTTGATTACGATGCTAACTAACAAAAGTTCCAATCCCGGCTTTAGAAGTTCAAGTCTTCACAACCAACTAGAATCTCAGCAAGACATGAAGGATGGACAGAAGGGAAAACCCATTGTTTTAGAAAATCCAGGGAACGGGAGCTAGTATGTTAAATGGAAAAGTTTCACAAAAACACCCTTCGAGCTCTCCCGTGCCACAGGACGACCCACGAGAGTTGGCGGAAGTTGTATCTGCACAGCCTGTCCTGTTCTGTCGATGCAAACCCTTCCCTTGAAATATGATTGGAACAAAGGTATCTTACAAGAGTCTCAATTCTTTGGAGATTACTGCCATTTCCTGCTGTAGTGACCTCCAAGAGCAGTCTAGAATTCCGATCTCTTGTCTTACTCGATCAATTTGTTCCAGAAGTAACACAGTAGTTGAAATACCTGTATCCCCACATGATAGAAATATCATTATGGTATCTGTAAGACTCGTCCCCTGAATCAGAAGCAGTGCACCTGTCCCCTGAGAGCCAGTCACCCAGCTGTCCGCGCCTGTCTGATGACAGCCTTCCAGACCCATCCCCTGGCCTGCCGGTCTCTCTTGTAATTCTAACGTTTCTGCCAAAGACTGTACTCTCATTCTGGTTTCCCTGGCTTCAAACTGGGAGTGATTTTCCTTCTTCCTCTTACATCCCTATTGATACTTAGCATACATGGGACAGCACTTTCTCCTTCACGTAAGCCATGGATATACACCCTACTTCTCATGCGACACGGTTAATTCTTTAAGAGCTTACAGTCATCCACCAAGCAGCATCTGATGGCCTCCCTCATAAGTGACAAAAAAAGTCAATGAGAGAAGTCTATACAAGAAGTAGCCTTTTAATCAAAGAGAAATAAGATAGTAAAAATGACACTGGAACCAGCCAAGGATTTTCCAAAGAACGGACATGATTATGTAAGCCTGAACAACAAAAGGTCTTAGAAGGAGCGAGGAAGAAACGGGATCCAGGGCAGGGGCGAGAAGTCATGTTCGCAGGGAGGGGAGCAGAGGCGGAGAGGAGACAGGGGAGCCCGTGCTCCAGAGGCCTCAATGCTCCCCCCACGCCCGGAGGCTCAGGAATTGCGTGCTGACCATCCTACGTACCTAGGGCCTGAGCTGTGAGCCGCAGGGGCCTCACCCCAGGAGGTCTCCCACACTCACCTGGGCCCCGGCCTCTTGTCAGCCTTCTCTTCACCATCCAGGGCTCTTTCCGCTGTTCCAACGAGGAGATCATATCGGGCTTGGAAACGCAGAGTCCTACGTACAAGAGAACAGGAAGTGGTCATGCTGTGCGTCAGTGCAGACCCAAGGTGCGGGCCCCTGGGCCTGAGGAAAGGGCGACAGAGCAAGGCCCGGTGCTAAAGGAGCAGAGGGCTCTGAGTCAGGGCAGCGGCCGGGGGGAGAGGTGGCAGAATGAGGGGTGGAGGGACACCCTTACCCAGAGAGGCCAGGTTCCTGTAGTTCTCCAACATCACACTCCTGTACAGGTTCCTCTGAGCCGAGTTCAGCCACTCCCACTCCTCTTGGGAGAAATCTACGGCCACATCCCCGAACGTCACCAAACTCTGAAAGGACAAAACCGCAGTCTTGTTCAATCAGTGCTCATGCCCCGACAGACTGGGCTTGTTATGGGCTACTTGTGTCCCCCAAAGTCATACGTCGAAGTCTAACCCCCAGTACCTCAGAATGTGATGGTATTTGGAGACAGAACCTGAAAAGGGGTTGTTAAAAGTTAACTGAAGTCATGTGGTCGGGCCCGAATCCACTCTGACAGGTGTCCTTGTAAGAGGAGGAAGCCCCACGAGGGAGGCAAGTGCACAAAGGGAAGACTGGACGGGGACACGGCAGAGAGGGCGGCTGGCTGCAAGCCAGGGAGAAGCCTCAGAGAACACCAACCCTCCCGGCACCGTGACCTGGGACTTCCGGCCTCCAGAACTGACCGGGAAGATAAACGTCTGCTGTCCAAGCCTCCGGTCTGCAGGATTTTGTTACAGCAGCCTGAACAGACTAAGACAGGGGTCTAAGGATTACCTTCTCCTCATCTGGGGTAAGAGACTATACAGATAAGGAAAAACATGCAGAGAAAAGAGAAAAACATGGAGGCAATTTTGTGCAGGTGCACACACAAGAAAAATGTGATGTCAATTCAGATCAATGAATATGGAGGCTCAACTGTCCCCATGTACGACGGGTGTCAGAGTATTTTTTGACACGAGGGCCCGCGAGGGGCCTGGATCAGCACAAGAATGGGGGGAAATAAATCTGAAGATGAAACTCAAAAGGCACAGAGGACTAAACCCCAAACTAGGTTCTAAGGATTTCTATTTCACTTTCAGTGCTCATTAGATGTGGAGCATTTGTGGTAAAAACAAAAAGTAAATAAATCCACTAATAAAATCCTCTTTTCCGTTTTCTGAAATAAAGAGGAGTGTTTAGTAAGAATGATAAGTACTACAAAATGCCTTTAAGAATCAAGGTGTCACTGGGGCACCTGGGTGGCTCAGTCGGTTAAAGGCTCAACTCTTAGTTTTGGCTAAAGTCATGATCTCACAGTTTCATGGGTTCAAGCCCCACGTCGGGCTCTGCACTGACAGTGCAGAGCCTGCTTGGGATTCTCTCTCTCCCTCTCAATCTCTGTCTCTCTCAAAATAAATAAAAGAAGAATCAAGGTGCCACCTTCGAGAAGCTGGGAAGTGTCGAGGACGAGGACATACCGAGGAGGTACATGAACATGTTTGTTGCTCATCTCATCCAGAGATGGTGGATTTTTATGTAGCAGATTTTTATGATTTCAGCACAGAATTCGGACACATTCCAAGGTATTTTAAACATTAATTTAATTCAAACTGTGACCCCGGCAATCTGTGGCTTTGGCTTCCCATTAGAGGCTGTCCTCTAGGTTTAGAGGGCCAGGAGCCCTGGCATTTTAAAAGTCTATACTCAAGCCAATAAGCGGGCAAGTCCGACCACCCACAGAACCTGAACCCAGACCGCAGCACACCCCAGCTCCCCAGCTGTATGACGGAAAAATCAACAAAACCCCACATTGTGATGTGGACTAAATAAGGGAGCACAGGCCCAGCGCGGAAGGGCCACATGTACGTGAACGTTAGCCATGATGCTGCCAACCGGAGGGTGAGCCTTCTCGCTTACAGCTTCACGTAATTCTACTGAAAACAAAGTTCCTTGGAGGTGTGGTGTCTGTTGAATAATTTCTATCGTGCCCTCTTTGACCCGCACCATCTCTGAAGGTATTCTTAACTGAACTGTGTCAAGACAAGTCAAACGGGTTCTGCATTGTAACCTGGGTGAAGACAGTAACCTTGACGCATAAATCTCCTAAGCGGGAGGCTGAAAGGGCCCCCACCACAGAAAACACCCAGGAATACTTGCAGGAAACAGCCCAGAGCTGCTTGGTGTGCTCTAAGCAAGCAACACGCTCATACACCCACCTGAGCGCTAGTCTAAAACGAATGCTGGCCAGCTCTCAACAACAACTTTGCGACAATAATTTTGCAAGTTGGAGCATCTGACTTGAAAGCAGAGGAACTGATTTGCTGGCTGAATAAGTAATAAGAGCACTAATTCAGAGCGCCCGGATGGCTCAGTCAGTTAAAGCAGTTAAGCGTCCAAGTCTTGATTTCAGCTCAGGTCATGATCTCACGGTTTCATGCCTGCTATATCAGGCAACGTGCTGACAGCATGGAGCCTGCTTGGGATTCTCTCTCTCCCTCTCTCTCTCTGCTCTTCCCCAGCTTCTGTGAGCGCTGCCTCTCAGAATAAAGTTTAAAAAAAAAAAAAAAAGAGTGCTAATTTTGCTGAGCTCTCTTTCCCTGGGTTGTTCATATCCACGTGCGCCAGCATGTAAATGCCTTCAAATTCTGAAAACTGTGCAAGGCTCGGTGGAATCTTCGAGCATACTGAAACTCAAGCGTTTCGAGGCAGGTGCGGAGTGAAATAAGCCAGACACAGAAGAACAAGCATTGCATGATCTCAGTTATATGTGAAGCTAAAACAGTCAAACTTACAGAAGCAGAGAGTAGAATGCCGGTGGCAGGGGCCAGGGGAGGAGGAAATGCAGAGGTGGTGGTCAGGCGAACAAAGTCTCACACAGGATGAATGCGTTTTGGAGACGTAATGTATAGCATCACACCCGTAGCTAACAATACTATGTTGCATCCTTAAAATTTGCTAAGAGGGCAGATGTTAGGTTGAGTGTTCTCGCCACCAAAAATAATAATGATGACGATGATGAGGGCAGGAGGAAACTTTGGAAGGTGATGAATAAGCTTATGGCCTTGATGGCGGGCACGGTCTCACCAGGACACACTTTCCCTCAAACTCATCAAGTTGTACACATTAAAAATGTGCAGCTTCCTACATGGCAATCATACCTCAACAAAGTGGCTTAAACACAAACAAAAAACCCTTTCCATGCAAATATTTTAAACTGTGTTCAAAGATACAGGTGCTCGGACATATGCTACTGCTCTGCTTTTCTTCTGACCTGATTCTAGAAGCCGGGTTCTCACGGATTCCAGCCTTACAGTTCTAACTACACGCTCCCTCCTTGCAATTCCTTATTTTCCGGACATTCAAATATTTCAAAAATCTTTCAGATATCTTTTATTAAATGAAACGAATCACATAGAATAGAGCATATGAATGATACACAAATTACAACACCTTTTTAAAATCTATAGTATCTTTACAGCATCTTTACAATAACTTCCTAAGTCTGTTGGTACAAGAGAAAATGGTGCCCATTTTTCTAGCCTTTGTTACTACTTGGTCATCGGTAATAAAACCAGAATTGGGAGCTCCTACAAAGAAGAGTGTAAGTTCCAGTATTTTCTCATATTTGCCAACTGGGTTTTTTGGGGTTTGATTTTTCTTAGTAAGAAATGTCCCCTTATCCACCTCTCTACTCCTATGTTCCAGAGAGACCTAACATTATCAGTATAACCTTCCAAGTAAGACATTTTCTCAGTTTATACAGACTGCCCTTTATGTACAGAATCAATGGCTTCAGTTAGTGCCGTGGTCTGAATGTTTGTGTCCCCCCAGAATCCATACACTGGAATCCTAACACCCAGTGTGATGGCATCTGGAGGTGGGGCCTTTTGGGGGTGCTTTGGTCATGAGGGTGAACCCTCTCAAATGGGCTGCGTGTCCCTATAAAAGAGACCCTAGAGGGCTCCAGAGCCCCCCATGTGAGGACACAGAGAGAAGGCGCCAGCAACAGAACAGGAAGCGGGTCCACATCAGGCACCACCTACAATCTGCCAACAGCGTCATCTTGGCTCTTCCCAGCCTCCAGAACGGGAGAAATGAATGTGTGCTGTATAGAAGCCACCCGCTCTGTGGTGATCTGTGAGCGCAGCCCAGAGTAAGAGAGCTAACAAAGGTCTTTTACTGTAAACAGCAACAATTATCGCTCACAACACTTGTAATAGTCCAGACACAACTCTGAACTTACTCAACCCCCACAACCCTGAGGGTTGGTACTATCACCATTCCCCTTTTACAGATGAGGAACAGAGAGCTCTAACTTGCCCAAGATCGTGGAGTCAACTGCAGAGCCAAGATCTGGAAGCCAGCAGTCTGGCTCCATAGTGCACACCCTTAACCTTGACATCAGGGATCAGCAAAGGCTTTCTGTAAAGGGCCAGAGAGCAAACGTCTTAGGCCAGACAGCTTCTGTCACGACTCAACTTTGCTCTTGCAGCGTGAAAGGTGCCACAGACGATACCTAAACCACAGTGCTCTGCTGAAAGGAGGTTTCGTTTATGGGCACCAGAATGTAAACTTCTATAATTTCCACATGTTATGACATACTGTTTGTCATTTTTTTTCAATCACTGCAAACGGAAAGACCATTTGTAGCTCACAAGCTATACAAAAAGAGGTGACGGGCCGGATTAGGCCAGTTTGCCAACTCCCGTCCAATGATTACATTAACGCACATCATCTAAGGCTCTGGTGTGTACGTTTCTAAACCACCATGACACGAGGGTGCTGAGAGCTAACACTTCCTGAGATCTTACCAAGTGCCAGGCACCTTTACTATGTTCTAGGCACTGTGTCTATACTTACTTAGTTAACCCTTACAAGAACCATACTAGGCTGGCACCATGATCATTCCCTTTTCTTACAGACAAAGAAAACGTGGTGGATTAAGGTGCCTTAAGGTCACACAGCGATCCAGTGTTAGAGCTAGCTTCCGAACCCAGGCAGCCTGGCTCCACGGTCCACATCACACTATCACGCCTCTAGTAAAAGGTTCCACGGTGACACCAGCCATAATGCTGATGACAGTGAAACAGGATCCACAAGGCAACACGGCTCTCAGATAAAACAAATTTTCTTCAACTCGTGTCCGGGTCAACCCACTTCATTCAAGGGGACACAGCACTCTCTCAAGTGTGGGGGTCATGTTCTTACTCCCGTTGTTAGCGTGCAGACTTCCAAAAGGGTTTTGACATGTCACACCACACCATAGTGAAAACACCAAGATACACCTGATACAAGAATCAGATCCGGTGGTCTGACTCTTAATAAAGATGGGACAGGGATTAAAACAAACAGAAAAAAGCGATGCTATCCTTACAGAAAAATACTTTGTATTAATATGCTATAGGAAAAAATGAACATAAATATTCTATAAGAAAAAAATGCATTAAAGAGGGGTTTTTTTTGGTACAATTCAATTAATTTTTAAGGTACATGAATGAAAACTGGTCATTTTGGGGGGAGTGGTGAAGTCTACTCCCCCCCCATTCTAGTTTTTGAGGCTCTGCTGCTGTTCCATCCAAATACAGCTGCTGAAGTATTCCAATTTCGTGTAAGTGTAACAAACTTTAATCCACAAAGTAAGAAAAAGTTTTAGGAATGTATTCATAGCAAATACTCAGGGATGAAGTGCATTCTCAGGTATAAAAGTTATTATCATGCTACATTAAACAGCAAAACATCAGCTACAAGAGAAATTTAAGACTTATTCACACACTCCCCCACCAAATATTTTCTGAATCCAGCACTGGGGTGAAACTGCCCACAATCGCTGCCTGTGTCATGTGTACTCAGAGCAGAAAACCAGATATATTAAGTAAATATATAGTGCGTTCGAATGTGCTAAGAATTAAAAAAATAAAAAGAGTACAGCGGGGGGGGGTGGGGCGCCTGGGTGGCTCAGTCAGTGAAGGGTCCGGCTTTGGCTCAGGTCATGATCTCACGGTTCGTGAGTTTGAGCCCCGCGTCGGGCTCTGTGCTGACAGCTTAGAGCCTGGAGCCTGCTTCAGATTCTGTGTCTCCCTCTCTCTCTGCCCTTCCCCTGTTCATGCTCTGTCTCTCTCTGTCCCAAAAATAAATAAAAACATTAAAAAAAATTAAAAAAAACAAAGAGTAAAGCGGAGAAGAGGGTGTGAAGAATTTGGGTGGGAAGCTCTGGAACTGTCGACAGAGGGATCAGGAAAATGAGAAGGCAATTTTTGAGGAAGCAAAGTGTGATGAAGGACAGTAAATGTCAGAGGTCCAGGGGTGCCTGGTGGTTCAGCCAGTTAAACATCTGACTTCGGCTCAGGTCATGATCTCACAGGTCATGAGTTCGAGCCCCACATCGGGCTCTGTGCTGACAGCTCAGAGCCTGGAGCCTGCTTCAGATTCTGTGTCTCCCTCTCTGCCCCTCCCGTGACCGCTCTCTCTCAAAAATAAATACTTTAAAAAAAAAACAAAAAAAAAGTCAGAGGTCCAAAAGTCCAGAGGCAAAGTCATGCAGGGCCCCATCAGTACATTAAGGATTTGGCCTTCATTCAGGGAAGCCACCGGAGGGTTCTGAGCATGGAGTGACACAGCAGTTGGAACACACACACACACACTCTCCCTGGTTGCTACACTGGGATACGACTGCAGGAACACACGTGGGAGATGTCACAGAAGCGGAGTCAAGGGGCCAACAGTAAAATAACCACTGAGGCTGTGATGGGGGCAGTGGGCATAATGATAATCATCAGATTCTGAATACAATGTGAAAACCTCAGGTTCGAATACAATGTGAATGTGAAAACTGCACTGACAGGGTTTGCCACAAGCCAAACATGGGAGGCAGAGAGAGGAGATAAGAATCACCCCTGAGTAACTGGGAGCATGAAACTGCCACTGGTCTGAGACAGAGACAACGGTGGGAGCAGCCAGTTTGGGGGAAATCTCAGAATTCGGGTCTGAATGTCTTGGGTCTGAGTTTTCCGTTGGACATTCAAGAGGAGGAGTCAGGTTGGATACACAGGCCTGGAGCTCAGAGGAGAGGCTGGAGCTGGAAAGGCAAATATGGGAGAAGGCTGCCTGTGGCTGGTTTTTACAGATGAGAACTGACCTCCTCAGCAGAAGGTGCGCAGGTGGACTAGGAGAGCCAAGAACACAGTCCCAAGGCATGCCGACAGGTGTAGGTCAGGGAGATGGGGAGGAACCGGCAGTGAGAACAGAGCGGTCAGGGAGGTGGGAGGAAAGCCAGATGTTGTGCCCTACAAGCCAAGGGAAAAACGGGTCCCACCAGAGAGCAAGGGATGAGCTATTTCACGGGTTGGCAGCCAAATGCTTTTGTAAATAAAGTTTTATTGGAACGTAACCCGGCCCATTAATTTATATCTCATCTGTGGCTGCCTCAGCTCTAGAAGGAGTGGAGCTCTAGAAGGCAGAGAGGAGCAGCTACAGCAGTTACCATAAAGCCTAAAATATTTACTACCTAGCCTTTTACACTGAAAGTTTGCCAATTGCTAAGCTACTTCAAAAGCCAATGATAATCAAAAAAGACTGAGGACGGGGGCACCTGGGTTTCAGTCGGTTGAGCGTCTGACTCTTGATTTTGGTTCAGGTCATGATCTCACAGTTCATGGGATCAAGCCCTGCTACGGTGCAGAGCCTGCTTGGAATTCTCTCTCCCATTCTCTCTGCCCCTCCCCTGCTCACACTCTGTCTCTCTCTAAAAAACAAACATTAGGTTGGGGCGCCTGGGTGGCTCAGTCGGTTGAGTGTCCGACTTCGGCTCAGGTCACGATCTCGCGGTCCGTGAGTTCGAGCCCCACGTCGGGCTCTGGGCTGATGGCTCAGAGCCTGGAGCCTGCTTCCGATTCTGTGTCTCCTTCTCTCTCTGCCCCTCCCCCGTTCATGCTCTGTCTCTCTCTGTCCCAAAAATAAATAAAAACGTTAAAAAAATTAAAAAACAAACAAACAAACATAGGGGAGGGTGGGTGATGGGTATTGAGGAGGGCACCTTTTGGGATGAGCACTGGGTGTTGTACGGAAACCAATTTGACAATAAATTTCATATATTGAAAAAAATAAAAATAAAAATAAAAAACAAACATTAAAAAAAATTTTTTTTAAAAAGACGGTAACTGGGCACTGCATTTGGTAATATGGAGATCACTGGTAACTTGCTTAGAAGCAGCTTGGGCGGGACAATTGGAGCCCAGTGCATGTATGTATGAGCTGGCTCTCCTATTTGTGAGACACAGATGACAGACACAAACAAAACTACCTGTTAGCACTTTAAGAAGCCACACAATCAAGTGAGAAAAAGACAGCCTTCCATACTGCACCCGTGCTGCCCTTCCCTCTCCCTTCAAACTCTGGCTCAAAAACATCACCTCCCTTCCCAACCCCCCACCCTCCCCTTGGGCAGGTAGGAGCCAAGAGCTCCTCCAGGCAGCTCTCACCTGCACTCAGCTCTCACCTCTCACCTGCACTTGAGGACCTTGTTTGCTTCCAGGACTTTCCACAGGTTGTAAGCTCTTGGAGAGCAGGGACTGGGGCTTAGCCATCTGTTTCTCCAGGGACTGGCACAGAGCTGATACCAAACAAACCAGGTTTGGCACAAGCTACGGTCATGCTTGCCCCAAGGAGCACCTCTGGGCTCCATCAGGGTCCCTCGGAGAGAAGCGGCCCAGCGAGGGGCTGAGTCACTTGACCAGTGAAGAATGAACACTAAATGGGATGCAGAGAAAGCAGGGAGGGAGGCCCTGGGCCACCCCTGCAGCCCACCACTCACCAGAATGTGAGGAAATGGGAACCAGCTCCCAGGACAGGCATCTTAAACTGAAAACTTGTAAAAGAAAATAAACGTTATTAAGTCCTGAAAAGCAGGACTGCATTTCCGAGAGGAGGGAGGAAATGCCAACTCACCCGAGACAAGGCTTTCAGTTCAGGTCCTGTCCCCGCGGCCTCCTGCTTCTGCCTCCTGTCCTGGAGAAGCGCAGGGCCTCTGGAAGGCAGAGCTGGGGGAACAGAAGGGAGTGGCCAGAGGCCGAGTCTACACCGCGCCCCTGACCACCGGCGTGGAATCGGTCCCTTCCTGCTGAGTCTTAAACCACAGCCATCAATCAATCGGAAAAGGCTTCAACAAGTGCAGAATCGAACGCTCGGGCACGAACAGGACAGCACTAATTTGGAAGGGGGTGATCTGCCTACTACTACTACTCTCCCCGGGGGCTGCCACGGAGCGGAGAGGGGTTCCCCTCTCTAGGAGCATGAACTGCGGAAGTGTCCGGCTAGGCTGACCCGGGGCAAGTCAAGGTCCTTCCCTGCACCGCTGCTTGATGCCCGGACTCAGGGTAAACTTCCAACCCGGTGGGTTCCTCCGACCTACCAGCCTAGAGCCTAGGGACAACCACTCACCCGCATTCGGGCCCCAGAAGCCCCTGGCCCCACGACCTCGCCCTCCCCGCCCTCTGAGGGGGATCGCTGGTCCCCGTCCATCAGGCCCGACCACCTGTCACCCTCACCTCGGTTCTCAGGCCCCGTCGTCACCGCGCCTCGCTGGCCCTTGGACGGGAGCCCATTCCTCCCGCGCGGCCTTCCCCGGGCGGGACGGACGAAGGCAGTCGGGGTCCCCGCAGTCCGGCCCCGGTCCGCCCCGGGCTTTGTACTGGGGGCGCCTCGCCGCGGCGGGGACTCCTGCCCGCGGGACCCCGCGCTCCTACCCGTGCCCGCCTCCCCCTGCATGTCTGCGCGGCGCGCGCGCTCGCTCCCCCTCCCGCCCCGGGCACGCCCGGCGTCCAGCCGGCCCCGCCCCGCCCCGCGCCCACCCCGGCCGCCGAGACCCCGACACCGCCGGGCCGCACCAACCCGGGCCGCGGGCCGCTGCCGGAAGTGGGCGTGTGCGGCCACCGCAAAGCTTCCTGGGAAGTGTAGTCCCGGCCAGCGCCGCGTCGGGACTGAGCGGAGCGCAGGCTGCAAGGCTCGGGCCCTCCCTGGGCCTACACAGCGTCCGTCATCCCTTCTCCGGGCCCGCCGCTTCCGGCTTTTCCGGATCGCGGTCCCCCCGGTGGTTATGGATGCCCAACCGGTGCCTGGCCGGAAGTGCAGGCCTCCCGGGGGACTGACAGCGCCCGACGGGCTTCTGGGAGATAGCGCCGGGTTCGGAGCGCGCAGGCGCAGTTCCCGGGCGGGGGCGGGGCTGAAGGCGAGGGGCGGGGTCGCAGGGTGACGCTAGGGCGGGGCAGGTGGCGCGGTCCGCGGGTGGGCGTCCCGGCGGTGTCCCCGCCGACGAGATGCGGCCAAGGGCAGCGCTGGGCTTTGCCGGTGTCCAGAGTGTGATCCTGGTGGGGTCGTGTGAGTGACGTGTGCCCTCGCGTCCGATTCACTTCGCACCTTCGACCTCAGATGGGTCCCCTTGTCCCTGGACACTCGGGTCGGCCCGGCCCCCACCCGGTCCTCCAGGTGCTACGTGCCTGCATTGGTGGGTCCTGCACCTGAATGGTCTTCCCCCAAACTCTCGTCTGGGCTGGTTCCCTTCTGTCACTCTCTCAGAGGGCTGCCCAGACTCGCAGTCACAGACGCCACCCACCTGGTGACCTTCATGATTATCTGAGTTAACTGATGTTTTTATTCATTTACTGTTTAGGGCCAGTCCGGAGCTTTCTGGATCCCTGGAGCTGAGCGCCTTGTTCTGCTTGGTGAATAACCTCACTTAACAACAGTGCGGGCATAATGCCGTTACTACACCCACCATCGCAGAATCGAGGCTGCATGCGGTTACATTTATGTGACATTTTGTAATGTCACTTAAGACAGAAAAGAGAGCAGTGGGTGCTGGGGGCAGGAGAAGGAGGAGACTCACTACAAAAGGCACAGGGAACTTGTGGGTCTTCTGTATCTTGGTGGTAGTAGTTATGATATGGGAAACAAAAGGCAAAAGAAAAAATTAAATGTCCTTACTGTCTACAGCCCATTGGCAAGTCCTTGAAACAGGTGGACTGACCTTCCTCTAAGAGCTCAGCTGCCTTGATGATGACACTTTGCTAGGGGCAAAGGGCAATCTTAGCTTAAGGTTATCCCGCCCCTCCAGGATCCTGTGAGTCTACTTTAACATATAAAAATTCCTTTTGAAACTTCCTTTATCTCCCCCCCCCCACCAAGATATATGTTGGCAATCATCCTCCAAGCTTATGGCCCCCTGATATACATCTGAAGAGTCTCATGACTGAGGTTTTACTAAACAGTAGTAAATGACCTTTTCCTAACAGCAGCTAGCCCCCTCATGATCCTAGAAACCTTGCTTCCAAAATTCCTTAGAGACTTACGCTATCCCTGACCCTCTCCCAACCTGAAGGTATATAATCAGTCATCCGTCACAACCCCAGTGCAGCTCTTTCTTCCCGTGGGTCCTGTCCCTGCACCTTAATAAAAAGCACCTTTTTGGACCAAAGATGTCTCAAGAATTCTTTTGTGGGTTTTTTTTTTTTGTTTTTTTTTTTTTTGTTTTTGTTTTTTTTTGAGAGAGAGAGAGAGAGAGAAGCATGAGCAGGGTAGGGGCAGAGAGAGAGGGAAACACAGAATCCCAAGACAAGCTCCAGGCTGTTAGCTGTCAGCACAGAGCCCAACGCGGGGCTCAAACTCACGAACTGTGAGATCATGACCTGAGCCAAAGTCAGACACTTGACTGACTAAGCCACCCAGGCGTCCCTCAAGAATTCTTTCTGAGCCGTCGGCTCCCAACCCCAACACTTCAAACCACATCAGTTACACAATTGTATGAATTTGGCAAAATTAGAATTCTAGGCCTAAAGTATGTTTTACTGTACCAGCTTTTAAAGACTCATGAAATTTTACACATAACATCTGTGTGTAAATGTTTCCTCATTAAAAATAAAGTTGTAAAGCCCTCATTGACATGATGGAACTGAGTTTAAACCACTTTAATTTTTTTTAACGTTTATTTATTTTTGAGAGACAGAGAACACGAGCAGGGGGATAGCAGAGAGAGAAGGAGACACAGAATCCGAAGCAGGCTCCAGGCTCCGAGCTGTCAGCACAGAGCCTGATGCGGGGCTTGAACTCACAGACCACAAGATCATGATCTGAGCAGAAGTCAGGCACTTAACTGAGCCACCCAGGCTCCTAAACCACTTTAATTAAAACACTTTCTTTGAATTGATAAAATGGCACTGGCTGGGGAGGGAGCTTAATTATGAACCAGCAAATAGAAAACCATGGGTAGAGAATATAACCTGTCCTTCTTTCTGGAACTGGCCTTGGGGTAATTATTGGTGTCTAGGACTTCTTTATGTACTGCATGTTTCTCCTAAGCTTGACCTACATCTCAGTCAGGGTTCTTTGCCTGGGTCCGGGGATAGTGTGACCCAAACAATCAATGGCCTAGGTGGTATTACAGGTGTCTTTGGTTTCTGTTTACCATTTACCATTGTGCATGACAACTCAAGGGTGTGGACTGTCCATAACCCTCCCAAGCCCCATTATTCAGCATCAACTCTATTCTTGTCTGTCAGGATCAGCTACTGTGGCTTTTTTATCCCTCCAGTGGCATGGGACATATGGAACAGAGAGCATTCAACCTTCACTGCACCCATTATTATTCCTGATTGGAAGACTTCCTCCAGGATTAAGACCTTTACACAAGCATAAGTCAGAATTGAGAAACTAACAATTCTGAACATGGGACATTATACCCAGACGTGCCAGATAGTACAAGGAAATGCCCTAACCATAATGTCTTTCCAATAACTACTGTAAAACCTTCCCCCTTTTTAATAAAAAGTTTTAATGTTTATTTGAGAGAGAGAGAGGGAGAGCAGGGGAGGGGAAGAGATGGGTGGGGGGGGGGGAGAGAGAGAGAGAGACTGGGAGAATCCCAAGCAGGCTCCATGCTGTCAGCAGAGAGCCCTAAGCGGGGCTCAAACTCACAAAACTTGAGATCATGACCTCAGCTGAAAGCAAGAGTCGGATGCTTAACTGACGGAGCCACCCAGGCACCCCATCCCTTTTTAACTTTATAAAACCATTATATTTTTCCTTTCTTTCTTGCTTTTTTTTTTTTTTTTAAGTCTCTCCTAATGGCAGCAGAAGCTTTAAGTGACCAGGTGGCATTCAGCTTCTGGTTTAATGATACCATTATTACCTCCCCTAACAGAAGGATTCCTGTACTTGGTGCTAAAACAAACCTCCCTAACACTAGAACCCAGAAATCTGAGAGAGACAGAGAGAGAGAGAGAGAGAGAGAGAGAGAGAGAGAGAGAGAGAGAGAGAGAGAGAATCTTAAGCAGACTCCATGCTCAGCACAGAGCCAGACTCAGGGCTTGATCCTGTGACCCTTGGATCATGACCTGAGCCGAAATCAAGAGTCAGACACTCAACCGAGCCACCGAGGCGCCCCAAAACATTATGTTTAACCTGAGTGACTAACATTTTCTATTACCTTTTAAAGTTGACAAGCCTTGGGGCGCCTGGGTGGCGCAGTCGGTTAAGCGTCTGACTTCAGCCAGGTCACGATCTCGCGGTCCGTGAGTTCCAGCCCCGCATCAGGCTCTGGGCTGATGGCTCAGAGACTGGAGCCTGTTTCCGATTCTGTGTCTCCCTCTCTCTCTGCCCCTCCCCCCGTACATGCTCTGTCTCTCTCTGTCCCCAAAAAAATAAACGTTGAAAAAAAAAAAAAGTTGACAAGCCTTGATTTATAGTGTATGCTATTACGTACTCCCATCATACTTGAGTTAAAGTTACCAGCATGTTGTCACTGAATGCAGAGTTGGAGAGAGAGGCACAGCAGCAACTATTATATGGTGTGTCCCCCCTACAAATGTGAGTCATAAATAAAATATGTAAATAAATGCTCAAAACTATTTGCAAACTATTGTGTTTTTATTATAATCTGTCCATTATAGTATAAATTTATACTATAACCCATAAACATACATATACAATATATACATGTTATATATTACCTAATACAAACGTGTATTTATATGTATATATTTCTACACACCCACACATATAAACACACAAACATATACACCTTTTAACAACCAGTTCACAAAATGTCTAAACATATAACAATTAACTCTTGCAAGCCAGAGTGAGCCTGTCCAAGCACACCACTGGATCAACCACTTTGCCTCTGGTGAGTTGCTGCTGGGGCTCAGGATCCCTGGGCTACTCCACTTGCTAGAGATGAGAAATCCCTCGGGATACCTGGGTGGCTCAGTCGGTTAAGCATCAGACTTCAGCTCAGGTCATGATCTCGCAGTTCGTGGGTTCAAGCCCCATGTCAGGCTCTGTGCTGACAAATTAGAGCCTGGAACTTGCTTCAGATTCTGTGTCTCCCTCTCTCTCTCTGACCGCCCCCCTCAAAAATAAACAAACATTAAAAAAAAAAAAAGAAATCCCTTTCTAAGAGCATGCCCCCTTCCCAGGATGCCAGACATCTTAAGGACAGTGAGTAAAGAACTAGTGATGCTTTCCTCCTGGCACAGATTCAAGCAAAGGCATTTTGGCCCTGTCTCAGGGAGCCTAATGACAAGGTAAGTGAGAAACTCAGACATGAGAAAGCAAATTCAGCATCCCAAATTTTCCAGTTCCTTCCTGTCTATCAGGCAAGATCATTTCTTGGCTTTAAATATCATTTAGTTTTGGTCAGGATTTAATAGATTTGCATTTATGTACACAGAAAATTAAGAGAAAAACACTAAACTGCACAAATTAGGACATCAAATATACAATACCCGACGTACCTACCCATAAATACAACCCAGTTCAAAATTTTGTTCCAACGTCTGAGGTCAAGTACTATGAAAACCCATTTTTGCAAACATCTTGTAGATTCTGATAATAAACATTGATACTTTCGGGAGTCTTTCAACCCTTCTCTAACCTCTTTTCTTCTATATATCTCTAGGCCACTTTAGAATCAGATTTGTTTGTTTGTTTGTTTCTTTTTAAAATCAATGAAGCCACAGTGTTGGTGAGCTAAAAGGAAAACAGGTCAGGCTTCATCCACAGTGATCTCAGGCAAAGGGTAATGAGTTGGTATGGTTCCTTAAGGTTTCTTAGGGGCTTAAGAGTCTTAAAATCCCCAAATTCTCCCACAAATCATCATTCTAATAACCAGTATACCAACTGTCCCTCATGAATGCCAAACATTTTCCTTAGGAAATCTGACAAAATTGTGAATTCACTTGGCGTTACAGCTCATTCTTTGATATTTAGCAATCACAGCCAGAGTGCTACAAGGAAGGCTTTCAAGTCTATTGCAAAATGGCTGGTGTTCTAGTCCATGCCTTAAAGCAAAAATTTTAAGTCATTATTTCTTTTGCTTTATCTTCTCCAATCCCATTATGCATGAACCTCATCCAAACCCCTTCAACTGGCACTTTTTGTCCTTTTGATTGGTCTAAAAATAACCTAGACACAGCTGACGAGCTGTCTTACTGTTGCTGTCAAGGCATGCTTCTTGCATAGCACAAAATACGAATAGGGGCCTTCTAATCCTTCGCTCCATTTCATCTGATAACCAAACTTTCATAATAACCCACATTTGCTGAGGATGTTTTGCCTGAAACCCACTCAAGGACACCAACTTCTGTACTGGTTAGGTTTCTTTGGTTGACAGCAAAAGAACTGAATATAATTTTAAAGTGAAAGCAAGATTACTAGTGGCAAACAATGTGGAAAGAACATGAAGCACGTCCTGCTCTAGTCATCAGAGAGGCAGGAACACAAGTTGTGGCCAAAGGATGACTCATTTTCCACTGTGTCCTGGGTCCCAAAGCGAGTTTCTGATTGGATTAAAAACTAGGTACAGGGGCGCCTGGGTGGCGCAGTCGGTTCAGTGTCCGACTTCAGCCAGGTCACAATCTCGCGGTCTGTGAGTTCGAGCCCCGCGTCAGGCTCTGGGCTGATGGCTCAGAGCCTGGAGCCTGTTTCCGATTCTGTGTCTCCCTCTCTCTCTGCCCCTCCCCCGTTCATGCTCTGTCTCTCTCTGTCCCAAAAATAAATAAACGTTGAAAAAAAATTAAAAAAAAAAACCAAACACTAGGTACAAATGGCAACACAAACGAAACCTCACTTAATGACATCAGAGGAAAAGTCTACATGTATTTCTGTGGGTGCGGCTTCAATTTGTATTGCAGACAAAAGTATCTGATATGTATGTTTTTTTCATGATTTTAACTTTATAAATTTTAGGTATTTGTAATCATGCAATTATATTATAGTTATGAAAATCACACCCTCAATTAGTAAATTATAAGAGGTCTTTCTGTATGAAAATCTACCCCATTCTTTTCAGTAACTATATAACCTACTGAATTTTCTATAAATTAACTGATTAGGTAACTAGTTTACTAGTGCTGGACATTTAAGCTGCTCGAAATTTCTTGCAATTCTATAATTAATGTGCATATGCATCTGTATTTCTGCACTTGTGCTTTTCAAGAAAATAAATTCCTAGATTTAGAAATGCAGCAGGGATTAGTCAACATTTAAAATGCTGACGGGTAACAAATTAGCTCTGAAGATAGCTTTTAATCAATTTATTTTCCCAATATATAAAAATATATTCTTCACATCTGCAACAGTACTGGATATTATTCATAAAATCGGGGCTGGTTTATGTTGGTGTCAAGGGCTTTTTGAAATTTCAATTTATGTGATCATTGTTGCAGTTAGGAACTTCCACGATTTTATTTGACGATTTCATTTTCACCATCTGTGAGTCGCTTGTTGATGTGCTTTGTCAGACTGTTTCTTATCCTTGCTGCTTCTCAACAGCTCTTTTTAGAAGGGCTATGGCCTTCATAATATGTATATGTTTAAAGATCTCCCAACCCGTCATGTTCCTTTTAACTTAGCATAGTGTCTTGTACCATGGAAAAGCTCTAAGTCTTTTATGTGCTCCTTTCTGTCACCCTCTTTTCATGACTTCTGGACTCTGTATCCACCTTACCAAGTCTCCCTGAACTCAAAGGGTTACGAATACTCTATAGTCCCTTCTAAAATCTTAATATTGTGTTTCCTATTACATCTTTAATCCATATTCAGTGAACTTCTCTGTAAGGAGTAAAATGTGAATTTGACTTTACTTCCAGTTGGATAACTAACTGCCAAACACCATCTATAATAATCCATCTCCCCCAGCGATGTATCAAAAATACTGCTTTTGCAGGGCACCTGGCTGACTCCTTTGGAGGAGCATGTGACTCTTGATCTCGGGGTCCCCCACACTGGGTGTAGAGATAACTTAAAAATAAACAGAAACTTAAAACAATACTACTTTTGCAACAAACTGAATTCATGGGTATATGATCTTTTCCAAAAGTTTCCTGTAATGCTAGCCTATTTACCGCTGTGCATGATTTTCGGAACAAAACTGTCAATGTAAAAAATATCCTAGTAATCATGACTGGAATTGAGTGAATGTAGACATCTTTACAATATTGAAACTTCCATCTAGAAACATATATGGATCTCCATTTATTCAGAACCTCCAGTCTCCTTCAGTTGAAATTAATAATTTCCTTTCTAGGGGTGCCTGGGTGGCACAGTCAGTGAAGCATCTAACTTCATGGCTCAGGTCATGATCTCACAGCTTGTGAGTTCAAGCCCCACATAGGGCTCTGTGCTGACAGCTCAGAGCCTGGAGCCTGCTTCGGGTTCTGGGTCTCCCTCACTGTCTGCTCCTCCCCTGCTCTTTCTCTCTCTCTCTCAAAAATAAACATTAAAATTTTTCTTTACAAAAATAAAAAAATAATTTCTTTTCTATACAGAACCATAAGTAAGTTAATCTATCATTTCATTTTTGGGGGGAGCTGATATCAGAATTGAACTAGCCTCATGAAAGAAGGATTCCAAACACTTCAAAGTATTGCATTTTAAATATTTTTTCTATACTCTACAACAGTTTAATTAGTGATTCCTTGAAAGTTTGGAATTAATCTGTGAACCCAGGTATCTTAAAATAGGCTAGATTATTCAAGGTCTCTACTGTTTAAGTTTTCAGTATTAAGGAATTTTTATTTTTTGCCTTGATTAAACACAGTCATACTTCTTACCAGTGAATTCTAATTCTTTTGTTTCAGTATTAGCCAGAGCTCTAGACATTTCCTAAAACATATTCTATGTATCAGATCACACTGAATTTCTGCAGCAACAAAGAATACAGATTCGGAGGCACAAGAAATCCACTATGCTATTCTGTTAGGACATTAAACTTTAAAAACACTACGTGCTAATCCTCATTATCCACCTTAAGATATAGTTTCAGTTCCAAAATTATCATAATCTCCTAGTACTGATATACTGCTTTCCAGAGTTCACTGTTTAAAAATAATTTTAAGCAGACTCTTAATGACACCGCCTTAACATTTACCAAGTACTACTTGCTCTGGGTCAGGCACTATGCTAAGCACTTTATACGCATCGAATAGTTTACATTTTCATAACCAGGGTTTTAAGAGGAGGGTCGTTTAATTACATTTACATTTTTAAAAGACCACCATGGCAATATTGTGAAGGATGAACTTGAAGGGAATAAAACAGAATGGAAGACTAGTTTTTATACTGGAATAGTCCACGTGAAATGACTGTGTTTTGGACTAGGGCAATGAGAACTGAAAGTGGATGAATTCCAAAAATATCTAGCAGATATATCCACAGGGCTTGGTGAGATCTGGGGTGGGGAAGAGCTGCGTGGCTGAGAGGACTCTACAGCATGAACTTTCTGATGATGAGTAAGGTGTGCACTTTGTCTGAAGACCTTCCCACATTCCTTACATTCATAAGACCTCTCTCCAGTATGAATTCTTCTGTGTAGATTAAGGTGTCCAATCTGGCTGAAGGTTTTCCCACATTCCTGACATTCATACGGTTTTTCTCCAGAATGGATTCTCTGATGAACAGTAAGAGATTGGCGATGGCTGAAGGCTTTACCACATACACTACATTCATAAGGTTTCTCCCCAGTATGACATCTTTGATGACAAATAAGGGAGGATTTTGTTCTAAATGCCTTCTCACATTCAACACATTCATAGGGCCTTTGGCCCGTATGGAGTCTCCGATGCTGAGAACGGGATGAGCTGTCACTAAAAGCCTTTCCACATTCACTACATATATAGGGTTTCTCTCCAGTATGAACTCTCTGATGTTGAATAAGGCGGGTAGTCTGGCTGAAGGCTCTGCCACATTCCTTACACTCATAAGGTTTCTCTCCTGTGTGAATTTTATGATGTTGGGCAAGGTGTGCCCTCTGGTTGAAAGCTTTGCCACATTCCTTACATTCATAAGGTTTCTCTCCAGTATGAATTCTCAGATGAGTAGCCAGCTGTGAACTAATGCTGAAAGCTTTTCCACATTCTTTACATTCATAAGGTTTTTCACCAGTATGAATTCTCAAGTGACTAGCAAGGTGTATACTCTGTCTAAAAGCTTTCCCACATTCCTTGCATTTATAAGGTTTCTCTCCAGAATGCACTCTTTGGTGTTGTGTGAGTGAGGCATGATGGCTGAAGGCTTTCCCACAGATGACACATTCATAAGGTTTCTCTCCTGTGTGAATTCTCTGATGGACGGTAAGGGATGAGCCATAACTGAAGGTTTTTCCACACACTTTACATTTGTAGGGCTTCTCTCCAGTATGAATTCTCCTATGCTGAATAAGGCCTATGTGATCACTGAAAGCCTTCCCACAATCAATGCAATCAAAAGGCTTCTCCCCAGTGTGGTAGTACCTCCAGTGACGAATAAGGGACGTGTTCTGCCGGAAGGCCTTCTCACATTCAATACATTCATAAGGTCTTTTGCCGGTGTGACATCTCTGATGCCGGGCAAAGGATGAGCCGTCACTGAAGGCTTTCCCACATTCCTTACATTCATATGGCTTCTCCCCAGTATGAATTCTCTGGTGTTGAGCAAGGTGTGCAGGTTGGCTGAAGGCTTTTCTACATTCCGTACATTTATACGGTTTTTCTCCCGTGTGAATTCTTTGATGCTGAATAAGGTGCACGTTTTGGCTGAAGGCTTTCCTACACTCTTTACATTCAAAGAGTTTCTCTCCAGTATGTATCCTATGATGTTGAACAAGGTGCTGACTCTGGTTGAAGGCTTTCCCACATTCTTTACATTCATATGGTTTTTCACCAGTATGAATTCTCTGATGAACGGTAAGGGAGGAGCTGTGGGTAAAGGTTTTCTCACATTCATTACATTTAAAAAGTTTCTTTCCTGAATATGCTTTCTTGGGTTTTACTACCATGGAACTTTGAGAAAAGCTTTTTTTATCTGATTTATGGTTATAAACATTTTCCTCTACATTGTCTAGATGGACAAATTTGTTGGATTTGTTACATTTGTGATCTATTTCCTCGGTGAGGATTTTGTTATGAGTGATTACTTCTTGCCTGATAAATGTCTCTTGACTTACCAACTGCCTCTCAAAAAGATCTTCACATTTCCAGTTTTCGCTGAAAGTAGAATGCTCCAGTCCATAGCCTGTAATTCTCTCCATTAACACATCATCATACACAAAGTGCTTCAGAGATAATTCGTGTGTCTCATACATAGATTCCAAATCTGAAAGATATCAAATAAGCAAGTGTTTCCTTATTCATGGGATATAACAAAGGAAACATTTAATGAGGACAAGGTGATTCCAAAACAGTGAACCCCACAAAATGTGCTATGCACAGGAACATCAACTGAAAAATACGCAAGCAGATCTCAAGAGCTCAGGGAAACACAGAAAAGGTGATTAAGAAAATTAAATGAAGGTAATGGAGTCCTGGAGAAGTAGGCTACAATGACAATATTTTATTCTGCATTAACATGACTTACTGTAAATTAAATACCATTCCTGTATTCTTCCCCACTTCTAGTTGACTTGCATATACACGTGGGTTAATTTTGTTTAAATACCGGTATCATCACATAAGTACTGCTGATCAAAAATCTCTATAGATTCCCAGCGACTGACCACAGATACCTCATGCTTCATGACTTCCCTTGGGGTTTAGGGAAATTCCTAATCTTTTCATAACCAGAAAATAGTGTTTGTGTGTACCATTGCTACATGGTTCAATAGTGAACTCTGCATTTCTCAGAGAGCCCTGAACTTGAGACTCCATATTAAGGCATTTTTCCATTCATCTACTCATTCTCACTTCTCAGGCCACATCTTAATGGGGTTAAGTCTTTTTTTTTTTTTTTTAAAGTAGGTTTCATGCCCAGTGCAGAGCCCAATGCAAGGTTTGAACTCACGACCCTGAGATCAAGACTGGAGCAGAGATAAGGAGTTGGATGCTTAACCAACTGAGGCACCCAGGTGCCCCACCATAAGTATTTTTGAATAAACTAGTTTTATAATGACATGTAGGTGGGTATTGCTATTATTTAACATCTGTTCATTTTTGAGAGAGACAAAGAGTGAGCAGGGGAGGGGCAGAGAGAGAGGGAGACACCGAAACCAAAGCAGGCTCCAGGCTCTGAACTGTCAGGACAGAGCCCAATGTGGGGTTTGAACTCATAAATCGTGAGATCATGACTTAGGCTGAAGTCAGATGCTTAACCGACTCAGCCACCCAGGCGCCCCTGGGTATTACTATTATTAATTCTTTTTACTGCCACTTAAAATAAGTTTCTTGCTTTGCAAGCTAGAATATAAGCTTCAGGGAAGGAATACATATGCTTTAAATACTGCTACTAAGCCGCTTAACATCTGTCACAGAAACTCAGGCATATAGAAATTCTCAATAAATATACGAAGAAATTTGTATCAAAGAGATGATACTAAGAGAAAACTTCAGGGGAAAGGTTGATATCAGGAAAGGGCAAAAGAGAAAGTGCTTTCCTTTCATAACTTATCCATAGCAAATGACTGACTAATCCAACGCTCCCTGAAGCAATTTTCTATGTGTCAAGCATTAGGGACATGAACATAATAAAAGACAAGCTGTTCTTGAGTAGTATAGAAAGTGATGAGAAAGACAAGACCAGGGACACCTGGGTGGCTCAGTCAGTTAAGCATCTGACTTCAGCTCAGGTCATGATTTTGTGGTTGACTGAGTTTGAACTGTGCATTGGGCTCTGTGCTGACAGCTCAGAGCCTGGAGCCTGCTTCGAATTCTGTCTCCGTCTTTCTGCCCTTCCTTGCACTCAGTCTCTCTCTCTCAAAAAAATAAACTTAAAAAAAGAAAGAAAGAAAGGCAAGACCAATAAAGAAAGTAACTTGAAAAGAAAATATGAAATATCAATATGAAATATCAAGAGCCCATGTGGTAAAAAGCAAAATTGGTATAAGAGTTCAGAGACAGGAGAGATCAAATCTGCTAACTCAGTTAAGAAGGACTTTATAGTATTAACAAGCTTCCTATCCCAGGTCACTACTGATATCTGGAATACTCAGGCTTTGGTAATTCTAGAATTGACACCTGAAGGTTCAATGAACCAATCATCTATGGTTTTTCCTCCATAAACAAATGAGGGGAGCAACAGTGGACAGAGAAACAGAAAACTGGAGACATCACTGATTCTTCTCAGGAAGGCAGTCTTCAACGCCAACCTCCCATGGGGAGCCATGGCTGTCCCTTATCTTTTTGGCCTTTCTCAACACAGATGCTGAGGTATCTTGTTCACTTAATAATACTTAAATCTATACCATGACTCAATATCCCACCAAATTTATAGGCTCCATCCCCTTTCCTTCTTTCTTCTTTTTTAAAAAAATATGTATTTATTTTGAGAGAAAAAAGAGAGAGAGAGAGACAGCACGAGAGACAGAGTCCCAAGCAGACTCTGCACTGTCAGCACACAGCCTGGTGCAGGGCTCAGTCTCATAAACCTTGAGATCATGACTTGATCCAAAATCAAGAGCTGGACACTTAACCTACTGAGCCACCCAGACGCCCAGGCCGCCCCCTCCTCCCCGCCTTCTTCATCTATTCTTCACAAGGCCAATTATTACCTCTTATCCAGAAAGTTCCTCTATTTCCCTATTTAAAGCTGATAGTAGGTTCCCACACAACCAAAGTATGAAGTGTGTCTAAGCAGGGCTAATCTCTCTTCCAATATTTGGGTATTTGGAGGACCCTGGAAGTCTAGGATCCAAGTCATCGCAAGACGTGAAGATCAAATACTGTTAAAGAAGTGAAGGGAGAATCTCATAAAGGTATTAACTTCCGTGTACGATCTGAACGTTCCCTTGTCTTTGTGAACTGTCAGTTCAGAGGGGGAGGCAGAAAAGAGGCGCGTAAACCATAGACAGGTTAATCACAGGCTCTCCTGAGTGTTACAAAGAAAACAAACGGTACCTTGGTAGAAAGTAATTGGGCTGGAATAAGGGAATGTTCATTATATAAGGTGGTTAGGGAAGGCCCCTGATGAGATGGTTTTTGAGCTCTGGTCTGATAGTCAAGCATGGACAGAGAGCCAAGAGAAGAGCATTCTAGGCAGAGAAAACAGGAAATCCAAAAGTCTGAATCAGTAAAGAGCGTGGAAAGTTCTGAAAAGGTGCTAATGGGTAAGAGCAGTGCTTCTCAACTGTACTGTCAGGCACTTAGTGACATTTGTAAGACACACAGAGGCCAAAGGACGATACTGCCTGTGACCCAGAAGCAAGCAAACTTGGAACTCAGACTGTCTCTGCCTCACCTGGTCTCTCAAGGCTTAGAGATTCGGTATGCTGGCATACCTTTAATGCACTTGAAGAACATCTGGGTACCTCACCTCATTTAGAAAGCTGTGCACTAATGTACAGTGAAAAAGCTAAAAAGTGTTAGAGGATAAAGTCAGAGAAGTAGGATGGAGCTGGTTACACAAGGGCTGGTAGGGGCTGGTCTTTCCCATTTGCGACAAGAAGGCAAAGAAAGATTGAAAGGAGTAGCATATGTTCTGATTTTTAAGCAGACCTAATTTGGGAGTTAAGTAAGGTTTAAGAAACAGAGAAGCTTGTATAAGTCACATGGCAAAAGGAAGGAGGGGATGCGAAAGAGCTGGGGAGAGATTTCTGCAAAATGAGTTAGCTTATTAGAGAGAAGAGATACCTCCAAGTGGAAGAGAAGATGTCTGGGGAGCCCAGGCTACATAGTGAAGTTTCCGTTTTCTCCTCAGGCTTGGAAGGCTTGAGAAGAATTTCTAAGAAGCAGATGAAAGGAAAAAGTACCACCTTGGAAAACAGCTGAGCCATTACCTAGAAAAGACACCCCTACCGGGTTCTCCCACACTCACCTGGGCTTTCTGTCATCTCATTCTTTATTTCCCAAGGCTCTCCCCCTTGCTCCAATGAGGAGATCACATATGGCTTAGAGAGGCAAAGTCCTGCATACAGAAAAAAGAAGACATGAAAACTGGCCATGGTTTGGGTATTTCAGAACTATAAGCCAGTTTCTTAATACTGATGGAAGAAGACAGCACAAATGACTAGATGAAGGAGTAAAACACATTTTAAAGACAGAATACATAAAGCTTCTGGCATAGTCTAGTGGGACTGCCAACAGTCAACTCTATAAAAAGTTAAACAATTTTTAAGGGGCTGGGGGCAGAAATGCTACCCAGCATTTTCACAGGATCATCAGACACCCAATAAGTGATGTACTATAAAGAGCCTCTAGAGACAGGGTTTGGAGTCTGAGTCAAGTTAACTGCTTTTAAAAAACAACACAAAACTCTTCAGAAGAATATCACAGAACCTACAGTCTCTATAATGTGTTATTTATAGTGTTTGAGATAAAATCCATAATTACTAGACGTAAGTAGAAAGAGGACACAGTGAATCACACTCAGAAAAATAAGCAATTAATGAAGACCTAAGCAGTGATAACACAGATGTTGAAATTAGCAGACCAGGATTTAAAAACCACTGTTTTATCTATACCCAAAAATGTAAAGGAAAATATGCTCAGAATTTCTCAGCAGAGAAACAGAAATTATAAAAAAAGTACCTAGTGGAAAGTTGAGAATTGAAAAATATGCTATCTGAAATTTAACAATCCATTACATTGGCTTAACAAGACATTGAAGAAGACACACAAAGAGTCAATAAACTTGAAGTCAATATAAATTATCTAATCTAATCTGACATACAAACAAGAAAAGACTTCAAATAATGAATAGATCTTCAGTCACCTAGGGCATAATATAAAAGGTTCTAACATATTTGTAATTCAAATACCAGAAGAGAACAGAAAAAAATTATTTGAAGAAAGCAAGTCAACAATTACTCAAATTTGCTAAAAGACATACATTTGGTTTCAAGAAGCTTGATGAACCACAAGCCATGATTAAGGAGGCCTTTTAGAGAACACAAAGCTAGTCTAGGGGCGCCTGGGTGGCTCAGTTGGCTAAGCGTCCGACTTCAGCTCAGGTCATGATCTCATGGTCCATGAGTTCAAGCCCTGCGTCGGGCTCTGTGCTGACAGCTCAGAGCCTGGAGCCTGCTTTGGATTCTGTGTCTCCCTCTCTCTCTCTGCCCCTCCCTCGCTTGTGCTTTGTCTCTGTCTCTCTCTCAAAAGTAAATAAGCATTAAAAACTTAAATTAAAAAAAAAAAAAAAGAGAGAGAGAGAGAGAGAGAGAGAAAGAGAAAGCTAGTCTAGACAATGAGGTGGCCCCAGAGCTGGGAAGGAATCAAGTAAGTTTCCCTAAGAATATCTGAAGCCACTTTCATAGTTTGTGTCTCACCAGTTTGACTTATTGCCAGTTTATAAAAACATAGTTTTTAAAAATCCATATTCTAAATTTATAATAATTAGCTACATTCTTGGTGAACCTCATTACTCTCAAGTGGGAATAACAACAGTACAGTAGGAGAGAAGATATAAGGCAGCACAGGAGACCAGTGAAAAGTCACATCGTGCCCTGTGTTTCCAAATGACTAAAGGGCACACTCATGGACTATGTGATACATATCAAATCCACTGACTTAATCTGAAATTTTCATTAATCCCTGAATGTCCTCTGTTTCTTAGATTTCAAGACACCTACACACAGTTAAAAAAATTTTTTTTCATAATAAATACAAATGTAAAGAGTCCCTAATGTAATTCTAAATTATGAAGAAGGAAAAATACTCTTACCCAGTGATACCAGGTTCCGATAGTTCTCCAACATCATATTCTTGTACAAACTTCTCTGAGCAGGGTTCAGCCATTCCCATTCCTCCTGAGAAAAGTCTATTGCTACATCCTTGAATGTCACCAAGTCCTGAAATAACACAAAGACAATTTTTTAATGTTTATTTATTTTGAAAGGAGGGGGAGGGGCAAAGACAGAGAGAGAAAGAACCCCAAGCAGGCTCTGCACTATTGATGCGGGGTTTGATCTCACCAACCGCGAGATCGTGACCTGAGCCAAAATCAAGAGTCAGATGCTTAAGCGACTGGACCACCCAGGCGTCCTGATACAAATACATTCTTGATTAACTGATGCTCATTTTCATGCATAAATACAAGTTGAAGTTTTAAATTGTTCCTATTTTATGTGAGCAATGGCCCTTGGGGGAGAAAGAAAAATTAAACCATCATAACATGAAGCTCCAACCTAAAATAGTAGTTACTGAAGTGATAAATTGCACTGTATAAAAGGATGCTAACCCATTTCTCGGCATGGCGAAATACGGATAAGTGGCCATAGGGCACTAAATAAGAGCCTCAAGGAATGACTACATCTGTGGTTGAACCTTTAAAAACAACAAAAAAGGAATATCTAAGTTGATATTTTACAAATGGTACTCAACGGGACCCTAATGTTTCAGAAGGGAAGGGGCATTGAACTGAAAGTTAAGGCCTGATTTTATTTTTTCTTATGCAATAAAAATAATGAATATAATCAGAATGCAATTTTCTCATGCTATGTCATTAAGAACTAGCATGACATGCCATACCAGAGTAAATTGGGTAGTAATATGAGATCGCCCAACATAAGACTACAACACATCCAATTTGTACACTGAGTCTGAGTACAATAAACCTGTATACTTAGCCAATATCCAAACGAAATCAGATAAATATAATTTTTCGTTTCTTAAAGAGTAAAATGCGTTGAGAAAAAATTAACGTCCAGTTACAATCACCAGCAGGCTCTAAGGAATTTTTAAAAATATTACGGGCATTTTTCATCTTCAACTTTATCTCCATTGAAAATAAAAATCTTTGGGGCGCCTGGGTGGCTCAGTCAGTTGAGTGTCCGACTTTGGCTCAGGTCATGATCTTAAGTTCATGAGTTCAAGCTCCTCATCGGGCTCTGTGCTTGACAGCTCAGACCCTAGAGCCTGCTTCGGATTCTGTGTCTCCCTCTCTCTGCCCCTTCCCCGCTCATGCTCTATCTCTCTCTGTCTCTCAAAGATGAATAAACGTTAAAAAACAATTTAGAAAGGAAATAAAAATCTTCATGTTCAATGCCTGATTTGCAAAGTTACCAAAGACACTGGTAACTGACTATATACAGAGCTATGCACAGAACATTTTAATTAGCTTTTTGACAGTAAACACTTAAAGAAAGGTATGATACAAAGATATTCAATGTATGGGACTTCAGAAGATATACACGCAGTTGAGAAAATGTTCCATATATTTTTCACATAAAGGTATTAACATTTTGTTGTTGTTGTTATTTTATTTTCAAGTAATCTCTATACCCAATCTGGGACTCGAATTCATGACCCAGAGATCAAGAGTCACATGCTCTTCCAACTGAGCCAGCCAGGTGCTCCAGTATTAACAATTTAAGATTCACCGTGAGCTACTGGTTTTCCTGAATTCTGGTTTGCACCTTCTAGTTAGCTGAGGCTACCATTTTGGCTGATACCTATCATTTCACATGTTTCTATAAAATCAAATTCACTCACATGAATTTATCAATGCAAGCAAAAAGTGGTCACATTTTTTCCAATATTTGGTACAATTTGGTCACTAGAAAGGAAATGGGTGTTTTGGTTATTCCCCAGAAGAATAAATTGGATTGCTGTGATCCTGGTACCCCTGGTTAATTATTTTCCCAATGTTTATATGGATATCTTTACATATACATATGTCCAGCACTTAATTTTTTACTGATTATCTTATATTCAATGAAATTCTAATTTACAGCATTTGAAGAGCCTGTAATTTTTTTTTAAGAAGAAACACATTTATTGCAAGGTATCCAATAATATATGGGATTTCCAGAAGGACTAAAGAATGAGGTTTGCCTGCTACAAAGAAGGAGAAAAGCCCAATTAGACCAAGATGGTATTTTTCCAAAATCCCATTCTCCAGTGTCACCCACAGCTAAGCATATAACATGCTAGGATTAGACCAGCAGGAACTTCAGCCAGTGCTGCCCCAGAACAACCAAATCCCCTGCCAATACCGGCCATATCTGCCAATACGTGCCAACATGTTGGCTATAAAATCCTATTTCCCTGAACTTAACCACTGCTTCCTGTTGCTGGTTTCTGCCTTCCATATATCACACTGGAAGCCTCTGCCTGGCATATAGAAGTCACATATAGAACAGTATTTGCAAAGAAGCCTGGGTAATGCAGTTTTTAGCTTTCTGGTATACCCCAATATACAGTAAAGAAAAATTGGCCATATACTAGGCCAACAAAAGCCTTCACAAATTTGAAACGCCAAAATTTTCAGGCTATTCTCTGGTCAGGATTCAGAGCACTTCAAAACTACGAAAAGATGAATTTAAAACCTTATCTATTTGAAAATCTACAAGTAACCAACAGATAGTAATAAAATTAAGCTACTAAAACAGGCAACAAACATTAGAGAGGACACAGAACACTGGGAGCCCTCACACACTGCTGCTGAGGCTGCAGAGTGGCACAGCCACTTTGAAAAAGTTTAGCATTTGTTTTAAGAATTCAAATATGGGGGCGCCTGGGTGGCGCAGTCAGTTAAGCGTCCGACTTCAGCCAGGTCACGATCTCGCGGTCCGTGAGTTCGAGCCCCGCGTTGGGCTCTGGGCTGACAGCTCAGAGCCTGGAGCCTGTTTCAGATTCTGTGTCTCCCTCGCTCTCTCTGCCCTTCCCCCGTTCATGCTCTGTCTCTCTCTGTCCCAAAAATAAATAAACATTGAAAAAAAAATTTTTTTAAAAAAGAATTCAATTATGAATTTACCGTATGACCCAGAAATTGTACTCCCAGATTAATCTGCCCCTGAAAAACAAAAACCTACGTCCAAATAAAGACCTGCACGTTTCACTATTTAATGTATACAAATTCTTTTTCCCCTTCTAGAATGGAGGTTCCACAGGGACACAGTCTTTGTTGTTTCTTGCTGCACTGCCAGAATCTGAAAGACTATCTCACATGGACAAGGTCAAAAGTATTTGCGGGGCTGCCTGGGTGGCTCAGTCAGTTGAGCGTCCAACTTCGGCTCAGGTGATGATCTCCCAGTTCGTGGGTTCGAGCCCCACGTCGGGCTCTGTGCTGGCAGCTCAGAGCCTGGAGCCTGCTTCGGATTCTGTGTCTCCCTCTCTCTCTGCCCCTTCCCCACTCAGGCTCTGTCTCTCTCTGTCTCTCAAAAATGAATAAACATTAAAAAAGTTTTTTTTAAGTATTTGCTAAATAACTCTAAAGTAACCAGTTTTAAAAAAAACTGCATGATTCTAATATTTGCTAGAAAAATAAATTTCTAAGAACAGTCAAGAGGCACACCTGGTGGCTCAGTCATTTAAGTGTGCGACTCTTGATTTCAGCTTAGGTCATGATCTTACGGTTTGTGAGCTTGAGCCCTGTGTCAGGTTCTGTGCTGACAGCACGGAGCCTTCTTGGGATTCTCTCCCCCTCACCCTCAAAATAAATGAATAAACTTAAAAATAAATAACAGTCAAGAGAATTCTGGAGAAGAGGAATAATGGGAAGAGGATTTGCCCTTCCACATTATAAAATACCATAAATGCCCAAAGACAAGGCAAAGATTTCCCCAAACATGCTTTATACCATAAATTATTTCCACAATCTCCAATATTAGGATACCCAGTGAGATTTTATTCAGACTTCCCAAGCAGAAGTAGCTTGATAAAATGCTCACAGCTGACAAGTTAAGGACTCAAGACTGACATGTGAGGAGAAACAACAATAAATGCTAATCTAGACTGCTCACAGGTTACTATAATCTGCCAAGCATAGGTTCTGGTAAACATCCCACGCTTTTGGTTGAGAGCCCAAAGGAAGGACTACACCCCAGAATCGAAGGTGAGCCAGAAATAATGCAGCTTTCAGAAGGACTGAGCCCCTGCCTCTCAGCATTTCAGCTCATGCCTAGACTGAGTTGTGCTTAGCAGAGCTGTGTGCCCGAAGCAAAAGTGAACCATCCCCCCCCACGGAGAAGTGGCTCACTGTAGGACTCGTGTGGAAGGATACAGGATAACCTAGATATGCAGCATCCAAGTCAGTGTTCAGCACACAAAAAATACCCCGCAACGACAGGGTGTGTCACCAGGACACAGGAGTCGCTAAAAGTGCTCCTAATGCCGAAGCTAGAATGATGTGAACAACAAAATAAAGTAGTATTGGATTACAACCTATGGTACAAAATAAATATGCGTGAGTCTACGCTGATACAAATAAGTGACTGCATAAATAAGTAGAGGAGAACAGACAAATGTCTGATACAGAAGGGTTCCAAATCATTTACTCAGATGCTCCACTCTCGAGAGAGAACACAACTTCCTGCTTTTTTTTTTTTTAAGTTTATTTAGTTTTGAGAGAGAGAGACAGAGAGAGAGAGACACACAGCATGAGCAGGGGTAGGGCAGACAGAAAGGGAGGCACAGAATCCGAAGCAGGCTCCAGGCTCTGAGCTGTTAGCACAGAGCCTGATGTGGAGCTCAAACTCACAGACCACAAGATCATGACCTCAGCCGAAGTCAAGAGCCGAAGTCAAGAACCAAAGTCAACAGCCGGACATTTAACCGACTGAGCCTCCCAGGAGCCCCCATAACTTCCCACTCCTTAGCTGTGGGGTGCGCATAGTGACTTCCTTCTGAAGAGTACAGTATGAAAAAGTGGAACAAAGAGTAACCTTACATTGTGGAAACCTGACAAACACTACCTCTACCAAGTAATCAGGGACAGTAATTCATCACATTGATGGCGTAAACCTTTGATATATGATGAAAATGGAACTTTACCTCTGTGATCTTCCTTCAAAAAATATATTACTACAGTCTAATCATGCAAAAAACAGCAGATATGAGAGACATTCTACAAAATACCTGAGTACCCCTCAAAACTGACAAAGTCAATGAAAAGAAGGAAAGTATGAGAAACTATCACAGCTTTAGAAGATAGAACTACTAATGTAATGTGGTCTCCTGGGTAGCATCCTGGAACAGAAAAAAAATACATTAAATAAAAACAGAAAATCTGAACAAAGCATGAGTTTAGTTAATAACAACATACCAATATTGGTTCATTAACTGTAACAAATGTACCATACTAACTAATGTAAGATGCTAATAACGGGAAGCTGACTGTGGTGTTTGGATGCTCCTAGTACTGTCTTCGCATTTTTTCTGTTATAAAGAATAAAGTTTACTTTTAAAATCTATTTCCAAAAAGTGAACACTATCAAGAGGAAGATGTCAAAGCTTCAAATTATCTCTAAGATATTTTAATATACAAAGTCTAGCACTTAACCCAAAATAATGACACACATGAGACAAAATCAAGAGGAAAAAAATATGAAAACAGGGGCGCCTGGGTGGCTCAGTCAGTTAGGCGGCCGACTTCGGCTCAGGTCATGATCTCACGGTCCGTGAGTTCAAGCCCCACGTCGGGCTCTGTGCTGACAGCTCAGAGCCTGGAGCCTGTTTCAGATTCTGTGTCTCCCTCTCTCTGACCCTCCCCTGTTCATGCTTTGTCTCTCTCTGTCTCAAAAATACATAAACGTCAAAAAAAAATATGAAAACAGAAAGAAACTCACAGGAGATCCAAATGACAGAATTATCTGAGAAGTATGGCAAAAGAATTAATATTTCTAAGGAATTAATACAATAGATGTTGAACTTGGGCAGAAAATGGGGAATTACATTAAACAATCAAATAGACATTCTAAAACTAAAAATGCAATAATGGAAGCTTAGATTCGAAGATGGATTAACAGGAGATTGAAGAGTTGAAGAGGCACGCTGAGTTAGTGCCCTCTGGGAAAACTGGGAACCAGGCCCTTCAAGGCCGCTGTGAATCAGGGAATTTTCAAAAGAAAAGAGGCATTATTAAATCCTAAAGAATAAGACTGCCTTCCTCGGAGGAGAAAGGAAGTAACTAACCTGGGATATGGCTTTCACTAGTTCAACAGTCATCTCTGCCTTCCCTTCCTGGCTTCTCTCTTGGAGAACGGCAGTGTCCCAGAGGACAGGGCTGGAGGGACAGAAAGGGGAGTGAGAAGGTGAGGCTTGCTCTGCACTCTCAGAATCATAAGCCTGAAAATTGTCTTCCTCTTCTTCCTCCCTGCTCTCCGTGATTCCTCCGTCCAAATAACCCGGAGATTCCAGGCACCCTGCGGCCACAGAGGACCGTAACTTACAAATGTCTCTCTTACGCTCAAGGCCCTAAATTTAATGTTTTTCCTAAAAGTTGCCTTCCTATTTTTTTGGCCTTATTTTTATAGGTAAGAGGCAGACCTTTCCCTTGTTGTATCTCTGCTTCATGCTTTGACATGGTCTACAGTCTGAAAATCTGACTCCTAAGTGCACCGGAGGCCCTCCGCCCAAACCCCCACAGGCTTCGCCTGCCTCCCTCCATGGGACAGTGGTCCCTTTAGCGTCCCATTCTGCCAGCTTCACTCTCACCTCCGCCTTCGGTCCCTTCGTGTGCCCTCCTTTTTGGCACCCAGAACTGAGGGTGTCTCCTTCTCCGGTCAGTCACCCCACCTATTGCTTTTTACTGGAATTCTTGAACGGGGAGCAGGGAATTCTGGTCTAGGAGTGTCACCTGAGCAACACACAATACCAAATCCCAACACACATCAAGAAGGTCGTGCTATCCACCTTCCCAGTAGTGTCCCCCTACACGTCAGTCACTCGGGGCCAGCTCTGAGCATACAGGGTGACGCGCCAACACGGACACGGGATCTCACCCACTTCCTGACCACAGAGGACAGAATCCCAAGAACCCACATCCCGAGGAAGGCACCTCAAATGCGGTCACATACACCACGGTCCCAGAGAGGCCCTGCAAGCCTTCAGGGGACAATGGACGCTTCACGTGGTCTCCTCCCTGCTCGCTTTGGTCTCACACACAACCACACCACTAGGTTTCTTCTCACACACAAACATGATGGTCTCTCCCACTCGAGGCTCACTCGCGCACGTGGGCACATGCACACACACACACACACACACACACTCTCTCTCAGTGGACTCCTTCAAAGACTCCTGGGTTCCTGTCACATGCAGGTACTGTTCAAAAACAAAATTCAACTGGGTAAAGTGTAAATTTCTAATTGGCTCCATTCATCCTGCAAGTGGAGGGGAGCTCCGACCAGTTGTACAAAACCGGTGTTTCAATGGGAAGGAGGTGGGGCAGGACTTTATCAGAAAAAAAGGGAAAGGACTGTTTCAGGTGTAGGGGGAATGGCCGGGGGTCTCACACAGATGACCTCTTCTTCCTTTGTGGGAGGGAGAGGGCCCATGCGACAGACTTCCTCATTGGTACCATCCAGAAAATTCTTGACTGGCCAGTTAAAACTCCATTTCGGGTAGGCTGAACCTGCAATTAGGTTGGGTATTAACTGCCCATCTGGGGACTCGGCCTAAGTGGTGCCAACTTGGGCCCGGGGCTTTCTTTTTAACATGACACAAACACACCCTGCTCTCTCCAGTTGTCACTGCGCCCCTCCCCCCGCATCTCACACACACTAAATACGGAATGCCCGCTCTCACACTCAGACACACACACACACACTCGTACCTCATAGGCCAAACACACATACTGCAGTCTCACACACTCACACCCACATGCTCTTGGCACCTCATGCTTTCTCTCACACACACACCTCGCACCATCTCGGGCAGCTCACACTCTCACACACACACACACACACCTCTCACCGTCTCTGGCAGCTCACACTCATCCCACTCAGTCTCTCCTCGAGGCTCGCACGAGAGGTCACTTTCCACACGCTCGCACCTCACTTGTCTCACACACCCGCCAGCATACCCCTGTCGCGCCGGCCTCGCGGGTCCCGTTGGCTCCACGCGCGCGCACACCCCGCCCCCCGGCCTCTCTGCGTCCCGCACACGCCCCCGCCCCGCAGCCTCGGCCTCCGCGCACCCGCCTCGCGGGCCTCTGGGAAATGTAGTCGGCACGGGGGATGCTCCGCAGCGGCGTCCGGACTTAGGCTCCGCCGTCGCGGTCAGGGCGGCCCGCCCCGCCTGCCTGGCCCCCGGCCTCCGACTCCTGACCCGCCGGAACAGCCCACCGGTCTCCGCCCGGAAACCACCGCTCTCAGCCGAAGCGCCTCAGTGGCAAACGACCGGGCTCCGAGCGCGCAAGCGGCGAAACTCCCGAGGCTGGCGGAGCGAGGGGGCGGAGCCCGAGCAGCGGGGGGAGGGGCGGGGCTTGGCGGAGGGGCGTGTCCTTCTACTCGGGGAGGAAGCAGAGCGCCGAGCGTACACGCCTCCTTCCAGCGCCTCCGTGCTCGGAGGGCGTGGCCCGGGGGGGTCTGGGCCGTGGCGGAGTTGGACGGAAGAGTGCGCAGGGGCGCGGCACGCGCGTTTCCCCTCCCCTGGCTTGGAGACCGGAAGCGTCCCTAGTTACCTGGTCACACGTGCTGTCTTACCGCGCGGCAGCCGGCTCCCTGGCGCGTTCCGGGCAGGTTTGCTATGCGGCGCCTTGTCCGTGTGAGCGCGGGGTGGCTCCGGGCTTGGCCCGCGAGCCTGGCTCGTGGGGGCGTGGTTTTCTTCCTGTGCTAAGGGAAGAACAGCGTCCGGGAACTCCGGCTGCGTCCTATCACCAGTGTGACGACGACGACGACGACAAATTAGTAAATGTCTCTCCTGGCAGGCGTGTCAGTCAGTATTCTTACTGTTCGGAAGCAGTCTCTGCAGCCAGACTGCCCCTGACAGTGGAAGCGGCCCCTGCAGTCGGGGGAGACTAAGAAAACTATAGGAGAAGTCATGCAGGGGGACACAGCAGGGAAAAAACAGGCAAAATTCCCTGGCCTCTTAATTAAGATCTGACTTTTAAGTGAATGAGCAAAATAAATGGTATATGTAAATGAATTAGTAAAATAAATAGTATATCGAATGGTGGGAAAGGCTATGGAGAAACAGCAGGGAAGGGGGATAGAGTGGAGGAAATTAGACTGTTTACTGTGGAGAAAAGAGGAGTGAAAAAGGAGGGAAGGTATCATCCATAATCCCACAACTCAGAACTACTGCGAACACAATTAACATTTGTAGCTTGTAGCTTAAAACATATTTTCCTTTCACACCCCGGTTGAGATCTCTATATGTAAATAAACAATTTAGAAAAATGGGACCGTAATGGTACATAATTCCGGTAACATTTTCCTCCATTATATGGTGAACACCTTTCTATATCACAAAGCATTCTTCTTTAGTCCATTTTTTTTAGTTCAATTTTTAATAATTGCAACGTTAGAGGTGCCTGGGTGGCTCAGTCGGTTAGGCATCTGACTTTGGCTCAGGTCATGATCTTGTGGTTCGAAGGTTCGAACACTGGATCAGGCTGTGTGCTGACAGCTCAGAGCCTGGAGCCTGCTTTGGATTCTTTCTCTCTCTCTCTCTCTCTCTCTCTCTCTCTCTCTCTCAAAAATAAACATTAAAAAATAAATAAAATAATTGCAATGTTAAAATTACTGATTGCCACAAATAATTTGAGAAAAGTGCTCAAAATCTTGAATACTAAGCAAATTCTTAGTATACTTCTAGCTCAAGTCTTGGCCAACTGACCCTCCTGTCGGTGTAGCGTGGATGCTTGATGAGTAAGTGTCATTCATTTCTGGGGTCATAGATGCTCAGATTTGTGAGGGTATATGAACCACAGAGAATTGCATACTGTTATTTGTTACTGGAGAACTACAGAAAGCATTAGGATTAGAAAACAATATATTCTACTACCCAACATCTTGGTCTACCCTCCAGAGATTCTGGCATCCAACTATCTGGGCCAATTCTGCAGAAAAAAATATAAACTCTGCACAAAATAGGAAAAACAGTTACCTGAAAGCACCAGAGAGTTACCAAAAGAGGCAACAATTGAAAACATAATGACCACAATTTTCTCAATTTGATGAAAGCATAAAACTGCAGATTCAAAAAGTTGAGTGTGCTGGGGAATCCTGGGCAGAGAGGGGACTCAAAACTTTTACAGTTGGATTCAGAAGCCCTAGTGTGTAGTAGCCCCATGGCAGGAGGCAGTGCTGGGTGCTGAAAATGGGGGGGGAGGGGGGGGAGGGGAAGTCTCCTCATTGAGTCCTCCATCCAGACTACCCTCTCCTTCCCTTACTGCTTGCCCTTTCTCAAACTCCCATCAAAGAACAGCTAATCTCCTGGCAGCTTCTGCATTTCCGTAGGAAAAATAAAGTGCCCAAATTCAACTGATAGGATGTAAGCAATGTTTGCAAGGGGGATTAAAGCTAAAGTGATCTTGATCTAGCGTATAATGAGAAAACAGCAACATCTAGCCATCTAATGTCCTTTCGTCATGCTTTGTGATTGCTATTGTACTTGTTAGTTTATATATTTACTCATTTATCTGTTTATTGTCTCTCTTCCTAGTGTGTGTGTTCTACGAAGATAGTTCTGTTTGTTTTACTTCTGTTTAGAACACTTCCTAGCATAAAGTGGTACTCAATAAATAGGATGAATTTTTTAAACTGATGTGTTCTAACACAGGAAACAAAAGATGTTGGCAGGGATGTGAGAAGGGAACCCTCTAACACTTACTGTTGGTGGGAATGCAAACTGGTGCAGCCACTCTGGAAAACAGTATGCAGGTTCCTCAAAAAGTAAAAAATACAATTACCCTACAGCCCAGTGAAGGATCCAAAAATACTGATGTGGTGTATATATACAATGGACTGTCAACCATCTAAAAGAATGAAATCTTGCCATTTGCAAGAGCTAGAGTGTATTATGCTAAGCGAAATAAGTCAGTGATAGAAAGACAAATACCAGGGGCGCCTGGGTGGCTTAGTCAGTTGAGGGTCCAACTTCAGCTCAGGTCATGATCTTGCAGTTCGTGAGTTCGAGCCCCGCATCGGGCTCTGTGCTGACAGCTTGGAGCCTGGAGCCTGCTTCCGATTCTGTGTCTCCCTCTCTCTCTACCCCTTCCCCGCTCATGCTTTGTCTCTGTCTCTCAAAAATGAATAAACATTAAAAAAAGAAAGAAAGAAAGACAAATACCATATGATTTCACTCATATGTGGAATTTAAGAAACAAAAACACAGGAAAATAAAAGGAGAGAAGGGTCAAACCATAAAACAGATTCTTAACTATAAGAGAACAAACAGGGTTGCTAGAGGGGAAGTGGGTGGGGGATGGGCTAAATAGGTAATGGGTATTACTTGAGATGAGCACTGGGTGTTACATTTAAGTGATGAATCACTAAATTCTACTCCCGAAACCAGTATTACACTATATGTTCACTCATTTAAATAAAAACTTAAAAAAATAATAAAATAAAAATTGATGTGTTCTATGTGTATTCTAAATGCCCACAAAGGACCAAAAGAGCTTGTCCGATGCGGAGATCACCCCATGTAGAGATGACTCCTGTCCCCTCGCGGGTGAGCTAAAGAAAACAAAATGAAATCCCTGGATGAAAGAAAAAAACGGACGCATTAGAGAAAACAATGTGCTGAGAGACTTGTTTCACAGTACAGCAGCGCCACCTGCCGGACAAGGCGCCAAATACAACAGCTCCATCTCCTGGGAGCTGAGCTTTCTCGCAAGGCGGCCTGGGGATTCCCCCCTTCCCCACGCCCCATCCCCATTCCAAGGCCACTTAGACTGAATGGTTAGCAAGCGAGGGACGCAACAGGCTTTGCCGGCCAGAGGCCAGAGGAAAATAGTCCATTCAGGAGTGGAGCCAACCTGGCCCTAGCGTTGTCTCAGTTTTACGTGAAGGAGTGGCAGACACCCTTTCAGGGAAGCTTTATCCTTCTCCCTAAAGATCCAGTAGCTCAGTGGGGATTTTGAATCGCAGAGGTCCCCCCCCCCCAAGTGCCTGGGTGCAATTCATTGATGGTTCAGCTAGGTGAAAGCGTATGGTATCTGTCAATGGTGGCATCTACCCAAACCTCTGCAGTAGGGTCAGGTGACAGAACAGGCCCGGAGGAAAGCCATCAGCCTTGCCTCGGACAAAACTCTAAGGACTAGACCTCACAAAACATTAAGAATCTGGAGGAGCAGTGACCTACTTACTACCCAGGCAGGATATAAAAGAAAGGGCAACTAGTTCTACAGGTAATTTTACAGAATTTAAAAATCACAGCAGTTGAGGGGTGCCTGGGTGGCTCAGCCGATTAAGCAGCTGACTTTGGCTCAGGTCATGATCTCGCGGTTTATGAGTTCAAGCCCCAGGTCCAGGCTCCTTGCTGACAGCTCAGAGCCTGAAGCCTGCTTCAGATTTTGTCTGTCTGTCTGTCTATCTCTGCACCTCCCCCACTCATGCTCTCTCTCAAAAATACACATTCAAAGAGTGAATGAACAAATCAATGAATGAATGAACAAATAAATAAATAAAATAGTGAGAAGAGAAAGGGGTGGAGATATTTACAGGAGTACAGATACCAAATTGAGGCCCTTGCAGGCCATGTCAGAGACTTGAATCCTCTCCTGTGGTTGACAGGGAGCCACCAAAGGCTTCTGAACGGGGCACAGACACGATGACTTCTGCATTGTCCTGGTGGCAGGATGGAGCTGGGGGAAGAGGCAGGTAAGTCAGCCAGACAGCAAGCTCATTTCCTGGCACCCTCTGCCCTTTGTGTCCAGGGAAGACTGGCATGATTTGTCTACATTCAGTTCCACCATACACCATCAAGTTCACAATCTAAAGCCAATCTCATGGTCAACATTTGCACGCAAGAAAATAAAAGGTGACAGTTCCCAGGCGAATGTTCAGAACTAGGCTACCTGGTGTAGAGTGCCCACTCATTGGTGACCTGGCTCTCCCATTACGTAGAGGAACACATGCTCTTTCCCCTTCACAGCTGCATCTGCAGATCCTCCAAGGAAGGTTTGGCTTGCTGAGGTAGGCAAATGCAGAAGGTGTGATTTTTCTTCTCTTGTTTGGGGGCGGGGAGACTTAAGAGTTTTTTTTAATGGTTTTTAAAAATATTTATTTTTGAGAGAGAGAGAACACGACCAGGGGAGGGGCAGAGAGAGAGGAAGATAGAGAATCCGAAGCAGGCTCCTCACTGCCAGGGCAGAGCCTGATGTGGGACTTGAACCCACAAACCATTAGATCGTGACCTGAGCCAAAATCGGATGCTTAAGCGACTGAGCCACCCTGGCGCCCCACTTTTTAAAATTGTGGTAAAATATACATGAAATTTACCATGTTCGCCATTTTTAGGTGTGCAACTCAGTAGCATTAAGCACATGCACAAGCAGTACAACCAAGTGAGGTGTCTCCAAGGAATGCAAAGTGGTTTGGATACCTGAAAATCAAGCAACATAATTCACATTAAACAACTCAAAAAATTAAAAACCAGATGATCATTTCAATAGATGCAGAAAAGCTTTTTACAAAATGTAACATCCAACCCAAATAAAAACTGTGAGGAAACTAAGAAAGAAGGGAACTTAAACAACCTGATTAAAAAAAAACAATTTTCAAAACAAGCTAATTTAATATATAATGATAAAAAAAACTGGATGCTTTCCCCCCAAAATCAGGAGCAAAGATGTCCTCTCTCACTTCTACTTACTACTGTAGTAGAGGCTTCATCCAGTACAGTAGGAAAAATAAATAAGACATCCAAATGGGAAAGAAAAGAGTAAAATTGCCTTTATTTGAAGAAGAGCAGATCACCGTAGATTGAACAAGCTAATGTACCAAAACAACACAAACCCAACGAGAACAACCAAGTTTAGTATGGTTGTGAGATACCAGATGGCTACACAAACATCCACTGTATTTCTATATACCAGCAATGGTCAGAAGCTGACATTTTAAGGGAAATAGAATAATAAATATGAAATATGTAGGGAATAATGTAGGGAATAATATGTATGGAATAATGCCAGATCTATTAACTGAAAACTACAAAACAGCATTTAGAGAAATGAAAAGTCTGGTAACTTCTGTCTTGCACTCTTGGGTGCTCTGATGTGCCCGTGAGAAGTCCAGCTATTCTGTCCAGACCACAAGGTGGGGGGGGGGGGGGGAAGTCAGGGGCAGGGGTTCTGGGGCTGCATGGCTGAGAGTGGCAGCAGCAGCGGACAATGGAAACAGAGCCTCCATAGTCATGGTCCCAGCCACTCCAGCTTTGTGTCAGACGTGTTAAAGAAGAAGCCATCCTGGATGTTCGGTCCTGGCAGGGATCACATAGATGGGAGATCAGACACCTATCCCCCAGATACAATATGAATGCTTCACACACAGAATCAGGAGAAATGTATAAAAGAAACAAAAAATGGTCCTTGCTCTGGCTCCAATGATTTGGGGTGGACTTTTAAGAAGCAATAAATAATCGAGGCAACGTGATTCAGGAAACCACAGAAGGGTGCTATATCACCTCATCTACTTCCACTGTAAAAGTTTAGCAACCCCCCCCCCACCACCACACACACACAAAACACTTTCTTCTGCCGTGTCAACCCAATGAACATCAAGTGCCCCATGGTGGCAGAAATACACATTTTCACATTTTTCCAAATGTTAAATTATTTTTAAAATAACTTTTTATTATTATTTTTTTAAAACTTGGTTTAGGGACACCTGGATGTCTCAGTTGATTAAGCATCTGACTCCTGATCCTGGCTCAGGTCATGATCTCACAGTGTGTGAGTTCGAGCCCTGCATCAGGCTCTGTGCTGATAGTACGGAGCCTGCTTTGGATTCCCTCCATGTCTCTCTCTCTCTCTCTGGCACTATGTTTGGGCGCCATTTTTAGGATGCAGAACCATCAAGAAGTAACTTCTTGTTCTTTCATGTTGTATAATGTTTAACATTTTCCCATTTGAGGGGAGCTCTCCATTGTGTCTGAACTTGGTAGGATAAATGTCTTCCCTGTTAAAAGCAAAAGCCAAGAGATGATCTCTTGCCTATTCTCTGGCAGTTAAGACAGAAGCACCGTGATCTTGGTTTCAAGATACCGAACGTGAAGTGACACAGACCGAGGACCAGTAAAGTTTCACTTGTAAAGCACTATTGCTCATTACTGATGGCACCGTGTAGGCCTTGTGTGGGAGCAAGAGACCAGAGCTGCCCAGATCACGGGGTAATGGCCTCACTTTCTGCTTTTGAACCAGATTTACTTTGGTTCCTCTCCATTTTCAGAAGGGGGTTCCTTACTATTCCATCCATTCAACAAGAACTTGAGACACTGTGAATAAACTGCTTCAGACACAGGATCAGTGTCATTGATGCCACTTGTTACCACGATCTTGACGGACTGTCAAATAACTAGAATGTTAACATTTCCAAGTCCAATTAGCTTTTGTTAATATTCCTCAACATGAATCCACTGATGTTGAGTAAACTATGACTTGCATCTAAAGGTCTTCCCACATTCATGGCAATCAAAGGGTTTTTCACCAGTATAAATCCTCTTATGCTGACAAAGATATGAAGAAGCATTAAAGGCCTTCCCACATGCAGGGCATCCAAAGGGCTTCACTCCATTCTGCATCCTATCCTGCGTAACAAGTGAAGCGTGGTTACTGAAAGTTTTCCCACATACCTGACTTTCACAGGGTCTTTCCCCTGTATGATTCCTCCTATGATTGACCAAATGGCACCTGTAGGTAAAGGCATTTCCAGATTCCTTACATTCATAGTGTTTCTTGCCAGTGTGAAGTCTCCTATGTAGAGTGAGTTGCATGATATGGCAAGAGGTCTTTTTTTCATTCCATACACTGATATAGTTTTTCTCTGTTGCAGACTAGGAGTCTGGAGTTCTCTCTTGTCCAGCAAGAGAGTGGATGCAGAATTGAATACAAGAGAGGCTAATGTCTATATGGGGAGACAAGAGTCCTGAATAGGCGTCCTTTCTCTGAATTTATTAGGATCTTGAAGGCTTACATATGTAATGGACGTGCAGAAAGAAACAATAAAAACCAGTAATAATTAACTCATCAGTGTAAGAGATAAAGGGACTCAAGGGCATGTGGTGTTAGAGGTTAGGGTCAAAGCATAACAACATCTCAGCACCATGCAGACAGCCGTTTCCTGAAGGCACTACATCTGGTTTTCTGACTTTTCTAAGGACTAAGATAAATGGAACATGCTATCCTGAGAATGGTAAGTTAGTCAAGATTCCATTACGGCCTATATATATCATTAGCTGTCCTCAGACACTTTCATCCTGTTAAGGCGGCTTTCTGCCTGATGCTTTTTTAACCCATTTGTGTAAGTGTAGAGAATTCTTAAACCTATTTCCCACATTTCTCCAGTATGAACTCTCTGATGCTCAATCAGGGAAGAGAGACATAGGAAGGACTTCTTACACTTACTACATTCGTAGGGTTTTTCTCCAGAATGAATTTTCTTATGTCTAGTGAGCTGTGAGCTTTGAGTGAAGACATCACTGCAGTCCTTACATTTGCAGGGTCTTTCCCCACTATGAATTCTCCAGTGATCAATCAGGGCTGAGGAATGGCTGAAGGTCTTTCCACATTCATGGCACTCACGGGACCTTTCTCTAGCATGTGTACTCTGATGCTGAGTAAGATGAGTCATCTGGCTGAAGGTCTTCCTACATTCCTGACATTCATATGGTGTCTCAGCTGTGTGGATTCTCTCGTGCTGGTTAAGGTGTGCCGTCTGATCGAAGGTTTTACTACATTCATTACATGTATAGGGTCTCTCTCCTGTGTGGATCCTCTGATGTTGAACGAGAGTGGATCGACAGCTAAAGGACTTCCCACACTTACGGCACTGGTGGCACTTGTGAAGAATTTTGATAAGCGATAAGGTGCGTATTGGTGCAGGAAGTTTTTGCATGTTCTTTACATGGGTTGTTCATACTTTTCATCACTGTTTCATGTTGGAATGTATCTTCTTTAGTAGTCTTCCTTAGAGATAATTCCTTGCTACTCCCCACTGAAGTAGATAGCGAACGCAAATTTCACACCTTTTATGAGAAGTGAATGGTCACAGAGGTTGCTGCTGACGCTCTGGGCGAACAATGGAAGGGTTACGTGGTCCAAATCCACGGAGGGAATGACAGACAAAGCTTCTCCATGAAGCAGGCTGTCTTGACCCATGACAATATCCACTTGCCATTGAGTAAGGGGTGTTCCCGTTACAGACCCAAGAGGACTGGAGAAAGAAAGTACAAATCTGTTCAGGGTTGCACTGTGGCTACCAATCTGGGTGTTCTCAACTTAGTCACTAGAAACAAGGCGGAGAAGGATACTCCTGGGCTCACTGATACTACCATGCCTTGCCGCCTGAGGCCTCAGAGAGCAAGCAGAATCAGCAAATTTTTCAATCTCTCTAAAGATGATGATGTTCAGGGCGCCTGGCTGGCTTGGTCGGAAGAACATGTGACTCTTGATGTCAGAGTCATGAGTTCGAGCCCCACGTGGGGTGTAGAGATTGCTTATAAACAAACTTAAATTTAAAAACCTTTTTACTGTTTTATTTATTTTTGAGACAGAGGGAGACAGAGCATGAGCAGGGGAGGGGAAGAGAGAGAGGGAGACACAGAATCTGAAGCTGGTTCCAGGGTCCAAGCTGTCAGCACAGAGCCTGATGCGGGACTCGAACTCACAAACCACGAGACCGTGACCTGAGCTGAAGTCGGATGCTTAACCGACTGAGCCACCCAGCCATCCCCAAACAAACTTAAATTTAAAAAAAAAGACGATGTTCACTAGTATGTTGTGAGAAAGCCCCTAAAAAAGAGGCGGAGAAACCTAGAACCAAAGTGCCCAACATTCATCATCTTGTTACTCCACATGTACTGCAACATGGATGTCGGTGTATCATTCTCAAGAAATGGCGTACTGAGGAAAGGTAAGGCAGAGGCTGCAGAATATGGTAAACTGTGACCAAGGGAATGAAAGAGGCCAAAGAAAACACCAGATTGCCAAGAGATGGACACTGTCCTCGTGAGAACTTGTATCTCTGAGTCTCATTGAAAATGAGATTTTCTAGGGGCACCTGGGTGGCTCAGTTGGTTAAGCATCCAACTTCAGCTCAGGTCATGATCTCACAGTTCAAGCCCTGTGGGTTCAAGTTCGTGGGTTCAAGCCCTGTGTAAGGCTCTGTGCTGACAGCTCAGAGCCTGGAGCCTGCTTCAGACTCTGTGTCTCCCTCTCTCTCTGCCTCTTGCCTGTTCACGCGCTCTCTCTCTCTCTCTCAAAAATACAGAAACATTTTTAAAAAACGAGATCTTCTAAGAGTGACAAATAAATAACATCAGACATCAAGTCTCAAAAAAACAGGGCCGGCTGGGTGGCTCAGTCAGCTAAGCACTTCGGCTCAGGTCATGATCTCGCGGTTCATGAGTTTGAGCCCTGTCTCAGGCTCCATGCTGTCAGTGTGGAGCCTGCTTGGGATTCTCTCTCTCTCCATCTCTCTCTAAATAAATAACCTTAAAAAAATAGATTTATGTGCATATGGATATGTATCTTAGAATATACCTTAGGATAGGATATCCCATCTGTCCCCTAATAGGGCCTAGAAACAATAACACCCAAGCAGTAATGAGCACACTCAACCCCCACTCAGCTCCACCCTTTGGTTTCTAAGTTCCATTCAAGGAAAGGAAAGGAAAGGAAAGGAGAGGGGAGGGGAGGGGAGGGGAGGGGAGGGGAGGGGAGGGGAGGGGAGGGGAGGGGAGGGGAGGGGAGGGGAGGGGAGGGGAGGGGAGGGGAGGGGAGGGGAGGGGAGGGGAGGGGAGGGGAGGGGAGGGGAGGGGAGGGGAGGGGAGGGGAGGGGAGGGGAGGGGAAGAAAGAAAAGAGAAAAAAGAAAAGAAAAGAAAGAAAGAAGGAAAGAAAGAAAGAAGGAAAGAAGAAAGAAAGAAAGAAAGAAAGAAAGAAAGAAAGAAAGAAAGAAAGAAAGAAAGAAAGAAAGAAAGAAAGAAAGAAAGAGACGGATCAAAATAAATCCCAGGACACCATGGAGAAGTAGAGACCCCAGGGGTGGGTCCGGGAAAGTACAAAATGTGCCTGGATCATCTTGTGGTGCTAGAAGGTAAGGAAGTGCTCATAAAATAATGGGGCATGTCTAAAACACACAGGAACCAACCCGATGGTGCTCCCAATAGCTAAACCAGGGACAGCTTGGGCAAAACAAATGAGGGCTTCCTCTCAAGATACTTATTAATTAGGGACTAAAATAGTAACTTCACAGTGGAGAGACCTGTCAGACTTCCCCTCAACCATGTTATCAAAGCCAATCTTTCCCAGTTGACGTCATGTACCACGTGACATGATGTTCTTAGGAGGACTCATGACTTCTGTGGTCTTCAATTCCAAAATGAATAACTTCAATCTAATCATGGGAAAACATCAGACCTACCTAAGTTGAAGGTCATTCTATAAAATAACTGGCCTTAACTCCTCAAAAAGTATCAAGGTCATGAAAGACAAAGATCTATGGCAGTGTCATCAATTGGAGACTCGGAAGACACACCAACTAAATAAATGCAATATACATTGGATCCTTCAACAAAAAAAGTACACAAGTGGGCAAACTGGCCAAATGAGAATAAGGTCAATAGATAAGCTAACATTATTTTATCAATGTCGATTTCATGTATGGAAGATGTTAACTTCAGGTGCAGCTGGATGAAGGGAACATGGGAGTTGTGTACCATTTTTGCAACTTTTCTCTAAGTTCAAAGGTATTTCACAATAACGTTTTTAAAAAGGGAAATGTTAATACAAAGACTGAGGAAATGTCAGATTAAAAGAGTCTAAAGAGACACGACGCTTCAATACAGTATATGCCACCCAATTTTCTGGATTTTTTTTGGTTTTTTGTTTTGTTTTGTTTTTTGTATATATAAAAGGCATCATGAGGATAACCAACCTCGGATTAGATGACAGAATTATATCGACATGAACTGATTTTAATAACTTCACTTTTAATTTTGATAGCTGTGTAAGGAATTCACACTGGATAGATACTAAGGAGGGCACTTGTTGGGATGAGCACTGAGTGTTGTACATAAGTGATGAATCACTGAATTTTACCCCTGAAACCAATATTACACTATATGTTAACTCACTAGAATCTAAATAAAAATTTGAAATAACAACAACAAAAACCAAAAAGAAAAAAAGAAATTCACAATGAAATACTTAGGTTAGGGGCGCCTGGGTGGCTCAGTCGGTTGAGCGGACGACTTCGGCTCAGGTCACGACCTCGCGGTCAGTGAGTTCGAGCCCCGCGTCGGGCTCTGTGCTGACAGCTTGGAGCCTGGAGCCTGTGTCGGATTCTGTGTCTCCCTCTCTCTGACCCTCCTCCGTTCATGCTCTGTCTCTCTCTGTCTCAAAAATAAATAAACGTTTAAAAAAAATTTTTTTTTAAAAGAAATACTTAGGTTAAGTAGAGGAGCATCAAGTTGGCAACTTACTTTCAAATGTTTAAAAAAATAATACGAATATAGAGAAATATATGGATTAAGCAAAGGTAGTAAAAGGGTAACATTCAACGAACTGGAATGAAAGGATAAGGGAATTCTTTGTACTTTTCTTGTACCATTTTTTAAAATTTGAAGATGTGTCAAAAAGCAAAATTATCATCATCACCATAAATCATGTAACCCACCGATGACTGCACTGGGAAGCTTATTCAATTTTCTGATTGCCATCAGATAAACTACTTTAGTCAGCTATGAAAAGCACAGCCTAGGAAACACAGTTAACAATATTGTAATAACCTTGCATAGTTAACACCGGATGGTAACTATACCTATTGTGGCAAAAGCGACATCACATACAGAATTGTTTAATCAGTATGTGGTACACCTGAAACTAATATAACACTGCATGTCAACCATAATTCAACTTTGAAATTTAAATTAAAGAGGTACTTTAGTCAGAGTTTGCTACTCTACTACTTCTACCTGGTTCTATTTCTAGACCTCACAGAAAAAAGCAGCAACTTAAATACTTTTTACCAGAGCCACAATTCCACACATCTCTGCAACCATCTCCTCTCCAGGCAAAAATACACAGGTTTTTCTACCCCTTCTCATGAGACATAGTTTCCAGACCCTCAATCATCTTGGCTTCCCACCTTAGTGTATGTTCCAGTTTATCAAAATCCTTCAGAAAATGTTGCTCCCAGTATCAAATTCAATCCTTTGATGGTCTGTCATTACGGGATATAGGAGGACTATGAACTTTCAACTAAACACCATGGGGTGATGGAAAAGGAGGAATCCTCAGAGTCTGCCAGATGTGGTGGGAACCCCAGCTGGCACGACTCCCACCCGGAATCACTCAGCTCACACTGCAAGGAAACAACTTCAGATACACTGGGACAAAGTCATTTGCATCTCATCTTTCTTTTTACCATTTTAGTCCTTTCCTACTTCTTGTCTTCACATCTTTCCCTCTTTGCTTCTATCCTTTATTTTTAAAAGGGGTGGTGCCATCAAAGTAAAAAAAAAAAAAAAAAAAAAAGGTATGGATGAGAAAGTGATTCAGCCAGGTATTAAGTTTCCCATAGCAACTTTCCTTACAGAAATTAGGTACATGGAAGGGCACCTCAGTGGTTCAGTCGGTTGAGGGTCCGACTCTTGATTTCGGCTCTAGTCATGATCCCAGGGTTGTGGGATTGAGCCCCACATCAGGCAGCATGCTAAGCATGGAGCCTAAGATTCTCTCTCTGCCTCTACCCCTCTCCCCTGCTCGTTCCCTCGAGAAGGAAGGAAGGAAGGAAGGAAGGAAGGAAGGAAGGAAGGAAGGAAGGAAGGAAAGAAAGAAAGAAAGAAAGAAAGAAAGAAAGAAAGAAAGAAAGAAAGAAAGAAAGAAAGAAAGAAAAGAAAGAAACATTAGGTATATGGAGTATTTCTAATTCATAAATAAGCCAACAACTTGATTAAAAAAACTTTTCTGAAGGTATAAGGAATGCTCTAGAGGAAGAGCGCTGGACACTTTGGGCATAAATGGAAACAGGTCTGCCTACCCAGAGGTCACCCAGGAAAGCTAGACAGCAGGTGAGAAGATGAACTGCTGGAGAGTTTCTGGGCTGGAAAATAAAATCCTCAATACATTGAGGAGCGAGAGGACCTGCAGTGTCATGGCACTTTTCTCAAGGTCATTATTCTTCCGTAGGGTTTTTGGACCAAGAGTAAGAAAGAGACATTTTACCACATGAACTTGTGATACTGCTAATGAAAGAACTTGAGAATGAAGTAAAATAGTTTTCAGCTATTAATACAAAGGACACCTCACTAACAGGGAGCTGGGAGGCCAGCAGGGGGAGCCATCAAGCCCCACCACTCCTGGTCAACTGCAGGCCTAAAAGGAAAAGAGGGACCTTGCGCGTGGATACCACTTTACAATCCCAACAGGTGGAAGGAAGGTTTCCCTCCTCCCGGACCAACAGCCCAGCCAAAGAGAAGCCACTACACTTCCAACTCCAAGTGTATTCCCATGGACTTTTTGTTTATACAGCCTTCCCAACTCTCCCCTTCCTGTCTTTCTTCTCCCTTCCTCACCTTTGTTCTCTGGACTTGCCTGTGGTTTTGCCCCTAACATAACTGAATTTTATTTTTAAGGGAGCGTTAGGCAAGTAATAAATCAGAATATTTGTTAAAATTAAATTAGCTTCATTAAAGAATGAGGCATTACCATACACGCCTAAGAGCCGTCCATATTTTAATAAAGTATTTTTAAAAATAAAAACCTCTGGGGCGCCTGGGTGGCTCAGTCGGTTGAGCCTCTGACTGGCTCGGGTCATGATCTCATGGTTTGTGAGTTCGAGCCCCATGTCGGGCTCTGTGCTGACAGCTCGGAGCCTGGAGCCTGTTTCGGATTCTGTGTCTCCCTCTCTCTCTGCCCCTCCCCTGCTCATGTTCTGTCTCTCTCTGTTTCAAAAATAAATAAAACATTAAAAAAATTTTATAAAAAAGTAAAAAATAAAAATAAATAAAAATAAAAACCTCTGAAGTGAAATTAGAGAAAGACAAAAATCATGACTTCACTCATATGAGGACGTTAAGAGAAAAAACAGATGAACATAAGGGAAAGGAAACAAATAATATAAAAACAGGGAGGGGAACAAAACTGAAGATACTCATAAATATGGAGAACAAACTGAGGGTTGCTGGAGGGGTTGTGGGAGGGGGGATGGGCTAAATGGGTAAAGGGCACTAAGGAATCTACTCCGGAAATCATTGTTGTACTATATGCTAATTTGGATGTAAATTTTAAAAAATAAAAAATAAAATAAAATAAAAATTTAAAAATCCTAAAAATAAATAAATAAATAAAAATAAAAACCTCTGTCCCTGGAGACAGAACAGACAAGACAGGCCACACATAACCTCCTACACACTGATGACCACGGACTTTGATATTGTCAGCCCATGAATGTCCGAAAAAGAACCAGGATCAAACTAAGTGGGGTCTAGGCCCAACAGGAAATTCAGGAGGGCTCCAGGGAAGAATCAGAACGAGCGGCGAGCTCTCTGCAAGTGCAATTCCGTGTGTGTTCTGTGGTTGCTCGGGGGGCCACAGCTTCACTCCTCTGTGCCCGCGTCAACCCCACACTAAACAGTAATAGCGGGAGTCTCGTAACCGAGATAAGCCCTCTGCATGTCCTCTTTTTAATCAGCACAGCTGCCATAAAACAGATTTCACTTTCCGCATCTGACAGATTTAAGTGCCACGGTCGATTCTGAAAACCCAGGTCTGGCGGACAGGACAGGGCAGAGGAGGGGAGAAGAGGGGAGGAGAGGGGAGAGGAGGGGGAAGGGAAAGAACAGAAAAGAAAAAAGAAAAACCTCATTGCACCATTGCACTTCCAACCAGGTCCCTGCTGACTTCAGGCTGAGCACCATTCGAGGTATTCAACCCTGGGACACGAGGAGCCGCTCAGGACGTCCACTCTGCACGTGAGCAAGCCGGGCTCCCAAAGACCAAACGAGGTGCGAAAAGCCACACGGCCCCTCTGAGGCTCCACGAGCGGCCCAAGCGACACCCACACTGCCGCCTCAGGGGCCAGCTGGCGCACGAGCAGACCGCCGGCACGCCAACGAGACACCTAGTCCCACACCCCTGCGGCGACCCCCAGAAGCAGCTAGCAGGGGTGCTCCCCCAAGAGACCCTGCCCCACGCCGCCGGGGAGCCCCAGCTGCAACTCCAGAACGCCTCAGCTACCCCAGACAGCGGCCGCATAGTACTCCCTGCGCCTGCTCAGCACCCCCTCCCACGCGCCTTTGGGCACTAAGCCACGCCCCCCTCCAAACGACCGAACGCACGCGTGTTCCGTCACTCGCAACCACCTTCCCTCCATTCGCACATCCCGGAGACCCAACGCGCTGAGGCCCCGCCTCCGCTGTCGGCAGTAAACATGCGCGTCTACTCTTGGAAAACTCCCGCATCCATCACTGCCCGAGACTCGGGGACAGGAGACCATTCTCTTTTGGATAGGAGGTTCTGGCTCTTTACTAACGCAGACACTCACGACTCTACATCCGTCCCTCGCTACCGACACCACCGCCTCTAGCTGGCCAGGACCGCGCTGCCTTCAGGGCTCTGGGACTACGGTGGTGGAACTGCGCATGCACACACCGAGGCCAAGCGGCTCCCGGAAGCCACCGCGGCAGGCACGTGGGCGGTGCCGGGCGGTGAAGGGATACTTCCGGTCTGTGTGGCTCCTGGGAGACCTTGGTCGGGTACCTGGCCTTCTCTTCCTCCGTGGTTTGTTTTCCCAACTACGCGCAGTGGAAGGACACGTTTGAGGTTTGGGGCGGGACGGCCAGGGCTAAATCCGCTCATTCTATGTTCAATACAATAAAATTTCCTGAGTGTTGACTTTCTGTGATACAAGCAGATGGTGCGGTGGAGGTGTATCTGAAAAGGACCGTGCAGGGCAGTTACTGGTGGTTGAAACCATAGTGAATCATTGTCTGAGGATTTAATGCAGCCTCGGGCTGTCGGAAAGGACGACGAACCATATGCCCAGCATCCTCAGTTCATCCCTGGCTCGTTCTACATAAACAGCTGAAGATGAAACCCAATGCCTTGGTCCTGTTGCAGGCTCTGATGGAGGCAGATGGGGAGAGATAACACATCTGCAGTCGAAGACACGGTTAAAAAACGAATTACAACTGAGTAAATATCTAATTGGCTTTATTGAATGATTCATGAATCTAGCAGCAAACTAGCAAGCAGGGGAGCCCTGGAGAGTGCCACAAAATGAAAGGTTTTTACAGGAAGGAGGTTGGATTGAGAAAGTTATTAGCAAAAACAAAAACAACAACAACAAAAAAGGGTTGTTCCAGGCAAGGTCATATTCCGTTAGAGGGGTGGACAGGGTCCTATTAGATGGATTCTCTCTTCTTCCTTTGGGGGATGGAGAGGGCTCACATGACAGATTGCTATTGTAGTGGTGACCAGAAAGTTTCTGACAGGTGAACACTGTATTTCTGGGGGACTCCTGGGTGGCTCAGTGGGTTGCACATCTGACCCTTGATTTTGGCTCAAGTCATGATTTAATGGTTCATTAAATTGAGTCCTTGTCAGGCTCCTATCTGACAGCACTGATCCTGTTTGGGATTCTCCCCCTCTCTCTTTCTCTCTGCCTCTCCCCTGCTCACATTCTCTCTCTTTTCATTCCCTCTCTCTCTCTCTATCTCAGAATAGATAAACTTTAGAAAAAAAAACACTATATTTCTCGGATTCGTTGAAAGTGCACTTAGGATAGTTATTAAGCCCCGATTTGGTGACTTAGCCTAAGTGATGCCATTTTAGTGACACCATTTTGGGCCTGTGGTTTTCTTTTTAATAGCACTTTGTCTTCAACGTTTGTTGCTACCTAACAAACTACCTAAAATGCAGTTATCTTTTAAGTCAAAGCTGAGTGAAAGGAGATAGTTTATTCCACATTTCCTAAGAAAACATTTAAGTTCCACATTGTGCATATGTTTAAATGATTCTAAGTTGTTCTTATTTTTTGTGGTTAATAATTACTTTTAAGTATCACATTCTAATTCTACATATGTCATCATACCATTCTTCAGTGGTTTTAAATCAAGTGATTTTAAAATATTTTCCCTTTTTAGTTAAGCTGCCTAAACTCTGGAAGAATAACCAAGCTTGGATAGGCATTTTCTCCTGAATTCCTGAAAAATTATCTTCTAGTTTAAAAAAAAAGTAACAGGTGCACCTGAGTGGCTCAGTCAGTTAAGTGTTTGACTTCAGCTCAGGTCATGATCTCGTGGTTCATGAGTTTGAGTCCCACGTCGGGCTCTGTGCTGACTGCTCAGAGCCTGGAGAGCCTGCTTTAGATTCTGTGTCTCCCTCTGTCTCTGTCCCTCTCTGCTCATGCGCTCTCTCTCTCTCTCCCTCTCTCTCTCTCTCTCTCAGAAATAAACATTAAATTAAAAAAAATTGTGTTTTTTAAAAATTGTATTTATTTATTTATTTTAAACTTATATCCAAATTAGTTAGCATATAGTGCAACAATGATTTCAGGAGTAGATTCCTTAGTGCCCCTTACCCATTTAGCCCATCCCCCCCAATACCACCTCCTGTAACCCTCTGTTTGTTCTCCATATTTATGAGTCTCTAATGTTTTGTCCCCCTCCCTGTTTTTTATATTATTTTTGTTTCCCTTCCCTTATGTTCATCCATTTTGTCTCTTAAAGTCCTCATATGAGTGAAGTATATGATATTTGTCTTTCTCTGACTAATTTCACTTAGCATAATACCCTCCAGTTCCATCCACATAGTTGCAAATGGCAAATTCTTTTTGATTGCCGAGTAATACTCCATTTTATATATATACCACTTCTTCTTTATCCATTCATCCATCGATGGACGTTTGGGCTCTTTCCATACTTTGGCTATTGTTGATAGCACTGCTATAAACATTGGGGTGCATATGTCCCTTCGAAACAGCATACGTGTATCCCTTGGCTAAATACCTAGTAGTGCAATTGCTGGGTCGTAAGGTAGTTCTATTTTTAGTTTTTTGAGGAACCTCCATACTGTTTTCCACAGTGGCTGCGCCAGCTTGCATTCCCATTTTTATTTAAAAAAAAAGGTTTTTTTTGACATTTATTTATTTTTGAGAGAGAGAGAGGCAGAGCATGAACGGGGGAGGGTCAGAGAGAGGGAGACACAGAATCTGAAATAGGCTCCAGGCTCTGAGCTGTCAGCACAGAGCCCGACGCGGGGCTTGAACTCATGGACCGCAAAATCATGACCTGAGCCAAAGTCGGCCGCTTAACCGACTGAGCCACCCAGGTGCCCCTTGCATTCCCATTTTTAATTTTTAAAGTAGTAACAATTATATTACTGATTTTGAAATATTTACATTTTAAAGAGAAACAACTAGAATATTAATTTGGTAGTACTTATGATTTTTTAAATTTATAGTCACAATTAACATGTAGATAAGTATTTGGTACTCAAACACTCAACATTTTTTTTTTTGTAATTTGGGAGGTTGAGGACATATGTAAATTTTGGTTCCTGTTTATATGTTGAGATCATGCAAAGTTTAGAAAAGGAACTGATAATTGCGTCTTTTCAAACTTGGAAATTTGTATCATAGATATTCCCTCTACACTTAATAGTTGGCTAAGTCTTTCTTCTTAAAAACTGATAATAATGGGGCACCTGGGTGGCTCAGTCAGTTGAGCGTAGGACTCTTGATTTCAGCTCAGGTCATGCATGATCCCAGGGTTGAGGGATCGAGCCCCATGTAAGGGGCTTAAAATTCTCTCTCTCTCTCACTCTCTCTCTCCCCCCTCCCCTGCTCACGCTCTCTCTAAAATAAAATAAAAAAATACCTGATTTTTTTAAACATGTAATTGCATTCCCTATAAAATCTGTCCTTTGCTAATCTTTAGTCAATTCTAGAAACATAGTTTTTCCTTTTTAGGAAGGAAAGTTAATCTAAAAATTTTAATTTATTGGCATAAAAATTGGTAAGTATTCAACCTTATTTCTTAATATCCTTTATGTGTGTTGCTGCATCCTCCTCATTTGTTTTGTTTTGTTTTGTTTTTTGAGAGAGAGAGAGAGCATGAACAGGGGAGAGGGGCAGAGAGGGAGAGAGAGAATCTTAAGCAGGCTTCATGCTCCACACGAAGCCAAGTGCAGGGCTCAATCCCACGACCCTGGGATCATGACCTGATCCAAAATCAAGAGTCGGACCCTCAACCGACTGAGCCACCCAGGCGCCCCTACATCATTTATAATAATAGTACTTTTGGGGCGTCTGGGTGGCTCAGTCGGTTGAGGGTCCAATTCTTTTTTTTTTTAATTTTTTAAATGTTTATTTATTTTTGAGAGAGAGTGTGTGAGCAGGGGAGGGGCAGAGAGAGAGGGAGACATAGAATCCAAAGCAGGCTCCAGGCTCCAAGCTGTCAACACAGAGCCTGATGCAGGGCTCGAACCCACGAACCGTGAAATCAAGACCTGAGCCGAAGTCGGACACTTAGCCAACTGAGCTACCCAGGCGCCCCTGTTGAGGGTCCAACTCTTGATTTTGGCTCAGGTCATAATCTCATAGCTTGTGGGATCAAGCCCTGCGCTGAGCTCTGTGCTGACAGTGTGGAGCTGCTTCGTATTCTATCTCCCCACCTCTCTATATCCCCTCTCCTGCTCTCTCATGCTTTCTCTCTCTCTCTCTCTCTAAGCTTGAAAAATTGTACTGTTATGAGATTTGCTAAATGCTTATATTATCCTTTTAAAGAAACAGCTTCAAGGTTAACAAAACCTACTTCTCTCATAATTTCAAAACATTCTTTGATTGCTGAGTTATGCTCATTTTCTAGCTTCTCAAGAGGTCTCTGGTTCACTTATTCCAGTGTTTATAGTTTTCTGACCTATAAACACATTTAAAATTATAACTTCTTTGGGTAGTAACATGGCCACATCCCACAGGTTTTGTTATGTACTGCTCTTATTCACTTCAGAGTCTTCTTGTTTAACTGAAGCAGAAAATATTAGGTAACATAAAGGTGACTTTGTTAATGTCTAACTTATCACATTTTTACCTGAGTTATATCCCTGTATGATTTGTTACAAACTTCTGCACATCTTCTTCAACTTCTTTAATAGTTAAACGCTTAACTGTTGTTTTACATGCCTGGAGTTTTATTCACTTTGCATCTTTTTTTAATGTTTATTTATTTTTTTTCCGAGAGAGCACAACCTGGGGAGGGACAGAGAGAAAGAGAGAGAGGGAGACACAGAATCTGAAGCAGGCTCCAGGCTCTGAGCTGTCAGCACAGAGCCTGACGCAGGGCTCGAACCCACGAACCATGAGATCATCACCTGAGCAGAAGTCAGACACTTAACGAACTGAGCCACCCAGGCGCCCCTCAACTTTGCATTTTCTGATGCACAATAAATGGCAAGTTCTGAATGGGGGTTTTAAAACTTATATTCATCAGTATGAATCTTCTCATTAAAAGAGCCTTATGGCTAAAGAAATTCCCATATATGTGACATATAAAGCGTGACTTTCTCTTATGCATCCTTTTCTGTAAATTAGGATTAGCTTACGGTAATGGGTTTTCAAAATTCTCCACTTGCATGGTTGTTTGCCGTCATAAATTGTAAAATAATTAATAATTGATAGATAGTAGGGGGAGCTCTTCTACGTTACCATATTAATATGGTCTTTAGTGATGACGTAATGATGACATAATGATGTGAATCTGCTGATAAATGCAACATGAGCTGAAAGATAAAGCATTTCCATATTGGACAAGGTTATACATAATAATAAATTATTTGATGTTCTTTCAGGGACAAGACCAGTGAAATATTTCCTTCACTTATTTATAGGAAGTTTCTATGGCATGAATTCCTTAAAACTAAGAAAGATGACTGTGTCTTGAAGGCCTTCCCACATTACTACATACATAACAAATAATGTTGAGTAAGTTGTGAACCCTGACTAAAGGTTTTCCCACATTCCTGACATTTATAGTGAGTTTCACCAGTATGAATTTTCTAATGTCGAATAACTAGTGTTAAGTGACTAAAAGCTTTTCCACATTCAGTACAGTGAGAAAGGTTCTCACCAGTAAGGGTGCTAATGCTCATTAAATTATGAAATTCGACCAAAAGCTTCCATTACATTTATATGATTTCTCACTTAGTATAAATTTTCTGGTGATGATAAAGCTTTGAGCCCTGCCTAAAGGCCTTCCCACAAACCTTACGTTTATAAGGTGCCTCACCAGTATGGATCCTCTGATATTGAGGAAGATATGACTGATGACCGAAGGCCTTTCCACATTCATTACATTTGTATGGCTTCTCCCTGGTATATATTCTTTGATGTTCATGAAGTTGTGTGATACCTCTAAAGGCCTTCCACATTCCTTACAGTCATAGGGTTTTCTCCAGTATGAATTCTCTGATGTTGAATAATTAGTGACAAGTTTTTGCACATTCAGTATATTGATAGAATTTTCCCCTAGTATGCATTCTATGATGTGCATTAAGTTTTGAGAGCTGAATATAGCTTTTTTGATACTCCTTACATTCATAGGTTTTCTCACCAGTAGGAATTCTCTGGTGTTGGGTAAAGAGGGAAATAGGACTAAAGGTCCTTCCACATTCTTTACATTCACGGGGTCTTTCCCAGTGTGAGTTCTATGATGTTGAGGGGGATCAGAACAGTGATGGAGAAAGCCTTCCCATGTTGCTTGCATTCTTCAGATCGGTCAGCAGTATACATTTTCTGGTGACTTAGAAGGGATGTCTTCTGCCGAAACTCTTCTCTACATTCGTTATGCATAGGGCCTACTTCCAGGTGGAACTTTCTGATACAGGTTATGGGAAGTTTGCTGTCTCACAGTAGATACTCTTCCTGGGTGATTATCACTTGACTGGAATTTCCTTCCTCATTTCTTTGATGTCTCTCAAATATGCCTTTATATTCCCAGTCATCCTGGAACATGGGGTCCTCAGGATCTTTGTTTATAAATTTTTCCATTTTCTCCCATGAGGATACATGATCTTAAAGATAATGAAAAAGCAGAGATGCTCATTTTAGTCCTTCCTCTTAGAGAGTTAGAGCTTCTTTAGTAGAAACTGTTTTTTATTTTTTTAATGTTTGTTTACTTTTGAGAGAGAAAGAGAGACAGAGTGCAATCAGGGGAGGGGCAGAGAGAAAGGGAGACACAGAATCCAAAGCAGGCTCCATCCAGGCTCTGAGCTGTCAGCACAGAGCCCCACGCAGGGCTCGAACTCATGAACCATGAGATAGTGACCTGAGCTGAAGTCGGATGCTTAACCAACTGAGCCATCTAGGCGCCCCTAGTAGAAATTGTTTTAAACTGAAAATGATGTTTATGAAAAAAATGACTGTTCTTTACAGCTCCCAAATATGACTAAGCAATTAGATAAGTGAACAAGGAGAACAGGATATGTGGACATCCCCTAAGTGAAGTAAGTGAGGTAGTTATTCAGATAGATTTTTCAGTTTTTATCATTACAGTTGCCTAAGGAGTTTGTTGAAATAAGGATGTCTAAGGTGGTTCTCTTGCAAGTGACAATGAGACCCATTGCTGAAAACACTTCAGAGCTTCATATTGCACAAGAGTGAAATCCTGAGTCCTCAACCTGTCAAATGTATTCAAGTTCATTTTAAGCTACTTGCCTTCCTCACTGTATTCCACCCCCAGTTTCTCCTTGCACATGTGAGAATACATGGGGTTGCATTTGCTGATCTGTATGTAACACTGTGCCCAGTTTTTGCAAAGCTGGCTTCTTGTTAGAATTCAGATCTCATATTCAACATCACTTCTTTAGATGGCTGTCATTTGTCTTATTCTAAATACTGTCACCCCTATGATTTCCCATTCGAGAATCTTACCGCAAAATAGAAAAAAGTTGTGATGGGTCACCTGGGTAGTTCAGTCGTTTGTTTAATCTTCCAGCTCTTGGTTTTGGCTCAGGTCATGATCTCGTGGTCATGGGATCAAGCCCCATGTCAGGCTCTGTGCTGTGCATGGAGCCTGCTTGGGATTCTCTCTCCCTCTCCCCCTGCCCCTCTTCTCCACTCAAACTCTCTCTCAAAATAAATAAATATACTTTATCGGAAAAAAATTTTTTAATGTTTATTTATTTTCGAGACACAGAGATAGGGTGCGGGGGGGAGGGGAGGGGCAGAGAGAGAGGGAGACACAGAATCCGAAGCAGGCTCCAGGCTCTGACCTGTCAGCACAGAGCCTGACACAGGGCTTGAACCCACAGGCCACAAGATCATGACCTGAGCCAGTGCCAGACACTTAACCGACTGAGCCAACCAGTTGCCCCCAAATAAACTTTAAAAATTAAAAAATAAAATGCTTTAAAAAAAAAAAAAAGAAAAAAGCTGTGACGATATACATGGAAATACTTTATCTACCTCTTTACTGCCTTCTCCCCTCAACCAAACTCTAACCCAAATCTAATTTACTTACTGTTGTATAATAAACCTCAAATTCCGTGCCTGCCACACATATGACATCATATAACTCATGAATATTGAAAGAATGGACCATTAGGTTGAAGGAAGAAAATCAGGAAAAGGATAAGGGGAAATAGCACAAAGGAGAAGGGAACCTACAATAGGTTATTATTTCATGCCTATAATTAAGTATTAGTAATATCAAAGTATAGTTTTCAAAATTTTTTCCAAATAAAAAATGAAGTTGTGTTAAAGATTTATTTAACTCATTAATAAGGAACCAAGATGATGGTAAAGGTGCTTCAAAGAAGAAGTCAGTAATTGAATAAATACACACAAATACTCAAATGAGTTTGCTAATAGATTAAAAACTGGTTAATGCCATACAGAGTATGAAAACCAGAACATTTGGATTTTTTTTTTTTTTTTTTGGCCAGCCAGAAATGTCCAAGTTGACAAGCTAATAAGTTCATGAGTCTAGGTTCTTTTGTTTTTTGTTTTTATTTTTTTAATGTTTATTTGTTCTTGAGAGAGAGAGGGAGAGAGAGGGGAGGAGGGGCAGAGAGAGAGAGGGAGACACAGAATCCCAAGCAGGATCCAGGCTCTGAGCTGTCAGCACAGAGTTTGATGCAGGGCTCACACTCATGAACCATGAGATCATTACCTGAGCTAAAGTTGGATACTTAACCGACTGAGCCACCCAGGCATCCCTCAAGAGTCTAGGTTCTAACCAATATTTAACAGTAAGTCAAACAAAGGTACAAATCCTCTAGAAAATGAAACAGCCCTTGGGTATACTTGTTAGGCAGTTTCCTAGTATGGTATTTAAAAAACATGGGTCTTGGGTACCAAAATCCCACATCTAGGAATCTACCCTGATGAAATACCTCCAACATTACGATAAACATGATACACATGATTATTCATTATGGCATGATCATAATTTTAAAATACTGGGAAGGGCGCCTGTGTGGCTCAGTCTGTTAAATGTCTAACGAGCTCAGGTCATGATCTCACCGTTCGTGGGTTGGAGCCCCGCATCTGGCTCTGTGCTGACAACTCAGAGCCTGGAGTCTGCTTCGGATTCTGTGTCTCCTTCTCTCTCTGCCCCTCCCCTGCTCACACTGTCTCTCAAAAATGAATAAATGTAAAAAAAATAAACCTTTTTAATAAAAAATAAAATACTGGGAACAATCTAAACACCCACATATAGGAGAGTGGTTCAATAAACTGGCATATCTACAAAATGAAGTGTTACACAGTTGCATACAAGAATGAAAAAAATGTCCATGAAATTATAAGTAATTTCCAAGACATATTCTTAGGTGAAAAAAAGCTAGGTGCAAAAGTATACATACAGTATGTGACTTTTTCTGTAAGAAAAGAAATATAAGAGACTATACATGTATCTGCTCATTTTTACACAAGAAATACTGGAAGGAAAAGAATGTAAAATAATGAGTTTGGTTAACTACAGGGGTAGGTGGGGATAAGGTTGAAAAGAGGAGAATGAGAATAGGTAGCAGGAATGAGGGAGATGCCATACTTTTCTGAGTACACTCTTTTGTAAAGTTCTGACTTTTCAGAATGACAGTAATGTTTCACACAGCATCCAAATAAATAACTAAAACAGTAATGAATGAACCTGCCTGGTTCATTAAAAATTGACTACATAGAATTTTAGGAAATGTTTAAGAAATGTCTGACAGCAGAAATTACAGGCTGGTCTAATCCTACATCTGAGGATGAATCAGAAGAACCTTGGGACCCACGTTATTGCAGAGAGCCTGACTCAAATTGGAAAATTTGAACATGTAAAAAAAAATTTTTTTTTAAAGCATGAAAGAAAGAATGTACAAAATCAGAATCTGGAAATACATATCAAAGGAAGAAAAATCATTGGGAGGTAACCAAAATAAACTATTTTTAGAACCATTATTTTCGGATGGAAACAATGATCCAACTGTTTAAAAAGTGGTGGGGGAGGGGCGCCTGGGTGGCTAGGTCAGTTAAGTGTCTGACTTCGGCTCAGGTCATGATCTCATGGTTCCTGAGTTCGAGCCCTGCGTCAGGCTCTGTGCTGACAGTGTGGAGCCTGCATGGGATTCTCACTCTTTCTGCCCCTCCAACCACTCATGCTCGGTCTCTCTCAAAATAAGTATAAAAAGGAGGTGGGGGAGAAACTGGAAAGAAACAGTGTTGCCTGGGTAGGTAAAAAGTTGTACTTCAAAGAACTTGCCTTCCTCTTTGAGCGGGGAGAAGCATGGGGAGGGTGCAGGGGGTGGTATGTGTGAGTACGAGAGAGGCCCCTCCAGGCGCTCACCCTGATGGGAGTAATGCTCTGCTCTGAACACTAGGGACTTTGAGGGGAACTTTCCAGGCATTGTCCCAAAGGTGCCTCGTCCTGCTAACCGTCTGAGCCATTACCTACAGCGCCACTGCCCTTCTTAATGATCCTTCACTCAGCTGGGCACAGGCTTCCTGTCACATCTCTTTGTGCCCCCAAGGGTTCTTTCCCTTGTTCCGATAAGGAGATCACATCTGGCCTGGAAATAGAAGAACCTGTGTACGCAAGAAGAAATGCAACAGAGTCACAAAGGGGGCATCCCAGAAGTCACACCCAGCTCCTGGTCATCAATGAGGAAAAGAAACCAGAAAATTCCAGAGAAGAGGAGGAAGTCACTTTTGGAACGGGGAAGAAGCTTCTTTGGGTGTTATCCTACAGAACTATCTGTCCCCATTCAGTACAATTGCATTGAGAACAGAGCAGAAACTCAACCATAGTCTTGAAGGCACCTCAGAATTCACACCCAAGGCAGCAGGTATTCCCGTGGGCAAATCCCAGCCTCCCAGGGATGCTAACATCTTACCTAGAGATGAAGTTGCTGAAGTTCTCCAGTGTCACGTCCCTGTACAAATCCTTCCTAGCAGGATCTGGCTGGCCCCACTCGTCCTGAGAAGACTAGTGCCACATCCCTAAACATCACTGCACTGAGCCCTGAAACAACAAACTGAGGATGTGTGCCATCCAAGTGAGTATTTATGACCAGGAAAATAGGAGGATGGAAAAGGACACCGCAGGGAGTGGGGAGACATACCCAGAGAATAAGCTGAGGCAGATGAGCACGCAAGACGATTTTGGCAATTCAAGAGTAGGGTCTGTATGTTCTTGATATTTCTATGGAGAGCAGCACAACTTCCTTCGTAAAGGGAGATACAGCCATCAAAAGATACTTCAATGAACAAAAATAAGTCAGTTCAATGTTTTGCCAATAAACTAGAAGTTGAATTCACATGTCTGAAATTCTCTATTCCTTCTGTTCTGAAATCAAAGGAGTGAATATGGAAATATACTGATATTGTTTTCAGTGTTTGAGTGCTTTCATAATGTTTCAAGAAAACTCAAACTAGAGAAATGGCTCTCAGGGACAATATGGCACCCCCAGAAGACAGTGGGCAATGCCTGCAGACACTCTGGTTGGCGCCACTGGGATAGGGGGCGCTATTAGCACCTAGCAGGTAGAGACCAGAGATGCCGCTGACTGGTCACCCGTGCACAAGACAGCACAACGAACAACTATCAGCCTCAAATCGCCTTCGTGTTGAGCTCAGGAAATCCTGAAACATTTTTCTCATGGAATCATTCCAAAATGACTAACAGAATCTGTGCTAGGAATTATGGGATTTGTGTATTATTCTTAAATATATTGAAGAAGCAGCTTCATCACTGTCCAAATGTTTCCTTATTCGGTCAGACTCTTTAATACAGACTTACTATTATCAGCTGCACAATTTCCCATGACATTGCACTAAGTGACAAACTCTTTTATTTCTGGGCACTTGAGGTTGAACAAGATACCTTTTTTTTTTTAAGTTTATTTTGTAATTTTTATTTTGACAGCACAAGCAGGGGAGGGGCAGAGAGAAGGGGAGACAGAATCCCAAGCAGGCTCCATACCATCAGCGCAGAACCCGATGTGGGGCTTGAACTCACGAACTGTGAGGTCATTACCTGAGCCAAGATCCAGTCAGTTCAACCACCCAGTGGAACATCTAGTTGAACAAGATATCTTTAGGGACATTCTTAGCTCTGCCAATTTATGGTTTTCAACACCTCACGCACTCTGACTAGTCTCACCTAGCTCATCCCCAGGCACCCTCTTTCCTTGTTCCCGAGCACTAGAATGCTGATGGGCGATAAACCAGGCTCACACAGATGTGACCCATTACCCACACGTATGGCTCAGCATCACATCTGATCTTGGGTCAGGCATCCATCTGGGCTGGATGGAGGGACTGCTGGGCAATGCCTCAAATTCCCAATGCCAACCCCAATTCAAAAGGTCCTGAACCTGAGACCTTCTGTCTTAGTCCATTCAGGCTGCTATAACAAAGTACCACCGGTCAACTTCCCATTACGTCCTCACGGGGTTGAAGAGGACCAGGGATTTGTCTAGAGCCTCTATTATAGGGACACTAATCCCATTCACCCTGACCTAATCACTTAGTAAAGGTCCATCTCCAAATACCATAACATATGAATTGGGGGGATACATTCGGACCAGAGCAGAGACCAACCAACACCACAGCCCATCTTGTCTAACTGGGAAACCCTGGTCTGTAGGTTACCATTAAAGCATTGTTATGTGTGGTTCCTTTAGTCCACGAAATCATATTTCACATAGGAGTCTTTCACGTTTCCCTGAAGCAATGCATTTCTGCAGAATTGAGTCCATAGGAGAGTCGACGTCATGTGGATGCATGAACGCAGGTTCAGAGAGAGAGGGATTCTTAGCGATGGCTCAGGGTCTTTTGATCTTTTCATGCATGGGTGAGACCGGAAATCCAAGGAAGTTGCCCTATATTCATACAAAATGAGGAAGGGGAAAGAAAGCATGACTCACCTGGGCCACGGCTTTCAGAACAGCAAGGGCTAATGAGTCATCCAGCCTCCTCTCCTGGGGAAGGGTGAGTCCTGAAAGGGCAGAACCAGGGAGGGAAGAAAAACATGAGCGGTCAGCCTTGCCTCCCAGAAGGACAGGTTGCAACTCTCTTCCTCCCTCGTCTGGTGCCAGCCTTCTGGTGTTCATGAAAATTTTGGGCAGACTTCCAGGACGTCCCTCCCCACCAAATCCTGCTCCTCCCATGTTGCATGCCCTGTATGATTATAATTAAGCTACTAATCAGCTGACTTTGAGTTACCAAAAGGAAGATTAGCTTAAATGAGGCTGACTTAATCAAACAAGCCCTTTAAAAGCAGAAGTCAGAAAGAGACATGCTCCTGCTGACCTCAAGGAAGAAAATCAGTGTTCTGAACCACTGATGGAGAGGTGTGGCCCCCGGGAGCTGTGACTGACTCTGGTGGGCAGCCAGCAAGAACATGGGTACCCACGATTGTAAGGAAGTGAATTCTGCCAACAACCAGTAGCCTTGAGAGAGAACCCTCAGCTCCAGATAAGAACTTCAGTGTGGCCAACACGCTGACTGTAGCCTTGTGAAACGTTGAGCAAAGGATCCAGCTGACTTATGCTCACTCCCATGGAATTGGGAGATCCTAAAGGATTGTTGTTCTAAGCCTCTGAGCTTGTGACGGTTGATCAAACAGAAATAGAAAACTAATACATTGAGGTCAATGGGGAGATTGGGGTCATATCTCAGCCATCCCCAGCCCTAGTGGAAACATCTCCAGCCCTAGTGAGGAAACAGGGATGGGACGGCCCGCCCATTGCTGCTCTCCAAAATCCCAAGTTCCTGCTTCAGCAGGAAGGATGCATCCAGATGACCATGCATGCCCAACATGCTAATGGGGGCTCCAACTGGGGAGCCCTAGGTGGGGCTCCAAGGACCAGACACAACCTCATCAGAGCAGCATGCAGGACGAAGCTTGCCTCCCCCGGCAAAGGAGCAGGGCATAAGCCGAAACCACGGACAAGAACAAGATAACTGCATAAACTGAGAGAATATAAAATGAGCATGGATTAAAATACATGAAGAGATCAAGGAAGAAACAAGTCACACTGCTGAAAGGAAAACAAACCAAACCAACCAGAGGATGTTGAGAAAGAGCTAAATACAAATTCTAGAAAACCCTGTAAAAGTACAGTTCCTGTGGCTAATTTTAATTGGCTGGCACCCGGAGTTCATTGCCACATCGTCCTGGTTGGACTTCCTCTCATGAATAGGCTGGAAAAGTAATTTTCCTGCTCTGTGCACAAAGCACTCTGAACAGAAATAAGATTCCACCCTTTAGATGCCCTTGTGTGACATTTGGATGACAGAGGCAGCATCTCCTCCTGCTGTGGCTACCAAAAGGTGGTGGCAGAGACAGCACGGCTGGGGTCTGAACTCCGCGTTCCACGCGTTTGTGGCAACAGTGAGTGGTGGTTTCATCATCTTACTTTCTTTTTTTTTAACGTTTTATTTACTTCCGAGAGAGAGAGACAGAGTGCAAGTGGGGGAGGGGCAGAGAGAGAGGGAGACACAGAATCTGAAGCAGGCTCCAGGTTCTGAGCTGTCAGCACAGAGCCCGACATGGGGCTTGAACCCACAAACCCTGAGATCATGACCTGAGCTGAAGTTGGTTGCTTAACCGACTGAGCCACCCAGGCGCCCCGCGTCATCTTACCTTCTGACCCTGGACTGCAGGTAAAGCAGTGTGTGCTTGAAGTTGGTGGTCCCAGAGGCAGCCCCCTGCAGCTCCACCTCTGGACCGTGGCTGAGGGAGCACATGTTTTGAAGGTTCAGTTTTGCCACATTTGGGGAGGCACTTCTGGAGACCTACCTTGCAAAGTCAGCTCTTGTGACCCTTCTAACAATTTTATAAGTGCCCACTTCCTGTATTTTATATGTTTAAATACGTTCATCTCATACTACCTCACACCTGTCAGAATGGCTAGGATGAACAACTCAGGCAACAACAGATGTTGGCGAGGATGCAGAGAAAGAGGATCTCTTTTGCTCTGCTGGTGGGAATGCAAACGGGTGCAGCCACTCTGGAAAACAGTATGGAGGTTCCTCAAAAAACTAAAAATAGAACTACCCTATGACCCAGCAACTGCACTACGAGGTATTCATCCAAAGGATACAAAAATGCTGATTCGAAGGGGCACATGCACCCCGGTGTTTACAGCAGCACTATCAACAGTAGCCAAAGTACGGAAAGAGCCCAAATGTCCATCGATGGATGAATGGATAAAGAAGAGGTGATTATATATATATATATATATATATATATATATATATATACTATATATATATATACATATATATACTATATATATACTATATAGTATATATACTATACATACTATACTATACTATATACTATACACTATATATACTATATAGTGTATACTATACACTATATATACTATATAGTGTATACTATACACTATATATACTATATAGTGTATACTATACACTATATAGTCTATATAGTGTATACTATACACTATATATACTATATAGTGTATACTATACACTATATATACTATATAGTGTATACTATACACTATATATACTATATAGTGTATACTATACACTATATATACTATATAGTGTATACTATACACTATATATACTATATAGTGTATACTATATAGTATATACTATATATATATTATATATATATATAAATATATATAATGGAATATTACTCAGCGATCAAAGAGAATGAAATCTTGCCATTTGCAACAATGTGGATGGGAATAGAGTGTATTATGCTAAGTGAAATAAGTTAGAGAAAGACAAATATTATATGATTTCACTCATATGTGGAATTTAAGAAACAAAACAGATGAACCTAGAAGGGAAGGAAAAATAAAATAAGATAAAAACAGAGAGAGACAAACCATAAGAGACTCTTAAATACAGAGAACAAACCGAGGGTTGCTGATGGGGTGTTTGGGTGGGGGGATGGGCTAAATGGGTGATGGGCATTAAGGAGGACACTTATTGGTATGAGCACTGTTATATGTAAGTGATAAATCACTAAATTCTATTCCTGGGATCATTATTATACTACATGTTAACTAACTTGGATTTAAATGAAAAAAAATACCTTCATCACACACACACAATCTTAATACTGATCTTAAGAGATTAGAGGGGGATAAAAAACAAACCAGGATTTCAAGAGTAGAGAGGCCAGGTTATTCAAAACAACGCTCCCACTGAAAACACATTTTTAAAATAAAATTCACCCCCAAAATCTTAAGAGCATCAAAGTTCTGAAAAAAAAAAAAATAGCCAAGGCTTACCAGCCCAAATGTAAGGAAACTTGGGCTACAAAGTCAAGAGTACCAAAGATTGCTTTTTCCTTGAGAATCCATCCTCAGCTCAGATGACCTCCTTGTCCTCGGGTAGGCAGAAAGGTGTCACAAGCCCAAGACTATCCAAGGTGGGATACCTAACGCAAGAGCCTCCTTACAGTGAGATGAAGTCACAAGGGACTACTTAGGGGAAAGGTGAAACAAGGAAACCTTCCCCAGCCCTCCCCAGGAGGGCTGCCCTAGCACGGAGACAACGGGGGAGAAGGAACGTCTGTGCAGCTGTAACCACACGCCAGCCCCAACACGTCACCTGGTGTCTTAGTCCGTTAGCGCTGTTATAACAAAATACCACAGACTGGGTGGCTTATACACAACAGAAATCTGGGTCTCACAGTTCCAGAGGCCGGGAAGTCCAAGATCAAATGCTGACCTTCGGTGTCGGGAAGTAAATTCTTCTACTGTTCAAGCCATCGTATTCTGGAGTCTCTCACAGAGCAGCTCAGCCTGAGCTCCAAGACAAAAGTAAGGTCAGCTTGAGAGCCTGTAAGCATTTAAGGAAAGAATTTAGGACGAAATTCTGAAAAGTCTTGCCAAACAGATGTGCGGTTTTTTCCCACAATGGCTTCCCCCTTCCTCCCTCACCTAGGCTGCTGTCTCTTCATCATCAGAGGCTATTCCCTTGCACCAACAATCACACCTGGCTTAGAATTGCTGAGCCCTGCATATAGGAAAATGAGTCAGACCTGTATGCTATTGCTGTTCAAAACCTCAAGCCCAGTCCCTTGAGAGGATATTGATACAGAGAGGCAAAGAGAATGGCTTGAAGAATCAGGGAGGGAAAATTTCAGAAATTATTCAGACCGGTCTATTTCCAGCATTATAAGTCTGAAATTGTTGATTCCAAGAGTCAAACACTAGCAGTTCCCTGAAGAGTCACGATGGAGAAATTATGATGCTCCAGATGACAGTTAATGAATTTTGAGAGGAAGCTCTTCACCAACAATTTGAGACTACTGTCACTCTCCAATTTGTCCACATCCCTCTGGGTAGATATGTGTGGGAGTACAGAGAGAGACAGGGATTAGCCACCCACACTCTGCTCAAAGATGGCCGCATCCTTGTGGCTATCCTGGTGTGAAAAACCAACATTTTTAGTTTTAAAAACTGAGAGACCACATAGCCCTGAGGGGAGAAGTATGTGAAGGGAAGGAGGCCACTGTAAAGAAACTGCAGATAGCCTTAACGTATTGAGTCCAATCATAGCAAACCAGTTAAATTACCTAAGGTCCATAGAATCATGGACTAAATACTTTAAAAAAGTATTTAGTGTCCATTGACAGATGAATGGATGGAGATGTGGTGTGTATATACAACGGAGTATTACTCAGCAATAAAAAAGAATGAAATCTTGCCATTTGCAGCTACGTAGATGGAACTGGAGGGTATTATGCTAAGTGAAATTAGTCAAAGAAAGACAAATATCATAAGACTTCACTCATGTGGAATTTAAGATACAAGACAGATGAACATAAGGGAAGGGAAGCAAAAACAACATAAAAACAGGGAGGGGAACAAACCATAAGAGACTCTTAAATATAGAGAACAAACTGAGGGTTGCTGGAGGGGAGGTGAGGGGAGGGAAGGGATAAATGGGCAAGGGGCATTAAGGAGGACACTTGTTGAGATGAGCACTGAGTGTTATATGCAGGGGATGAATCACAGGATTCTACTCCTAAAATCATTATTGCACTGTATGCTAGCAAACATGGATGTAAATTTAAAATTTTTTAAATTTAAAAATTAAAAACAAAAGTATTTGGGGCACCTGGGTGGCTCAGTTGGTTAAGCAACCAACTCTTAATTTTGGCCCAGGTTATGCTCTCACAGTTTGAGCCCAAGTCGGGCTCTGCACTGACAGAGCGGAGCCTGCTTGGGATTGTCTCTCTTTTTCTCTCTCTCTCTCTCTCTCTCTCTCTGCCCCCTCCCCCACTCATTCTTTCTCCTCTCTCTCAAAATCAATAAACGTTAAAAAATGAAAGTAATCTTTGCAAATTCTTTCTGACCAGATGCAATTTAAATACAAGGATTTCCTGAGAATACGTTCATTGTTGTGAATGTTTAACATTAGATCATGGACGTTTTTCCTTGTTCTGGAAAACTTCAAAAATATTATTTTTATTAACTGTATAGTATTCTACCACATGGGCAGACATTTTAGATTCTAAGATTTTCCCAGTCATTCTTGATTGGAGGGCACTCCTTTCCCACAAGATCTTACTTTTCCCAGACACCTGCTTTGGTTCCAAATTTTTCACAGGTGGCATAGGATGAGTCCAAACTCCAGTGAGGCCGCCTGGGCTTGGGAATGGTGGCTGCACCAATATCTGTGATGTCATGAAGTAAGTGTCTTCTATCTCTGATACTGCTTTCTCTAAGGAATTTACCACCTTGATTCAACCTCGATGGGGCTGGAATACATAGAGGACCATTTCCCTGCAGGCACTGTGTTTGATGAAAGATTTTAGAGTGACACAGACCCAAGTGCAAACACCAAACTCAACCACTCACGTCCTAGCTTTGTGTTTTTCGGCAAGTCACTTAACTTTTCTATGTCTGCATTTTTTTCTCCAATAATGAAAATATAATTGGGCTGCAGGGTTACTGTGGGGAACTATGATTACTCATATTAAGAGATGAATTAGTTATACCTTTGAAGAATCAAAGCCCAGAAATGTAGTATTCTGAGAGAAGGGAAGGGAAGAAGATAGAAGGACTTGTTTTTGAATCATGAGGATATACTGCTTATTCAAAAATGTTCAAGTTTTTTTTTTTTAAAAAAGGAATAAAATAGAACAATTGAGAAATACTAATTAATATTTAGAAGAAAATTTCCTTGGGTTAAGAAAAGACATGAGACTATCTCCCCAGCATATCCTACTTAAGGTTCTGAATTCGAAGGATGGAAACTCTTGCCAAATGCTAGGACAGAAGCAATTACTGTGGTAGGCAGAATTATGGCTCACCAAAGAGGCCCCTGTCCTAATCCTAGGAACCTGTGGATATGTTATGTTGGTAGCAAGGGGGAATTAAGTTGCAGATAGACTGAAGGTTGTCAATCAGCTGACCTTAAGATAAGATTATCTTGGATTGTCCACACGAGCCCAGTATAATCAGGAGGTTCCTTAAAGGTGAAAGTGAAGGCAAAAGAGTGTTGCAGTGTTGCAGTGTGAGACACAGCAAACTATTACTGGCATTGAAGACACAAAGGGGCCACACCAAGGAATGTAGGCAGCCTCTAGAAGCTAAAAGAGGCTAGGAAATGGTTTTTCCCACAGAGCCTCTGGAAGAGAACACATCCCATCAATACCTTACTTTTGGGGGCGCCTGGGTGGCTCAGTTGGTTGAGCGTCTGATTTCGGCTCAGGTCATGATCTCGCGGTCTGTGAGTTCACGCCCCGTGTCGGGCTCTGTGCTGACAACTCAGAGCCTGGAGCCTGCTTCGGATTCTGTGTCCCTCTCTCTCTGCCCCTCCCCCACTCATGTTCTCTGTCAAAAATAAACATTTTTTAAAAATTTAAAAATACCTTGATTTTGGCCCAAGAGATCTAATGACCTAACCTATTTCAGACTTCTGACCTCCTGATAATAAATGTGTTGTTTTAAACCAGTAAGTTTTTGATAATTTGTTATAGCAGCAAAAGGAAACAACTCTTTGAGAGAGAGAGAGAGAACTTGAGTGGGGTAGAAGGCACAGGGATAAAGAGAATTGCTAAGTAGGCTCCATGCTTAGTAGAGCCCAATTTGGGGCTCAATCTCATGACCTCAGCTGGAATCAAAAGTCAGATGCTCAACTGATTGAACCACCCAGGCACCCCAGAAACAAGAATATCTACGTAAGCTAAGAAAATCATATTATTCAGAAAAAAACTATAATCCCAAGAATGTTCTACAAGCCAAAAATATAATTTGTGAGGGCCCAAGAAAGTTTTGGACATACAAGCATTCAGAGAATACAAATACTCAATAAAACAGTCTAACAAAACAGGATTTGAAATAAAACTGCTACGAGACAGCAAAAAAGATGAAAAGAAACAGCAGCCAGCAATGAATGTTACTCTCCCTGAGGATCTTTAAATTTAAATGGTTATCATGAGTGGGTCTGGCAGTAAGTAACGTTGAGCATCAAATAAATAAGAGACAAACTAAAAGCTTTGGATTAGGTTATTAGGTTAGTGAAATGGAGGAATTGTGAAATCGGCTTGCAGGAAAGAAAAAGCAAGAGTGGTCTCTTCTTGAAGGAAAGTGGCAGAGAAAATTAACAATGGGTGAGAAAGTGTTAACACTGCTCTCATTCTGTGGCACCTGGGACCCAAACAGGGTGGCTCAGTTGGCTGAGCTTCCGACTTTGGCTCAGGTCATGATCTCATGGTTCATGGGGTCGAGCTCTGTGTCGGGCTCTGTGCTGACCGCTCAGAGCCTGGAGCCTGCTTCTGCTTTTGTGTCTCCCTCTCTCTCTGCCCCTAACCCACTCGCATTCTGTCTCTGTCTCTCTCAAAAATAAGTAAACATTAAAAAAAATAAAAAAATACTGCTCTCATTCTGCCCAAATAATAATTAAGAATGGGGAGACCACTACCCTAAGTACAGTGTTAAGTTCCAATTTAGCAAAAGGAATGATCAGCCAACATGAGCAAAGGAAAGCCCAAAATAAATCGAATACACACTAAAATGAAAGGAATAAAGTTGAAATTACACCCAACACGAATTTCTTTACAGAAAAAAGACTCAGTTTCTTTTTTTAAGTTTTTAATTTATTTTGAGAGAGACAGAGACAGCACAAGTGGGGGAGGGGCAGAGAGGGAGAGAGAGGATCCCAAGCAGGCTTCAGGCTGCCAGTACAGAGCCCCATGCAGGGCTCAAACTGTGAGATCATGTCCTAAGCCAAAATGAAGAATCAGACACTTAACCCATTGAGCCACCCAGGTTCCCTCATATTTTCAATTTTTAAAAATCAGCAATTTTTAAAATAAGAAATCACTAAAATGACAGGGGTTGAAAATAATGGGATGGGTGAAAATATACCAGGTAAAGAAAGACAAATTACTATTAGTAATATTACATGGTATGGAAATAAAATGCTAAAAGGATTACAGTAGGCCAGGGTTGACAAACTTTTATTCTAAAGGGTCAGTCAATATAGGCTTTGTGGTCATAGTCTGTGTTGCAACCACTCAGTTCTGCTGTCGTAGTGTAAAAACAGTAGACAATATGGAAATAAATGAGCATGGCTGTGTTCCAATACAGCTTTATTTATAAAACAGGTAGTGGGCCAGATCTGGTTTGTCAACCACTACACTTGGCAGAGTTAGGATATTATATAATGATAAAAGGTAGGATTCATAAATAGGGGTTAAGTTGTATGTTTTTATAGGTCAAGCAACATAAATTAAAAAGTAAAACTCTTTGGAAATTCAAGATCTTGGTTTAAAAATTTCAATTTTAGAAAATTCTGATCCAGTATACAAATTATATAAGAACATGGAGTTTTATCATTATAATCCACTGGCTTACACAGAATCTTGTACCTAAGAAAAGTAGAATATATATATTCTTTTGCAACGTTACAGAATATATACAAAAATCAATCCCAGAATTAGCCACAAAGAGAAATGTCAAATTCAAAAAAAGTACTTTCAGCCACGTTTACCCATCATAATAAAATAAAATTTGAAGTTATGTAATTTAGGACGCTTTTGGCCGCAAGTTTACAAAATACCCAACTAAAAGTAAGTTCAGCAGTGAATGGTTGTTTCTTTTACACAAGGGTTCAGAGACGTTCCAGAATTGGCCTGATAGTTCAGTGTCGTCAGGACTCTGGGTCAGCTTCTCTGAGCTCCTCTGTTCTCTCCTCTTGGTTCCAACATGGCTACAACAGCTCCAGGCATTATGTTCTCATGGGAAAATGTTTAAAAGCAGATGAAAAGAGAGGGAGTCTTCCTAATGTTCCGGTCTCTTCTGAGTAAGGAAAATCTTCCCCAGAAGCCTCTACAGACCCCTGGAACATACTGGCCTTACCCTGGAACAAGAGCCACCCTGAGCTGCAAAAGAGGCTGAAAAGTTTGCATCTGTTAGCTTCAAAGTCTAAGACCAAGACACAGATGCTGCCAATAGGAAAGGGAACTGGGTATGGCCACTATGTAGGCAACTGACCCCTCTGTTCGACAGAAGTTATGAAAGATAATCTAAAACATGGGAATTGAGAAATATTATCCTAAGTGTAGTTTATTCCTGGGCCAGGAAGAAATAAAACTGAGACTACTTAAAGATAACCACTTTCTAATTTCATTTTTTTTCTATTAATTTGTTCTTTCTTCACGTGGGTGTTTGGTATTCTCTTTTCTGGCTTCTCAAATAGTATGTTTAATATATTTGAGAATAATCGTTCAGGTTTTCACACTTTGCATGCATTTAAAGGCTATAAAAATTCTTCTAACTTTAGCCACATCCTCCAACCCCTAGAATATAAATCTCTCAATTGTCATTCTTTTCATTACCATTCATAATCATTTGCATGATTATTTCCTTATTAACCCAAGAGTAACAGGACACCTGGCTGGCTCAGTCAGTAGAGCATGTGACTCGATCTCAGGGTCATGAGCTTGAGCCCCACCTTCTATGTGGAACCTACCTTAAAAAAAAAAGGAAGTGGAACCCAAGAGTAATTTGGCTTTTTTTTTTTTTTTTTTTTTGCTTTTTGATTTCCAAGCAAATGAAAACTTTTGGCTGATGTTTAAAAAAAAAAAAAAAAGTTTGGCTATTGTTAAATTTGTTACAGTGTGGTTAGAAAATGTGGTTCTGGGAGTACCCGGGGGCTCAGTCAGTTAAGTGTCTGACTCTTGATTTTAGTCCAGGTCGTGATCTCACAGCTGTGAGATCAAGCCCCGCAAGAGGCTCTGCATTGGACATGGAGCCTGCTTAAGATTCTCTCATTCTCTCTCTCTTAATCCCTCTGCCCCTCTCCCACTCGCTCTCTTGAAAAAAAAAAAAAAAACAGAAAAGAAAGAAAATGTGATTCCAGAATGTGTTAGAGGCAAAACTTTTTCCAACCTTCCCTTGCTTTTTTGATAATCACGGAGTAAACAATTTATATCCATAAATTTGTTCTTCATTACAAATCTTATGATTCAGGATAAAGGATGGCTTGAATGAAGTCATTCTCATCCATATAACACTCTTCAAGTCTTTCTCCAAAGTATATGGGCTAAGCTGTGATGCCTAAGCTAATGGGCTCTCCCCACTGCTTCCATTTATATGGTTGCTTGCTAACATAAATTCTCTGATGATTAGTAAGGGGTAAGTGCTGATGGAAGGCTTTTCTACATTTATTATATTCACTTGTGTTTCTCTATTGTGCATTCTCTGATGTTGAGCCGTCGCTGAATCATGGTGTATAGTCCTCCCACATTCCTTATATTCACAGGGCTTTTCCTCAGTATGAATTACCTGATGTTGTATCAGTTGTGAGCAATGACTGAAGGCCTTCCCACATTTCTTACATTCATATGGCTTCTCACCCGTATGAATTCTATAATGTACCGTGAGATGTGAGACCCGTTTGAAAGCCCTACCGCATACCCTACATTGGTAGGGTTTCTCTCCAGTGTGAATTCTCTGATGTTGCTTAAGTTGTGAGCTCACCCTAAAGGCCTTCCCACATGCCTTGCATTCATAGGGTTTCTCACCAGTGTGGATTCTCTGATGACGAATAAGAGTTGAGCCTTGATTAAAGGCCTTCCCGCATTCCTTACATTCATAGAGTTTCTTGCCTGTATGAACAGTCTGATGTTGAATCAACTGCGACCGATGACTAAAGGTCTTCCCACATTCCCTGCATGCATAGGGTTTTTCACCAGTATGGATTCTATAATGTACTTTAAGATGTGAGATCCTATTGAAGGCCTTGCCACAGTCCTTACATTGATAGGGTTTCTCACCAGTATGAATTCGTTGATGTTCAATCAGCTGTGAGCTTCGACTGAAGGCCTTTGCACAATCCTTACATTCATAAGGTTTCTCACCAGTATGAACTCTCTGATGTTGTATAAAATTTGAACCAGAATTGAAAGCCTTTCCACATTCATTACATTCATAGGGTTTCTTGCCAGAGTGAATATTCTCATGTTGTATTAATCGTGAGCCATATTTAAAGGCCTTGCCACATTCCTTACATTTATAGGGTTTCTCATTAGTATGAATTCCTTGATGATTAATAAGGAAGTCTTCCTGCCAGAAATCTTTTCTACAGTCATCATATCCATAGGGCTTTTGTCCAGTATGAATTTTCTGATAAAAAGGAAATGATGGTGCTTGTTGGTTGAAAGTAGACATTTCTTCATCATTGACTATCACTGGGCTCAGATGTCCATCTGAACTTCCCTGTTGTCTGCATTCCCAATCATCTTGGAACCTTGAGCACGCAAGACCATAACTTGCAAGGCTTTCCATTATCTCCCACTGTGGTGACTGTACCTCATAAATATGCTGCTTTGGAGAGGATACCTTAGTATCATACCTGGAGTCCAATTCTGGGGGGGGGGGGGAGGGGAGGAAAAAAAAACATGTGTTTTTTCCCTTTTCCAGAAAAAGGAACTTCTATAGTAAAACCAGAAAATCCAAACTCATGATTATACTTATAAGCTCTTGAACGTGGCTAGGCAATTAGAAAACAGATATGCAAAACAGAAAGAGAGGAAATACCATAAATTGAGATGAAGTAGTCAGGAGGAGGTTATAAGAATAGCTCTAAAATGTTAGTGTGGATCAGAATCACCTCTGAACCATTTTTTTTTTATGTTTATTTATTTTTGAGAGAGAGAGACAGAGCAAGTGGGGGAGGGGCAGAGAGAGAAGGAAACAGAATCTGAAGCAGACTCCAGCTCTGAGTTGTCAGCACAGAGCCCGACGTGGGGCTCGAACTCATGAACAGCGAGATCATGACCTGAGCCAAAGTTGGACGTTTAACTGACGGAGCCACCCAGGCACCCGATCTCTGAACCATGTTTTTTAAAAAGATGAATGTTTCAGGGTGCCTGGGTGGCTCAGTCGGTTAAGCATCTGACTTTGGCTCAGGCCACGATCTCGAGGTTCATGGGTTTGAGCCCTGTTTTGGGTTCTGTACTAACAGCGCAGAGCCTGCAGCCTGCTTCAGATATGTGTCTCCCTCTCTCTCTCTGCCCCTCCCCTGCTCACTCTCTTTCCCTCTCTCTCAAAAATAAACATTAAAAAAGGAAAGGATGTTTCTGTGGAACCCTAGAAACATAAACTAGAGTGACAAAGAAATCACTGGTTGCCTGGGGCTGGGTGTATGAGCAATTGTGAGGGAAAAGTGCACAAGGGAGCTTTTCAGTGTGATGAAAATGTTCTCTAGCCTGTGCTGACAGTTACACAAGTATACACATGTGTCCACACTCACCAAACAGTATACTTCAAATGCATGCCATTGTACTGAATGTAAATTATACCTCAATAAAGTGGATTTTAAAAAACGATGGGGAGGGGTGCCTGGATCTTCATCTGGCCAGAGGGACACGATGACGCATCTGCCTGCCAGGGGAGGTGGCAGGATGGGGGGCTGGTCGCACATGTCCACTGAAAGTTATAGTAACACAGCTATGGTCTTCTGCTGTGATGCTTTCTACCTCTGAAGTTCAGCTGAACATATGGCTTAGATCTAGTGTTTACTAAACCCGTCTCTTCTGGACCTTTACAGTGCCTAAATGTGACCCTGGAAAAAGGAAGGTCTTGTTCCTTGTTTAGAGGATCAGGCCCCAATTGAATGGAGGTGGCTTCTTCCTGAGCAACATTCTTTGCTGCTGATTCAAACTGTGAGGAAAAGTCGAATGATGTAGTAGATCCTCATTTCACCTGTCACATGACTTCAGCTGCAGTGGCCCGTTTTACTATACTCACAGCAACCAATCCCATTTGGCTAAGAAAGAACTGGTTACAGCCTGATACAAGGAACTATGAAAAACAAATGGGTACTTTTTAATGTGCTCATAAAGTGTAGCAGACACATGCCCAAAGAAGACTTTATAAGAGGAGGTCAGCCTCGGGTAGTGGCATTTCACAGAACTTTATTCATTTGGTTATTTGTAGAAGTATTAAGCAAAAACTACTAGAATAAAAGATGACTTTGATAATGGAAGATGATGAAGAGTCTGTGAAAGAAATACCAAATTTTGTGGGAATGATGCTGCTGTCCTCTCAAAAACTTGTGCTATGGGGCACCTGGGTCGCTCAGTTGGTTAAGCATCTGACATCGGCTCAGGTCATGATCTCACAGTTCGTGGGTTCGAGCCTTGCTTCGGGCTCTGTGCTGACAGCTCAGATCCTGAAGCCGCTACAGACTCTGTGTCTCCCTCTCTCTCTCAAAAATAAACAAACATTACAAAAAAAAAAAAAAAACCACAAAAAACTTGTGCTATAACCATACACCATTCATGTAAAATTGTAAGAACAAGACTAGGTGAAGAGGGCACCAAGTACGTATAGATATTTTTTCCAGACACCATGTGTGGTTGTTCAGAAGAAAGGTTTTGGGTCTCTTCACTGTGGTCTAACAACTCTAGTAAGACAGATTCCAAATACCGTCATTATGATGGCGACCTATGAACTGGTGGCTGACCTACTCAACAGTTAGCAACATCTGCCTGCCATCCTATAAAGGACAATCAAAAGATTGCAGTGGAACATGGAAAATTGAAGCCAGCTTGGTAGAAAGAGAAGACTAGTTTGGGAACATGTAACTATGCCCAAATGTGAGTTTGGTTTTAGGATTAAAGTAATGACACATTACTTGCTTTTTGGGCAACGTGGAAAGAACTTTGGCTGCCTCTAAGGACACGCCATTAAAAACACTCTCTCAAAAAACCAAAAAACAAAAAGCAAATGCAGCCCTTGGGTGACTCAGTCAATTATGTGTCCAACTCTTTGATTTTGGCTCAAGTCATGATCTCACAGTTTGTGAGATAGAGCCCCACACCGGGCTCCATGCTGACAGTGTAGAACCTGCCTGGGATTCTCTCTCCCCCTCTCTCTGCCCCTCCCCTGCTTGTGCACTCACCTCTCTCTCTCAATAAAAAAATAAACTTAAAAAGAACTGCAAAACAGCAACAATAATAGGAGATCTTCTGTATCAATTTCATGTTTTCGTGAGCAGCCTGGCAGAGTATTTTAAAGTTTAACCAATGGAACAGGACAGACAGGCCAGAAATAAACCCCCATGCATAAGATTAAATGATCCTTGATAAGGGTGCCAAGACCTCATGATGAGAAAAAGACAGTCTCTTTAACAAATGGTTCTGATGAAATTGGCTACCCACATAGGGGAAAAACCTCATGACATTGCATTTGGCAATGATTTCTTAGACAGAGTACTAAAAGCCCAGGCAAAAATAGACAAAAATAGACAAAAATAGACAAAAGCAAAAATAGACAAATGGGACTACATCAAACTTAAAAACTTTCACTATGAAAGGAAACAATCAAAAAAGTAAAAGGCAACCTTCAGAACAGAAGAAAATATTTGCAAATCACATATCTGATAAGGGGTTAATATCCAGCATATATAAAGAACTCTTCCAATTGAACAACAAAGCTACCCTATTAAAAAACTGGCAAAGGACTTGAACAGACACTTCCCCAAAGATATACAATTGAGCAAGCATTTTAAAATATGTTCAACATCACTAATCATCAGAGAAACACAAATCAAAACTATAATGAGATATTGCCTCAAAGCCATTAGGATGGCCACTATCAAAACAAAACTAAACAGAAAATAACAAGTGTTGACGAGGATGTGGAGAAACTGGAATCCTTGTGCCCTGTTGGTGGGAATGTAAAATGGTATGATCACTATAGAAAACAGTATGGAGATTCCTAAAAAAATTAAAGTGGTGCCTGGATGGCTCAGTCGGTTAAGTGTTGGACTCTTGATCTCAGCTTAGGTCATGATCTTGTGGTTTGTGAGCTTGAGACCAACATCTGGCTCCCTGCTGGCAATGCGGAGCCAGCTTCAGATCCTCTGTCCCCCTCTTTCTGCCCCTCCCCTGCTCGTGCGTGCACATGCACATCCTCGCTCTCTCTCTCCCCCTCAAAAATAAACATTAAAAATAAAAAAGAAAACGGAGAAGGGTGGAAGACCACAGGGTGATAAAAATATGAGGGAACTAGATAATCGTGATATTGCACAACACTGTGAACGTACCAAATGCCAACGTACTACACACTTTACAATGGTTAAAAAGGTGAATTTTGTTATGTATATCTTACCATGATTTTTTTTTTTTTTTAATTAAAAAGAGAAGGGGCACCTTGGTGGCTCAGTTGATTAAGCGTCCAGCTCTGGATTTTGGCTCAGGTCATGATCTCGCAGTTCATGGGTTCAAGCACCACATCAGACTCTGTGCTGACAATACACAGAGCCTGCTTGGGATTCCCTGTCTCTCCTCTCTCTCCCCTCTCCCTGCTCTCTCTCTCTCTCTCTCTCACTCTCACAAAATTAATTAATTAATTAAAAAAAAAAAAAAGAGCATTGGGTGTCTGAGTTGGCTTAGTTGGCTGAGCATCCAATGCTGACTCGGGTCATGATCTCACGGCTTGTGAGTTCAAGCCCTGTGTTGGGCTCTGTGCTGACTGCTCAGAGCCTGGAGCCTGCTTTGGATTCTGTGTCTCCCTCTCTCTCTCAAAAACAAACATTAAAAAATTTTTTTAAAAAAGAGCACTTTCCAGAAAAAATATAAATTATCACAATTGACTCAAGAAATGCAACAGGTGAATGTTTAGATTCAGTATTCAGAACTAGGAAATCTATTCATATAATCCAGACTTGACAGATTAAAAAAGAAAACTTAATATGAAAAGGTGGATGCTTCTTTAATTAAATATCTCTATCTCATTCTTGAATCTAATATTATGCTTCATGAAAAGCCACTTACAGTATTCCTATTAAGGTTAAGAACAAGATTAGGACATAAACTATCCCCATTAACATTGTTCTGGGGGTACTACGTAATCAGCATCTTCATCAGGCAAAAGAAAACCCAAGTGGTATAAAAATGCAAAAACATTATCACCATTTGCAGATGATATGATTGACTACTTGGAAAATTCGAGTATTACATGAAAGCTATTATAAATAATGAGAAAATCCAGTATGTTGGGTTAATTACAAAATTAATCTGAAGACATGAATGGCTTTTGCCTTATATAAAACAACCAGTTGAACTCGAATAGGGATGCAAGGCCCCCATTTCCAGTAACAGCAATAAATACGTAATACCTAGGAATATAATATGAAATGGACAAGACCATATAAATAAAACTCTACAACAACCAGGAAACGCATATAAATGAAGGGAAAAGCCTATCATTGTTCTTAAATAGATAAAATCGATTTAAAAAATCAGTTTTCTCCTCAATTAATCTAGAAATTTACTGTGATCTCAGTAAGAATAATTACATGGTTATTTTTTAAACCAGATATTCTAATTCTAAAGTTCAAATGGAAAAACAAATGCGTATAGTCAGGAAAATTCTGAAAAATAAGAATGAGGAGGAACTATCCACCAGATATTTAAAACCTTCAGTAATTATGGGCGCCTGGGTGGCGCAGTCGGTTAAGCATCCGACCTCAGCCAGGTCACGATCTCGCGGTCCGTGAGTTCGAGCCCCGCGTCGGGCTCTGGGCTGATGGCTCAGCGCCTGGAGCCTGTTTCCGATTCTGTGTCTCCCTCTCTCTCTGCCCCTCCCCCGCTCATGCTCTGTCTCTCTCTGTCCCAAAAATAAATAAACGCTGAAAAAAAAAATTAAAAAAAAAAAAAATAAAACGTTCAGTAATTAAAACAATATGGTATCGGTCACGTAGTTAGACAAAGACATTAACGAGACAGAAATTAAAGTCCACAAATAGATCCAGAGGTAACAGAGCAGATGATAAAGGTGGCTAGGGAAATTAGTGGTGAAAAGATAAAATCAGTTAACAAATGCTGTTTGAATAACTGGGTAACAACCTGGGAAATAACGTGAAATCACATCTTGCACGAAGAATAAACACCACAGGAATCATTAAGAGCACCATAAATATACTAGAAAAAAAAAATCACAAGAGACTCATTTTATAATGTCAAAGGGGGAGGTCTTCTTTAAACATGATGTAAATCCACACACCTAAGAAGTAAATAAAACTCAGCACATCAATCAAACATATGCTGTCAAACTAAAATGACAAAACAAAAGCAAAACTGACATTATGGGTGTGGTTGGCAGAATAACGGTCTCCCAAAGATCCCCATGTCCTAATCCCCAGAACCTGTGAATATGTTCACACATACAGCTGCACACATCGTCTCTCCTGATGCTCACTCCACACTTGACCTCACTCACTCCCCGAGGCCAACTACCACTTCAACGTGGACGAATCTTCCACATCTGAAGTCACTCTGGCTGCTGTGTGAACAAAACACTTCAGGGGACGAGAATAGAAGCAGAGGGATGGGGAGGAGGCTACTGCAATAGTCTAAGCCAGAGATGACGGTGGTGTGGGTGAAGTGGTAGTGGTGTCGGCGAGAAGTGGTTAAATTCTGGACATATTTCAAGGTAGAGCTAACAGGATTTGCTGACAGTCTGGATAGGTATGCGAGAGAGAAAATCCAAGAATGCTTCAAGAGTTTCTTACTTGACCAAGTACAAGAATTGAGTACCCTATTGCTAAAGTGTGGAAGAAAGAGAGAAGGGCGGATTGTTAGGATCAAGGACTCCTCACTGGAAAGTTAAATTCATAGCGCCCCATGAACACTGAAGTGGACATGATGAGAAGGCAGTTGGATAAGTATGTGGAGTTTAAAGGAGAAGTTGAAGACGATGGAAATGTTCTGTATCTGCACTGCGTCCCATAGACACAAGCCAGCCAGAGTGGCTACTGGATATTTGAAATGGGGCAAGTGCAACTGAGATACTGATTTTTTAAATGTGTTTAACTGCAATGAATTTGAATTACAATGTCCACATGGGGCTCCACGATGGACAACATAGGTATGAATGGTATTTAAAGCACAGTAATGGAAAAAAATACATAATAAAGCAAAGTAATGGAGAAGGTTCTGAGGAATGAAAATAAACAGGGAAGAAGAAACCCAAGTCTGAGCCCCAGGTGCTCCAACGTTTAAAGAAAGTGAGGGGGCGCCTGGGTGGTGCAGTCGGTTAAGAGTCCGACTTCAGCCAGGTCACGATCTCGCGGTCCGTGAGTTCGAGCCCCGCGTCAGGCTCTGGGCTGATGGCTCGGAGCCTGGAGCCTGTTTCCGATTCTGTGTCTCCCTCTCTCTCTGCCCCTCCCCCGTTCATGCTCTGTCTCTCTCTGTCCCAAAAATAAATAAAAACGTTGAAAAAAAAAATTTAAAAATAAAGAAAGTGAGAAGATTCACCAAAGGAGGCTGAGGACACTTTAACCAGGTAGGCAAGGACAAGAGGCAGTGATGACCCGGATACACAGAGGTGTCTCAGGAAGAAAGGAACCACCTGACAGGCTAGAACAGATGGTAACTCGGACCTGGCCTCTGAGTCGGGCACCTCAAAGGGAAAATTTTCCAACTCCAAGCTCCTGCTTCCTCGTGCACCCGCTAGACAGGTATATGCAGCAGCTTCTCTCCTCCCACGCAGGCTTCACTCACCTGGGCACAGGCCTCCTGCTGCTGCTTTCTCCACCATCCAGGGCTCCTTGCCTTGCTCCAGGAAGGAGATCACATCAGGTTTGGAGATAGCGAGACCTGGATGGGAGAGAAAACATGCCACCCAGTTATGGTGTGGGGCCCCCAGAATTCAGATCCAGGATCTGGTCATCGAGCAGGAGAGACCAGAGGAGGCCTGACAGTCCCCTGCAGGTTGGGGAAGATACAGTGTCGGCCCATGGAGCTGTTTTTTGAGCACTGAAAAGGTACCCGGAAATTGATAAGGAAGGAACGGATAACATCCAAACTAATACACCAGGTCCCCTTACCCAGTGAGACCAGGTTGCTGTACGTCTCCAACATCACGTCTCTGTACAAATCCCTCTGAGCAGGTGCCAGTCGTTCCCATTCTTCTTGGGAGAAGACTATGGCCACATCCCTGAAGAAGTCTGACTCCTGAAACAACAGGCAGGTTTGTTATCTGCAAACTTCAAGGAAATGTTTCTTGATGGGATGAGAGAAGACAGAGGCGGTCTCTGCAGGAATGGGGTGCTCAGGTGAAAAGCAGGCTGGGGTGGGAGGCCTCCAATGTGAGCAGGTGACAAGAGAGGGTGGGCATGAGGAAAACGGTGTTGAAATGTTGTTGAACATTCTTTTTACTACAAACCAAAGCTCTGTACACAGATCTGGAAGGAAAATTAAAAGCCAGCTAAGTGGAGTTTTCCCCAGTGTGACAAACTTTATAAAATAGCATGCTGCCCACTCTGTCCTTGGCATATAAAAATTCTCAACTAGAGACCTGTAATTTCAACTTCTATGCAGCAACAACAAACCAAACCAACAATTTCTGATAGACTTACCCCCAAATGTTTTACTGAAGAAATGTTTTTATCTTAGAAAATAGGATATTTGTATAAATTGAGAGTTAGTTGAAGATACAGGTTCATCATGATGTCAACATATCAAAGCATTCTTCCTTAGGAGAAAACTCTTAAATTAAGATTATTTTCATTAGCTGTACAATTTTCTACCAAGTGAAAAAATGACTCAACCGTTCTCTTATTTTGGAGGCAGAGGTTGGATCAGATCTCTGAAGGCTCTTCGAAGCTCAGACTACCTAGATTCCGAAAAATTCATCCATCGGGCTGGTTATCTCACAACCCCCACATTTGCACTTCTCTTGGTCTTAAGCTGAAGAAGCTGTTGAAGAATGATCCACATTCAAATGCTCTGTTCAACCTTAAAGTGGACCTTACTTCTGGTGTCTAACCTCTCAGATTCCCGGCGAAGCCTAAGTTACACACCCAGTCATCAATCCCTCCCAAAGCAGGAGATCGTGCCTCACCCTGAAATTGAAACCAACCAAGACCAGTTCCCATACTTTTCCATGTCAGTTATCACAAGTATTCATCTCTATTTCATCCACCCTTGGTTCTCATTTTATACAAGGAAATGGATCCCTGCTCTATCTAGCCTCCCGGCACAATATCACACTATCACATGTGGAATGCTGTACAGAACGAATCCATGGGCAGTAGTCAGAGTAGAGGGGGCAGTGGGAGAGGGTACTAGCTACCTGGTCTTTTTAGTCCCTAAAATGGGAACCTCTGAAAACCAGATTCTTGGATGAAATCCATGTGGGAAGCTTCAAGATAAAGAAAGCAAATATTTACACAACTTTAAGACTCACAAGGGACATGACTTTTAGAATGTCATGGGCTGACTGGTCCTCCTCCTGGTTCCTCTCTTGGGGAAGGGCAGAGTCCTGAGATGGCAGAGCTGGGGGAGGAAAGAACAAACATGAGAGGCCAAGCTTGCCTTACAGCTCCCAGAATGCCGTGGTTACAAGTCCCTGCCTTCTTACGCCCCACTCCCCACAAGAATTGGAGTTGGATCACAGTGGCCCTTGCCCAACTCCAGGAAACACAGCATTAGCTGTTGCCACGTGACAGGGAACCAGTGGCCCTTTCTCTCCGATTTCTCCTAAATATCCAGAGAATTCCAACTTGTTACTGATGCAAATCTGTGGCAGGGAGCTCAGTCCTGGTCCAGTGACTAAGGCCACATGGTGTCCCAAGGACAAGATAAACTGTTCTCAGACCAGGGAGCACAGCCTACCTCATCAGCATCAGTCCAGCCCACAATGAAGCCTTCCCAGAAACAGACCATCTAACTCTCTCATGCCCACCTTCAGAGGTCTCCCTGGCTCTTTACCCAACTTCCAAATTCACCAAGAACCTTACAGCCCTACCTAAGGCCTAGTGGACATCACTTTGTGGACCTTGCCTTGACTCAATAAAAGGGGTGTGGGTGCAGTGGGCAAATCATTACCATCACATACATAGGCCTCTGTACAGAGACATAGCAGCGAGCAAAGCTGTGTGCACAGTATTTACTGAAAAACAGAACAAAAATTAGTATCTAGCAGTCCACAAGTAGGCAAGTAGTTGAATCACTTTTGGCCCAGCCGTATGATGGAACACCAAATAACTATCAAAACTGATGGGGGGGCAACATTAACTTACAAGGAAAGACATTCACAAGCAGTCTCTTTATACAACATGAGAACATTCCGGAAAAGAGGTCAAACCCACCCTCCTACTGGCACATGGGCTTACAAAAACAACTGGAATAAAAACATCCAAGTATTAAGAATCATGTCATTTAACCACTTCGTGAGTTCATCATTAAACGAGTACTATTGTCGAAAGGAACTTAGAACAGTGCCTTGCATGTTACAAATATTTAATTCTAAGTAATGTGTACATGAAACAATTGGTAACATGTCATAGGAGTTTTTTTTTTTTATTATGACCACTGTTTTAGCATTATCTGTAATAGCTTTGTAATATTTTATTACAAGAGTGGCCCATGATTTACCCAACCGTTTCCCCACTGTTGGACAAGGACTATTTTACAAGATCATCTAAAATGTTCTCAAATTTCAGTCTCCACTTCTAAACTAGTGGTGTTAAATCTTTTGAAGTTTTGCAATTCTTTGAGAATCTTATCAAACAAGACTCCATCCCAAATTAAAAAAAAAAGGGGGGGGCACGAGTAAGAATGACTGTAAAACATCCACCAGCATTTCCAGGAAGTCAGGTCCCTTTCACCCCCACCTAAGTGGTCCACAGATGGGGGCTAAGAGCCGGGACGCGGAAAGGGGGCGCTAGCTGGGGGGGGGGGGGGGGGGGGGGGGGGTGCGCCGCGGAGGCCGATGGGAAATGTAGTCCAGATCCCGGAAAGCCGCAGACCGACGCGGGGGCGAGACGTTCCGGTTCTTCCCAGGCCCGAGAGCCGCCCGGCCGTGGCGCCCGCTCCCGCACGGACCCCGGAGAGCCTGGCAAGCTCCAGAGCCCCTCACCTGCCTCCTCTTCGAATCCAGGTGCCACCGTGGCCGCGCTCCCCGCAGGCCCGGGTGCGCTTCCTCCTCGGTATCGGCGGACCCGCCGCCTGAAGCCGGAAGATAGCGCAGGCGCACAACGCCCCGCGGACGCTGCCTCGCGAGTGGGCCAACGCCGCAGTCTCTTCTGGGAAACGTAGTTTCTGGGCGCAGAGGCACAGCCAGGCCTCAAAGCCGGATCTCGCGATGTTTCGGGGTGGGCGTGGCTCCAGTGTGCCTCGAGGGAGAGTGTTCAAGTTCCCGCGTGGCTGCGGGCGGGGTTGCGCATCAGGTGCTTAGTGTGTGTGCCATCCCGTCTTGCGTGGCCGTTGCGGTGTGTGTCGTGTGGTTCGGACCTGTCGTTGGGTCTGACTGGGACCGTGCCACTCCGGGAACACGCTCGTGTGTGACCGTCAAAGTGTCTCATTCGTTACATCATCGTTTTCCGCGCGGAGCGGCCACTTTACCAGAAGTTTCGGAAGGAGAAAAACTCCCGAGTTTATCCGGTAACTAACTTTAAACGTCATTACATATGTTGAAATAAATGTAGGTTATGAAGGAGAGTGCGGAATAAGCAAAAACGTTTTTTAAGTTTGTTTTATTTTTTTAATTTTTTAATGTCTTTATTTTTGAGAGAGAGGCACACACAGAGTGTGAGCGGGGGAGGGGCGGAGCAAGAGGGAGACACGGAATCCAAAGCAGGCTCCAGGCTCCGAGCTGTCAGCACAGAGCCCGATGTGGGACTGGAACCCAGGAACCGTGAGATCATGACCTGAGCCGAAGTCGGAGGCTCAACGGACTGAGCCACCCAGGTGCCCCTGTTTTTTATTATTTGTAATCTCTACAGCGAACTCAGGAGGCTTGAGCACCAGACCCCAACATCAAGTGTCGCATGCTCTTCCCACTGAGCCAGATGGATGCCCAGCAAAAATGTTTTAAACAAGATGACAAGAAGTTTCCGCTTGTGGGGGTAGCTCTCGGCCGAGTCCCCCAGAACCACAGGCAGTTGGACCTCTGTGTGCAAACGTTTGAAAAGCTCCTAGACCTTACGCATCCCCAAACGGCGGGGTCCAGTGTGGTCGAGCTTCCCATGTCCTGGATGCTGGTCAGGCGGTGTGAGGCCTGATTCCTGAGTGAGGAAGCCTTACTCTGCCCACGCGGTACAGTTGTCCTTGAGCCGGCCTGGAGTCCAGAGCTCCTGTCTCTCCAACTGGTCTTGTTTCCCTCACACCATGTAATCTGTCATCTTCTTTTGAATCATTTCATCTGACATTTGCCCGTGTCTACATTGTTGCACATCTCAAGGATGTCTTCACCTCCAAGTTAACTTAGAAATTTAACTTAAACCCGATAAAAATGCCAATACTGTTTTCCCCCTTGGAAATAGATACGTTGATAAAAATGTCCAAATAATAAAAAAAAGAATGCCTAGGAATAGGAATGCTCTGAAAAAGAAAAGCTGAGAAGGTGTGCTAAACCTGCCAGATAGTAAAACATTCTAAAAAGTTTCCATAATTTATTTTTTTAATGTTTATTTTTATTTTTGAGGGAGAGAGAGAGAGAGAGAGGGAAACAGAATCCTAAGCAGGCTCCAGGCTCCGCGCTATCAGCACAGAGCCCAACATAGGGCTTGAACTCACAAACCGTGAGATCATGACCTGAGCTGAAGTCAGATGCTCAACCGACTGAGCCACCCACGCGCCCCCAAAATGGACTTTTTAATAAATAACCTTGGGGAATAACTGGATAGTCATTTAGAAAAAAGTAAAATTGGGTTCATACTTCAAATCACGCAAGAGAATAAACTCGAACAAATTGCTCAGAGGTCTAAATTGATACAAGTACCAGAAACGTACAGAGTTGAATTCCATTGCAGCCTGGATATGTGAAAAGACTTTCTAGCAATGATACAAAAATCCAGACTTAAGACTGCTATCTTTGAGAACGTAAAACCAAAGCACTTTTGTGTGGCAAAATACACTGTAAGCAAAGGTTAAAGACAAATGACAGGCAGAGAATGTTTACAACCTTGTATATATATATATCAGATAATATATAAAGACAAAAAACTGCAAGCAACTTTGAACTCAATTTAGAAGATTTGTTTTTGTCATAACATAGGTGTAGTGATTTGGAAACTATTTTATATGTACCATAGAATTAAATGAATGAATAAATGTATTGATGGGAGCCAGTGTTTTACTGTGGGACAAGAGAGATCTAGAAGATGATGGAAGGTGAGAAAGAAACTGTGATGTTCAACTGGTATAAACTCATGATGGAAAATGTGGGTGTATGGGGCACGTGGGCGATTCAGTGCGTTGAGTGTCTGACTCTAGATTTTGGCTCAGGCTGTGATCTCACGGTTCATGAGATGAAGCCTCGAGTGAGGCTCTGCGCTGACATCCGGGTGCCTACTTGGGATTCTCTCTCTCCCTCGCTCTCAGCCCCTCCCCCACAGGCATGCGCGCACAAATGTCTCTCTGTCTCTGTCTCTCTCTCTCAAGTATTTTTTTATACGTTTATTTATTTTTGAGACAGAGAGAGACAGAGCATGAACAGGGGAGGGGCAGAGAGAGAGGGAGACACAGAATCTGAAACAGGCTCCGGGCTCTGAGCGGTCAGCACAGAGCCCGACGCGGGGCTCGAACTCATGGACCGTGAGATCATGACCTGAGCCGAAGTCGGACGCTTAACGACTGAGCCACCCAGGCGCCCCTCAAGTATTTTTTTAAACCAAGAAAACTATGTATGAGTAAAGTATGGACATTAGTTAATAATAATATATCAATGTTGGCTCGATAACTAACAAAAGCATCATACTAAAGTGTTAACAGTAGGTACAGGGCATTTGGGAACTTTGAACTATCTGCAGTTTTTCTGTAACTCAAAAACTTCTAAAATAAAAAAGCTTAAACTTCTTCATTAAAGTCTTACTATTTCTTCTGGGGAAAAAAAAATGTGTTTGTGTATTTTCTATTTGGTGAATGGGCCTGGAAGCAATGATGCCCTGTAGCAATGAGCATAAACCTAATGCCCAGACCTTGGTTTCTAAATATCATTCTCTAAAAAAAAGAAACCAAAGCTTCCTGGAGAAGTATCTGATCTCAGGACTGGGGCAGGGAACGTACACAATGAGTATAGGATATCTTCTTGTGCCAAAAAACATAGGGAAATGCTCAAAAAGCAGGGAGGATTGTCTGCTTTGAACTATGATAGTGTAATTGTGCTACACCTGCCATTGCATTCTAAACAAGAAGCTAGATAATGTGTAGGAAACAAGTCTTTTCAGATGTTGGACAGCAAGTAGTGCAAGACTTTGAACCCTGAGAGAAGGGAAATAAGTGAGATTCTATCATCGCAGTGGCTTTCCCTTGGAAGACACACTACACACCACAGAGCAGAGAGGAGGAACCAAGGCAGAGCACCGATTTGCTAAGTTGACACAAACAACAGTTTTGGGGAAATGAAGTGACTGGAATTCGTGGGGGCAAAGTGTGGAAGAGGAGTGGAGTTGGTATTTCCACCAAACAAGACCTACGTACCTGTGGGCGAGGCCATGCTACCTCCGCCCTCTGAATTGTGGATGAGCCAATACGGTGAAACCTTGGAGAATGCATATTCGGAGACAGACATTTGCTTCATGATACCGCAGAGGTCACAAGCCCTCATGGAAACAGGGCTGGGATCTGGAAGAGATAGGGTGTGAGGGTTTGCAGAGAAGAAGGTTACTGGGCCATTCCAGACATATCCCAGAAATGACCACAGAGAATAGAATTAACATCAGGACCTTTGGACAGGCCTGTAGAGTGGGTGGGTTGGCTGGACCTCCTGTGGCTGTGAGCATTAGGCAGAGAGATGACCTACCTGGGAACACATTTGAGCTGGGCCACAAAGCCCTAACGCGCTGAAGGCAAGGAGTCCCGGGTCCCCAAGTACGGGCGGGTAGAATGGCCAGCTGGTGCGGCCTGACTGGACTTAGATCTCAGGCAGACAAAGGGGTCCGCCTTCTCTACTTGTCCCGACTTGTGGGATCAGGACTACATTTCCTATAAGTGACTGTGGCTCCAGGCCCACCATCTACCCCTCCCACTGGATGTGCACGTCAGGCCTGATCTAGGAATAGAATGGTACCAGAGAGGCATGGGAGAAGGGATTGGATTCTGTATATATGTTAAAGGTGGAGCTAACGGGATTCACAGATTTACTGGGTGGAGTAGCAAGAGACTGGGAGTAGTGAAGGATAACTCCAGGGAATCCTGAGACAAGTAACTGGAAAAACAAACATGACCAACCGAGAGAGGAAAACCACACACGGAGAGGAGCACATCTTTGGGGGTGAGATTGGGTGCTTGGTTTCGAATGCGATAGTTTGACGTGTTTGTTAGACATACAAGTGGCAACGTGGAGGATCATTTTAGGGGCAGAGTCTGGGCTAGAATCTTAAGTTAGGAAATATTTTTATCGTGTAGCTAATTTATATTGTGATGTACTGAGGCAAATCAATGTTTTTCATTGATCCTCTCTACCTTTTTTTTTTTTTGCTCAAAAGTTGTTTTCCTACCCTAAATTATGAATGTTCATCTTTATTTTTCCGTAGAACTCTATGAGGATATTAAAAAATATCCTGTAATTTGTTATACCATAGAGTGTGATGAATCAATGCTATCTGTAATACTTGTACTTCGAAGATTTATTAAAGTTTCCCTCATCTATAAATGATTGATTGTAAATATTACATGGTTATTTTAAAAGAATGACTGGGGCGCCTGGGTGGTTCAGTTGGTTAAGCGTCCGACTTTGGCTCAGGTCATGATCTCACTGTTCGTGGGTTCAAGCCCCACATCCAGCTCTGTGCTGACAGCTCGGAGCCTGGAGCCTGCTTCAGATTCTGTGTCTTCCTCTCTTTCTCTGCCCCACCCACCCCCCCCCCGTCTCAAAAATAAACATTTACAAAAATTTTTTTAAAATAATGACTATTTTTTTTTCCCTATACATAGTAGTTCTCTTTCATATCTCTTTGTTTAATTTTAATAGTACTCTGATGTGTTGGGTCATTTGGATCTATTTTTTATTCTTTGATGTGGTCTCATAATTTTAATTTCTTTGATGTTTGCATTAGATACCTACTGCTGCATAACATATTACCTTAGAACTTAATGGCTTAAACAATAGTCAGCACTTACCATCTCTCACAGTGTCTGTGAGTCAGGGTTTCAGGAGCAGTTTAGCTGCGTGTAAGCAAGATGTCATTTGAAGGCTTAAATGGGGCCAGAATCTCTGCTTCCAGGTGCTCCATTCACATGGCTGGCAAATTGGCGCTGGCTTTTGACAATAGGCCCCGTTCCATTCCATGTAGGCCTCTCCATATGGCTGATTGTTTGTTATTTAGTTTGTTTGTTTGAGAGAGAGAGAGCCCAAGCAGGGGAGGGGGCAGAGGGAGAGAGAGAGAGAGAGTATCTCAAGCAAGCTGTATACTCAACATGGAGCCTGACGCAGGGCTCGATCTCATGACCCTGGGATCATGTCCTGAGCCAAAACCAAGAGTCAGACACTCAAGCAACTGAGCCACCCAGGTGCCCCTGGCTGATTGTCTTTTTGACATGGTGGCTGGTTTCCCCTAGAATAAGTGATCCAGAAGCTACAATGTCTTTTATGGCCAAGCCTCTTACAGGCTGTCACAGAAGTCACATGCCGCCATACTCTGTTGGTCGCATAGACCAGACTGAGTCAGTGTGGATGGAGACTACACACTGGTGTGAATTCTAGGAGGCAAGGATCTTTGAGGACCATCTTGGAGGTTTGATACCACAATTTTTTCATCTTAAGAGCACATGAATGTCTGTCTGTCTGTCTGTCTCTCTCTCTCTCTCTCTATATATATATATATATATAATTTTTTTTTCAGAGAGAGCTGGGAAGAGGGGAAGAGAGAGAGGAGAGAGAGAGAGAGAGAGAGAGAGAGAGAGAGAATCTCAAGCAGGCTCCACACCTAGCATGGAGCCCAATGTAGCGCTCAATCCCACAACCCTGGGATCATGACCTGAGTTGAAATCAAGAGTCAGATGTTCAATTGACTGAGCCACACAGGTGCCCCTACATGAACGTCTTGATGCCTCCCCATTCTATCAAATCCACAGTTGCCATGCCAACCACTTCCCGAGAGATTGTCACTCTCCCTGTAAAGTCTCTTGAACCAAAGCACATGCTGAAAAACTCCAGCTCCCCTCTCCTCTAAACCCAGCTAGATTGATGCCTTTGCCACATTCCTTCTCTTCACAAAGGGACCACCAGTTATCACATGAATGGGATCAACTATGGGGAGGCCCTGTCCCATATGGCCAAGCCTCTTGCAGGCAAAGAACAACAATGTGGATTCTAACCCTATCTTAGCTTCTTACTCCTTGCATGACCATGACTTTAGGCACCACCCGTAACTCTGACATACAAACTATACAATGAAGGAAACAAAACTGTGAGTGTGTTTGTTGTTTTTATTTTTCATTAATGGCAATTGTCCAGGATTAACCCTGTGTTCTGCTGTTACTACTGACATTTCTCTATACTGTTTTTCTGGTTTTAAGATTGCCTACTAACCAGAAGAAAACTCAAATATATTTTCAGTATTTTGGTATTTTAATATTTCAAATACATATTTGTAAAGAAAGTTTTATAGATAATATATACTTGAACCCTCTAATTATTTAAGGGGTGTTTTAGTTTTTTTCAAATTTTCAATTATTTTACCTAGATCTCTATTCATCTTTGGCTACTGTCTTCATAGGTTTTGTTATTATCTTTGTGTCTAAGTCTATTCACTCTAGGATTGTGTGACCTTATTTCAGAGAACTGTGTATTTTTTTAATCTTTATTTATTTTGAGGGGGGAGGGGCAGAGAGAGGAAAGAGAGAATCTCAAGAAGGCTCCACACTGTCAGCTCAAGCCCAACTTGGAGCTTGATCTCATGAACCATGAGATCATGACCTGAGCCAAAACCAAGAGTCAGATGTTTAACCGACTGAGCCACCCAGGTGCCCTGAACTGTGTGTATTTTTAACCAGACTTATGATGAAGTTGCGCAGCTAAACCACCTGGAAGCACGACTTTTTCATACTAGAAATGTAAGTGTTATCCTTGACCTCTCCCCACCTAATCAGATACCAAAGCCCACTGAGTCTATTTTCCATATAGTTTTTCTCTCCTGGTGAACAGAATTTATTTGCTCAGTAGTATAGATTGAATGTTTATGTCCCTTAAAATTCACGTGTTAAAAGATAATCCCCAGTGTGATTGTATTAGGAGGGACCTTTGGGAGATGATAAAGTCATGAAGGTGGAGCCCTCATGAGTGGGATTAGTGCCCTTATAACAGAGGCCCCAGAAAGTTTCCTTGTCTCTTCTACCATGTGAGGGCACAGTGAGATGTCTGTCTATGAACCAGTAAGAGGGCCTTTTCTGTATACTGTGCCCTTAGCATCCCTTCATCTGGACGTTTATCTGTATCCTTCGTCGTATCTTTTTATAATAAAAGGGAATGGGAAGTAAACTTCTCCTGACTTTTGTCAGCCATTCTAGCAGATTAAGCAGATTTGCAGAGGGGGTCATGGGAACCTCTAATTTATAGCTCATTGGTCAGAAGCACGAGTAACAACCGGGACTTGTGATTGGCATGGCGGGGGAGGGGTAGTCTTAGGGGACTGAGCCTTGAATCTGGGATCTGATACTATCTTTAGGTAGATGGTGTCAGAATGGAGTTAAATTGTAGGACACCCATCTGGTGTTGCAGAATTGCTTGATGTGGGGGAAGAAAGGTCCCTCACATAATCTGCTGTCAGAAGCATACTGAGATGTTCTGTTTGAGCAGTAAAGGAGAAACACAGGAGGAAGAATATAAGTTGTCTTTACAATAACCTAACAAAATATGTTTGGTGCAGTCAAGGCAGTATCAAGAGGGAACTTTATAGCACTAAATGCTTACATTAGAAATAAGAAAAGGTTGGGGCGCCTGGGTGGCTCAGTCGGTTAAGCGTCCGACTTCGGCTCAGGTCATGATCTCACGGTTTGTGAGTTCGAGCCCCGCGTCGGGCTCTGTGCTGACAGCTTGGAGCCTGGAGCCTGCTTCTGTTCTGTGTCTCCTTCTCTCTCTGTCCCTGCCCAACTTGTGCTCTGTCTCTCTATGTCTCTCAAAAAATAAATAAATGTAAAAAATTAAAAAAAAAAATAAGAAAAGGTCTTGGGCACCAGGGTGGCTTAGTCATTAAGCATCTAACTCCAGCTTAGGTCATGATCTCATGGTTGGTAAGTTTGAGTCCCACATCAGGTGAGCTTGAACCCTGCTTCAGGTGAGCTCAGGTCCCGCTTAGGATAAAACACAAACCCAGGTGAGCCCTGCCTCTCTCTCTCTCTCTCTCTCTCTCTCTCTCTCTGCCCCTCATGGGATTCTCTCTCTGTCTCTCTGACCCCTCGCTCACTTGTGCATTCTCTCTCTCAAAATAAATAAATAAATAAATAAATAAATAAATAAATAAAAGGTCTCAAGTCACTATTCTGAGTTCCTACATCAAGAAACTAGAAGAGTAAAAATAAATCCAAGCCAAGTAGAAGGAAATAAAAGTGAGGTCTTTTGTAGACATAGATAAGCTCTTTCTAAAATTTACATGGAAAAGCATAGGCTCTAAAATAGCTGAAATAATTTTGACAAAGAATAAAATGGGAGAAACTCCCCAATATCAATGCTTACTCTATTGGTACAAGACAGTGTAAAAATGGACATGTAATCAAGATCATCTAGCATAGACAAAGGGATATACACACAGGTCAATGGAACGAAAGAGAATCCAGAAATAAACTCACATAAATATGCGGAACTAATTTTTAACAGTTGTATTGAGATATAATTCACACACCATGCATTCACCTATTCAAAATGTACAATTTAATGTCTTTTAGTATATTCATGAGATTGTATAACTCACCACAATCTAACTTGAAAGTATTTTTGTTGCCACAAAGAGAAAATTAGTGTTCATTCTTTATCCCCTCCCATCAGCCCTAAGCAACATTAATATGCTTCCTATCTCTACAAATTTGCTTATTACGGCTATTTCACAGAAACAGTCACATACAATATGTGCCCCTTTGTTACTGGCTTCTTTAACATAGTATGATGTTTTCAAGGTTCATCCACGTAGCATATGTTGTCACTTCATTACTTTTATCACTTTTTATGACTGAATAATATGGGCACTTGGGTTGTTTCCACTCTTTGGCTACTATGAATAATGTTGCTATGAACATTTGTGTACTAACTTTGCACATATATTTTCATTTTTCTTAGGTATATACCTAGGACTGCAATTTCTGGGATCATATGGTAACTCTGTGTTTAACTATTTGAGGAATTTCTAGAATGTTTTCCAAAGCAGCTGCATCATTGTAAGCTCCCACCAGCAATGTATGAGGGATAAATTTCTCCACTTCCTTGCCAACACTTGTTATCTTTGATTTTAGCCATCCTAGTGGGTGTGAAGTGGTATACCACTGTGGTTTTGAATTGCATTTCCCCAAGGACTATGAATGTTGAGTGCCTTTTCATGTGTTTATGCAGCATTTGTATATCTTCTTTGGAGAAATGTCTATCCAAATCCTTTGTCCATTTTTATTTATGTATTATTTTGAGAGACAGTGTACATACATAGGGGAGGGGCAGAGACAGAGAGAGAGAATCCCAAGCAGGCTGTGCACTGTCAGCATGGAGGCTGATGCGGGGCTTGAAGTCATGAACCGTGAGACAATGACATGAGCCGAAATCCAGAGTGGGTCGCATGAGTCATCCAGGCGCCCCTTTTGTCCATTTTTGTATTTGTATTCATGTTAATCAGTTGTAAGTGTTCTTTATATATTCTGGATACAAGTCCCTGTCAGATATCTGAACTGATTTTTGACATAGGTACAAAAGCAATTTAATGGAGGAATAGCCTTTTCAACAAAATAGTGCAGGAGCCATTAGACAGTCATGACCAAAAAAGAAAAAGAAAAAAGAAAAAAAAAAAAAAAAGAGGGAGAATTTTGACCTCATATTAAAAAAAAAAAAAATTAGCCTTAAATTTGCTCCAAAACTAAGCCCTAAATCAATAAATGTATTGCATCTTCATTGTGACAATTGAAGGCAAAATAAATGAGTCCTCTGTCTCTGAGGAATATATACTTTATTTCTACTTCTGAAGATTATGTAATTAGATTATTACATTAAACTTAGTTGCTGGGCAGACATCTGTTTGCTGATTACTTATTCGAAATTGATAACTGTATTTATTATGCAAATGAACATAAATTTGATTCATTTAGTGACTACTGCCAAGCTTTTTAGAGGGTTCTGCCAACAGAAGAAGCTTAGGAAATAATGGCTGAAACAAAAAATGTTACCACAAAATTTCAGGCTATGAATACCTAATCTCTTTATATATTTGTGAAATGTGGGAAAGGCTGTAAAAACCTGGAAGTTAATTGATGTGTCTTAACTTACCAGAGGTTTGTCTGTATGGTCTGCAAAAGCAAAGGAGAAGATAAACACAAAAACAACTACAATTTTTGTGGATTGTGTTCCTTTTACTTTTTAAACAGGAACAGTTTTCCAGTATTGCCGCCTTGGTGCAATTGTAACAGCTTAGTTCCTCCTCAAAAAAAAAAAAAAAAAAAAACAAACAAACCAAAAGTACTTTCACGTATTGCTTCACCATCACACAATTTTTATTAAGTTGTAGTTTTCAAAACGATAGATGTACCATTATTGAATCATACTTCTACACGTAGCCATATTGTTTACATCCAACATTTTATTACTATAAGCGATTCAATTAATATCTTTGGGAATATATTTGCATTTAAAAAACTTCCGGGGCGCCTGGGTGGCTCGTCGGTTAAGCGTCCGACTTCGGCTCAGGTCACGATCTCGGGTCCGTGCGTTCGAGCCCCGCGTCGGGCTCTGTGCTGACAGCTCAGAGCCTGGAGCCTGTTTCGGATTCTGTGTCTCCCTCTCTCTCTGACCCTCCCCCGTTCATGCTCTGTCTCTCTCTCTCTCAAAAATAAATAAACATTTAAAAAAATTAAAAAAAAAAAAGCTTCCTCAGTAGAAAACTTCCCAGCTCATATGCTTTTTGTCATCGGTGACTTTGGTGAGACGAGTTGCATGGAAGCGTTGGAGGCCTAATTTCGGAAGGGTTGAGACTCGAATAGGAGTTAATGAAATACATTCAAAGACATAGGCTGAAGTATAGGAATAAGTGGGTAGATAGAACTGAATGATCTATAAACTTTTTTTCTTTTCTTTTTTAAAAGTTTATTTATTTTTTAAGTAATCTCTACAGCGAAGGAGGGGCTTGAACTCACCACCCCAAGATCAAAAGCCACATGCTCTTCTGACTGAGCCAGCCAGGCGCCCCAAACTGCTGTTTCTCTTTATAAGAAAACTGTCACTTCCCAGTATATTAAAAACAATTTTTTTTAATGTTTACTTATTTTAGAGACAGACAGAGCACAAGTGAGGGAGGGGCAGAGAGAGCCGGAGACAGAATTTGAAGCAGGCTGCAGGCTCTGAGCTGTCAGCACAGAGCCAGACGCGGGGCGCCAAAGTCGGACACCCAACCGACTGAGCCACCCAGGCGCCCCAGTGTGTGTGGGTGTGGTTGGTTTGCGTGTGTGTGTGTGTGTGTGTGTGTGTGTGTGTATTTAGTGAGTTTCTCCCGTATTAGAAGGTCAGCCACATGAGGGTGGGGATTCTCTTGCGCGGGTTCAGGTGTGTCCCCAGTGCCTGTAACACTGCGGGGCACACAGGGGACGCTCAATAAGAGCCCAATGAGACGAGGAGGAGAGAGAAGACATAAAAGGAACGGAAGTAAGGACACCCGGCACCCGGGCTCCGACCCACCCGCCCGGACCTGCTGACCTCTCCCCAGCGCTCCGGCCCGCACACCCAGTCGACCAGCTCCGCTTCCGTCCCGCGAACCGCTCACCTTGCAAGCCCAACCAGAGAATCGGGCCCGCGGGCCCGTGCACTGCGCTTGCGCACCTCGACCCCGCCCGGCTTGGGCCCCTACGGGGACCGAGAACGGTGCGCCTGCGCACTCGGAGCCGGCGCGTCCAGGCCGGGGCGGGACTCGGTCGGCCTGACCGGGCTGGGCGGGTCCTGGCTCTGGGTCGGAAAGCCCGGAGTTTCGGGAGAGGGGCGCAGACGCCCAGGGGCGGGAGCAGGAGCCATCTGCCAGCCGTCCCAGGATGCCCAGCGCCGCGCGCGGCCTGGACTCCATTTCCCGGCGGCCCCCACTGCGGGCCCCGCTGCCCGCCCGCGCGCCGCGGCCCCTTTGTGAGCCCGGCGGTCCGGCCGCGAGCGAGGCCCCGCCCCGGCCCGCGGGCCGCTGGGCTCCCGGCGGCCGACGGCGCGCAGGGAGGTGCCGACCCTCGGGGAGGAGGCGGTGAGGATGTCGGGGATGGGCGCGCGCGCCAGCGGGCCTGCGGGGCTGGAGCGGGCGCGCGAGGGGGCCTGTGACCGTGGGAGACCATGTCACAACGTGCGTGCGCCTGTGTGTGCCTGTGCGAGCGTCTGTGACCATGACAGTGACGGTGAGTGTGCAGCTGTGTGTGTGGTCCTGTGAGACGGCGTGAGGTTGTGTGACCTTCTGTTGGTGTGACAGTGCGACCCACTGTGAGGGGACGGGTGCCAGGCGAGCCGCCAGCAGGAGGACTGTGTGGCTCCTGCGGCGGCCGGGTGGGGGTGTTCGCGAAGATCGGGCGGTCAGGGCAAGCCTGAGTGGGACTGGGATGGAAGGGAACGCTTGAGAGAGGAGAGGGGAGCCCCAGCTTCAGGCCTGGACGGCAGATGAGGAGGCTGCTGGGCCTTAGCCCTCTCTGGCACAGAAGGAGGCTCTTTCCCTTCCTCTCCTGGGCTCTAGAGTAGGTGAGGAATAGAAGAGGAGACCTACTGTGTGCTATTTGTGACCATAAATCACTGACATTTACTGAGCACAAGGGATGTGCCAAGCACTAGGCGGAATGCTTCCTGTGCATCATCTCATGATCCTTCCAGCAACTGATAGGGAGTAGGTACCATTTCACTGATGACGAAACTGAGGTTTGGAGTGGTTAGACCTAAATCATGGAGGTTGCAGAGCTCGTGAGTGGTAGACTGAGTATCTGCCGCCAGGTGTTCTGATCCCCAAACCTGGTGGTTCTTACTGTTACCTTATGCTGCTTCTGAGATAATTGCTTTGCTCTCCAAGGCAGAGAGGTTTAGTAGAAAATAACTCATGATTAGGAGTTTCAGTGACTGCGAATGCACAGCCGTCTCGCCCATCTCTTTTTTGAGGAAATTGCTCAGAAAAGTTCAGAGAATGGTTTCCAGGTAGAGTTTGTCATAAGCCAGGGCTACAAGCAGAGTGTTCTGACTCTTTGGTCCAGTGTCTTCCAGACAACATGACCCCTCTGATGCCTACTTTGTATAAAGAAGCTTTCCCTGGGGCACCTGTGTGGCCCAGTTGGCTAAGCGGCTGACTTCGGCTCAGGTCATGATCTCCTGGTTCCTGAGTTCGAGCCCTGTATTGGGCTGTCTGCTGTCAGCACAGAGCCTGGAGCCTGCTTTGGGTTCTGTGTCTCCCCCTCTCTCTGCCCCTTCCACACTCGTGCTTTGCTTTGTCTTCATGTCTTCGTGTCTCAAAAATAAATAAACATTAAAAAAAATTTTTTAAAGATGCTTTCTCTGAGGCCTTGTTTGTAGCTTTATCTCATTTTGTAGTAAGGGTGGTAACATATTCCCTTTTACTATCATTATCTGATGGAAAGACTAAAAAGTCAGACCTAGATTCCAGTTGGGCTAACTTTTTACTATGAAGCCTTGGATTATTTCACTAATGAACAGATTTCATGGGTGAAGAGAAAAATAATCCTTACTTGACAGTGCTATTTATGGTTTCTTTCTCCCTCTCCAGCTCTGTTTTTCCAGACACTGCCCTTCCATTGAGGAGCCTGAAGGAGGTGGACAGAAGAGCTGTCATAAATTCTTAAATTCTTAAAGCCATGTCCAAGGTAAGGAAGGATTTTTTCTCCCTGAGGTGATTTGTTTTTCAGGTTGTATATGAATATCTTGCTTTTTTCTTCTGAAATTCCCCAGCTAACAAAGTCCCATTCATTCAGTGACCTGGTCCTCATGTTCTTCAATCCATTAAAAGGAGGTCCCCAAAAGCCCATTGAGCTTCCTTTGTTCCTAAGCCGGCATTTTCATCCTCGTTCAAGAAATAGCTCTGCTCCTCCTGTGGGTTAAGTGTTCTGTTAGGAGCTCTCAGGAGGCAAAAATGCACTCCTTGGAGGGATATGAAAGCCTTCATTATAGGGATTTGATTCATTGAGGTCAAGGTGTGTTCTGATGTGACTACAAGTGTAAAGCTTTCTCACAAACCCAGGTTTAAGAGGAAGGCAAGACAAGGGCTATTGGGGCAATCTTAGTTATAGTACATGACAATATCTCTTGCTCAGGGTCATTTTGAAGAGTGGAATGTGTTGGCTTTGGAGTGTTAAAGTGTGGGTCAGTGAAGGCAGGGATTTTCCCAGGCAATCAGTGGGCTCTGAAGAATGGGATTCCATGGGGGTAATAAGGTCCTGTTTTAGGGACATACTGAGTTAGTAGTGGGCTACAGCCAGGATATTTTAGGTCATGTAGTTAAAATTCATGAAATTAGTATGGAAAAAAAACAGGACATTTTTTGAAAAAATGAGAACAGGAGAGAGTACTTGAATCTATATTTTAAAATGACTGTATACATCTATAATGAAAACAGTAAATAGTGTGGAATGGGAGCCAGAAGAAACAAATGAAAAGATCAACATATAATGCCCAGAAACAAATACAAGTACAAGTAAGAATGGAAAGTATTTATTCATTCACTGAACATATAGTTATTAAAGACTTCATTTATACCAAATGCTGGGAATACTGTGGCAAACAAAAATAGACACTGTCTTTGTTTTCATAGTTTAATGTTTGCTCATTTGTTTATCATGATAATGTAAGTGATGTTATTTTATTTTTTTTAATGTTTATTTTTTTTGACAGAATGAGCTGGGGAGGGGCAGAGAGAGAGGTGACAGAGGATCCAGAGTGGGCTCTGTGGTGACAGCAGAGAGCCTGATGCAGGGCTTGAGCTTCCGAACTGTGAGATCATAACCTGAGCCGAAGTTGGACACTGAACCAACTAAGCCACCCAGGCACCCCCGTGATATTATTTTAAAGTTTTTTATTTTGAGAGGGCGAGAACACGAGAGGAGGAGGAGCAGAAAGGGAAGGAGAGAGGTAATGCCAAGCAGGCTCCACGCTGCTAGTGCAGAGCCTGATGCAGTGCTCAAACTCATGAACCATGAAATCATGACCTGAGCCAAGATGAAGTGTCAGACGCTTAACCGGCTGAGCCACCCAGGAGCCCCGTAAAGTGATGTTATTTTAAATCAGTGTAGACAGAATGGATTATTCATTTAGAAAAAAGACTCCTTCCTCACCCTTTGAGGTTAGATACATTCTGTAGGTTAAATGTAAAGAGTAAAACAGATGAACTGTTGGATGAAAATATAGAACATGGCTGTAAACAAGAAGATAAGCCAGAAGAAATCAATTAGAGCAGCACTGTCCAGGAGAACTTTCGGTGATGACTGATAATAGAAATGTTCTACATCCGCATTGTCCAATACAGTAGCCACTAGCTACTGTAGGAACTGAATTTTTAATGTTAACTGATTTAAAATGAAATAGCCACATGTGACAAGTACCTAGTGTATTGAGTAGCACATATCTAAGCTCATAAAATAATAAAGCCAGGATGAAAATTATGGGTGATCTTGTACAAGTCACTTATTTTACAGATGAGGGAAAACAATCTATGTCACTAGTTAGTGATTGTATCAGATGTAGGAAGTTATAGTATATGTTGATTGTCAGTATAAATAGATGATGGTGAGTGATGATTTGAAGACGGTGGTAGAAAATCATAAAGGACACTGTCAACAGTGATAGAACACATCATTTCATTCCTTTGGAATCTTCATTGGCTTCTCATTTTACTTGGAATGAAATTCAATGTCCTCTCCACAGTCTCTAAGGCCCTGCATGGTCCAGCTCCTGGCTACCCCATACCTCATTTTCTACAAGTCTTTTTCTCTGTTCCAGTCACACTGGCCAACTAGCTGTTCCGTAGACTCACCCAGTTCTTTCCTGTCTCTGAACCTTTGCATTTGCTCCTCCCTCTTCTGTAACTCTCTTCCCTTAGGTGTTGGCATGGCTTGCTCTCTCACTTTTAGATTGTTGTTCAAACATTACTGCTTCCTTGAGGTTTACCTTGACCATCCTACCTAAAACACCTTGTCACTCTAAATCACCTTCCCTTGTTTTTGTCATAGTATGACTTTATGTTTAATGTCTTTCTCCTATGTTAGAATATTAACTCCACAAGAGGAGAGACTGTATTTTGTTCACCATTGTATTTCCAATACTTAGAACATTATAGGGAGTAGGCATTCAGTAAATATTTGTCAAATTAATATATAAATGGACAAGATTGTGAATTTCTCATCTGTGAGTGAGCCCGGAGAGGTAAGAGCCAGCTACCTCTTTTCTCCTGCCACTGAATTGGTAATGGAAAAAGCAAAAAGCAGAGGGTATGATGTGTAGAATAGACAGAGCCCATTGGCCCCAGTGCTATTTCTGGGACCCCATGAATCAGTCTCTGGTGGGAGGATCCAGAAAACCGCATTTTTATTAAGTCCACAGATGATTTTTTTAATGTGTTTTAGTGTTTGTTTATTTTTGACAGATAGGGTGGGGGGAGGGAAGAGAGAGAGGGAGACACAGAATCTGAAGCAGGCTCCAGGCTCTGAGCTGTCAGCACAGAGCCCGACACAGGGCTCGAACTCATGAACTGTGAGATCATGACCTGAGCCAAAGTCAGATGCTTAACTGACTGAGCCACCCAGGCGCCCCATGTCCAAGGATGATTTTAATGCACATTTTTTGACAGCCTCTCCTAATGATTATATTAAAGTGTGCCTCTTGTAAACAGCATATTGTTGGTTGCAGCTTCATGCCTTCCACAGTCCCTGTGGCTGTCACCATTCTCTGGCAGTCTGTGGCAGCCCTGTGGCTGCTGTAAGTGGCCCTGTGTGCTTCCCATGATTCCTTATGCCTCCCACAATCCCACATCTCCCTCAAAACATTGATCTTTTTAGAGGGATCCAGTCTGAGAATATTTGTCTTTTAATTAGTGTTCACTACATTTTCGTTTAATGTAATTACTGATGTATTTGTGTTTAAGGCTAATACTGATGTATTTGTGTGTATAGCCTTGTAGTTTGTTTTCTACTTACTCCCATCTGTTCTTTGTTCCTTTACTTCTCCTTGTTTACCTTCTTCTGGATAAATCAAGTACTTTTTCTTTATTATCTTGTTAATTATACATTATTTTTATTATCCTTTTAGTGGTCACTCCAGGATATTTACCCATATCATTATGTAATTATCTCCTTTCTTCCTTCTGCAATCTTCCTTCTATAGTTACTACTCTTACTACTTTCTGAACAAGATAAGGCCCCATAGTGATTTAACTCCCATTTATTGTTATTATTAGATATTATATTTATAGTTATTCCTCTGGGACTCTTGATTTCTTCTTGATTTTCCTTTCCATCCTTTTCCATTTTCCTCCACCTGAAGAACCATTAGTATTTCTTTGAGTGCAGGTCAACACTTTACTCCCAGCCTGAATTATTTTTTCAGTAGCTCCAATTCTTGCTAGGTCACAATAACACAATTTAAATTTTTTTCTGAGGTTAAGTACGTTTGGGGAATCATAGTCTCCGTGGAGAGAATATCTTCTAGGATTCATTTTAAGGAAATAATTAGAGACCTCTATTGAATCTTTAATTTAACATACAGTAGTATTATATGAGAACTCTACTATAATGTTAAATTAGTGAGAATCCCAATTCTGACATCATAGTGAAAAATTAAGATTCATATAAATGAAAATAAACGGGTTAGTAAATAAGGTACAACATATTTATACCACATTATGTTATCAATCCAACAAAAGTGATTTTATAAGTAAATGAATGCAGATAGGTAATCAGACATGTCTGCATAAGGAAACATTTGAAGAAATATATACTAACTGTAAATTTTTATTGTTTCTAGGAGGTAGGGTGACATGGTGGGTAGATGTGGGGATGAGGACTTCTAATTCTTTTAACTTTTATAAAAAGGAAAAAAATTCACTGAGGGTAGAAATACTGGACATTATTTGGTAAGTTTCTTTGATGATTACAAATCATATGAAGTTCCTGTTTTATCAAATCAAAACAAATATTAAAATATTTGCAAGATATTCAGGTCTCATTGGCTGAGAGGAAAAGGACAGTCAGCCAGTTGAAACCTAGACTCCTTTAGGATGTGCAGCTAAAAAAATGTCTTTTAAGAACACTGCCTACCAAAAGCTGCCTCACCTCTGTTTACAGTAGAAATGTGTGTAGAACACTTTTTTTTGCACAAAATATTAGAGTTTGTATTGAAGTGTTTGAGGTTTGATAGAATTGATGCTTGACAGTATCCAGCCCTGTCTAGGGCAAATTTTTTCTTTTAAGACCCAACTCATGTTCCTTTCCTTCCTTTCTTGAAGCCTTTACTCACTTCCCATATTTCCCTGTAGTAAGAAGTGTTTTAGAAATGGAAGCATGTAAGAACAAGCTGATGTATGTAACTGATGTTTCTTGGAGGCATACTTCTGCTTCCTGTATAGCTTCCTTAACATTGTTGTCCATTACTGGGGCACTAGCCCAGTATCGACTCATTTTTTCTATTAAAAATATTTGCATAAAAGCATTGATGTACTTAAATACATCTTCAGTAGGACCATTACACTGCAGAGTCACATTAATAGGAGTGATGTTCATATCTGATGACCACTAAGGCAAGGGCACACACCAGAACTTACCCTAGATGGGATACTTGAGGCCACTGGAATGCTGGGTATTCCCCTTCAGTTGCTGGGCTGTGGGGAGATCTGGGATTGTCACCACAGGGCTCAGTGCAGTAGCTGTTTACCAACCAACGTGACAGTATTTCAGTATTTAACAGATCAATTCAGCTCTTCACATGTGTACCATTGAGTGTATCTATATATCATCCCAGTTAAAGAGTCGGTTTTGCTCTGTGACACGCCAAACCAGCTGAGCATATAGTAAACCATATGCAAGCCCTGGTAAGTCTGGAGTAGATTTACCTCGTTAGAGAGAATATCCATTTTGAATTTTTAGGAAGCAGACCAGGTCTTATTCCATGTGATAAAGATCCTTAATTCAATGTAGTATTATTAGTTGAGAACTACACTGTAACATTTGAAAAACTCTCGCTCATTAGACATGCACAACTGGGTATGTTCCTCTAGTGAGAGCTGTAGGGGTTTTTCACTGCACTTCACTATCGCATCTGAAATACTATTTAACAGTGCTTAAAATTAGTATTATTTTGTTTCTGTAAAGAGAAGTCACCATCTTTGAAACTCACTGGGGTTATCAAGAGCTGTTAGATAATCTTTTATGACCCCAGTTGTTCTGTTATGGCATACATTTCTTTAAGTTATATTTTGCGAAATCCCTACAGAACTTATTTAATGTATTTATTACCTACATGTTTAATTTTAAGAAATCAATATTATGAACATCAAATACATTTATATATGTTACTCTGTTGACATAACTGGAACATTGGCCATTCCATTGAAGAGTTTGGAAAATGTAGGTTTAGACCACATACAACTTAGAGGGCTTAACTCATGTTCCTGTCTCTTCCTTAAAGTCTTCTTTCACTGTCCTAGTCTATCCTGATTTTCCATATTGAGAAATGCATTAGCATTTAGTATGAATAACATATTTTGCTCTTGTTTATAGTGTTCTGTTATTGCCCATTTTTGTGCTATTAATCTTTTCACCATCAGTAGAGACTATAGATTATGCCAGAAATTGTATGCTTTCCATGACAGAATATTAAAACCAAGCAAGAGAAATCATCTTAGCAAGTGTTTGACATGTGTTGCACAGAACCCAAGATATGGCCTGAAAATTTCACTATATGCACTATTTCTCTCTAAAAGTACAATTTAACTTTTCAAACTATGCCAGTCTGACGTTAGGAACACTAGTTGAGCATAAAAGAATATGTTTATGTCATTTCAGGATTTGGTGACATTTGGGGATGTGGCCGTAGATTTCTCCCAAGAGGAGTGGGAGTGGCTGAACCCTGCTCAGAGGAATTTGTACAGGAAGGTGATGTTGGAGAACTATAGGAGCCTGGTATCACTGGGTAAGGAAGTCTCGCCAGAATTCAGAATCTGCACACAGGGCTGCTTTCCAATGTTTAGGAAGCCTCTGATGTACTTCACTAAATTTCTCTTTCTTGTGCTTCCCAAAATGGGTTGAGTTTTGTAGAACTGGCAGTTTCATTGGATTATTTCTACCACTTCATTTTCCCCATTCTTCAGAATACTTCACATCTTCCTATACTCCCTTCTGTAATGCCCTCATCAACTTCCTGATGACCAAGCAACTCGATCTGCCTTACAGATCTGGCTAATTCCCCTTTTATTTCTTGTAAGCAGGAGTTTCAGTTTCTAAGCCAGATGTGATCTCATTATTGGAACAAGGAAAAGAGCCCTGGATGGTGAAGAAGGAGGGGACAAGAGGCACATACCCTGGTGAGTGAGAATTAGGAAGATAGAGTCCATTGCAGGGAAAAGCTCAGCTATTCTGAAAGCTTCCAGCGTATAATTGATGTTTCCTGGGTAGCTTTTCTTAAAGGCTGAAGGCCTGGGAAGAAACAGTGAGGTGTCATTAGCGTGAGCTAACTTACTCTTCTTGTATATATTCTCTCATACGTCACTGTATTCTCTAATAACCCTCTCCTGTTCTCTGAGTCCAAACTGGCACTGTCTGCTTGCCCTTCTTTTTTAGTTTTGGCACAAGTTGCTTCATCACATTTAAAAGAATCCAGGGACAACAATGACTATTTTTTTTCCCCCTTTTCAGTCACTCATTCCTTTATATTGAAGGATTTACTGAATTTTTACTTTGAGAAAATAATTCTGCTAACTTCTTGGGGTTATTCAGAGGTTTATTAACCATCAAGGAAAAAAGAAATAATTCCCAGTTACGTTTTCAAGTCTGGGCGACTGGATGGTGACACCATTTAATAGAAATAAGCCAGAAGAATATGTTGGTAGGGGAAAAGATGATAATTTGACTTGGGACAGAAGAGTTATTTGGGGATGTGGCCGTAGATTTCTCAGGAGTGAAGAAATGCAACATGCCACTAGAGTGGGACAGAGGCTTAGAAGGAAAAGTCTGGCATAGAGATGCTAGTATGAATGAATGAGGTCACTAGTCTTATAGCTTGAGAGAGAAACCCTGGTCCTGAGGCCTTTGTGAGTAAGTGGATCTTTGACAACTTTCTCAGTGTTCTCTTTGTGATAAATGGTCTCTACAGTTTCTGTCTTGGGTGAAATTTTACAAATTTTTCTTTTTCTTTTTTTATTAAGCAGTCATTATTGCCCAACATAGGGCTGGAGCTCATGACCCAAGATCAAGAGTCACATGCTCTTCCGACTGAGCCAGCCAGGCACGCCTAAGTTTTTATTTTTATTTTTTAAAGTTTATTTATTGGGGCGCCTAGGTGGCTCAGTCAGTTAAGTGTCCAACTTCAGCTCAGGTCATGATCTGTGGTTGCTGAGTTCGAGCCCCACGTCGGGCTCTCTGCTGACAGCTCAGAGCCTGGAGCCTGCTTTGGATTCTATGTGTCCCTCTCTCTCTGCCTCTTGCCCACTCACAGACTCTGTCTCTCTCTCAAAAATAAAAAATAAACATTAAATAAATAAATAAATAAATAAAGTTTATTTATTTTGAGAGAGAGAGAGAGAGCATGAGCGTGAGTGAGTGGGGAGGGGCAGAGAGAGAGGGAGAAGGAAAGAGAAAGAGAATACCAAGCAGGCTCTGTGCTGTCAGCATCGAGCCTGACGCAGGGCTCGAACTCCCAAACCATGAGATCGTGACCTAAGCCAAAATCAGGAGTTGGACACTTAACTGACTAAGCCACCCAGGTGCCCCAAATTTTTATTTTTCTAAACATCACCTTTTCATTCATGTTATCAAATTTATTCTCATGAATCTGAACAAAATAATCTTGTAACCCTTTTTATTTTTAGTATCTATAGTTTCCAATTTTAATTTATTTTGTATACCTATTCTTTTTTTAAAAAAATTATTAGGTAGCTAGTTATGAATCAATTTTATTTTTAAAGTCCAATTTAAGGATTTCTTAGAGTTACCACTCTTCTCCAATTCTTTATTTTTTGCTTTTCACTAATTCCATTGTTCTAGTTTTCTGAGATTTATTTTGTTCTCCGTTTTGCTGAAGTAAATGCTTAATCATTTCATTTTCTTTTATTCACTAAATGATTAAGGGCTATGAATTCTCCTTTGAATATAACTTTAGCTGTTTTCCAGAGATTCTGATTTTTAGTGTTTTTGTTATTGCTGTTTCTTAAATAACCTACTTTGAAAAAATTTCTTTTACACAAGAGTTGTTTAAAAGAAAGTTTCTAGTTTTATTGTATTTTGATCAAATTGTTTTATCATATTTGATCAAATAGGAATTAGTACTAATTCTACTTTCTAACTTTAGGATTTTGTATGGCCAAACATATAATTGGTATTTGTAAATATTCCATAGGTTCCAAGGTTTAAGTCTTTATTTTCAGTGTAAAGAGCTTGTTACATAAGTTTTACTCTTTTTATTATGTTATTAAAGTCAGTCTTTACTTACCTATTTCCATCTTATTTTTTTCTTAATAACTTTATTAAAGAATTACATACAGTAAGTCACATCCATATACATTATACAGTGTGAGGAGTTCTGTTGTATAAACCCATGAGACGATCATTATTATCAAGGCATACAGTGTTTCCATCACCCCAAAAGATGGCCTATGCCTCTTTATGTACCATTTTTTCTCTACTCCTGGCTCCAAATGCTATTCTGATCTTGGTCATTTTAGATTAGTTTCCATCTAAGCTAAATGGAACCATATAGTATATATTATGTCTGGCTTATTTGACTCATAATTTTGAAAATCATTAACAATTTTATGTAGATCTCCCACATTTTGTTTTTCCATTCACCTGTTCACAGACATTTAGGTCATTTCCAGTTTTTGGCTATTACAAAGTGTCTCTGAAGCTGTCATTTATAGGACTTTGTATGCATGTATGTTTTAATTTCTCTTGGGTAAATATCTAAAAGTGTAATGAGTCAGACAATAGGAGTATGTTTAACTTTTAAAGAAACTGCTGGTTTTCCAGTGTCCGTACCATTTTCATTCCCAGAAGCAATGTCGAAGACTTGCAGTTGTTCCATATACCTTGGTATTGTCAGCTTTTAATTTTATTCATTCTAATGGTTGTGTTGTGGTATCTCATTATGCTTTTAAGATGCATTTCTCTGATGACATAATGTTGAATGTCTTTTCATGTGCTTACTGACCATATATCTGTTGTAAAGTGTTCAAATCTTTTGCCCATGTTTTATTATTATTTTTTTTATTCTTGCTGAATTGTAAGACTTCTTTATATAGTCTTAATACAAGTCTTTTGCCATTTATATGTATTGGGATATATGTATGCTAGTTGTGGCTTGTGTTATTGTTTTTCTACTGCTGCCTTTTGAACATTCAGTTTTCAATATTTGTAAAGTCCAACTTATTAATTTGTCGTTTGGTGGTTTTTGTGTCATACCTTAGAAATTCTTGCTACCCCTCAGTCACAAAAATTTTTTTCTGTGTTTTCTCCTATAGTTTTAGCTTTTACATTTACATGAGCTAAATATTGTGTCTTATATGAGGTAAAGAACAAGGTTTTGGTCCTCTCCCCCAACTATTTGGATATACAGTTGCTTGAGTATCTTTTTTTGAAAAGACTTTAACCATTATACTGCCTTGCTGGTACCTTTGTACCAAAAGCAGTTGGTCATATCTACATGGGTCGAGTTCTGAACTCTATTCTATTCCATCTATCTATATATCCTTTCATCAGTACTAGTCTAATTACTATAGCTTTACAGTAACTTTTGATATGAGATAGTTCAACTTGTAAAATCACTTTATTTAAATCCATTTGCATTCCCAAATAAATTTTAGAATGAAGTTAAGAATTTCTACCCCAAAAGCCTGCTAGGATTTTGATTGGGATTATGTGGAATCTATACATCAATTTGGGAAGAACTGATATTCTAATTAATGTCATTTGAGTTTTTTAGTTCATGAGTATGGTGTATTTAGCCATTTATTAGTCTTTTTAAAATTCTCTTATCAATGTTCTGTAGTATCTGGTGTAGTGGCTATATATATGTATTTTTTTCTGAGTCTTACGGTAAGTTTTAGTGCTATTATAAATAGAATTCTTAAAAATTCAATTTTCCAGTTGTTTGTTGCTAGTATGCAAAAATGTAAACTGATCTTTATATTTTCTATCTTACGACTTGCTAGATTTTATTTCTTCCTTTCTGATCTTACAGCTTCTTTTTCTTGACTTGCTGCAATAGCAAGGACCTCCTATATAATGTTGAATAGAATTGCCAAGAGTAGACATACTTGGATTATTTCTAATCTTAAGGGAAAACCTATTCAGTCTTTCACCACTAAGTTCATGTTTCTTAGATGCCCTTTATCAGTTTAAGGAAATTTTATATTCCTGGTTTGCTAAGAATTTTTATAATAAATAGATGTTAAATTTAGTCACATACTCTTTCTGTATCTATTGAAATGATCACATGATTTTTCCACCTTTAATCTATTAATGTGGTGAATTACATTGGTTTTCACATATTAAGCCAACCTTGCATTGCTGGGATCAGCTATGAGTGGTAATGATTATGCTTTCATATTTTCTTGGATTTGATCTTCAGTAATTTTATTAAAGGTTTTTACATTTATGTTCATTACTACATTGATTTTCTAAACCATAATAGGAATTTTGGTTTTATTATAAATATGGTGAGAAACCATTGGAAAATCTTGAGAATAGGTGATGGGGAAGGTGGCAAATTAAGGCTTGTGGCAGGTTAATAAAATCAAACAATTTAATACAAAATTACTTTTACGTGAAGGCATTTTAGCTTTGGGAGCAATTAAAAATTTAGATTTGGTTGGGGCACTTGGGTGGCTCAGTCGGTTAAGTGTCCAACTTTGGCTCAGGTCATGATCTCACAGTTCGTGGGTTCGAGCCCTGCATTGGGCTCTGTGCTAACAGCTCAGAGCCTGGAGACTGCTTCAGATTCTGGCTCTCCCTCTCTCTCTGCCCCTCCCCAGCTTGCACTCTCTCTCTCTCTCTCTCTCTCTCTGTCAAAATAAATATACGTTAAAAAAAAATTTTTTTTTTTAATTTACGTTTGGATGAACTATATCACATAGAAAACTACTGTCAAGAAGACATTTTTTTTAGGCTACAAAAGTTTAGCTATAGCTGCATGTATAACCTAAGGCAACTAACAGTACCTTAGGGTCTGGGGATCTTATGGAGGTGTTTTAAGCCACATTGACATTATGAAATTGGCTTTTTAAAGATAATGCTTGAATGCAAGATAGCCTAAGGCAAGAAAGAAAGGGTGTTTGGAGACTAATATTAATATAACTATAAAATTTTTGTTTCAGAAGTTATCTTCTAATGAACAAATACAAAAGACATTTGTTTTCTTGGTATCTTTTAGATTGGGAGTATGCATTTAACAACAATGAATTTTCATCAAAGCAAGTTATTTATGAAGAATCATCCAAAGTACTGACAATGGGAAGAAGCCATCTTAGTTATAGCCTTGACTGCCCCAGTTTGAGAGAAGACTGTAGATGTGAGGACTGGTTTAAGAACCAGTTAGGCAGTCAGGAGGTACATTCTAGACAACTGATCACCACTCATGAAGAAATCCTCACTGAAGATAAAAGTAATGAATATACTAAATCTTGGCAAACTTTCCATCAGGATGCAATATTTGATATAAAACAGAATTTTCCCACCAAAGAAAGAGTACATAAGCATGAGCCACAAAAGAGAAACTACCGAAAAAAATCTGTTGAAATGAAACATAAGAAAGTCTGTGTACAAAAGAAACTTTTGAAATGTAATGAATGTGAGAAAGTTTTCAACCAGAGCTCATCTCTTACTCTTCATCAGAGAATTCATACTGGAGAGAAACCCTATGCATGTGTTGAATGTGGGAAAACCTTCAGCCAGAGTGCAAACCTAGCTCAACATAAGAGAATACATACTGGGGAGAAACCTTATGAATGTAAAGAATGTAGGAAAGCCTTCAGCCAGAATGCACACCTTGCTCAACATCAGAGAGTTCATACTGGAGAGAGACCTTATCAGTGTAAAGAATGTAAAAAAGCCTTCAGCCAGATTGCACACCTGGCTCAACATCAGAGAGTTCATACTGGAGAGAGACCTTTTGAATGTATTGAATGTGGAAAGGCCTTTAGTAATGGTTCATTTCTTGCTCAGCATCAGAGAATTCATACAGGAGAGAAACCTTATGTATGTAATGTGTGTGGGAAAGCCTTTAGCCATCGTGGATACCTAATAGTACATCAGAGAATTCATACCGGAGAGAGACCTTATGAATGTAAGGAATGTAGGAAAGCTTTCAGCCAATATGCACACCTTGCTCAACATCAGAGAGTTCATACTGGAGAAAAACCTTATGAATGTAAAGTATGCAGGAAAGCATTCAGCCAGATTGCATACCTTGATCAACATCAGAGGGTTCATACTGGAGAGAAACCCTATGAGTGTATTGAATGTGGGAAGGCCTTTAGCAATAGTTCATCACTTGCACAACATCAGAGGAGTCATACTGGAGAAAAACCTTATATGTGTAAGGAATGTAGGAAAACATTTAGCCAGAATGCAGGCCTTGCTCAACATAAGCGAATTCATACTGGAGAGAAACCTTATGAATGTAACATTTGTGGGAAAGCCTTCAGCTACAGTGGATCTCTTACTCTACATCAAAGAATTCATACAGGAGAGAGACCCTATGAATGTAAAGATTGCAGAAAATCTTTCAGGCAGCGTGCCCACCTTGCCCAGCATGAGAGAATTCATACCATGGAGTCATTCTTGACTCCTTCCTCTCCCTCACCCTCTATGTCCAGTCAGTTGCCAAGACCTGTAGGTTTTATCTCCTAAAAATGCCTTGAACCAGACTCCTTTAATCCATTTCCCTTCCATTATCTTTGTCCAATACACAGTAATCTATTTCATATGGACTATGGAAATAACTTTCTGATTGGTCTCCCTGTATTTACCATTTCCTTTGTCAGTTGCCTACACTGTAGTCAAACTTGTACTTTAAAAGTTTGACGATATCACTTCTCCTTCATTGGTACCCTTCATTGGTTCCCATAGTTCTTAGGTTAAAGCACACATTCCTCAAAATAGCGTAAAAGACCCCCTGCTCCAGATACCTTGTTCCATTTATACCTTACAAAGTACTGTTTTGTGTCAAAATCCATCTAATTCTTTGGACAATTAAGAACTCCTATTCCAGCATCAAACAGATCTGGGTTCTAATCCTTGCTCTTCCATTTTCTAGCCCTCTAGTTTTAGAGAAACATTTTGTCCTTTGTAAGGTTCAGTCTTATTTATATTATGGGAATAATAATGGTACTACCTCAAAAGTTGATGGGAGAATTAAATGAGAGAATGCATGTAAATTGCTCAGAGTGCCTAGCATAAAGTAATCACTTAATAAACATTACTGTAAAATGAAGAGATATTGTGGTATACAAAGAAGACCTGATCATCTTAGCAGGGATCATCTGAGAAAAGCAGTAGCAGCTCAACACTCAAGAGATTATAAATATTTTTGATTAAGAATAGCAGTCATTGTTCTAAAGTGGTTGATAAGGGCATCTAATACAGTAGCATTGGTGTTAAAGTCCATGATGATACAGAGTAAGATCTGACTTTGTTGGTAAAAACTTCATTAGATATTCAGCAGTTCTAATAAGCCAGATTTTAAAAATCACTAGTAACAAGTAGGCTTTACTAAGATATATTCAACATTTACACTTAGACAAAGGCAAAATAGGTATTTTTTAAAAGACAAAAAGACCAATAACCAAAGAAGAATAGAAAATAAAATGGAAGTTTGATCCCTCTCCTAATTCCAGGTGGTTGAATTGTATTAAATCTATGTCATTTAAAACTGAAAAGGTCGAGCTAGCTCTCCAAGCTGTAATTCTGAAACTAGAGGGGAAAAGAAGATTACAGATCAGTACTCCTAAACTGGCTGCCCACAGACATTTGATTTGGTAGTCACCGAGTTTAACATGAATACAAAATAATAATAATAATAATAATAATAATAATAATAATAATACCTTTATGTGGGCATGTTTTCCAGTTCTCCACAGTTCAAACCACTCCTTCTTTACATCTGATTTATTTTACACTTTATATTACTTCCTGACTCCTGGAGGCTTTGAGTATGCAATCAATTCAGAACCAACTCACACTGCATTACAGGTATGCAGAAAATGGATGAAAAGGAAGACTTGAATAGACACTTTATCCTTCTGCAGGGGGAAGACTATTCTAGAGATGTTAGAGGCCCAAAATTAATTTACAGACTCTTTGTAACTAATAGAATCCTAATTTTTTTTTAAGGCTTGAAACACTGTGTGCATGTCAATGCACACACATATACATTCATACAGGGAAACACATAAATACATAAATAAAGGTACTATGTCAGTGGCTTAACAGTATTAATAACATTAATTCTGCTCTACAAAACCAACTCCCTCATCCTTTTATCTGAATGTAAAAGTTATTAAAGGACGCTGTAATTTATAATCACAGTGAAAACAATCTTCCTAAACAAGACATGAGATCCAGAAGCCACACACACACAGATTCCAGGTTTTACTGCATAGGAATTTTATTAAGCCTTTATATAGTCAAAGACAGTATAAACACAAAGTTTTTTATTATCAGTATTGTAGATATTACAACATATATGAAATTCATATCCTTAACATAAAAGTGCTCCTACAGATCACTTAGGAAATGACACTACTCCCATGAGCAAAGGATATAAAGAAGCAACAGGTGACTGGTGACAGAATCTCACTAGAATAAGAACAAGTTAAACGAACTATCCATTTGTCAATATCAAACTGATAAAATCTGCATTGCAAAAGCACAGAAAAGGAGATACTTCTATGCAGTGATATGAGGAAGTATGAATTTGTACAAAATTTCTGAAAGGTAACTTGTCAATATCAGAATTTTCACTGGGACAATCAGAATTTTCTTTACAAATTTACTTTATTTCCTTATCCCATTAAACAGATAAAACAATGTAAAAGGTACCAAACAAAAAAGATCAGAAAAGAGGATCATCAGTGGATGAGAGAGTTGAATAATAGACAAAAGGGAAGAAAGTGTTTATTCATGAAATGTAGCAGAGGCTGCTGCTATCTGAAATGTTTGAATGATAGGGATGTCAGTAACAGAAGCCACTTTACAGAGGCTGGGGGTAATAAGAAACAGTGACAAGACTGTTCAGTGCCTTTCTATGTGACAGTCAACAGCTTCCTCACTTCACCCTCTCTTCTGTAAGTAAATTGAATAGGATCCTTCACACCATCCACAAAAATGAGTTCCAGTTAAATAAATTCTTAAATGTAAAATTAGCAAGTATTATAAGAAAATATAGTAGGCTATATTTACAAACTGGGATTGAACATATCTTTCTAAAAAATGCTTTTAAACAATTTAAAAACAACAGAAGGGAAGAAATTATAACAACATATAAAGGGAAAGATGTAAGAACACCTATAAGTAAAGGACAACTAAACAAGTATAAAAATGGACAAAGTATAAGAATAGGTAAATCATAGAAGAAATCGGGATGGCTCATAAAGGAGTCCGTGCTTAACCTCACTAGTATTGAGATACAGATTTAAATAATGTAATATCAAAAAGTGGCAGCTGTATGGAGAAATGAGTACTCCTCATTGCCATTTTGGAGGCAGTGAAGTTTTTAACATGTTCACTCAAGTCCCTTTGGAAGGAAGGCAGTATGATTAGTACATGAAACACTGGAAACAATCTAGATTTCCATGGGACTTGACTAGAAATACTAGCAGCAGTTTCAAAGAAGGGACCAATGATATAGACATGGATGGATTTGTCTAAAGGACACTGAAGCAGCAAATTTTGCAGATTTGCACAGTATTATATATTTTAAAAACATTTCTAACACATTTAAATAAGTATGCAAATATTTAGAAAGAGTCTGGAGAGACACACCCAACTAATAAGTGTTCCTTCTAGGGAGGAGACTGGGATTGGATATTCTGGTCAAGAGGAGATTTTGTGTTCTCTGTAGTATTTGAAGTTTTAAACAACAATGTAAGAAATTTAACCTATGAAAAAGTGAACTTAGCATGAAAGAAAGTTGGCAGGTAAATTAGAACCTTTTTGGAATTTAGAGAATATTAGCTCATCGACTTGCCAGTCCTTCCCAAGCATACAGAGATCCCAGTAACCTTTCCCATCCAGGGAAACTGATATACAGCTACCTGGAATAATCAAGCCATAATCAGATTTTTAAAAAAGTAATCTCTATACCCAACATGGGACTCAACTCACAACCCTGAGATCAAGAGTTTTATGTTCTACCAACTGAGCCAGCCAGATGCCCCAAGCCATATCATTCCTAAATGTTGAACAGACAATTAAGGATCATAACATATGAAAACTATCAGAAGAAGAAGCAAGAGACCGAAATAAACCTACAGTGGGGAAAGTTATGTAATAACAGAAGAAAACAAAATTTATATTAAATTTGAACCTAAGTACTCCCATATTTATGGGAATCTATATAAAAAAATTAGATAATACTGTACACCTGAAGTGGATGCAACAATGTTAACTATACTGGAGTTAAAAAATTTTTAAATCGTTTTAAAGAAAAAAATAGTACAGAAAGAAATCGTCTGTTTTGTAGAAAAAAACAAATCAGAACTCCTAAGAATGAAAAAAATGTTATTGCTGTAATAAACCTAACAGAAGTTTTTAAAGAAAATTTAGGAAACTTTCCAAGCTCATAAATTATAAACAAAAAGGGACATTCAATTAATAGGAGTTCCAAAGAAGTTTACAGAGAAAGGATATCAAATGATTGAGAACCTTTATAAACTGAAGAAAGTTATGAATGTTCAGCTTGGAACAGTTCAAGTGTTGGGCTGAACTGGCAAAAACAATTACAATGGGAAAAAAATACATCCAGAAATATGCTTGTGAAATTTCAGAATACTGAAGATGAAACCATCCTTTTCAAAAAGCTTTAAAAAAATGTGAATGTCTCTAAAAAGAACATTCAAGATACCATTAGCCTCCTCCCTGTCAGCAATATTAGATAATACAGAATGTGCTGCACCTTCCAAGTTACAAAGTAAAATTACTTTGAACCTAGAAGTCTATACCCAAACAACAATAAAGCGTGAGACCAAACACTGATATTCTGTATGTGTAGTTTGCTTCAGTTTACTCTCATTTATCCTTTATTAGGGTACTAAAGGATTAGCTTTAGCAAAATTTGGATGAAACAGGAAGGCGGCAGCAGGAAAAACTTCAATAAACACATGTGATTGGGAAAGCGGTGCTGAGGATGACTAGGATGATGGTTCTACAACCATCAGATCAAATCACTCTAGGCTACAAATCCAGGAACTCAATGAAGAAAATCTTCAGGAAGATTGAAATAGGTTACATTAAGTAGGTACGAAGTTGGAGGATTATAACAATACGGTGAAGAATAAAAGTTTGTTCTTAGGAAGACAGGCAGTTATTGGCTTTGAAAAACCATACCAGTTATCAGGTCTGAATATAAAGTCCCCATGAAATGCGGTATGATTTTGGAAAACAGAAATGAAAAAATAAAATCCATTTGACTGATACCAGGAAGACTCCTCTAAGTGCATACTGGGATAACATCGGACCTATAGAGGAGGAAATGTAATCTTCACACACTGCTTGGCTCCAACTCTTCAGAGAATATTTACACCATGATAATGATTGAGTGCTATTTTATTTCCAACTTTACAATATATAGACAAGTCACTTAAGTTTGTCTCTGCATGTATATAGGACTATTTACTGTCTACTTAATGTAACAGGCAAAATGTAGCTGACAGATTGGATGGTGGGAGGTTGACGGTAATAATGAGAGATTGAGGAAGGATGAGGGGCAATATTCTCATAGAGGAGATTCAGAAGATCTAATTAAAGTCAACAGAATAAGAAACAGGTTACCTGTATTTCCAGGTAAAATACAACAGAGGAGCTAATATGATGGGATGAGTTAAATTCTTATCTTTCCTAAGAAATATTACTAAAGAGTCTATAAAGTTGATAAATGGAAAAGCAGCAATTTAGGATTAGGATTCTGACAGAAATCTAATTCCAATTAGCTTGGAAAAAGGAATTTTTAGGACCTGAAACTGAAAGGTATAGTGTGTATATGGTGCAGCTTTAGGCGATCACTCAGACTATCAGAGATTAGTTGTTTCATTCTCTGGCAGGCTCTCTCTTGGTGGGGGAAATAAAATGGCCTCTTGACATTAGACTTAAAAGGTCCTGCCAGCTTTTAATCTCAAAAGGAAAATGATCTTTCTCTTAGTCTCCATGTCAATCAGAGAAGAAAAACAGAATTTGTTCTAAAATAGAATTTGGTTCTCTGGACCGCTCACTAGGTCCATGGTATGGGATACTCTGGCCAGTCTGGGTCAAGTGCACATGCCTCTGGTAGTGGGACTGGATCACTGGATTGACCAGTTCACAAAATTCCCATGGAATGGGGACAAGGTGGAGGGAGGTTGAGAGTCACTTCCCATAAAGAAAAAATTTGGCCTGACAAGGACATTGATCGATTCACTAAGTGTGCGAATATTCCAATATTTGCTGCAGAGTGTGTTTGATGAGGTGGTGCTGCCTCAGACCCTGTAGCAAGGGTTAAGTTAAATTTCCATGGGTGGACTGGACTCGGTACACTGTAAGCTTATAATTTAGCTATCTTGCCAGTAATCTTAAAATGGCTGCATGCTAGACAGGACAACCTCAACATCAAGAGACCAGGGCTTGGGTGACTAGTGGTTGAGCCTCATCTCCTGGACCATTCATGCCAGACTTCAGGCGAGTTCCTTTTAAATCCTTCCAAAGAAGGCTTCCTTCACAGGTGTCAGAGGCAACCAACAGCAAGTAAAGCTGTTTACATAAAGGACAGCAGACCTGATCTACAAAGAGGGTTGCCTTCAAGTAAAGAAACTTCATTTCCGCCTCCCACCCCCCACCCTTCCACTGTGTCTGTGAGTGGTCGAGTGGTACATACCCTTAAGGAGTCAAAATCATACATATTTATGAGGAGACTTTAAATGTATTTACTAACTCCTGAATATAAAGAGGTGGAACCAAGATGTCTCTCTCCATTTCTCCTTTCTGAAACCAAATTAAAGCAACAAGAAACATATATGGGAGCTCCATCTTTGATGAAGTGAAGAAATATCTACAATCCTGAGCCTCAAAATCCATAAGGAAATGTGGCTAAATGTGGTAAGAATCCTGAGAGGAAACTGATGCTGTAATATCAAAGAGTATAAAATTCTTCCAAAGCAATGTCCTATCTGGAAGGGCAAAAGAAAAGTGTCTTGATTAGAACCACAGTATTACTTCAAAAAGTCTCACTTTAGAAGCCTCCCTAAATGCTTTACAGTTGCAGAGTGGAAGGGTGAGTAGCTGAAGGGTTTAAGGAGGAAACACTTGGGTTTTTATAACCTATCATATGTCAGAGGGGAGAGAAACTGCCAATGATATGCAGGACTGTAAGGTAAAGAAAGGCTAAATACTTACTACTGAAAGTGTGGGCTACAGACCAGCAGCATCACTTGATAATTTCTCACAATTCCAAAATATTGGGCCCTAATCCAGACCTAGTGATTCAGAATCTGCAGCTCTACAAAATCCCCAGGTGATCTGAATACACAGTAACATTTGAGAATCACCGGGCTAAAACAAATTTCTTGCCAGTCTGGAGCACTGCCCTTGGAAAAATAGCTAGATCAGGAAGAGCTCTATTCATTAAAAAAATTAAAAAAAAATCTTTTTTAGTGTTTGAGAGAGACAGAGACAGAGCATGAGCGGGGGAGGGGCAGAGAGAGGGAGACACAGAATCCAAAGCAGACTACAGGCTCTAGGCTGTCAGCACAGACTCTGATGCAGGAACTCACCAACCGTGAGATCATGACCTGAGCTGAAGTCGGATGCTCAACTGACGCTCAACTGAGCCACCCGGGGGCCTCTATTCAAAAATTTAAAAGTCTTTCAGAGACCCTATGGAACAGAAGATTCAGACTTAACAGAACTTCCTTCTAACAAAATTGAATGAAATGACAAAAGAAAAAAGCCAGCCCCATTGAAAAAGTAAAGGGAGGGGCGCCCGAGTAGCTCAGCTAGTTAAGCTCTTGATTTCAGCTCAGGTCATGATCTCAGTTGTGAGAGCAAGCCCACATTGGGCTCCGCATTGGGTGTGGAGCCTGCTTAAGAACTTTTCTCTCCCTCTGCCCCTCCCCCAGTTACACTTGCTCTCAAAGAAAAAAATAAATCGAGACCATCTCACATCACACACTATGAAAAGTTTAATACAGAAACAACAGGGCCACACTAAATGAACATGCCAGGATCTCTGGCACCCTCTGCCCTCTCATAAGACTGGCATAATGGAGAAAAAGTAGGTAGAAGAAATTTTGAAAAACTATACCAGTATATCCCAACTTGCTGGGCAAGATGTAGGCAGCACTGAATAAAGGTACATAAAAATTCATCCAAAAATCCTTCATTCTAGAGTGTTGGTAGTTTGAATAGAAAGGGCAAGTTAAAGATCTATTAGACTTTGCCTATCTTTTTGATCCAGGAACTTCTCCAAAAATACTGGTGAAAGTTTTCAAAAGCATGTACACAAGAATGTTAATTGCAGTTTTTTTTATTCCTACATCCATAGTCATTCTGTTCTTGTTAAATGTGAATTTGAGATATAAACTTCCAGCGAAGATGGAATTATGGGGGAGGGGAGAGGAGGACAGTTTATCATCTCATCTGAAACACTTAAAACTGGACAAAATATATGAAACCTTGGTATCCAAGACACTGGACATCAGGCAATGAGACAGAGATCCCTGAAAAATGGGAAACAAATGAGGTGAGTACTGTGATTTCCCCCAAATAACTGCATGGAGAGTTTCCAGGCTATGGTCTTCCTGAGTTGAGATGGGTCTGGGAGCCAGGGAGATTGACTGAGGTGGCTAGCGTTCTCAGGATGAAGTGCCTGAGAGCTCTTAGAGAAAAAAACACCTAGACATCAGAATCTTTTGTGTAAAAACTCTAGTTTTTACCTGAACGCTGATCACAGCATCCATGTGAGGAAACCACTTGAATTACCTGGGAAAAGAACTGATAGAATTACAAGGAGAAATGGACAAATCCAAAATTATAAGAGATTCTGACACACATCTGTCATAAGAACAAGTAAACAGAAAATCAGTAAGGATACTGAAGACCTGAACTATACTATCCAACAAACTTGACCTGACATTTTAAAAACCTTTCACCCTAGAATATAAATTATTTTATTGCATCCAGAATATTTACCAAAATAGACCATATTCCAGGCTTTAAAACATATCTCAATAAACTTAAAAAAACTCAAGTCATATAAAATGCGTTTTCTGACTAGAAAGGATTAAATTAGAAATCAGTAACACAAAGATACTTGAAAAATCTCCAAGTAGCTGGACCTAAACAGTAATCCATGAGTCTAAAGAGAAATCAAAAAGGAAAACAAGGAAGTATTTAAAATTGAGTGAAACTTAGAACACACCATGTCAAAATGTGTGGGATGCAGCTAACACAGTGCTTAGAAGGGAATACACTACACTAAGTCATAAAATTTCGAAAGCTCCCAGTGACTTCAAATTAACACAATTTTAACAAATTAACACAATTTCCACCTTAACAAATTTCCACATTAGCATTAGAATGTAAATAATAAAAAGAAATCAATGAAATAGGAAGCAAAAACAGGTCAATAAAACTAATAAATCTTCAGACTGACTACTAAAAAAAGAAAATACACAAGTTACCAATATCTGGAATAGCAGAGGTGACATCACCACAAATTCTACAGTTATGAAATGGTTACGAGAATGTTGTGGACTTCATGGAAATGATTTGAGAACTTAGATGAAATGGGAAATTTTCTTGGAATGATCAAAAGTTTCCTCAAGAATAATCTGAACAGGTCTTTAAAAAAAAAAAAAAAAAAAAAGGAGGGGCGCCTGGGTGGCTCAGTGGTTAAGCATCCAACTTCAGTTCAGACCGTGATCTCACCATCTGTGAGTTCAAGCCCCGCATCGGGCTCTGTGCTGACAGCTCAGAGCCTGGAGCCTGCTTCAGATTCTGTGTCTCCCTCTCTCTCTGCTCCTCCCCCACTCACAGTCTCTATAAGGAAAATGAATAAATGTTAAAAAAAAAAAAAAGGAATTTGTAGTTTAAGCCTTCCAAATATTTTCAGGTATCTTACTGTTGTTGCTAGTTTAGTTCTGCTATAGTCAGGGAATACAATTTATACAACCAGTTGTTTAAAACTTAAGATTTGTTTTATGGTTTTGGTAAAATGCTTCATGTGTACTTGAATGTATTCTCTTATGTTTTATAAATGTCAACTAGTTAACTTGGTCAATTTTGTTGTTCAGGGGTTCTATATACTATTTGTTCTATTAATAGCAGAGAGACAATGGTGAAATCTCCAGTAATAGTGGATTGATCCATTTACCCTTTCTGTTCTTTTTTCATTTGTGTAATTTCTACCTCTGTAGTTTGATACATGTACAATTAGGACTGTTATGTTTACCTGGAAATTGATCCTTTTTATGTCTCTTTATCCCTGATTACATTTGTTGTTCTAATGTCTGCTTCATCTGACACTAATATCGTGATTCCAACTTTATTTCATCAGTGTTTGCGTGTTCTATCTTTTCCCCCACTTTTAATTATGTATGCCTGTATATTTAAGGTTTCTGCTAGCATATGCTGGGTCCTGCTTTTCAATTCAGTTGTTTTGCCATCTCTTAACTGGTGTGTTTAGGCCATTTGCATTTGCTATAATTTAAGAAATATATTTGGATTAAAAACCTACCTTCAAGGTTCACTTATTGTTTCCTTGGCTGTGTCAAGTATATTTAAGTATACTGATGAACCTGTTGAAAACGTGTTCATCTGTGTTCATTTCTATTATTTCCATGATTCATATAGTTCCACCTCTGCTCAAATGACCCATGTAGTTTGGCTGCTGTGCATCTTTTTGGTTACAGCCTTGAACATATTATAGTTGTTTAAAATTTTGTCAGCCCAACAGCTGTCACTTTGAGTAGTTCTGGAGTGCTTTGTCACTTGGTGGGAATAGAAAGTGTAGATTATTCTTGTTTTGCATGCTTTGTAATTCTCCCCCCACTCCCCGACCCCAAAAGCTAGGAATCGTGTGTAGAACCAAAACAGGTAAATAGATTTCTGGAAATGGTCATGTCATTCCTTCTGTTAAGCTGTGGATGGGGTAGGGGGAGGGAAGAATTCATTAATACAGACAAGAACTGGACTAGGTTTAAGTTTGGTTGCTGCTGTGGTTACCCTGAGTTCACCAGAGTCTTCAAACATCACTAGTGATTCCTTAGCCTATTTTCCCAAGGGTTTATCTCAATGTCTGAGTCACCTTCAGATTTAAGTGTTCCCTGACAACTATGGCTCAGAAAATCCAGTTATACTGAAACATATTCATTCATTTATTCACTCAAGATCTCACTAGTACTTACCACTTCAATGTGCCAGTCACTATACTAAATATTTAATTTGCCACTCCTCTAATACTCTACAACCTTCTGCCACTATCTTGTGCATGTGTACTTTCTCTCTTTGCCTTCAATAGCCTTCCAACTCTTAAGTGCCTAGTCAGCCTGAGTCCTGTTCTTCCTTTAATATGGTCACTATCTCCAAGTAATCCCTGTTCCCATGTCCTCCACTCACAATGGAGTTCACCATCTTCTTCTTGGTTATTATCTGTGTCTTTTATACATGTTTCCACATTTTAATATTATGTATTCCCTAGAAAACTCTAAACGTCTGCAGGCAAGTACAATGTCTTATTAGTCTATATTATATATAGTAGGTTTGTGACCATTGATTTGGAACCAATCTCTATGGCAGGTTGGCAAAGAAATTAACAAAGCCAGGGGTGTGGAAGGGGAGGAAGAATAGACCTGCCTCTCCATGAGCATTCTGTTAATTTGCTCACCCATTTGCTTCAAGTGTTGGAGATATTTTATGCTTTTACAGTACCATGACAAGCGTAAATGAAAAGTTAACTGTTCTATTATCCTATATGCATGCTTACCCTTCACAAATCTGGATGTTATTTTCTCAGTTGTGGTCAAAGTTAGAATGGCGTAACTCTCATGGTTATACATTTCGCAGTTATCTTAGCAAGATATGGGTGTTTACAAAAATGGTTTTTGCAGAATACTCCAACCGTATATAACCCAATATCAAAAAGAACTCTGATTTTATTTCTTACATACTTTGTACAAGCGGGAAACAGGGACTGAAAGCTGTTACATATGGTGATTAGCTGACAGGAAAAGAGACTGGTACATAAATCCAGAGTTTCCTCCCATGTATTAGTCAGCTTGGGCTGCCATAACAAAATACCATATCCTGGGTGACTTAAACAAAGGAAACTTATTCTTCAGTTCTGGAGATCAGGGTGCCACATGGTTGGATGGTAGGGAGAGCTAGCTTCCTGGCTTGCAGACAGCCACCTTCTTGTAGTATCTTCTCATGGCTTAGAGAGTAAGCTCTCTGGCATCCTTTCTTTTAAAGACACTAATACTATCATGATGTACCCTCATAAACTCATCTATCCCTAATTATCTCCCAAAGGTCCCTATCTTTAGAGGTTAGGGGTTTGACATATAAATTCTGAGAGGACACATTTAGGGAATGGCATCTCATTCTCCACCAGTCACTTATTGCACACCACTGTTCTTACATGAAAATACCACTGTTTATTCATATAAATATAAACAAATCTCTTTTCAAATAAAACAGTAACAAATATTTTCTCCCTGCTCTTAAGTTCCCATTCTTCAGTATATCCTGGCTTCTTTTTTCCCATTAGCCTGTGACAGTATGATAGTAACTCTACTGATTCACACACATTATGAGTGTTACCTTTATCCACTTGAAGATTCACTCTACTTTTTTCTCACCCACAATTTTCTGTCAGCTGAAAGTAGTACCCTCGTTTGCCCAGGAAATCTCTTATACATGATAGTCTAGTTCTAAGGGACAAACTTAAAACTCTTTCTTCATGTGACCTTAAATAAGGCTCAAAGCCCCATCTATAAATATGGGCTTTGTGGTTCCACTTTGTTGTATGTGACTAATGAAACCGCTGTCTAAATTACACTGCAAATAAAATATCAGTGTCTTATGGAATGAAGAGTGGTCTTCATTAAAAATGATCCAGTCATCTGAACTTGCTGCTTTGAAATTAAGACCTATGGTAACATCACTGCCTCGGTTGATTACAAATTGTCTGGTCAAAGTCACCCTGATGACTTTTGCTCTTTGGCTTTCAAAGTGGGACACATCACCAAGACGGTCCCATTTTTACAAAATTTAGGTTATAGACAAAGGCATTTTTCCCATGCCTTGGTCTCTGCTACTTTTATAGCCTCATTGTACGCTTTCACATATTTAAAACAAACTTAGGCTTTTTCCTCAGAATGTGTATTCTGATGTCGAATCAGAGATGAACTCCGACTATATGCCTTCCCACATTTACTACATTCATATGGTTTCTCTGAAGAATGACTTCTCTGATGCCGAATAAGATCTGAGCCACTACTAAATGCCTTCCCACATTCATTACATTCATAGGGTTTCTCTCCAGTATGACTTCTTTCATGTAGAATAAGGGATGTGCGTTGACTAAAGGCCTTCCCACATGTTTTGCACGTATATGGTTTTTCTCCAGTGTGAATTCTTTCATGTTGAGCAAGGTGTGCACTCTGACTGAAGGCTTTCCCACACTGATCACATTCATAGGGTCTATCTTCAGTATGAATTCTCTTATGCCGAGTAAGAGATATTCGATGACTGAAGGCTTTTCCACATTCCTCACACTGATAGGGCTTTTCTCCAGTATGAATTCTCTGATGTTCAATAAGAAATGACTGACGACCAAAAACTTTACTACATTTATTGCATTTGAAAGGCTTCTCTTCAGAATGAATGTTCTGATGTATTTTAAGGTTGGCAGTTCCAGAAAACATCTTCCCACATTCCTTACATTCAAACAGTTTCTTTTTCCTTGTATGAACTTTCTGATGTTGAATAAGGGATGAATGCCGATTACAGACCTTTTCACATTTACTGCATCTGTAGAGTTTCTCTCCATTATGAATTCTTAGATGTAGAATAAGGGTTGAAAGGCGCCTGAAGACCTTGTCACATTTATCACATTTGTAGGGTTTCTTTGATGTGTGAATTCTCTGATGAAGCAAAATGGATGAAATCCTATTAAAGGATTTTCCACATTCTCTGCATTTATAAGGATTCTCTAAATGGTGACTTTTCTGCAGTGGACTCTGACTTAAGGTCTTCTCACTTTCATAGGTTTTCTCTCCAGTGTGAATTCTTTTATGTATAACAAGGGCTGATTTGTTTTTGAAGCCTCTCCCGCATTTATTGCATTTATGTAATTTCTTTTTGCTGTGAATCTTCTTATGAAGTAAAAGGGATGACTTTCGAATGAAGTCTTTCCCACACTTTCCACACTGGTGGATATTCTCAACAAAGTGAATTTTCTGGCCCACAGTGAGAGTTGGGTACTGACTCAAGGCCTTTCCACAGTCAAAGGTTTCTTTTCTATTATGAACTTTCCCATGTAGAATAAGAGATGTTCTTTGAATGAAGTTTTCTCCACACTTACCACATTCATGGCTTTTCCTTCCATTGTGAATTTTCTGATGAAGAATGAGGGATGAGATCTGTCTGAAAGCTTTTCTACAATTACTGCATTCATAAGGCTTCTCTCTAGTATGTGATTTCTGATGAAGTTTAAGAGATAAACTTTGACTAAAGGTTTTCCCACAGTCATTACATTTTAAAGATTTCTTTCCTGAATGCACTTTCTTGGGTTTTACTAGGACTGAACTTTTCTTGCAGCCTTTCTTTCCTATGGCAACTTTTTGTGATGCAGAAACTGGTTTCTGATAGCTGCTTTGCCCAGATTTGTTGCACAGAGATGCTGGTAACTTCTTGGTCTCATATTTAGACCTTGAGTCTGAAAGACACCAAGAAATTCAGTATTTGTTTTCCTATGCTGAAAAATGAAGTTTCTGTGCAGTTATTATCAATGATAATTACAATATCAATCATCAAACATAATAACAATGATGATAACCAGAAGAAAAACTTTGTAGTATCTTACTGTAATTTTAACATGCCAAAAGGCTTTATAGAAATATTTAGTAATTAAAAATCAGGAAAGCTTGTGATTTGAAATTAATAAATCAAAGTTTTATTCATAGGATAAATTCATACCACATACCATATTAAACTCCATAGGTTATTCATTAGATGAATGTACTTTTATTACATGAAAGGTCCAAAAAAGGCAGAAGGTAAACTACAAACAGAAGGTAAATTAGTAGTTGCCTGGGGCTGGAGGTGGGACTAGGGTTTAATTGTAAATGGACATGAAGAATTTTATTAGGGTGATAAAAATATTCTAAAACTAGATTATGGTGATGGCTACACAAGTTGTCAACTTTATTAAAAACCACTGAATTATACACTTAAGTGAATTTTATAATATGTACATTACATCCCAATGAAATTGTAAATTTTTAAAATGTATTCTTAAAAATCCAATCTTAAAAAAACAAACAAACAAAACACTGGAATTCTGGTTTGCGGTTCTTCATGTAAGAAGCTTGGAAAGCACAACTTCATCCTAACAAGTAAAAAGCTAAACAGATGTTAAAACCAACAACTCTTCTTGGATCCATAAGACGGGAGAATACAAACGGCTGCCTCCAATTTCAGCGGCCTCTAGCCATCCTGTCCCTCCTAAAGGGATAGGGTTTTGGTGGGGGGGGCACTGAGAGACTGAAGACATTCACATTCCAGAGGCAAAGGCTCCCTAAAAGACACACCTCACCCATCACAATCACTAAAGGGCTGTTTACAATAGTTCCTTTTACCTGGTACATAACCTCTGGCAAGTAAAAAAAAATTACAAGGTATACCAAAAGGCAAATAACACAATTTGAAGAAAAAGAGCAAGCATCAAAATCAGACTGATATGGCAGGGATGCTATTAATTCTCAGACCAGAAATTTAAAATTGATTAATATGTTAAGGGCTCTAATGATAAAGTATACAGCGTATTAGAACAGATGGGCAATGTAAGCAGAGAGATGGAAATTCTCAGAACCAAAACAAAATGTTTGAGATCAAAAACACTGTAACAGAAATAAAGAATGACTTGGACAGAATTCGACACAGCTGAAGAAAGATTCTGAGAGCTAAAGGATTTATTCTATTGGTAAATTAGAATTCTTAAAAATCAGGGGCTCCTGGGTGGCTCAGTCAGTTCAACATCTGACCCTTCATTTTGGCTCATGTTATGATCTCACAGTTTGTGAGTCTGAGCCCTGTGTCAGGCTCTACACTGATGGTGTGGAGCCTGCCTGGGATCCTCCCTCTCCCTCTTTGCCCCTACCCTGCTCATGCTCACGTGCTTTCTTGCTCTCTAAATAAAAATAAACTTAAAAAAAAAAAAGAACCCTTAAAACTTGGAAAGCACAGTAAATAAAGACTGAAAAAAAGAGAACAGAATATCCAAAGACCATGGGACAACTACAAAAAAGTGACAAACGTATTATGAGACTACTAGGAGAAAGAAGAAAGAAAAGAAGAGCAATGAAGAAACAATAGTGAAGGAAAAAAAAAAGAAAAAAACCTTTATTTTTCTTATCATTTTCATTTTAAAGTTTGAGAGACAGAGAATCTCAAGCAGGTTCCGTGCTATAAGCCTAGAGCTCGACGTGGGGCTTGATTTCACAAATTGTGAGATCATGATCTGAGCTGGAACCAAGAATCAGACCCCCAACGACTGAGCCACCCAGGCACCCCTATTTTTCTTATTCTTAACTGACCTAACAGTAATAGTTTATTCAAAATAATAGCATCAATGTATTCAATAATGTTTAGTCATCTTTTCATCTTATGTATGTACATGTAATATATACATGCTTATCATATTTATATATAAATGAAATGAATGATAACAATGATACAGGTGATGGGAGAAAGAAATTAGCATTATTTTGTTATTATAAGGCACAGTCCCATGAAGTGATATACTGGTACCTGAAAGTGGACTTGGATTAGTTGTAAAGGTATACTGTAAACTCTAAGGCAACCACTTAAAAAACAAAAGAGTATAACTGATAACACTGGAATCATATGAAATGCTCGTTTAAAAACACAATAGGCATGGGGCGCCTGGGTGGCTCAGTCGGTTAAGCGGCCGACTTCGGCTCAGGTCATGATCTCGCGGTCTGTGGGTTCAAGCCCCGCGTCGGGCTCTGTGCTGACAGCTCAGAGCCTGGAGCCTGTTTCAGATTCTGTGTCTCCCTGTCTCTGACCCTCCCCCGTTCATGCTCTGTCTCTGTCTCAAAAATAAATAAACATTAAAAAAAAAAAAATTTAAAAACACAATAGGCAGAGGGGCGCCTGGCTGGCTCAGTTGGTGGAGCATGCAACTCTTGATCTCAGGGTTTGAGTTCAAGCCCCACACTGGGTGTAGAACCTACTTAAAAATACATAAACAAAAAACAAAATAAAACCACAACAAGCAGAAAAAGAGAAGACAAAAGCAGGAATAAAGACAATAAAAAATATTTATTATGTATAGAAGTAGATATCAATCCAACTATATGAGTAATCACTTTGAATGTCAACAGTATAATTACTGTAACAATTAAAAGAGACTGTCAGGGTGAATTAAAAAACATGGCCCAATTGTGTGTTGTCTGTAAAAAACCCACTTTAGATATAGATTAGACATAGATTAAAAGTAAATGAATGGATGGATAAAGAAGATGTGGTATATATACACAACACAGTATCACTCAGCAATCAAAATGAATGAAATCTTGACATTTGCAACTATGTGGATGGAACTAGAGGGTATTATGCTAAGTGAAATTAGAGAAAGACAAATATCATACGAGTTCACTCATATGTGGAATTTAAGATACTAAACAGATGAACATAAGGAAAGGGTAGCAAAAATAATATAAAAACAGGGAGGGGGACAAAACATAAGAGACTCCTAAATATAGAGAACAGAGGGTTGCTGAAGGGGTTGTGGGAGGGGGGATGGACTAAATGGGTAAGGGGCATTAAGGAATCTACTCCTGAAATCATTGTTGCACCATGTGCTAACCTGGATGTAAATTAAACAGTACATTAATAAATTTTTAAAAAATAAATGAATGGAGAGAAATATACCATGCCAACACTAATCAAAAGAAAGCAGGAGTAGCTATATTAATTCTAGACAGAGCAGACTTAAAAGCATGGAAAGTTATCATGGATAAAGAGGGGCATTACATAATGAAAGAATCAGTTCTTCAGAAAACATAACAATTCTTAATGTGTATATGCCTACCAACAGAGCATCAAACTAAAATCAACAAAAACTGTAAAACTGCAAGGAGAAATATATGAATCCACTATCATAGTTATTAAAACACTTCAACATCCTTCCCTCACAAATGAACAGATTGAGCAAGCAGAAAATTCAGGGGAACTCAACCACACCATTTCCAATTGAATATAACTGACATCTACAGACCACTTCATCCAATGACAGTAGTAGTCACATTGTCCCCAAGCTTACACAGAATATTCCCCAAGACAGACAACATTCTAGGCCTTAAAACACACCTTAACAACGAATAGAAATCACACAGTGCTCTCAGACCACAATGAAATTAAACTAGAAATCAGTAACAGAAAGATCAGTGGAAAATCCCTAAATGCTTGGAGGTTAAATTTTCAACAACACATGAGGGGCATGTGAGTGACTCAGTCAGTTAAGAATCAAACTCTTGATTTTGGCTCAGGTTATTATCTCATGGCTGTGAGATAGAGCCCTGCATGAGGCTCTGTGCTGACAAAGCAGAGCCTGCTTGGGAATCCCTCTCCCCCCACTCTCTGCACCTTCCCTGTTCATGCACCCGCACTGTCAAATTAAAAAAAAAACAAAAAAAAAACTCTCAAAAGAAATTTTTAAATATTCTGAACTAAATGAAAACAGAAACACAACTTACCAGAATTTGTGGGATGCAACGAAACTAGTGTTTATCCTAGGGAAATTTATAGCACTATATAGCACATTAGAAAAGAACAAAGATCTAAAATGAGGGGCACCTGGGTGACTCAGTCCATTGAGCATCCAAATCTTGATTTCAGTTCAGGTCATGATCTCACAGTTCGTGGGATCACGCCCTGCATCAGGCTGTGCGTGGACGGTGTGGAGCCTGCTTGGATTCTCTCTCTGCCCCTCCCCTGCTGGCGCACACTCGGTCTCTCAAAAACATAAACTTAAAAAATAAATACATAATATCAGTAATCTAAGTTTCCTTCTCAGGAAAACATTAAAAGAGCAAATCAAATCCAAAATAAGCAGAAGAGGGGCACCTGGGTAGCTCAAATTGGTTGAGCGTCCGACTTTGGCTCAGGTCATGATCTTACGGTTAATGAGTTTGAGTCCCAAATTGGGCTCACTACTGTCAGTGCGGAGCTCACTTTGGATCCTCTATCCCTCCCCTGCTCTCTCTCTCAAAAACAAACATTAAAATAAGCAGAAAAAAATAAGAATTACAGCAAAACTCACTGAAATTGAAAACAAGAAATCAATAGAAAAATACAATGAAACCAAAACCTGGTTCTTTGAAAATCACTAAAATTGATAAGGTTCTAGCTAGGCCAAGAAATAGAGAAAACACAAACTACTAATATCAGAAATGAAAGACACGACAGAAATACACATTTCATGAAAATTAAAAGAATAATAAAGGAAAACTATGAACAACTTCTATGCCCTTAAATTTGATAACCTAGATGAAAGAGACCATTTTGTTGAAAGGAACAGTATTCCAAAAGTCACACAAGAAATCAGAAAATGTGAATAGGCCTCTATCTATTCAAGAAATTGAATCAATAGGGGCACCTGGGTGGCTCAGGTGGTTAAGCATCCAACTTGGGCTTGGCTCAGGTCATGATCTCATGGGAGTTCAAGCCCTGAATCAGGCTCTGTGCTGACAGGCTCTCTCTCAGCCTCCTGCTCTTTCTCTCCCTCAAAATAAACTTAAAAAAAAAAAAAAAAAAGAACCAATAACCTTCCAAAACAGAAAGCACCAGGCCCAGATGCATCTGCTGATGAGTTCTAACAAATATTTAAAAGAACTCATACCAATTCTCCATCATCTCTTTCAGAGGACAGAAGCAAAAAGAATACTTGATAACTCATTATATGAGGCTACTTTTACCTTAATACCAAAATCAGACAAAGGCAACACAAGAAAAGGAAACTACAGTTGAGTACCTCTGATGCATATTAATGCAAAAATTCTAAACAAAATACTAGCAAACTGAACTTAACAGCACATTAAAAAGATCACACACACGAGCAAGTGGGATTTACACCTGGAAAGCAAGGACAGTTCAATATGGGAAAATCAATCACTGTTATACATCACATTAACAAAATAAAGGACAAAAGCCACATGATGATCAATTGATACAGAAAAAACTTTTGACGAAATTCAAAACCCTTTCATGATAAAAACACTCAACAATCTACAAATAGAAAGAAACTACCTCAACATAATAAAATCTGTAATTGAAAAACCCACAGCAAATATCACAGTAAACATGGAAAGACTAAAACCCTTTCCTAAGATCAGAAACAAGGCAAGAATGCTCACTCTCACCACTGCTATTCAACATAGTACCAGAAGTTGTAGCCAGAGCAGTGGGTTTTTTTTTTTAATTTTTTTAAATGTTTATTTATTTTTGAGACAGAATGCAAGCAGGGGAAGGGCAGAGAGAGGAAGACACAGAATCTGAAGCAGGCTTCGGGCTCTGTGCTGACAGGGGTCAAACTCATGAACCGTGAGGTCATGACTTGAGCCAAAGTCAGACACCTAACCAACTGAGCCACCCAGGTGCCTCAAACCAGAGCAGTTTTTTTAAAAAAAGAAATAAAAAGCATTAAAAAAAGGAAAAGAAGTGACATTCTGCCTGTTCACAGATGACATGATCTTCTTTGTAGAGAAGCCTAAACATTCCACACAGACATACAAAATGTTTGAACCAATAAACAAATCCAATCAAATAAAACAGCAGGATACAAAATCAAGACTCAAATCAGTTGTGTTTCTATACACTAACAACGACCACTCAGAAAGGGAAACAAGAAAAACAATCCCATTTACTATAGCATCAAAAAGGATAAAATATTCAGGAATAAATTTAACTCAAGCAATTTGTACATGGAAAACTACAGAGCACTGCTAAAAAGTCATCAAAGGTACAAATAAATGGAAAGCTATCCTGTGCATGTGGACTGGAAGACTTAATATTCCACCCAAAGCAATCTACAGATTCAATGCAATTCCTATCAAAATCCCAATGACATTTTTTACAGAAATAGAAAAAAAATTTCCTAAAATTCATATACAATGTCAAGGGACCCCAAATAGCCAATCTTGGAAAAAAAGAAACAAAGTTAGATGCCTCACACTTTCTGATTTCAAAACATACTAAAAAAGCAGGGCCTGTGGCGCCTGGGTGGCTCAGCTGGCTGAGCATCTAACTCTTGATTTTGCTGCACTTATAATCCCAGGGTCATGGGATCGAGGGTCCTATCAGGCTCTATACTGAGTGTGGAGCCTGTCTGGGATTCTCTGTCTCTCTCCCTCTACCCCTCTCCCCAGCTCAGGTGGTCTCTCTAATAGAAACAAATAAATATTTTAAAAAATCCTTCAAAACACACTACAAATCAACAGTAATTAAGATGATATGGTAGTGGATAAAAGATAGATATAAAGACTAACAGAACAGAATAGAAAGTCAAGAAATATACACTTGCATATCTGGTCAAATGATTTTCAATAAGGAGGCCAATACCACTCAAGAGAAAAGGGCAGTGTCTTTCACAATCAGGGCTGGGAAAACTGGGTATCTACATGCGAAAGAATGATCTTGGACCCTTCCTTACACTTTATATATAAAGGTGTAAGTGGCTCAGGGGGTTGAGTGACAGACTCTTGATTTCAGCTCAGGCCATGATCCCAGGGTTATGGGATCAAGCCCTGCATCAGGCTCTGCACTGAGAATGGTGGAGCATGTTTAAGATTCTCTCTCCCTCTGCCCCTCTCTTCTGCTCACTCTCTTTCTCTCTCCCAAAAAAACCCTACAAAACCCAAGTAACAACAACAAAAAAAACTTCAGGGGGGGGGGGCACCTGGGTGGCTCAGTTGATTGGCATCCCACTCTAGATTTTGGCTTGGATCATGATCTCACTGTTTGTGGGTTCAAGCCCCACTTGGGCTCTGTCCTGACCGCGGGGAGCCTACCTGGGATTCCTTCTCTCTCACTCTTCCAAAAACAAAAATTTTAACTCAAAATAGATCAAAGACCTAAACGTAAAATCTAAAACTACTGAACTCTTGGGGTGCCTGGTGGCTCAGTCGGTTGAGTGTCTGACTTCGGCTCAGGTCATGATCTCGCGATTTATGAGTTCAAGCCCTGCATCAGGCTCTGTGCTGACAGCTCAGAGCCTGGAACCTGCTTCAGATTCTGTCTCCCTCTCTCTGCTCCTCCCCTGATTGCTCTCTCTCTCTCTCGTTCTCAAAAATAGTAAACATTAAAAATAAATAAATAAATTAATTAATTAATAAATAAATAAAATAAAACTACTGAACTCTTAGAAGAAAACACTGGGGAAAAAGCTTCAGACATTAGATTTGGCATTGATTTCTGAGATATGACACCAAAAAACACAAGCAACAAAGTAAAAAAAATAGGACTACATCTGCATGTCAAAAGGAACAATCAAGAGAGTGAAAAGGCAATCTATGAAATAAGAGAAAATAATTGCAAATCATCCATCAGATAAGGGACTAATACACAGAATAAAGAACTACAACGCAACAACAGATGACAACCCTATTTTAACAAACAAGCAAAAGACCTGAATAGACACTTATACACATGGCCAATACACCCATGAAAAGATGCTCAACATCACTAATCATTAGAGAAATGCAAATCAAACCCACAGTATCACCTCACACCTGTAAGGATGGCCACTATCAAAAAAACAAAAAATAACAAGTGTTGACAAAAAACTGGAACCCTTGTATACTATTGGTGGAAATGACAAATGGTGCAGCCACTATGGAAAACAGTACGGAGGTTCCCCAGAAAATAAAAAATAAAATTATCATATGATCCAGCAATCCTACCTCTGGGTACATATCCAAAAAAACTGAAATCAAGATCTTAAATACATATCTGTACTCCCATGTTCATTGCAGTATTATTTACAGTAGCCAAAAGCAGAACAACCCAATTATCCATTGATAAATGGATACAAAAAATGTGATAAATATAATGAAGTATTATGCAGCCTTAAAAAAGGCTACAACATGGATGAACCTCAAGGACATTATGCTCAGCAAAAAAACAAACAAACAAACAAACAAAAAAAAACAAAAAACAGTTATAAAAGACCAAATACTGTATGATTCCATTCATACAAAGTATCCATGGTAATCAAAATCAGAGAAATATAAAGAAAGGTGACTACTGAAGGCTGGGTGGAGGGGTGGAGGGAAATTAGTGTTTAGTGAGTATAGTTTCAGAAGTTATTAGAAGATGAAAAAGTTCTTGATACCTGTTGCACAACAATGTGAATACACTTAACTGTACATTAAAAATGGTTAAAATGAACTCAATATTATGAATTTTTTTACAACTAAAAAATTCTTGTAAAACTGTTTAAGTAAGTAAAAATAACCTGATAAAAAAAGAATCTATCAGAAAAGAGAATGAGCTCTTGGAAAGTAGTCAAAGTGAACAGTTGTGGAAATTTTTTTTTTTTTTTAAAAGAATGAAGGAACGATGTGAGCTTGAACATTATCATTAGAAATACTATCATGAGAGAAGGTGGAATATGCTTTCTCTGAAGGGAAATGCTGAGGCAGGGAAGGCTGGGATGAGGGCATTAAGAACTGAGCTTCTGAGACCAGAAACTGGGGTTCAAACCTAGCTCTAATGCCACTTCCAAGCTGGGTTACCGTAAGCAAGTCACTGAACTCTTCTGATCTTCAGTTTCCTCATATATAGGCCAGAAATAATAATACCTACCTTAGAGGACTGGGAGGAACCTATACTTAAAGTATGTCTGTTACCTACTAAAGGTTTATTAAATGTTGGTTATTCTCCTTCTAGAGCTTGCACAAAAGAGACTGGAATTTTCTTCTCAGGCCTGGGGCCTTTAGGTAAGGAAACTGGGAGCTCTCAAATATCAAGAGGTTGCCCCCTCAAGATGCAGGGTGCTCTTGCACACAATGGCAGTGTATAGGCTTTGGTTCTGTCACTCACCCAAGCCCCGGCGTTTTCTCACTGGCTCCACCATCCAAGGTGCTTTCCCTTTCTCCAATAAGGTGATCACATTTGGTCTCCGAAAGGAAAGTCCTGCATTCGGGAAAAACATCAGAACTGAGCAGGATGTGGATGCCACAGATGTCAGGGCCAAGCCCCATGTCAATGGGAATGGGGGTTCATGACCACAAAGGGTACACAGAAGACGTAAAGGGCAGGCGGAAAAGGAGGATGAAAGTTCAGTTACAGTGAGAGGTGGTGCTCATTTCTAACTCTACAAAGCCAACTATGGTCTTGAAAAGTCAGGCCAGAAACTCCTGAGTCTATTGCCTTTAGCTCCCACTCCCACCTTCTTTGATCTGTTTTGGGTCGAGGGGCTGGGGCTCTGCAATCCACACTTGTTCATCAGCAGCTCCCTATCAGCATCCACCAGCAACCAACCAGCAACCACCACCAGGGGCTCTGCTGGTTTTCATTTTTCTTTTTCCTGCACTCTCAGAACAAGCCTCAGCCTGACTCTTCATGACTGTAACAGACTAGTCAGCACACCTCTCTCTTCCTTCAGAAGTGTGAGTCCCTTCAAGTCCTAAAAACCCCAAACTCTCCCCTTTGTATGCCTAGCCCAAGGATGGTGGTGGCTGCAACCTACAGTTATCATCTATCAATCAGCTGTGTCCACCAGTTACCTTTTAACAGTACCTGCTGATTCCTTTTATTAAATTCTCTCAAAAATTTTGAGGGTGCCCTCAAAAGGTTACATATAAAGTTACCATATGATAGCCATTCCACTCCTAGGTATATACCCCGAAGAAATGAAAATACATGTCCACAAAAATATTCATACACGAATGTTCACAGCAGCACATTCATAATAGCTCCAGTTAAAAACTGCCCAAAGGCCCATCAACTGATGAATGGATAAATAAAATGTAGAATATTATTGGCCATAAAAAGAAGGGGGCACTGATACATGCTACAATGCAGATGAACCTCAAAAACATTACGTTAAGGGAAAGAAGTCAGGCACAAAAGTACCACATACCTATGATTCCATTTCTATGAAAAGCCAAGACAGGCAAATTCATAGACACAGAAAGTGGATTAGTGTTTGCCTAATCTAAAGGAATTAGTGGGCAAGGAGAAATGAAGAGTGGTTGCTAATGGGTCTGGGATTTCTTTTGGGGTAATAAAAATGTTCTAAAACTGACTGTGGTGATGGATGTACAACTCTATAAATATTTAAAACCACTGAATTATATACATTGTATATATATGTGAATTACACATCAATACAGCTGTTAAACAATAAAACAAAACTGTAGTGGCTTCTGTTTTCCTGACTAGACTAATTTATGTCCCACAATAGGCTGGTTGTGGATTATGGTGGTGGGGGGCGGGGGCAGGCCTTACCGAGTGAGACCAGATTCTGGTAGTTTTCCAACATGACGTCTTCATACAGATCCTTCTGAATGGGGCTCAGCCACTCCCACTCTTCCTGGGAGAAATAGATTGCCAAATCCCCAAATGTCACTGGCACCTGAAACAGAAAATCACACGTCCTTTCATCATGGGCTTATGCTTCCACATGGCTAGAGACAACAAGGAACTTGTTCCTAAAAGGAGACATAAATGGTTACAGGAATCTTTTCAGGAAACATTTGGGGTTCTGAGGCCAAGAGGGGCAGGTATATTAAATAAAATAAATACAACACAATATGGTATGATTTAGCTATTATCAAAGACTGTGTCGGAGCGCCTGGGTGGCTCAGTCAGTTGAGCATCCAACTTCAGCTCAGGTCATGATCTCATGGTTTGTGGGATTGAGCCCCATGTCAGGTGCTGTGTTGACAGCCCATAGCCTGGAGCCTGCTTCAGATTCTGTGTCTCCCTCTCTCTCTGCCCCTCCCTGCTCTCACTCTCAAAAATAAGTAAACATCAAAAAAAAAAAAAAAAAAAAGACTATCACAGGGGCACCTGGGTGGCTCAGTCAGTTGAGCATCCGACTCTTGATTTTGGCTCACATCACGATCCCAGGTTGTGGGATCAAGCCCAGCATCAGGCTCTGCTCTGCATGTGGTGGATCCTGCTTAAGATTCTCTCCCAGGGGCGCCTGGGTGGCTCAGTCAGTTGAGCGTCCGACTTCAGCTCAGGTCATGATCTCACAGCTCGTGGGTTCGAGCCCTGCGTCAGGCTCTGTGATGACACCTTAGAGCCTGCAGCCTGCTTCAGATTCTGTGTCTCCCCCTCTCTCTGTCCCTCCCATGCTCATTCTCTCTGTCTCTCAAAAATAAATACATAAACATAAAAAAAAAAAAAAAAAGATTCTCTCCCCTTCTGCCCCCTTCCCTGACTCATACACTCTCTAAAAAATAAATAAAGACTGCCACATAAAAAGTATAGCAACTTGGATTTACTGGGCACTGACAAAGGCAAAGCATTTTTCTAAGTACCCTACAGGTACTGACTCATGTTAGCCAGTGACTGGGGCACTGCTGAGAGGATCACAGCAATGTTACAGATGAGTAAACAGGAGGCCCAGAAGGGGAGGTGATTTATGGAAGATCCACAACTAGTGAATGGAGGAGATGGAATTCAATCTGAGCAGCTGGCTTCTGATTCATGCTCCTAACCACATACTCTCTAAAGAGCATGTGACTAAATTACACAGGCCCAAGATTCTTCATAGATGTAATCAAGGTTACTAATCAGTTGATCTTAAATAGGGAGATTATCCTGGATTATCTAGGTGGGTGATGTAATCACAGGAGCCCTAACAGTGGGGAATTTTCTGTAGCTGGAAGAGAACAGAAAGGAAGTCAGGGATTTCTGAAGCCTGATTTGACCTGCTATTGCTGGCTTGAAAATGGAAGGGGACCACGATGAAAGAAGGAACTGAATATGCTAATAACCAATGAGTTTAGAAGTAGACCCTGAACCTCAGATGGGACCACAAAGCCAAGCGACACCTTTATTTCAGCCTCGTGAGACCTAAGGCAGGCCAAGCTGCACTCTGCCTGACCTCTGACCCATGCACGAACTGTGTGCCATAAATACATGCTGATTGAGCAGCCAAGTTTGCAGAAATTTGTTATAACAACAACAGAGTACAAACACACATAACTTATAGGGCAAAAATGTTAGAGAAACTGCATTCAAGGTGTTTACTGTAGAAAATCAGTTCATCATCTAAAGTGGTGAAGCACGGGGCGCCTGAGTGGCTCAGTCGGTTAAGTGTCTGACTTCAGCTCAGATCATGATCTCATGGTTCGTAAGTTCGAGCCCCACGTCGGGCTCTGTGCTGACAGCTCATAGCCTGGAGCCTGCTTCGGATTCTGTGTCTCCTCCTCTCTCTGCCCCTCCCCTGCTCACGTTCTATCTCTCTCTGTCTCTCAATAATAAATAAACGTCAAAAGAAAAATTTTTTTAAGTGGTGAAGCATGTTTTTTAATAGGAGGCTGACTCACTGGCCTGATCCCAACAAACCCAATCTGAATATAAGATTATGTGGAATTTCTTACACACAGAGAGATTTCCTCCTTGTATGTATGGGTTGTACAAGTGAAAACAAAGCAACATTAACAGATTAACTCTAGAGCACAACCTCGAATCTTCCTCTGCCTCAGAGGTCTTGCCTGGGCACTCAGGTCTACCTCGAGAAATCATGGTGGCTCCCCTCTTCTGTCTGAGGAATAGCGCTGGCAGACACCCTGAAGATGCTGAACAAATAGGTGAATGGCCATGGGTACACTGAGAAAAAAGGAGAGGCAGGCACTGAGTGGTTACGTGGGGTGCTAGAGCTCTTATGCTCCTACCCTCCATGGTGATGGGAGGAAACAGAAACAGGTCTTGGATGGGATTCTGTCAGGTAAGAAGTTTCCATGGAAGGAAAGCAAATGGCCTATGTCTTATAAGATGAAACTTCCCCCCAAGAAGAATCGCTATTTACCTTGGACTTGGACTTCCCTCGTGCAGCAGGCATCCTTTCCTCCCCGTTGAGGGTCCACATTTGAAGAAGGGCAGAGGGCTGAGAAGGTGGGGCTAGGGGAGAAGAGAAATCATGAGGACGACAGGTCCTTTTGGGTGTTCCCAGAGTCTTTAGGATACAAATCCCCTGGCCCCTCCCCCTGGTTACCCATGCACGTACACGCGCACACACACACGTGCATAGACACACACGGAGGGATGACAGAACAATTTCTGCGGCATTCCTGCCCCTTCTCAGGGTTGGGAAAGGGCAATGGCCAATGCTATCTGTACCCAAGACAACAAAAGGTTCCAGATCAGGAGGCAAATGAGACACGAAGACACCTATCCATTCATTTGGCAAGCATTTGTTCAGTTTCTACTATGTGCCAAGCATGTCCCAGGTGTTGGGGAAAAAGGAGAGTTAAAGCAGAGAAATACCAGCTCCCATGTACTTTACTCCAACAGGAATGGGCAATACAGAACAGTGGAGCATACAGAACAGTGTCAGCTGAGATCATTGCTATATTTAAAAAAAAAAAAAAAAAACACACACAGAGGAAGGGGTAGAGTGATGGGAGTGGTTGGGAGAGGCCTCTCAGAGGATGCAACATTGAGTTAAGGTTTGAATGTAGAGCGTGAGGCACTTGGAGAAGAACATTCTAGATAGAGATACAACAGGTGCAAAGACCCTACAGCAGGCACGTGCTTGGTGTGTACAGGGAAGTGAATGGTGTGCTGAAGAATGAGGCAGAGAGTGGTGGCCTAGGAGATGGCTGAGGTCAGGAGACAGCCACGTCATGAAGACGGTCAGGAGCACTTGGAATTGATCCTAAGTGTGATAAGACATCACTGAGAGAGCGGGGTCTGAAGAGTGATAGATCCGACTTAACATTTAACAAAATTTATTGGGTGGCTATGTGGTGAATGAACTGTGTCTGCTGGTGAGGGGTGGAGGGGACACAGGAGCTGAAGAAGGAACTCATTAGGCAGGTATGCGTAAATCCAGCAGAGACTTCAGTGGCCTGGATTAGGCCCCCCTCTATCACTCTGAACCTGTTTTTCTACATGCGTGTCATTAGCCACTGGTGACAACTGAGTTCTAGAAATAAGGCTAGTGCCATTGAGTGTTTAATGTTATTTAATTTCAGTTAATTTATTACTAAACTCATAATAAAATAATAAATATTAAAATAAATGAATTAAAATTTAGTTATCTAAAATTAAACACTGGGGCGCCTGGGTGGCTCAGTTGGTTAAGCGTCTGACTCTTGATTTTGGTGCAGGCCATGACCCCGGGGTGATCAAGTCCTGCATCAGGCTCCACACTGAAAGTGGAGCCTGCTTAAGATTCTCTCTCCCTCTGTCCCCATTCCCCACTCATGCTCTCAAATAAAATAAAAAAAATTGTTTTAATTAAAAAAATAAATAAAGGGGCGCATGGGTGGCTCAGTCAGTTAAAGCATCTGACTTCGGCTCAGGTCATGATCTTGCCTTTCATGGGTTCGAGCCCCATGATCTTGCCTTTTGTGGGTTGACAGCTTGGAGCCTGAAGCCTGATTTGGATTCTGTGTCTTCCTCTCTCTCTCTGCCCCCACTGTCCCCACTCACACTTTGTATCTCTCTAAAATAAACATTAAAAAATAACAATAAAAAAATAAAAAATAAAATTAAAAACTAATCTTCAATTTACTGTAAAACTTTGAAGGATGTTTGAAACTGGCTGTGTGAATCTACTTTTCCAATGGTAAGTTTTATGAAATTTAAATACAGATCAAATAATGTAAATTATATATCTGAATTGAGGTGCACTGCATGTAGAAAAAACACAGATTTCAAAGACTTAGTATGAAAAGAATACAAAATATCTCATTGGTAATTGTTTATATTGATTACAAGTTGATGCTTAGAATATATTAAGTTAAATAAAATATGCTAAAATTAACTGTAATGATTTTTTTTTTAATTTTTCCAATGTTGCTGCTGGAAAATTGAAAACTGTATGTCTTGCATTACATTTCCACAGGACAACTACTCTCTACTAGAGTCTACACCATTCTATTGCCCCATTTCCTTCATAGCACAAGCTGCCTCCTGAAAACGGCTCGTTTATGTTTATGTAGGAACAATCTCCTTCACCTTAACTTGGGCTCCATGAGAACAAGCACTTTGACTGTTGCATTCACTGTTCTGGGAGCTAATAACATGCCTGGCACAGAGCAGTGCTCAAGAAATTCTTGTTGACTGAATCAATAACCAGTCCAGAATGCTTCCTTGCATGCTGAAATTGGGAGTGGAATGTAACCATTTTATGCCAAAATCATCTTACAGAGAAACACTTCTAATAGCAGTCATTCCAAGCCCTCTAAACTTGTCTTTTGGAGAAGGCCAGGGTCTAGAAAAGGCAGAAATGGGAGTATAATTTCCATTTTGAAAAATTGGAAATCTAGGAAAAAGAACAATAAAATGAACACCTGATTACTTTTTACCAAGTGTTAACATTTTCCTTTTTTTCTGAAATCATTTCAAAGTAACAGACATGATAGAAGTTCACGCCTAAATGCTTCAGCACACCTGAAGAATACCATCATCACACCCCAGTGCCAACAATAGTGGATACGTCACAAATTGTTGTTTTGTTTTTTTTTTCTATGACAAAGGAATAGCAGCATACGGTCTGGAAAACGGAAACAGGAATGTTTCTCTCTACAGATGTTCTTTTTTTTTTTTCTCCCTTGAGGGTGGGGTTAGGGAAGATAAATGAAACCAAGGCCATAATTAAGTTTCAAGTTTGAAAACGGTCATGTTTTGATTCAAAATCCAAGTCACTGGGGAGCCTGGGTGGCTCAGCCAGTTAAGTGTCTCACTTCAGCTCAGGTCATGCATGATCTCATGGTTTAAGACTTCAAGCCCTACACTGGGCTTTCTGCTGTCAGCACAGAGCCTGCTTTGGATCCTATGCCCCCCTCTCCAGATCATTCTCTCCCCACCCCCCCCGAACAAATAAAAAAAACTTAAAAAAAAAATTACAAAATGCAAGTCAGAAGATGACTTGGTTCCTGTTCCCTGTTTAAGGGAACCTAGCCAGAAGAATGTTTGGTTATTACGCTTCTCTCTTTAAAAGAGAAAAGCAGGGCACCTGGGGGAGCTCCGTCAGTTAAAGAACCAACTTTGGTCCAGGCCATGATCTCACTGCTCGTGGGTTCAAGCCCCGCATTGGGCTCTGTGCTAACAGCTCAGAGCCTAGAGCCTGCTTTGGATTCTGCGCCTCCCTCAGTCTCTCTTAAAAAATAAACATTAAAAGAGAGAGAGAGACAGAGAGAGAGAGAGAGAGAGAGAGAAAAGCAGTAATAAGCAAGAGTAGCAATCCTAAGATTAATACTAAGATGAATAAATACAGGGCACTTTTGCGAAGATCATCATTTAATCCTCGCTCCTAACTTGCTGGGGCAGGTACTCTCATTAGTGCCATTTCCAGACGAGGAAAATGAAGCACAGAGAAGTAGGGATTACGTGCCCAAGGTCATATAAGGCTGGGAACTGGCAGAGCCCGGATTCAAGCCGAGGGTGATCCAGATATCCCACTAACCACTCTGGGTCAGAGGGAAGGGCTGTGTCAAACATCACTCTGGAGTCAGACCACCCAAGTGTGATGACTATTTTCATTAGCTGTGTTACCATGGCCACGTTACTGAACCTCTCTGCCATTTTTCTCCCGTTAAACAAGAACAATACAGAACTACTGAAGTTGTCCTGAGGCTTAACAAAACTTGAACTCAGATCCTATATCTCTCTCCTTCCTCATGCAGGCCTCCTTGCCAATCCCAGAATTTGCTACCACAGCCCTGCCTCACTTCCTCACTCCTTTCTCTCTTTGTTCCAATCTCACTCTCTACCAGTCTCACCCTAACCTGTCTAGTAACACTGCAACCTGCCTCCCACCCTCCTACCTACCACTCCCAGTCTCCCTTGCCCAGCCCTGACTTCTCTTTTCTCCGCAGCTCTCATTGCTAATGCACTAAGTGTGAGAGAACTAAAAAGGCATACACTGGTCTCTGCCTTCCTCCTTGGTACCACGGAGCTCCTAAAACCCTTGTAAATGCTTAAGTGATAAGAACACTGGGAATGTTTCTTGTTTCAATGAGCTGACTCTGGGTGGGCTCCTGGACAGGGTGTGGTCATCAGAAAGACCAAGCCATGAAGAGAAGAAGCCTGAAATTTTCAGCCTCAGACAAGGGGGCCTACCGAAAGTCTTAGATGCCTGAATTCTCTCTGCATTAGACTCCAGGGCAGGGGTGTGTTAAGTGATTTGTGGCCCTTGCCAATTTCCATGGTGTAAACACTTCCATTAGGGCCCCACCGTAAGCTACCAAACTGATGTCACTGAGCTTACAGCTGGGGAAAGGTGTACAGAACAGGTCTGTGAACTGGTGTGAGCCAGCCCCAGCACTCCGCAGCCACACAGCCTGAAAATAAAGCTCAATTCTTTGCCTGGGAGTTCTCCTACTTTTAATTATCATTCCCAAAGCATAGAGGTAATGCCTAGTTCTGTGGGACACACCCCAAGGCAGTTTCCTCATTATAGAAAACTACTGCTGGCTGGTTCTATTTCGTTTTGAAACATCCACATGACTTTGGCATCCTACGTCATAATAAACCCGAGCCTGTATTAATGTAATCATACTTTAAACTATTTACCAGATCAGTACATCCCTTGGCTTTTTTTCCCTTCCAATTCCTCAAGTACAACAGATTACTGCAGGAAGTGGCATCATGTCCATCCTGTGGTTTCTCATAGCTGCCTGAACTCAGCCATGCAACCCAATCTAGAAAAGCACAATCCTTGTCCACAAAACCATTTTCTCTGAGGAGCCCAGCACTGCTGGAGAAGAAAGAACAGCACTTTGGTATTAGATTATTCCAGATTCAAAGTTTGCCTCTGCCGATTACTGGAGTAAAGAAAACCTACCTCACCATTAGCTGTTAGAAGTTAACATGAGCTACCTTTTCAAGAGTTATTTTCAGCCACAGGCACATGGTAATTTCTTCCCTTCCTTCTCTTCTCACTTTTATCTCAGTTTACACCAAGCATCCCAAAGACCAAAGAAGCCTGAGACCCACTGAAAAGGCTGTGGGGAGAATTCTCACAGAGGGCTGACTGGAGAGAAACTGCCACCACCTCAAAGGAAGATAATTTGGCAACATCTTTGAAAACTGAAGGCACACACCCCCTCAACATAGTAAACCTCATTTCTGGTATTCGTCTTTGGAAGTCCTTGCATGTGGATAAAACGACACATAAGAGCATCCAGTGTGGCAAGACTTATAGGAAGAGGCAGTATGGTCCTGCGGTGAAGGACTTGTGCCTGGAGGCTGTCTGGGTTCAACTCCTAACTCTGCTACCCTTCCCTAGCATACTCTCTGGGCCTCTGCTTCCTCCGCTGGCAAATGACACAAGTAACTGACGCCACAGAACTGTTCTGAAGACTAAATGAGTGAAAGCACATAACACACTTAAAACAGTGCCAGTGCTGAACAAATGTACGTTACCGAGAGATTGGAGACAACCAAATTGCCCATCAACAGGGAAATGGCTAAGTGAGTGTTACGTGAACATGATGCGACACCAGGTAGATCTTAAAAGGAACAAAGTAACACCACATCAGTGCTTCTTCGTTGAGGACAACTTTGCACCCAGGGGACACTTGCAATGTTTGGGGACATCTGTGGTTGTCACAGATGGGGTGGTGGTGGTAGTGCTCCTGGCATCTAGTGGGCAGAGGCCAAGATGCTGTTCAACACCCTACATTGCACAAGATAGCACCCCAAAGCAGAGAACGTCAACTGTGCCAAGGTGGAGAAATCTGCTGTACACGAATTGCATGAAATGATCTCCATGATGTGATGTGATGACAGTGAAAAAGGAACAGAAAAACCACTTAGAGAAAACGAAATATGGAAAACATAATATATATGTTTGAAAAGGCAGACATGTTCCGGAAAAATAATCATGACATTGGCAGCAGTGACCGTCTCTGAAGAGAGGACCTAAGTTACTAGGCATGGGAAAAGAAAACTCAAAAATTCACCATCCCCCCACCCCATCTGCACTTTGGCATCATGTTTCATGTACATATAACTACCTCTTCAAAGCAACACAAATAAAACCGTGTAAATCCCACACTACCTCAGGGGAGAACAGTACACCTAGCCTGTCTTCTGAGACTCAAACGTAGTGTGGAAAGGGCTTGGCAATTTAAATTTAATACCAAGCTAACTTTTTTTTTTTTTTAACATTTATTCCTTTTTTGTGAGACCCAAAGTGCAAGCAGCAGAGGAGCGGAGATGGAGATACAGAATCAGAAGTAGGTTCCAGGCTCTGAGCTGACAGCACAGAGCCTGATGTGGGGCTTGAAAACCACGAATCATGGCACCATGACCTGAGTCAGACAACCAACTGAGCCACCCAGGCGCCCCAATACAAAGCTAACTACTTGATCCTAAAGTGAGGTTGGCAAAAACCAGGACGGGAACAAAAGTTTCAAAGACATACTGGGCAGCGGCCATGCCTCTCCTCAGGAGCAGACAACTAGGGTTCTTCCTCTCAGCCCCAACAGCTCTGTGATCCTGGGGGGCTGTGCTGAGCACTGAACTGGGGGCAGGTCCTAATGTACCTGAGAACCAGGCACTTAATGAGCAATCTCATTGCTTCCCTTAAAAGTCAGCTTTTGCTGTACCAGCTATCAAATATTTGACGATCACCCCTACTCTGATCCTGCCAGTCCCAGAGGCCAAGATAACAAGGTACTTTCCTTAAGGACCCTAGTCTACCTGTAACAGAAAATATGGGCTTCGTACAGGAACAGATTTCCTCACTTGTAGGACGGGCCTAGGAACGTCCCTAATGCAGGAAAGCACAGCTGTCAAGACTGTCTTGGATAAAATATTGAAAGCACTTGTCACTCATGTCTCCTCCTCTTCCTCTACCAAATTAACTTACCTTATTACTCAAGTAAGCTCTCGGAGTTACAGCTCTCGACCTTGTTTGCACATTAAAATGTCTCAGGAGCTTTTTAATAAATATTGATGGCTGTGCCCAACGGCAGACTAATTAAGTCAGAATCTCTGAGAACCAAGTCTGGGCACTTCTTTTTATTTTTAAAAAAAATTTTAATGTTTATTTATTTTTCAGAGAGACAGAGTGCAAGCAGGGGAGGAGCAGAGAGAGAGGGAGACACAGAATGGAAGCAGGCTCCAGGCTCTGAGCTGTGAGCACAGAGCTTGACACGGGGCTCAAACCCATGAACCGTGAGACCATGACCTGAGCTGAAGTCAGGCGGTTCAACCAACTGAGCCACCCAGTTGCCCCCTGGGCATTTCTTTTTAAAGGAGATGCTAATGGGAAGCCATAGTTTAGAACCATTACCCCAGTCTCTATGAGCCTTGGGGTGGGGCTGAAGGTCTGACCTCTCCGGTAGAAACCCACACCTCAGTGTTGAAGAAGAAAAGCCTATGATGACCTCAAAGCCAAACTCTTGGATTCCCCAACCAAAGGATACCACCAAGTCACTGATGGTGGCCACTACTGGCTTTGGAACCGAATGAGATGCCCACGGGAAGCCTGGGTATTGATCCTGTGCTTAGTCCCTAATCCCATCACCCTGCTTTACCCAACAAAACGCTTGCCACTGCTTGTCATAAATTGAACCGTCTTCCTCCTGAATGCCAGTCCCAGATGGAGAGTAACCTGTCTTGTCCGTTAACTAGCACAGCGCCTGACCCATGGCAGCCGCTGGACTACGGAGTGAGTGACTCGGGCAGGCCGCAGACACATTCTCTTCTCGGGTGGAGAACATCATCCTTATGTCTTCTTTCCTCCAGCCCCTCGCCCTCTTTCCTATCTGCACACCTTGAGGGAGTCCATGGTGTGCCTTCATCACAGCTCTGATGATCCTGCCCTCCAGGGGACACCCCGCAACATAGGGAAAGGTTTTTGCTTTCACACGTGGGGGAAAGGGGGGGCTCTGCTACGGCCATCTGATGGGTAGAGGCCAGAGATAATGCTAAACATCCTACAGAAGGCAGGGCAGGGCAGCACCCCCCCCCCACACACACACAAAAATTATCTGGCCCGAAGAATCCACAACTCAAAGAAGGAAGACGCCTGGGCAGACACGGAAAAATATCTCCAGACCCCTGTGTTATCAGCAAATCCTTCCCCTCAGGCTCTGCCACCTCCGACCCAGGTTATTCACCCCACAAGCTCCCCAGGGACACGTCCATCCTGGAAGACCCTGAGCCGCTGGTCTCCCCTCACACACCCTGCTGCTGCCCTCCCAAGACCCGACTATGAAAACTCCGGACCTAAGCTCCAACCTGGCCTTCAAGGTTACTTTCTAGGTGGGCCTGAAACCTCTACTCCGAGGCTCAACTTTCGGATTTTCCTCCCTCGGATTTTTTCCGGGTGTAAGACCCCTGGGGTGACTACGCTAATCATTAAGCAATTATCGCCCACTGCAGCTTCCTTGGGCCAGGCACCCTTCTACTCCAGGCTCACCCCAAGCCCGGCATTATGAACCGTCCGTGTTTTAGAGATGAAACTGAGGGGCAGCGGAGTGACCTCTCCAGGGGTCGCACGACTAGTGAGCGATGGAACCTGGAGCCCCAGGGCCGCTGCAGAGGAGACCGGTCCCAGAGGCCAGCAGGGCTCTGCCCCCCACTTCAAATACACACGAAGGCAGGCTCGCAGGCTCGGCTACGGGGGGCAGCGCCCCTCAGCTGGGAAAGGCCGACCGCGCACCCCCAAGCTCGGAAATGCAAACGGCAGCGTTCACCACCGCACCCCTACCTCTGCCACGACACGGCGCTCACTTAAGCGGCGCCAAGCCGCGGGCGGGATGTCTCCCCTGCGCGACCGCGGGCAACCCTCCCACAGGGACGCCTGCACAGGGAAGGGGGAGACGACGGCACACGCACTGTCACCCGCCCAAGTCGCACAGCCGTCGGCGAGAAACGACCCCGTCGGTCTGGGGCGCACACAAACGCGCCCCACCAGCACGAGGCCTCGGAGCAGCACCCACGCACCCACATACCCACTCCCGGCTGTCCAAACATCTTTTCTGTCTTACAAACGACCACCGCGCACGGCGGTCCTCGGACGCGCGCCCACCTGCCCACGGTCTGTCTCTCTCTCTCTCTCTCTCTCTCACACATACACACAAGACGCAGAACGCCGACCTCCTCACGTCCCAGACCCGGTGCTCCCCTCAGCGCTGCCACTGGCGCGCGCTGCTCCGGACCCGCAGCCTCACCCCACCTCAGGACCCCGCGTCCCCTCACGACCCGCGCAGCCCCGCCAGAACCCACACTGCGTCACGACGCTGCGCCGCCCCAGGCCCACGACCCCTCACGACCCCGCGAGGCCTCGTCAGGAATCCACACTGAGTCATGACCCGCGCAACCCCCGGCCCGCGCCCCCCGCGCCCCCTCACGACCGCACGCAGACACACAACCCCACAGTCTTACAGACACACGCTCCCATTCAACTCAGTCCTCCCGGGTCGGGTCCCGGCAGAGACCACTCCGACAACTGCGCGGCACCCCGCGCCCCCAGTGCCCCTCCGCGCCTGCGCACTCCCCTCGGAGACCCCAGGCGCAACCACCGGCCCCGCCCCCTCACACGCACAACACGTAGCAGGCCACCGCCCCGCCCCCGGACCTCCCCGAGCGCGCCGGGCCCCGCCCCTAAACAAAGCCACGCGGCGTGCACGCGCTCACTCTCCTCGGGAGGGGGCGAGGGGACTCCCCACACGCTGAGCCTGAGGCCCGCCCCCTCACATGCAACAGACACTTACGCAAGCACGCCCCCGCAACCCCTGCACCGAGGCGCGCGCCAGGCCGAGCCCCGCCCCCGCACAACCCACGCAGCAGTAGAGCCGTGCGCACGTACAGAGTGTACCTGGAGCTCCCTGGAGTTCCCGGGGCCACGGTTCTCCTGTTAAATCATGTGGATGCCCTGAGGCGCGAGGGGCTTTCTGCGAGCCAGGGAACCAAACCCAGCCTCCGCAGTTGGCCTCCCTCACCGGCTAGCACACCCGCAGGTTCCCGTGCATGGGCTTGCACTGCGGCGCTCGGCGGTACTGGCAGCCGGGCTCCCCCGCGGTTGCGCGTGCGCACTGCGAACTCAGTCCGCAGCCCCCAGGAGCCTCCGGGGCGCAGCGGGGCCAGGCCCACAACGTGGGGCAGACCTCCCGGTCTGTGCGTATCGAGGTCTGTCCGGCCCGGAGTCGAAAAGACCGGGGAGAGGGGCGCAGGGACGGTGCTCAGGCCAGAAGTAGAATCTCGTTCGCGCCAACGTAGAACGAAGGTTCCCCAGAGTCCCTTGCGCTGCGCCTCTCTGGCCCGCAGCCTACATTTCCCGGGAGCCCCTGCGACGCGTGGGGACGCGGCGGCGCGCGGAGAGGAGCGTCGGGCGGCCGCGGGCGCAGTGGCGGCATGTGAGGTGACCGCCTCGTCCTCCGGATTCTGAGAGGTGTGCGGTGTGGACCCGCCCCTGGTACCTGGGCGTGAGTCCCGGGTTGTGACGGTACGTCTGAGTCCGTGAGGCCCATTTTGTGCCATTGTATCTTCTGAGGCCCTGTGTTTGTGATTGTGTTTTGCGTGTGTGAGGGGGAAACACCGGGGTTGAGTGTGTATGCTCGTGCCCGCAGGTGTGTCGTCTCTGGCTGCTTTGGCACCACGGCAGAGGTGAGCCTACAGAACCTTAAATTACCGTCTGACTCTGGATGAGTGTGTGTGTGTGTGTGTGTGTGTGTGTGTGTGTAGGGAACCACAGAAACCGAATGGGTGTGTGCACAGAAACCACCGTTTGTGCAAGCGTATGTTTGTGTGCGTGACACCACGGTGACTAATTTTGTGGAGACTCTGTTTTTGCGTTTTTATAGGCGTGTGTGTACAGTCCTGACTGCAGTCGCAGTGTGGACTCTCCCCGCCGTCGAACAATGACCCCACTGGCGTGTGCTACGATCCACCCTAATTCTGACCCTATCTCGCTGGCGACGGCTCAGCCCCCAGGACGGCGCCCACCCTCCTCCCCCACCGGACCCCAGTTCCAGGTCTGTAGGTCAGAGTTTCTGGGGACCCTCCTCCGAGGGCTTAATATGCCAAGGGCGGATCACAGACCTGGGAGAGGCGTCTTACTTACCAGTCACCAGCGTTACAAAAGGTCGTAACCCAGAAATGGCCCTGGAAGAGGTGCACAGGGTGAAGCTTCCACTCTTCCAGCGCCTCCACGCGTTCACCGACCCGGAAGCGCTCTGAACCGCGTCCTTTTTCGGAAGAGGCTACACCGCAAAGGCACTCTGGATGAAACCATTGGCCAATGGTGATGGAACTCAATTTCCAGCCCCTCTCCCTGGCACCGAGGTCAGGGGGTGGGATTAAAAGTTCTAACCCTCGCCCGCTGGCTTGGTTCCCCTGGCAACCAGCCCCACCAAAGGAGTTTCCCTTGATTTCCTGTTCATTAACATAACAAAAGAGAGCCTTCCCTCTCAGCACTTAGGAAATTCCTAGGGTTGGGGAGCTCCAGGCTGGGAAGGGGCGAAGAACAAATACCTGTTTCTTACTACACAGCACTACATCGCAGCACGTGTGGGGGAAACCCTGGGTTTGTGGTGGTGCCCTCTGGGACTAGGTACTAAGAATAAATGTGTAAGGCACTAGTTTCTGCATTCCCAGTTGTGTGACAAGGTGGTGGTGATCATCAAAATAGCAGCTAACGGGTATTAGGACTTTCACTACCACCACTGCTAGCAGCTGGCACATTGCTGCCCCAGGTCACAAGTGTCATTTCCACTTAAAGTTTTATTTAATCCTTTTAACCCTACTGTTGTTTCTACTGAGCTCTCTGGTCTCCACGTGCATAAACAGAGGCACAGGGAGGTCAGGTTAACTCACCCAAGGTCACACAGCTAGTAAAGATCAGAGCGTGTTTTTGAACCCGGGTCTTGCTGACTCCAAAACCCCTGCTCTTTGCACCCCTTCGGGTTTTTTTTCCCCTGGAGCAAGCTGCTTCTTGAACTGGGAGATTCGTCAGTACCTGGTGGTGCTGGCGGTACCTCTGCTGACACCTGGAAGCTAGCACCTGCTGTCTGGGAAGGTGCTTTCCCTACGGAATTCACTGTGGGGTGGGCATCCACTGGCCAAGAGGCTGCTAACTGAATTCAGGAATGAATGCATGGATAAATGAATACTGCTAGTTTAGGCATACAGAAAGAACTGAGGCTCGAAGACATTAACACTGTTTCTTGACAAGTGAAAATTTGGGAGCCAAGGTTCAAACCAGAGATTTCTGACACAAAGTCACAATGATATTCCAGAGCTTTATCTTAAGCCATTTTTGTCTATTTCATTTCACTTATTCTTTTATTTATCCAATATTTTAGTTTCTATTACGTACCAAGTATTTTGCCAAGTGGATGTAAAATGATAGAATCATAACAAAATAGAGGTGGTCTCCAAAGTCATGGAGATCACAGTAAAATAAACGACCCTTACAGTAAATAAGCAAATAGAAGTAGAGTACAACATTCATATAACACACTGTAATTTAAGAATATTCTGATAGTTTATCCATTATGTCATCACATAAGATGGTTTGAAAGAATTTCATGCAATTTAGATAATGTGGGTTTTTGTTTTTTTAGAGAGAGAGAATATCTCAAGCAGTCTCTGTACTGGGAGTCTGATGAGGGTCTCAATCCCATGACCCTGACACCATGACCTGAGCGGAAATCAAGAATCGGATCCTCAACTGATTAAGCCACCCAGGTGCCCCTATAATTTTGATGTTCATTTTTAACTTTGTTTTGAAATTGTACAAATTTCATAATTTTCATTCATGTTTTCCTTTTTACCCTAGAGTTGTTTAATGGAAATGTTTTATAATTTCCTGTTGTAAGCATCCTTTATTTAGGTTTTCATGTTCTCCTTTAAATCTCTTCATTTCTTGCATTGTGAGCATAAATGACACTTGTAATTTCAATTTTTGGACATACTGATGCATTCTTTGTAACCTAACCGAATATATGGTCATTTAAAAAAGATTCTGTTCCTCACCCTGAATAGGAAAATTTTGAAGAAATAAAGGCTGAGATAGGCTGTCCCAAAGGTTTCCCTGGGAAGGCTATTAATCTTTGGTCAGATCCCCGGAAGTCAGGAGAAATCATGGCAGCCCAGCCAGGCTCCACCTTTTGGCCTACACGAACATCCTTCAATATAAACTTGCTCAGGAAAGCAGAACTGAGAAGAAACAGACCAAGTTGTTAACAGTGGCCATCTATATAGAATATCAGTTATTTTCGGGGTGCCTGGGTGGCTCAAGTGTCGGTGGCTCAGGTGTTGGTTAAGTGTCGGACTCTTGAGTTCAGCTCGGGTCAGGATCTTACAGTTTGTGAGACCGAGCCCCACATGGGGCTCTGCGCTGACAGTGAGGAGCCTGCTTGGGATTCTCTCTCCGTCTCTCTCTCTGACCCTCCCCCACTGTCTCTCTCAAAATAAATAAGCTTTTTTAAAAAAATCAATTATTTTCAATATTTATCTTGATAACTTACATTACCCCCACTTTTCTAAAATAACCAGTTATCTGGGTGGCTCAGTTGGTTAAGCCTCCAACTCCTGGTTTCAGGTCAGGTCATGATCTCACAGTTCGTGAGTTCAAGCCCCACATCCGGCTCTGCACTGATAGCACAAAACTTTCTTGGGATTCTGTCTCCCTCTCTCTCTGCTCCTCCCCTACTCGCTCTCTCGCTCTCTCTCAAAAATAAATAAATAAACATTTAAATAAGCAGTTATCACTCTTCCCAATGGTAAACCCAGACCACATTAATAAGGCTAAATAGTGGGAAGTCACACTTACCCATTTACCACAATTCTATCTGACAATAAATTACCTTTCCTCTAAGTGTAATGACTTAGCAGAAGCAAAAGTGATTGGAACCATTTAAGAGCTTTGGGTCCCTTAATCACTGATGGTTCAGTTCCTCCAGTTGGACTCCCTCCTACAGAAACGAAATGCCAGGCACAGACCTGGGCTTCACCCAAGCCTAGCCCTGCTGGAGCAATCAGGGTGACTTCCCAGCTGCTCCCACGAAGGCAGCCCCAGGGAAGGAGCCACAGTTATTGGAGAAAGTGGTTAAAACTGCAACAGCAGCAGCTCTGGGGAGTGCAGGGCAAGTCAGCAGGTGGCAAAGGAGGCATGACACCCCTCCTTCCAACCCACTGTCTGTGGGGCAAAGCACGGGGAGAGGAACTGTGCTCATAGCCCAGGAAACCCATCATTCGGTGTCATCCTCAGATGTTACTAGAACATGCAAGCAGACAACTGAGTATTCAGGAAGCATGAGATCCTCTCTCTGGAACTTGAAAGAGATGGCCCATTTGCCCAGGCTCCCCAAAGGAGAGATTCAACAATAGCACCCTTTTCATCCAGAGGGATGAAATGGATTCTGGAGAGAATGAACAAGCGTAGATGGCATTTGCGGTACTGTTTTCCTGATGGCAGGAATAATGGGCAGTTTGCATCTTGTTGCACATAGTTGAATAACTGACTTCTTATTCACCATTGCCATTTTCATGTGTGTGATGCATTACTAGCACATTACATCACATTACTAGTCCTAGACTGACTCCTGGCTTGTGGTTGGCGCTCAGGAGCCAAAGTGGATATACAGATGTATAGATACACCAGTGGTTCTAAACCTCAGGGGCCACAAGGCAACATATGAAGATATTTTTGCTTGACACAGTTTGGGGAGGGGTTCTATTCTACAGCCTCTAGTGGGTGGAGGCCAGGGTTACTGCTAAACATCCCACAATGGACATGACAGCTCTCTCCTGAAGTTACCCTGCCAGAATCTCAACAGTGAGGAGGCTCACAGCCCTGCTTTACATATATAAATTTATGTCCCACAAAACTTTTCAATGGATTCACAGTTCTACATTTTGCAATATACTCTAATTTAGCCAATCCCCTTAACCATTCGTGCGTTTTCTCTTTTAAATATACTGGCATTACCTCTTGTGTGTTAATCTGGTAAGCAGCTGCCATCTCTGTTTCTATTTTCTTCTTGGGTCTACCCAGGAAGAAGGTGGAGGTCACAGGCCTGCAGCACGTTTTAATGTCCTTGGGGTTTCGGGGCTCTCCCAAATACATAGATGCCCTAAGTTCAGCCATTTTCTTGGGGTTTTGTGCTTCACTCAAAGCTCATGGCTATGGGAACAGACACTCCACCCTTAATTAAAACCTCTAGGAGAGCGTCAGGGGGGCTCAGTCAGTTAAGCGTCTAAGTCTTCAGTTTGGCTCAGATCATGATCTACGGTTTGTGAGATCGACCCTGCATTGGCTGTGCAGTAGCAGCACAGAGCCTGCTTGGGATATCCCCCCCCCCCACCCCCACTTCCCTGCTTGAGCTCTTTCTCTCTCTCTCAAAATAAACAAACAGGAGCATCAGTCATCTGGTTCTTCAAAGCTGATGACTACAGCAAGGACCCAAGAGAAAGACACACTGTGTGGTGTGACTCTTCACAAAAACAGCAGCCACTTCAGTTTTGCTTTCAGAAGCTTCCTCAAGGCTGAAGGGAGCACCAGCCTCCTTGAGAAAGGATGCCTCACCTGCTCTGTGGGATGAGGGGCAGCTCCTGGAGGATGCCCCTTGAGGCTCTGCTGTGTTGTCTTGTGGGCTCTGAGCCTGCCTTCAGCCCACCTGAGCAAGGGGCTCTCGGGCTTCACTTTGACAGGCCTGCTGATGTTGTTATGGTGGCCATCTTTGACCTTACGTTCATCAAAAACTATTCCCTCATTCACTTTACCTGGAGACCACCTTGCAGAACTCTGCTAAGTGAATCGGGAAGAGGGGCACAGGAGAAGGGGACGAGATGACAGGGGGCTAGGCATGCCTGCACCAACATTTCCCATGTCCTCTTACGAAACATGACTCCTGGTCAACTTCCATGATTGTCTGCTACGTCTTACTCATGACTCTGCCTCCTACCTAAATTTGGAAAATGCAAATTTGATGACATCTGTATAGACGGTACTAATTAAGGATCACTTTTCCAAAATAATTGCAAGAGTGTGCTTCCCACACATTAAAATGTGCATCCAGGCTGCAGCAACTTCTTACTCAACACGTCTTCGGAGGCAAGGAAAACAAAAGCAAAAATGAACTACTGGGACCTCATTAAAATAAAAAGCTTCTGCACACCGAAGGAAACAATCAACAAAACTAAAAGGCAACCGACAGAATGGGAGAAGATATTCGCAAACAACATATCAGATAAAGGGTCAATATCCAAAAATCTATAAAGAACTTATCAAACTCAACACCCAAAAAACAAATAATCCAGTGAAGAAATCAGCAAAAGACATGAATAGACACTTCTCCAAAGAAGACATCCAGATGGCTAACAGACACATGAAAAAATGTTCAACATCACTCATCATCAGGGAAATACAAATCAAAACCACAATGAGATACCACCTCACACCTGTCAGAATGGCTAACATTAACAACTCACGCAAAACAGATGTTGGCAAGGATGCGGACAAAGAGGATCTCATTTGCATTGTTAGTGGGAATGCAAACTGGTGCAGCCACTCTGGAAAACAGTATGGAGGTTCCTCAAAAAGCTAAAAATAGAACTGTCCTACAACCCAGCAATTGCACTACTAGGTACTTATCCAAGGGATACAGGTGTGCTGTTTCGAAGGGACACATGCACCCCCATGTTTATAGCAGCACTATCGACAACAGCCAAAGTATGGAAAGAGCCCAAATGTTCATCGACGGATGAATGGATAAAGAAGATGTGGTGTATATATATACAATGGAGTATTACTTGGCAATCAAAAAGAGTGAAATCTTGCCATTTGCAACTATGTGGATGGAACATGAGGGTATTAAGCTAAGTGAAATTAGTCAGAGAAAGGCAAATATCCTATGACTTCACTCATATGAGGACTTTAAGAGACAAAAGAGATGAACATAAATAATATAAAAATAATATAAAAACCGGGAGGGGGACAAAACATAAGAGACTCCTAAATATGGAGAACAAACAGAGGGTTGCTGGAGGGGTTGTGGGAGGGGGGATGGGCTAAATGGTTAAGGGGCACTAAGGAATCTACTGAAATCATTGTTGCACTATATGCTAACTCATTTGGGTATAAATTTAAAAAAAAATTTTTTTTAAATGTGCATCCAACACCTCATAGGTCAGTGATGCCGCTCTGAGTAACATGCACCCAGTGTTCTGGAAGTGAGCACACCATGGTGGATGAACTGAGATTGTGGCAAACATGTATTCGAACCGTGGAAGAGTCCTACGAGCTAGGAGTAGTTTGGGTTCTATAGAGGTGCACCCACACACTATGATGAAGGGGAACGGAGGAGCCTGCCTGTGTTTGCAATGGGAAATCACATCTGCTGACTGTCATCCCAAATTGTCTACTGGGATTGGGGCCAATCTGTGCTTATATATTCACTCAACACTTTTTTGGTGACTGTCTACATGCTAGGGTCTGTGTAAGGGACCAAGGCTTACCTGTTAGGGGTCAGGAGGTAGCACATTGGTCAGGAACACAGGCTTTGTCTGTAGACTGCGTTCAAATCCCACGTCTGACTTGTTGATATAGTGGCTCTAGCAATTAGTAAGGACAATGCCTGTGATTTTTCTTTTTTTTATTTTTTTTTATTAAAAAAAATTTTTTTTTAACGTTTATTTATTTTTGAGAGAGAGAGACACAGCATGAACGGGGGAGGGGCAGAGAGAGAGGGAGACACAGAATCGGAAGCAGGCTCCAGGCTCTGAGCCATCAGCCCAGAGCCTGACGCAGGGCTCGAACTCATGGACTGCGAGATCGTGACCTGAGCTGAAGTCGGACGCTTAACCAACTGAGCCACCCAGGCGCCCCTGCCTGTGATTTTTCATTCACAAACTATGGGTAACGATAACATCTTCCTCATTGGGTTGGGATAAGGTAAACAAGTTAATACACATTAAGTTTTAAAGACTAAACGAGCTCATAGCCTTAATGCTGGAAAGTGCTGTCATGCTCTGCCCTACAGACAATTGTTGACAATGCATCAACATGGGAAGATTTTGAAAAATCAATGTATGAGATTTCAGAGAGAAGGTGACCTGGGGGATTGTGGGACTTCACAGAGGTGGGCAGAAGGGGATTTTAGAGTGGGCACACCTCATTTGTAAAGTCAGTTTTAAGGATCCTCCATGGTAATTCCCGTGCTAGGCCTGTGATAAACCTTTTTTTTTTTTTTTTAAGTTTTATTTAAGTAATCTCTATACTCAACATGGGGCTCGAACTCATGACCCTGAGCTCAAGAGTGGGACCCTCCTCCCACTGAGCCAGTCCCTGTAACAAGCCCTTAGCCCTCTGAAACCCTTTGTGATGCATCAAAGTCATGAGGAATGCTTTCCTCAACACCCCCACCCTCCAGTGATGTGACATTGGGCGAAACAGTCTCATTGCTTGTTTCTGTTTGATTCACTCTCATATGAGATCATACAGTATTGGTTATAAAGATTAAGGAGAAATGACATAATGTGTGTAGTGCCTGTCCCTGTGCCTGGTCCTCAGAGCAGTCCTCTACCCATGGAAACACCCCATTTCCTTGCTCGGTTTTGTCATATCATGGTCTTCCTCAAAGACATTCTTGCCCTGGGGTGCCTGGGTGGCTCAGTTGGTTAAGCGTCTGACTTCGGCTCAGGTCATGATCTCACGCTTTGTGGATTTGAGCCCCGCGTTGGGCTCTGTGCTGACAGCTCAGAGCCTGGAGCCTATTCAGATTCTGTGTCTTCCCCTCTCTCTGCCCCTCCTGTTTGCACTCTGTCTCTGTCTCGGTCTCTCTCAAAAATAAATAAACGTTAAAAAAAAATTTTTTTAAAGATGTTCTTGCTGAGTAATTGGGACAATGTGACTTTGCGTTGTGTCTACAAGAGTATACTCCTCTGAGAAATACAAAACAATTTTTTTTTAAATTTATTTATTTATTTTGAGAGAGAGTGCACGAGCAGGGGAAGGGCAGAAAGAAAGAAGAGAATCCCAAGCAGGCTCTGTGCTGTCAGCACAAAGCCTGATGCAGGGCTTGAATTTACAAACCTTGAGATTATGACCTGAGCCAAAATCAAGAGACAGACGCTTAACTGACTGAGCCACCCAGGTGCCCGAGAAATACAAATTTATATAATCATCCAACAAATGAGCTTTACAGTACTAACAGTTCATGATCTCTATGTCACAATGAATAATAAACATTTTCTCAGTGTTGCGAAATTACTTGTAAATATCACAAAAGGCAATGATAATCATCTTTGAAAAAGTCTGTACCTGAGATTCTGACAGCCTGAGGCCTCGTCACTAATTTGGGGGATTGAGGAAGTGACTGCAAAAGTCTGTCCTCTTCTGGTTTCCCTGGCTCCTGGGGACCAAAAAAGGTGACTCCAGCTCCCTCCTTGTCTGGGACCTGGATTCCAATTCTTTCTCTAGATATCTGAGGCTATCAGAAACTCAACTCAGCCTCTGGACTGCCTTTATTGAATTTAAAAATGTCCAGGGACACCTGGGTGGCTCAATCAGCTGAGCGTTCCACTCTTGATTTTGGTTCAGGTCATGATCCCAGGGCCATGGGATCGAGCTCCGTGTTGGGCTCCATGCTGAGCACGGAGACTGCTTAAGATTCTCTCTCTCTCCCTCTGCCGTTCACCCTCACTCACACACTCTCTCTCTAAAATAAAATAATAAATATAAATAAATAAATTAATTAAAATGTCTATTGGGTTTTGAAAAGCTGCCCTAAAATATCATGAATAATCTCCTATGATCCTAAAGGAATAGGACCAGTAAACACTACTTTACTCTTTTGTTAGTGTTCTGATTCCAGTAAACACTACTTTACTCTTTTGTTAGTGTTCTGATTCCACCAAATAGAGTTGTTCTAAATGACATTTTGGACATAATGGAAGAAGACCAATCACACTGTCTGTGAATGCTTGCTGATTAAGCAGGAGCATGCTTTTATTTTCCCGTTCTCTAGTTTACTAATCCTGCTCCAACCTACCTGCATGTATGTTCACCCTCCTCACATCTGTCAAATAGCATCCCCAGATATCAGCAAGACGACCCGTCCATGAGATAAAGCCAAGCTCCCTCCAATCCCAGCATGACAGAGCACTTTCTCAATGATGTCTCCTAGCCTCTGCGTGAAGGGGGCAAGTTGGGACCTTTTCTTTTGTGATTTGAAGGTGGTTTAAGTGGAACTTTCAATGCAGAGTTTTCCTAAGGATTGAGTAGGAATCATGCATGATACAATGATTTTGGAATGAAGAGACAAAGTGATGACAAAGTCAGTCATCTGAGGTAAGGAGTTCAAAGACTCTTGACCTCTAAACTGTTGGATAATGATTTCTGTCAAAGAGATGGACCTTTCAGACAGTTCCTAAAATGAACGAAGGTTACTTGCAACCTTTGTTATGTTGTGTCCCACTCACAGCACAACGATAGCAAAGTTGTGCTGTGAGTAGAACTGTACAATCAAACAGGAGTGGACAATGGACTGTGTGTGAATGTTGTAGTAAGTACGCTGTATGTGTGGATTTATCCACTCTGATGTTCCGTGAATTTTTATAGGTAAGAGAGAAGTAGAGGGTACGAAAAACCACAGGTGAATAGTAGCAAGTTTTACAAAAGGCTAAATGGCCACTGGACAGCTAGATGACCACTTATTTAGCTATCAGAACAAAAGAGAGTGGAGGGTCAGTTCTCCCAACTATGCTATTTATCTTTATGGGTAATACACAAATATATAATGGATGCTAGTCCAAGACTCATCAGACCAATAAGGTGAAAAGGAAACCATAATTAGATTCCAAGTAAGCATAAAAGTTTAAGAAAAAAATCTATGGAGTAAAAAATAAAAATAAAAATAAAAAGACAAAAGATTATATCATCATTGAGAACCAAGGTATTAACAATACTATTGAAAGACACAGAAAGCACTAGAAATTCCCAAGAATAAAATTGTATCTTTTTTTTTTTTAAGATTTTATTTTTAAGCAATCTCTACACCCAACGTGGGGTTTGAACTTACAACCCCAAGATCAAGAGTCACATGCTCCACTGACTGAGCTGGCCAGGGGTCCCTGTCTTCAATGTCTTATATCAGTGTCTTATAGTTTTCAGCATACAGGCCTTTCATCTCCTTGGTGAAATTTATTCCTAGATATATTATTCTTTTTGATGCTATTGTAAATAGGATGGTTTTTCTTAACTTCTCTTTTTGATAGTTCAGTATTAGCATATAGAAATAACTGATTTTTGTATATTGATTTTGCATCCTGCAACTATACTGAATTTATTATTCTAATGGATTCCTGACTAGTTCTTGATGTTCCTGTTCAGATTTTTGGAGACAACCTTTGAAGGGGCTGGATGCTTTGCGCTGGCCATTGAGGAGATCAACAGACATGCCAATCTGCTTCCCAACCTCACCCTTGGGTGTCTCCCTTTGGGACTCCAGGTGTCCCTGGCCCTTCAAAAGGTAGTGAATCTGCACTCAGGTTACAAGGGCTGCACTCCTAACTACAGGTGTTGGGGCAGCCCCCCTCTGGCTGCAGTGGTTGGAACAACAAGTTCAGCTCTTTCTAGTCCCATGGCAAGACATCTGGGGCTTTACAAAATTCCTCAGGTGAGTAGTCCTGAAACCCCCATCATTATGCTTAATTACATCCCTATTACAAGCATCATGGACTTACTTATTTATACAAAGCCAAATTCTTTTTGAGCCTCCTTATCCTAAACTACAAAATAAAGAAAACCATAGTCTTCTCCTTGTAAGTTGGGGGAAGGACTGAGGAATAGATGTGAAGGGTGAAAACAGACTAAGTCCTAACGTGGTATTATTGTCTTGACTCTTACCCTCCTCCTCTTCTTCATTCTTCTCGTCTTCTTCAATTTCCTGTTATCATTGGCAGTTTTCTCATCACACAGTAAAATATCAGAAATTGTATTAAGGTCTCATACCCTGTGGTCATCATGTACCAAACCAACCTTTCAGATTCTCGGATGACAATCAAATCTTGTCTCAGAGACATTATTTATACATCGCTACCATAACAAAAACAACCACAATAGTAGCATCCACTTAAGAAGGAACTCTGATTCTCCTGGAATTTTTCTAAGAAATTCTCATTTTGAGGAATCTGTGGTAGCGAGGAATTGTGCTTCATTCTTGCCTGGGGATTTCAGAAGCCGTGAGTCCCAGCCCCCTGTACCAGCCAGGAGAGGAGACTAGAAATCGTGCACGGAGTATTCTCAGAAGAAAGCCTTATTGGACTTTCCATTCTTTTATGTGTGGCTGACTGTCAGTCAGAGGTCTGTCTGGGGCGCCTGGGTGGCTCAGCTGGTTGAGAGTCCAACTTTGGCTCAGGTCATGATCTCGCAGTTCATGAGTTCAAGCCCCACATGGGGCTTGTTGCTCTCAGTGCAGAGTCTGCTTTGGATCTTCTGTCCCTCTCTCTCTGCCTCTCCCCTGCTTGTGCACATGTGCTTGCGCGCTCTCTCTCTCTCTCAAAAATAAAGTTAAAAAAATGTTGAAAATAAAAATGAAAAAATAAAGGGGTACCTGGGTGGCTCAGTCGGTTAAGCATCCGACTTCAGCTCAGGTCATGATCTCACAGTTCATGGGTTCAAGCCCCGCATGGGGCTCTGTGCTGACAGCTCAGAGCTTGGAGCCTGCTTCGGATTCTGTGTCTCCCTCTCTCTCTTCCCCTCCCCCACTTGTCTCTGTCTCTCTGTCTCCCTCAAAAATAAACATTAAAAAAATAAAAAATTAAAAAATTAAAAAAAAAAAAAAAGATAGAGGTCTGTACCTATGGCGTTTCAATGCTTCGGGTTGGATTTAAACACAGCTTTTAAAAAGAAAGATGTACGAGTAGACACCAGAAACAACTGTCTGGCCTTCTGAATTACTCAGTGACGTAACGTATTTCAACAAATGCTATGGAAGGATATTCTCTCTTCCTATTTAACCTAGCTGTGTTCAGTGCCAGATAAATGGGGCAAGCCAACCAAGAATGGAGATACATTGTTGATTTTAAAGTATGTCCATCCAGCATGGTAAAACGTGGGATGAAGGCATAGTGGTGTGGGTGGTTGTCATAGAAACGGAAGCACGTTCCAATTGAGCAGCTTTCTCAGAAGGGTTATTAGTGGGATTTGAATTTTAACTCAGGGATGAGATATTTAACCACCACAGCATGTCCTGCTGCAAATGACACCCTTTGAACAAAAGAGAAAAGACAAAGGGTACTCGGAAATCTAGGGGATCTATTACATTGGTGTCCAAGCATTCAAGAGGTTTTATTACATGCTCTCCCTGGTATCCATATTTTCTTTCACTCCTCCCTAACTGTTGTACCCTGCATCCTTCTTGATGCAAAGAAATGTCAATTTTATTATAAATTTAAAAAATAATCCATAAAAATAAAATATTAAAAAGCATTACTTGAGAGAGAGGGGCAGCATGCGTGCAAGTCGGGGAGGGGCAGAGGGAGACAGAATCTTTTTAAAAATTGTTTAATGTTTATTTATTTTTAAACTTTTTTTAACGTTTATTTATTATTGAGAAACAGAGAGAGACAGAGCATGAGTGGGGTAGGGGCAGAGAGGGGAGAGACACAGAATCCGAAGCAGACTCCAGGCTCTGAGCTAGTCAGCACAGAGCGCCACGCAGGGCTCGAACTCACGGACCATGAGATCATGACCTGAGCTTAACGAAACGATCCACCCAGGCGCCCCTAGACAGAGAGAGAATCTTAAGCAGACTCCCACTTGCGCTTTTTCTTTCTCTCTCTCTAAAAAAGAATAAAAAGAGCAGTCTACAAAAGAGAAAAACCATCAAACCTGGGTGGTGGGGGTGAGAGGGCTGGCTATCCACATCGTATCAAATGTGCAATGCCCCGTCTTGGAGAGAGTGACAATCTTTTTGTTCCTTCCAGACACAAACAGTGCAGGCTCTGCCCGAGGGTCATTATCCAAATAAGAAAGGGGACCACTGCCTTCCCAAAACGGAGACTTTCCTGGCCTGACTCTAGCATGTCTCACGCTGTCCTTAACTGCCCTCTCCGTTCTGACCCTGGTGGTGTTTGTGAGGCATTGAAACCCCCCTGGTCAAAGCCAACAAGCGGACCCTCAGCAATGCCCTCCTGTCTCCCCCATGCTCTGCTTCCTCTGCCCCTTGCTCTTCCTCGGCTGCCCCACTGCTGCCACCTGCCTCATCCATCCGACAGACCACATCTGCAGCTGGGTTCACGGTGGCCCTGTCCCCCATCTCAGTCAAGACCATCACTGTAGTCATGGTCAACAAGCAGGGTCCAGAGGTGAGCGGGTCCTTGCACAGCTCACTCCTCTGCTCCTCGTCCAAGGGGTTCTCTTGGGGTCGGCCTGGGGATGTCTCCCCCGTTCCTGGACAAGGACCCTCAGTCTTCACTCGGCCACATCACCATCCAGTGTAATGAGGGCTCTGATGCCGCCTCCTACTGTGTCCACCTTCTGCCCTGTTACCTGGGCTTCTTGATCCTGGGACCCCTGCTGTTGCTTTCTGGGTAAGAAACCTGCCTGACACCTTCGGTGAAGTCAAGTTCCTCACCTTCAGTATGCTGGTGTCCAGCAGTGTCTGGGTGGCCCTCCTCCCAAGTCGCCACGGCGCCCAGGGCAAGGCCACTCTGGCTGTGGGGATCTTCTCCATCGTGGCCTCCAGCGCCAGGCCACTTGGCTGTATCTTTGCCCCCAAGTGCTGTGTGATCCTCCCTCATCCAAAGGAACACCCTTTGGTCTTTAGAGAAAAGGCCCAAGAGACCAGAAACAAAAGGACCCCATCAGGATCGGGTTAAGATGGTGAAGCAGGATGGAGGCCCTGAGCTTGTCTTGTCCCTGAAATGCAGCTAGATCAGCACCAAGCCATTTTGAACACCTAGGAAACTGATTTTAGGATTAACCCAACAATCTGCATAACCTGAGGCACAGAACTTGGCCATCTGCGGTGCAGAGAGCTGAAATGGGAGAAAGAAAAACCGTGGAGGGTAGGAAACTGTTTTTGCAGAGAGAAGACAGAGGAAGAGAAAGGGGAGAGTGTGGCGCATTGGGGATTGTGCAAGAAAAGCACTCCCCTGAAAGCAGCTGGAGAGAAAGAGACAGAAAGAGTGAAAACACTCAGAGGGGACTGAACAAGAAATCTGTTCCCCAAAACCATTGAGGAGAAGAAAGGAGAGGGTTTCGATGCCACCAGCATTCTATAAACAGTGGAGCACAGAGTCTGAAGCTCCAGATTTCAGTGCCTGGCAGTGCTCTGGCAAGGAAATAGGACAAATCGCCAGGAGCAGGCAGTGGGGTCTGAGGGATCTGTGTGCCACACAGGGAGAAATGGTTCCCCTACTTGTAGTGCATTTGGTAGAAGCCATACAGCCTGGCCTCATCACAGGCAAAGGTCCCAGAGGACCCTGGAGAGCAGCCGCATTTGTTGGTATTGGGACAAAGACACCAGAGGAGTGCAGTGACAACTGGTGCCAGCTGTGTGTTATGATTTGACTTAATCTCTGAACCTCTGCTGCTATGTGATTGCATGAACATTTTCTGGGGCAAGCTGGCACCTGGCCATTGATCTGTAAGACCCTCCCCCAGAGGGCTGGCACGGGTCCAAGCCACAAGGGTCTGTGGGGGTTTTCAACGTTTATTTATTTTTGGGACAGAGAGAGACAGAGCATGAACGGGGAAGGGGCAGAGAGAGAGGGAGACACAGAATTAGAAACAGGCTCCAGGCTCTGAGCCATCAGCCCAGAGCCTGACGCGGGGCTCGAACTCACCGACCGCGAGATTGTGACCTGGCTGAAGTCGGACGCTTAACCGACTGCGCCACCCAGGCGCCCCCTGTGGGGGTTTTCAAACACAACCCCATCTAAGATAAAACTCTGGAGGGAGGTGCCACCTAGCAGGCAGAGCTTGGACACTGACAGGGTAGAGGCAGGAAGTGAACGGAGGCCTGAGACAAAGGTAGGGTGCTTGATCATGGGGTGGCGAGTGAACCAAGTTCCTGTGCTGGAGACTAGGGAGTTGGGTGAAGTCATTTCCACCTCTCCCTCCCCCGCCGGCATGTGCACTACATTGGTCCACCCCAGTAAGCTAAGCAGCGCCACCTAGTGGAAAATGGGGCCATTACACCACGCCCACCCCCCACTCCCCACCCAACTGCGCCCTCCAAGCACATCCCCTAGAAGACCACCAAAGTCACTCCACCCACTTAGAGTATGGACTACAGAACCCTTCATAGTTTCAGTCCTAAGGGAAACTGGATGTAACATCATTCAAGTTTCATTCTGTTTGCTGGCTCGTTTATTCGTTTCCTTTGCTTGTTTTTTGCTTAAATTATTTATTTCCTTTTTTTTTCTTTTTTCCCCCCTTTCTTTTTTTCTTCCTCATTCTTGGATACAGAAAGAGAAATTTTTATTTTTGTTTTCTTACTTTATTTTTTGTTTTTCAAATTTTTTATTCTATTTCATTTTGTTTACTTCATTTTATTCTATTTTATTATATAAATTTTTTTAATTTTAAAAATTTACTTAACTTTTTTCTTCTCTTTCCCTTTTTCCTCTATCCTATTGAGCTTCTTTCAATAAGCTTCTTTCAAAACACACCTAAGATCTAGCTTCCTTTATTCAATTTTTTGTTTTGTTTTTAATTTTTTAAATTTATTTTATTAATATTTTTTTCTTTCTTCAAAATGACAAGGGACACCTGGGTGGCTCAGTTGGCTGGGCATCCGACTTCGGCTCAGGTCATGATCTCAGTCTGTGGGTTTGAGCCCCCACATTGGGCTCTGTGCTGACAGCTCAGAGCCTGGAGCCTACTTTGGATTCTGTGTCTCCCTCTCTCTCTGCCCCGCCTCCACTTGTGTTCTGTCTCTCTCTCTCAAAAACAAATAAAATGTAAAAAAATAATTAACAAAATGACAATATGAAGGAATTCACCCCAAAGAAAGAACAGGAAGAAATGACAGCCAGGGACTTAATCAACACAGATATGAGCAAGATGTCTGAACTAGAATTTAAAACCACGATAATAACAATACTAACTGGGGTTGAAAAAGCATAGAATCCCTTTCTGCGGAGATAAAAGAAATAAAATCTAGTCAGGACGAAATTCAAAATGCTATAACCAAGATGCAATCACGACAGCAAGGATGGATGAAGTAGAGCATAAAATCAGTGATTTAGGAGATAAAATTATGGAAAATAATGAAGCAGAAAAAAGAGGGAAACAAAGGCAAAAGATCACAATACAAGACTTAGAGAACTCAGTCACTTATTAAAAAGGAATAACATCCAAATTATAGAAGTTCCAGAAGACAAAAAGAGAGAAAAGGGGGCAGAAAGTTTATGTGAGCAAATTATAGCAGAAAACTTTCCTAATCTGGGGAAGGACAGAGACATCAAAATTCAAGAACCACAGAGAACTCCCATTAGATTCCACAAAACCAACCATCACCAAGGCATATTATAGTCAAATTCACAAAATACACAGACAAGGAAAAAATGAAAGCTGCACAGGAGAAAAGTCCTTAACCTCTAAGGGAAGCAGATCAGGTTCAGAGCAGACCTATCCACAGAAAATTGGCAGGCCAGAAAGGAATGGCAGTATATATTCAATGTGTTGAACTGGAAAAAGTGCAGCCAAGAATCCTTTATCCAGCAAGGCTGCCATTCAGGATAGAAGGAGGGATAAAGAGTTTCCCAGACAAAACCTAAAGGGAGTTCATGACCACTAAACCAGCTCTGCAATAAATTCTAAGGGGAACCCTTGAGTGGAGAAAAGACAAAAAACAAAACAAAACAAAACAAAAAACAAAGCAACAAAGACTAGAAAGGACCAGAGAACACTGCCAGAAACACCAACTCAACAGGCAACACAATGGCACTAAATTCATATCTTTCAGTACTCACTCTAAATGTGAATGGAATAAACACTCCAATCAAAAGTCATAGGGTATCACAATGACCCATTGTGAAAACAAGACCCATCTATATGCTGCTTATAAGACACTCATTTTAGACCTAAAGAAACCGGCAGATTGAAAGTAACACTATGGAGAACTATCTATTATTCTAATGGTCATCAAAAGAAAGCTGGAGTAGCCATACTTATATCAGACAAACTAGATTTTAAAACAAAGACTGTAACAAGAGATGAATAAGGGGATTATATTGTAATTAAGGGGTCTATCCACCAAGAAGATCTAAAAATTATAAATATTTATGCCCCCAATGTGATAGGACCCAAATATATAAATCAATTAACCACAAACATAAAGAAACTCATTGATAATAATACAATAGTAGAGGACTTCAACACCCCACTTACAACAATGGACATATCATCTAAGCAGAAAATCAACAAGGAAACAATGGCTTTGAATGACACACTGGACCAGATGGACTGAACAGATATATTCAGAACATTTCATCCTAAAGCAGCAGAATACACATTCTTCTTAAGTGCACATGGAACATTCTCCAGAAGAGATCAGATAGTAGGTCACAAATAAGCTCTCAACAAGTACAAAAGGATCAAGATCATATCATGCACATTTTCAGACCTCAATGCTATGAAACTCGAAATCAACCACAAGAAAAAAACTGTAAAGACCATGAATACTTGGAGATTAAAGAACATCCTACTATAGAATGAATGGGTTAACCGAGAAATTAAAGAGGAAATTAAAAAGTACATGGAAACCAACGAAAATGAAAACACGACAGAACAAAACCTCTGGGACAGGTGGTCATAAGAGGGAAGTATAATGCAATTCAGGCCTTCCTAAAGAAGGAAAAAAGGTCTCAAATACACAGCCTAACTTAACACCTAAAAGAGCTAGAAAAAGAACAAAGCCCAGACCAGTAGGAAAAAAGAAAGAAATAATAAAGATTAGAGCAGAAATTAATGATACCGAAATCGAAAAACAAGAATAGATCAATGAAACCAGGAGCTAGTTCTTTGAAAGAATGAACAAAACTGATAAACCCCTAGCCAGATTGATCAAAAAGAAAAAGGAACCAAATAAATAAAATCAAAAATGAAAAAGGAGAGATTACAACCAATACCGCAGAAATACAAACAATAATATAGAATATTATGAGCAATTATATGCCAACAAATTGGGCAATCTGGAAGAAATGGACAAATTCCTAGAAACATATAAACTACCAAAACTGAAACAGAAAGAAATAGAACATTTGAACAGATCCATAACTAGTAAGGAAGTTGAATCAGTAATCAGAAATCTCCCAACAAACAATAGTCCAGGGCCGGATGCCTTTCCAGGGGAATTCTACCAAACATTTAAAGAAGAGTTAACACCTATTCTTTTGAAGCTGTTCCAAAAAATAGAAATGGAAAACTTCCAAACTCATTCTATGAAGCCAACATTACCTTTATTACAAAACCAGACAAAGACCCCACTAAAAAGGAGAACTACAGACCAATTTCCCTGATGAACATGGATGTAAAAACTCTCAACAAGATACTAGCAAACTAGATCCAACAATATATTAAGAGAATTATTCATCACAATCAAGTGGGATTTATTCCTAGGATGCAGGACTGGTTCAATATCCACAAATCAATCAATGTGTTACATCACATTAATAAAAGAAAGGATAAGAACCACATGATCCTCTCAATAGATGCAGAGAAAGCATTTGACAAAATACAGCATCCTTTCTTGATAAAAACCCTCAAGAAAGTACGGATGGAAGGATCATACTTCAAGATCATAAAGGCCACATATGAAAAACCTACCGCTAATATCATCCTCAATGGGGAAAAACTGAGAGCTTTCCCCCTAAGGTCAGGAACATGACAAGGATGTCCACTCTCACTCTCACCTCTGTTATTCAACGTAATGTTGGAAGCCCTAGCCTCAGCTCTCAGACAACACAAAGAAATAAAAGGCATCCAAATCGTCCAGATGGAGGTCAAACTTTCATTCTTCACCGATGACATGGTACTCTATGTGGAAAACCCAAAAGACCACCAAAAAAACGTGCTAGAACTGATCTATGAATTCAGCAAAGTTGCAGGATATCAAATCAATGTAAAGAAATCGGTTGCATTTCTATACACCAATAATGAAGAAACAGAGAAATCAAGGAATCAATCCCATTTGCAATTGCGTTAAAAACCATAAAATACCAAGGAATAAACCTAACCAAAGAGGTGAAAAATCTATACACTGAAAACTATAGAAAGCTTATGAAAGAAATTGAAGAGAACACACAAAAAAAATGGAAAAATATTCCATGCTCGTGGATTGGAAGAACAAATATTGTTAAAATGTCGATACTACCCAAAGCAATCTACGTATTCAATGCAATCCTTATCAAAATAACACCAGAATTCTTCACAGAGCTAGAACAAACATTCCTAAAATTTGTATGGAACCAGAAAAGACCCCGAATAGCCAAAGCAATCCTGAAAAAGAAAACGAAAGCTGGAGGCATCACAATTCCAGACTTCAAGCTGCATTACAAAGCTGTAATCATCAAGATAGTACGGCACTGGCACAAAAACAGATACTTAGATCAATGGAACAGAATAGAGAACCCAGAAATGGATCCATAAACGTATGACCAACTAATCTTTGACAAAGCAGGAAAGAATATCCAATGGAATAAAGACAGTCTCTTCAGCAAGTGGTGCTGGGAAAACTGGACAGTGACACGCAGAAAAAATGAACCTGGACCACTTTCTTACACCATACACAAAAATAAGCTCAAAATGGATGAAAGACCTAAACGTAAAACAGGAAGCCATCAAAATTCTAAAGGAGAAAACAAGCAACAACCTCTTTGACCTCGGCTGCAATAACTTATTACTTGACATGTCTCCGGAGGCAAGGGAAACAAAAGCAAAAATGAACTACTGGGACCTCATTAAAATAAAAAGCTTCTGCACACCGAAGGAAACAATCAGCAAAACTAAAAGGCAACCGACAGAATGGAAGAAGATATTTGCAAACGACATTTCAGATAAAGAGTCAATATCCAAAATCTATAAAGAACTTATCAAACTCAACACCCAAAAAAACAAATAATCCAGTGAAGAAATCGTCAAAAGACATGAATACACACTTTTCCAAAGAAGACATCCAAATGGCTAACAGACACATGAAAAAATGCTCACCATCACTCATCATGAGGGAAATGCAAATCAAAACCACAATGAGATACCACCTCACACCTGTCAGAATGGCTAACATTAACAACTCACGCAAAACAGATGTTAGCGAGGATGTAGACAAAGAGGATCTCTTTTGCATTGCTGGTGGGAATGCAAGCTGGTACAGCCACTCTGGAATGAAGGTTCCTCAAAAAATTAATACTAGAACTACCCTATGACCCAGCAATTGCACTACGAGGTATTTACCCAAGGGATACGAGAGTGCTGATTTGAAGGGGCACATGCACCCTGATGTTTATAGCAGCACTATTGACAATAGCCAAAGTATGGAAAGAGCCCAAATATCCATTGACTAATGAGTGGATAAAGCTGTGGTATATATGTATATATATGTGTGTATATATGTATATATATAATGGAATACTGCTCGGCGATCAAAAAGAATGAAATCCTGCCATTTTCAACTACATGGTTGGAACTAGAGGGTATTATGCTAAGCGAAATTAGTCAGAGAAAGACAAATATCATATGACTTCACTCATATGAGGACGTTAAGATACAAAACAGATGAACACAAGGGAAGGGAAGCAAATATAATATAAAAACAGAGAGGGAGACAAACTATAAGAGACTCTTAAATAAAGAGAGCAAAGTGAGGGTTGCTGGCAGGGTATTGGGTGCAGGGAAGGGCTAAAAGGGTGAGGGGCATTAAGGAGTGCACTTGTTGGGATGAGCACTAGGTGTCATATGTAAGTGATGAATCACTGAATTCTATTCCCAAAATCATTATTAGAGTATATGTTAACTTGGGATGGATGGATTGGATGGATTGGATGGATGGATGACCCCATCATACATAGCCTGTTTGTTGCAGAGAAATTATAACCTGATTATACAAAATACCCCCAAAAATCAATAAAACAAATGACTTATTTGAAAAAAAAAAGAAATGAAAATGAAAAATGAAAAAATGAAATACAGACAGGCAATTTACAGAAGCAAAACCTGAATCATCAATGATTAGTAAAAAGCTGCTAAGTTTGATTAGAAATCAAAAATAAATTTAAACCACCATGGAGTACTCCTCATGACAATGCCAAAAACTACAAGTCTGTAATCACTGTTGACCAGGATGTAGACACACACATACACACACACACACAGAAAGGATTTGATAAACTTGGCACCTGTTAAAGAATATTTCCAGAATGAATTCTTAAGTAAAATTAGGAAGGTATAAATGAGTGTCAACTGGGGTGCTTAGCTGACTCAGTGGAGCATGTGACCCTAGATCTCGGGGTTGTGAGTTAGAGCCCCACGTTGGGTGGAAGGATTACTTAAAAAAATAAAAAAATTGTGACTTTTGAACCATGTGGACATTTTACATGTTCAAACATAAAATAAAATTTAAAAAAAGTCAAAACACCACCTATAAAAATAGGGAGGGGGGCATTCAACCTCTCTGTGCCTGTCTCCTCCTTTGCAAAATGTGGATAACAACAGAATCCACCTTAAGGACTTGGTATAGAAACTCAATGAAGTAATCAATATATTGCACTTAGCAAAATCTCTAACATGTGCTCAGAGCTAAATAAAGGTTCCTATTATAAATTGATGATTTTAAAGTTGAGCTAATAATCACTATCCTTTAAGTTGCAGGGAAAATTATACGACAATAATGCAGGTAAAGCATGGGGCACATAATAGGCAATTAATAAAAAACCACTACAACTTAAGATTCTCTGGAGAAACAGACCAATAGGATATATATAAAGAGATTTCTTTTTTTTCTTTTTTTAAAATATAATTTAGGGGCGCCTGGGTGGCTCAGTCGGTTAAGCGGCCGACTTCAGCTCAGGTCACGATCTCACGGTCCGTGAGTTCGAGCCCTGCGTCGGGCTCTGGGCTGATGGCTCAGAGCCTGGAGCCTGCTTCCGATTCTGCGTCTCCCTCTCTCTCTGCCCCTCCCCCGTTCATGCTCTGTCTCTCTGTGCCTCAAAAATAAATAAAACGTTAAAAAAAATTTTTTTAAATATAATTTATTGTCAAATTGGCTAACGTACAGGTGCTCTTGGTTTTCTGAGTAGATTCCCGTGATTCATTGCTTACATACAACACACAGTGCTTCTTAGGACCAATCGGCTCATGTGTTTATGGGGTCTGAGAAGACCCACAGCTTGCCATCTGCTCGCTGGAGACCCATGAAAGCCAGTGTTGTAAATTCCACACCAAGGGGTCAGCCTGAGACAGAATTTGCCCCTTCCTCAGCCTTTTTTGTTTTATTCAGGCCCACAGTGGATTGGGTAATGGCAACCACGAAGGCAGGGTCTTTGGCTTTACTCAGTCTACTGATTCAAATGCTAACATCTTCTGCAAACACCCTCACAGACTCACAGAAATCACCTTTTTTTTTTCCAGAGTTTATTTTTAAGTAATCTCCACCCAACGTGTGGCTTGAAGTCACAACCCCGAGACCAAGAGTCACATACTCCAGTGCTGAGCCAGTCAGGCACCCCTCAGAAATCATCTTTAACCAAGTATCTGAGCAGCCCATGATCCAGTCAAGTTGACACATAAAATTAACCACCGCAATCACCAAAAATGGGGGTGAGGTTAAGATTTATTCTAAAAGTCATACATGACCATATAACTAGATGTCACAAAAATGATGGGTCATGGGCTATAGTCAGACTCCGGATGTGTCTGGCCAACACAGTGTTTGCAAAACAATTTCTATTAGTGCCCATCTCTAAAAATAGAGACTCTTTCCACATGAATTGGAGTTCCTTGGGGTGAAAAAAAATCACAGTTTAGGGGAATTCTAGGTAAGTCTGCATCCCCACATAGCAGCACTCTGCTGGACATGTGGGATGGATTCCGTCCACAACTATCCCCATCGCTCTCTACGTCTCACACCCTGCCAGCACCCCTCACTTGCAGCATTTGCCTGCCCCGCACGGGGAGCCGAGTTTGAGAACACCTGCGTGCAAGCAATATCCCTCAGCCCGGCTGAGCAATTGCGGGATGTGGCCACCAGGTGGCACCATGGCTGTGTGCTGCTCAACCACTAGATGGCACTCCATAGCTTTAGGAAAAGCAACTACCATCTACTGAGCTCCTACTGTGTGCTGGGAGCATCAGATGTGACTTCCTTAAATCCTCACAAGTGTACATAGGGAGTTGTGCCTCCTATATGGTGGCGGGGGCGGGGGGAACTGAGGCTCAGAGAGAGGCCCCATTTATAAGACCGGACAAAGCATCTCTCTGGGTGGCCAGAAGGGTTCAAGGCCATACTGGGTGTCAAGCGTTCAGCCTAACTTCTGCTGCACAGTGTGTGCTTGACAAATGGCACTTAGTTGCTATATTATTACCACAGTTGCTTGGTTATTATTAGCAGATGCATCTGACCATCAGTTCTGCTGGTTGCTCCCAACAGTGAAGGAACCCTGACATTGAGCTGGTCCATAGCCACCCTGAGTCAAGGCTACCCTTCTTAGCCTCCCTCACAGCCGGTGTTAATGGAACACGGGCAGAGTGATGTATCCCCTTTATGCCCACTTTCATGTGACCTCTCCCTTCCTTTAGATTGCACTGCACTTCCTCCCAGAAATCCTCCCTGGGGTAACCCCCACTCTGCCTCCCCTCTCCCAGCTTGGGTGGAGGAAGTATTTATTAGCTTGTGGTCCCTCAGGATCCTATACTTTTCCTCATCTCAGAGCTTTTCACACTCACGGCTGCCCATTTGTTTGTCTGCCCAACCTCTGCCCACACCACCTCACCCCAAAGGACTCTGAGGTGCAGGAACAAATGAGGAAATTCATCTTGGGGTAGAAGAATCTCTACCCCTGTGGTTCCCACTCTGGACTGAGCACCTGAGGAACTCTTTCTTCTTTCCAGCTTGATTATCACTGGCACATGATACTGTGTAAGTTTAAGGTGCACAGTGTGTTGACTGGATACAATTACACTGCAAAATGGTTAACACCACTGTTAGCTAACACCTCCATCCAGTCACACAAATACCATTTCTTTAAAAAATTGGGGGGCGCCTGGGTGGCTCAGTCGGTTAAGCGTCCGACTTCGGCTCAGGTCATGATCTCGCGGTCCGTGAGTTCGAGCCCTGCATCAGCTCTGGGCTGATGGCTCAGAGCCTGGAGCCTGCTTCCGATTCTGTGTCTCCCTCTCTCTCTGACCCTCCCCCGTTCATGCTCTGTCTCTCCCTGTCTCAAAAATAAATAAACATTAAAAAAATTTTTTTTTAAATTAAAAAAAAAATGAATAAATAAAAATAAAAAATTGGAGCAGCACCACCTGGGGCCAAATGAAGCCCAGTGTTTGGGATGGAGCCCCCCACGTGATTCCAAACTGCATGAGGTAAAGGAAATGTTATAAGGGTGCTGTGCAGACCCTTGGTTATTCTGTCAAGGTCTTGTTAGAGTCAAAAGAAAGAAGGGATCTTTCTTGGGGGAATGGGGCCCCAGGAATCTAGAATGGGGTTACATGTTCCAATCAACACCGATTGTAATGCCTTTTGGTTTTTTTCCCCACTTGCCACCACAAGAAGTTCTCTGACACCAGCTGGGGGTCCTACAATTTCAACTCTTTTTTTTAATTTTTTTTTTAACGTTAATTTATTTTTGAGACAGAGAGAGACAGAGCATGAACGGGGGAAGGGCAGAGAGAGGGAGACACAGAATCGGAAACAGGCTCCAGGCTCTGAGCTGTCAGCACAGAGCCCGACGCAGGGCTCGAACTCACGGACCACGAGATCATGACCTGAGCTGAAGTCGGCCGCTCAACCGACTGAGCCACCCAGGCGCCCCTCAACTCTTTTTTAAAAAATTCCTTTTAATGTTTGTTTATTTTTGAGAGAGAGGGAGAGAGACATAACGCGTGAGCAAGGGAGGGGCCGAGAGAGAGAGGGAGACGTAGAATTTGAAGCAGGCTCCAGGCTCTGAGCTGTCAGCAGAGAGCACGATGCGGGGCTCAAACTCAGACCACGAGATCATGACCTGAGCCGAAGTCAGATGCCCAACCGATTGAGCCGCCCAGGCGCCCCCAATTCAACTCAATTCTAACACCTTACCAGAAATAGCGTGACATCCCACAGTGAAGGGCTCACTCCTACAAGACTGGCCCCACAACCTTCATACACCAATCCAGGTTGTCTCCTGTGCTTCTGGCCAACCGGCTGTCAATCAGAGGTTCCCACGACGCCCTCCTCAGGTTCAATTAATTTGCTAGAGCAGTTCACAGAATCCAGAGAAACATTTTACTCACTAGATTAGTGATTTATGATAAAAGCACAGAACTCGAGAACAGCCAGATGTAAGGGATGCTCGGGACCAGGTACAGAGAAAGGGTGTCTGGGTCTCTCCAACATCTCCACATGTTCACCAACCTGAAAGCTGCCAGAACCCCATGCTTTTGGGGTTTTAGGGCAGCTCCATTATATAGGCATGATCAATTAAATCACTGGCCATTGGTGTTTGATCCAACCACCAACTCCTCTCCCCACCCAGAGATCAGGGGGGTGGGGGCTGGAAGTTCCAACCCTCCAGGACTTGGTCAGTTCTCTTGGCAACCAGTCCCACCCCTACGTGCTTTCAGAAAGTCACCTCATGAACATGTTCAAGGCACCTTCATCACTCAATTCCAAGGAAATTCCAAGGTTTTAGGAGATCTGTGCCAGAAATGGGGATGAAGACCAAATAAATTGTTATTATAAATCACACATGTATATCACTATGTAATCACTGTAACATCAGAGGTAGAAAACAGCAAGGCTAACGGGAGGTTCTGACATTCAGCGGACGAGCAGGCTATACACTTGTTTTGTGGCCCTGCCCAAGTGGGACAGCCCGCTCTGGGCTGGATTTTCTTGTTGATGAAACGGGGATTGTCGAGAGTAGACTACATTCGTGGGACTACAGCGAAGGTGCGGTAACGTAAGTGCTTTACCCACTTTGGCACATAGTGAATATTCAGTACATGACAGCTACTATTAGCAATATGAATTGTATTAAACAGATACTATGTGTCATCTTGGTAAGCAATTAGGCGCCAGCCACTTCACATTTACTATCAGAAGAAAAACAAGTGAAACCACCACCAACGGTTATTGGACTCGTGTGGCGGGCACTGTTTTTAAGAGCTGTAGTTATTAGCCTGTTTACTCTGTGATAATCCCGGGAGGTGACATAACCTACCGTCCTGAACAGGAGGACTGCTCGCCATCACCTCCGTAGCCAGGTAGCTACAGAGCCAAGATCCTGACGCAGGTCGGCAAGCACTGTGTGGACTCACAACACGATGCATCAGATCAAGCGGCAGGAGGGGAAAGACAGCGCAGAAGGGGGTAAAGGACGCCACTTCAAGATGTGCCTCCTTGACAAGGCAGACACAAGACAAGCTCTAAAAACAGAGTAGAGGCTACCCCTTTTTTTTTTTAATTTTTTTTAACCTTTATTTATTTTTGAGACAGAGAGAGACAGAGCATGAGCGGGGGAGGGGCAGAGAGAGAGGGAGACACAGAATCGGAAGCAGGCTCCAGGCTCTGAGCCATCAGCCCAGAGCCCGACACGGGGCTCGAACTCACGGACCGCGAGATCGTGACCTGAGCTGAAGTCGGACACTTAACCGACTGAGCCACCCAGGCGCCCCGAGGCTACCCCTTTTCAATCTCTAGGAAACCCTGGACCAATGGGAAAGGCTGGACTTCAGTCTGCACTACAACCCACTCTTGCTTACTGTGCTTTCCCTGGTGCCCTCCCGTAACTAACGCCCAGGAAAATCTTTTGTCTTCAGTTGAAGATGGTATTGAAGGCAATGGCTTCTACCATTTCGCAGTTACTGTTTTCCTGGGTCTCTCCCGTGTGCACAGGAGGTGTGTATGTATGTTATTAAACTTTTGTTTTCCTCCTGTTAATCTGTCTTCTATCAATTTAATTATTAGACCAGCCAAAGAACCTACAGGGGAGGTTCCGCCTGGGAGTGAAGTGAGGTCCAGGTCTCAGTATTTTGTTTGGTCTATGAGAAGCACTCCAAATGGCAGCTCACATCAGCATTAATAAAGCAGTAGCATGGTCCAGATCACTGGTCAGTTTGTTTTTTTTAAGCAGCCCAGCTATTATTGGGGTACATGGGTAGCTCTGTTGGTTGAGCATCTGACTTTGGCTCAGGTAATGATCTGGTGGTCTGTGAGTTCAAGCCACACTTAGGGCTCTCTGCTGTCAGTGAAGAGCCTGCTTCAGATCCTCTGTCCCCTCTCTCTGTCCCTCCCCTGCTTGCATTCTCTCTCAAAAAAAAAAAAAAAAAAAGGCAGCCCAACCATTATCAAATGACTTCTTGCCTAAGCGGGGGGGGGGGGGGGGGGGGGGTGCGGATAACAACAGGCTCTTTCAATACCTTCCCCAGCCCACCCTCCACAGGAGTGCTGTAGTTGGAACACTACCAGCCTAATTCTAGATCAGACCTAATGGGGGGTGGGGATAAATCATAATAGCATTAGAGGGAATTAGATTATTTGGGGTTGGGGGTCATAGGTTGAAGGCACAACACGGCCCCACATCAGGGCTCCTGGCTTCTGCACAAGTTGGCTACAAATTCAGAGGGTCCCACTACTATGGGGCTAGTGGACTCCCAGAACTCAGGAAAGCACCATACTTACAGTTACAGTTTTATTATAAAAAATATGTTGGGGAAGACAAAATTTCCTTTCTCCTTCAAAGGTTTTTCTGGCTGGTCTAAGAATTAAACTGACATGAGATAGATTAATAGGAGAAAAACAAATTTAATTTTGAACACACGGGATCCCCACATACATAAAAGAGAGAGGTTTCAAGACAGAAAGGTAAGATGAGGTACCCATGCCATCCTGAGCTAAGGAGTGGGATCGGGGGCTGGGGCTTCAAAGGGGAGCAGGGCAATAAGAACAGATGTTTGGTAAGTAGATGTTTACCCTGCCATACAGATGGGTCACTCAGGTAATAACGCTTATTCTGGAAAGACCCCCAATTTAGATTCTTCTAGGCAGTTAAGGGAGGGGTAAGTTTCTCCTGAGCCTGCAGGGTCTTGACTACCTTCAACTCAAAATAGTCCACATGCCAAACTGGAACCTTTTGGGGAGCCTTGCAAGGAACACCTTCACAATTATTTAGATGAAGGGGTTAGTTGCTGAATGAAGGAAGGCAAAGTAGGCAAAGGCCTCAGGAATGAAAACATTAATGAGAGTTAGAGCACAACAGACCTTTATAGATGACCTGGTCAGTGTTTCTCCAACCTAATACGTTAGAATCTTCTGAGGAGTTTTAAAACACAATGCGCTGGGTCACAACCACCACAATTTGAACTCATCTCCAGAGGTGGATCTGAGCACAGTATTATTTTTTAAAATTTATTTATTATTTCGAGACAGAGAGAGACACACACACACACAGTGTGTGTGTGCAGGAGAGACAGAGAGAGGGAGAGACAGAATCACAAACAGGCCCTGCACTGCCAGCATGGAGCCTGATGCAGGGCTCGAACTCATGAACTGTGAGATCATGACCTAAACTGAAGTTGGACACTTAACCAACTGAGCCACCCAGACGCCCCGCACAATATTATCTTCTTTAAGAGCTCCCAAATGGCTCTAATGTAAAACCAAGCTGAGAACCAATGAATGTACAAAGTTGTGGTTTTTTGACGATTTTTATTTAAAAAAAAATTTTTTTTTAATGTTTATTTATTTTTGAGACAGAGACACAGCATGAGCAGGGAAGGGGCAGAGAGAGAGGGAGACACAGAATGTGAAGCAGGCTCCAGGCTCTGAGCTGTCAGCACAGAGCCCAATGTGGGGCTCAAACTCACGAACCGTGAGATCATGACCTGAGCCAAAGTCGGACGCTTAACCGACTGAGCCACCCAGGCGCCCCGAAGATTTTATTTTTAAGTGCTCTCTACACCCAACATGGGGCTCAGACTCACAACCCCAAGATCAAGAGTCACACGCTCCACCAACTGAGCCAGCCAGTCACCCTGTACTAAGTTTTTTTTTTAAATCTTTTTAAAAATCTTTTTAACTTTTTTTTTTTTTTGAGAGAGAGAGAGAGACAGAGGAGAGAGGGGGAGGGGAAGAGAGAGAGGGAGACACAAAATCCGAAGCAGGCTCCAGGCTCTGGGCTGTCAGCACAGAGCCAGACACGGGACTTGAACTCACAAACCACAATCGCTTCTCGGCCTTTTGGCTAAGATCAAGTGTGAACTCACAAACCACAAGATCATGACCTGAGCTAAAGTTGGATGCTTAACCCACTGAGCCACCTAGGTGTCCCTGTGTACTAAGTTCATTTTTTTAAAATTTTTTTTTAATGTTTATTTATTTTTGAGACAGAGAGAGACAGAGCATGAACGGGGGAGGGTCACAGAGAGAAGGAGACACAGAATCCGAAACAGGCTCCAGGCTTTGAGCAGTCAGCACAGAGCCCGACGTGGGGCTCAAACCCACGGACCATGAGATCATGACCTGAGCCGAAGTTGGACGCCCAACCGACCGAGCCACCCAGGCGCCCCCTAAGTTCATTTTTAAGATGAAACTTCATATACTGCCCCAAATGGAAACCCAGTATCACCTGCCATAAAGATAGTCCTAACAGTAAATACAATGAAAACAGATAGAACCTGATAAAAGGGATTGGTAAGCGTTAAGCTGCTACAGATAAACTTACCTCTTCACTGAGAAAGCCTGAAAGAGAAATGAAAAAATAACTTCCTGACCACAGGATTTGGGCCTCCAGAGGTCATAAGGGGCACTGACCTAGTTAAACCCTGATTTCAGAGACAGGGCAAGGGAAACATGACTTAGCCCAATTTTGCTAGACAATTAAAAAAAAAAAACAAAACTGGAGCGTCTGGTTGGTTCAGTCGGTTCGATCCTGGTGTCGGGCTCTGTGCTGACAGCTCGGAGCCTGGAGCCTGCTTTGGATTCTGTGTCTCCCTCTGTCACTGTCCTGGACCCACTCACACTCTGTGTGTCTTTCTCAAGAATAGATAAACATTAGGGGCGCCTGGGTGGCTCAGTCGGTTAAGCATCTGACGTCAGCTCAGGTCGTGATCTCATGGTTCGTGAGTTCAAGCCCCACGACAGGCTCTGTGCTGACAGCTCAGAGCCTGGAGCCTGCTTCAGATTCTGTGTTTCCCTCTCTCTGCCCCTCCCCCAATCACGCTCTGTCTCTGTCTCTCTCTCAAAAATAAATAAACATTATGGTGCAGCCACTCTGGAAAACAGTGTGGAGGCTCCTCAAAAAATTAAAAATAGACCTACCCTATGACCCAGCAGTAGCACTGCTAGGAATTTACTCAAGGGATACAGGAGTGCTGATGCATAGGGGCACGTGTACCCCAATGTTTATAGCAGCACTCTCAACAACAGCCAAATTGTGGAAAGAGCCTAAATGTCCATCAACTGATGAATGGATAAAGAAATTGTGGTTTATATACACAATGGAGTACTATGTGGCAATGAGAAAGAATGAAATCTGGCCCTTTGTAGCAACGTGGATGGAACTGGAGAGTGTTATGCTAAGTGAAATAAGCCATACAGAGAAAGACAGATACCATATGTTTTCACTCTTATGTGGATCCTGAGAAACTTAACAGAAACCCATGGGGGAGGGGAAGGAAAAAAAAGAGGTTAGAGTGGGAGAGAGCCAAAGCATAGGAGACTCTTAAAAACTGAGAACGAACTGAGGGCTGATGGGGGGGTGGGAGGGAGGGGAGGGGGGGATGGGTATTGAGGAGGGCACCTTTTGGGATGAGCACTGGGTGTTGTATGGAAACCAATTTGACAATAAATTTCATATATGAAAAAAAATAAAAGTTATAAAAAAAATAAACATTAAAAAAAAGGCAATGAAGGCATACCTGAGACTAAGAATAAGATGCTGGATACAAAGGGAGGGTAAGGTGGGGTGAGGAGAGAGACATCAGATCTTCTGACTGCAATTCAAAGTGACCTCCAAGTCAACTGAGCTCCCCCTGGTTATTTTACAGATGACGCGAAGATGGACAGGACGGCTTGCCCAAGCAAAGTTAGGGCCAGTGCTTGCACCAGAGTGAGAATTAGAAGTCCGTCCCCATAATTTTCCACTTGAGGAAACTCAGAGCTCCTCAAGGACGAGAACTGACCAGGGTCGTGCAGCAGTGGACGTGACAAGGGCAGATTTCTGGAATTACAGGGTCCTACCACCAAACCCCGTAGCATCCCTCCGGTTAGACAGTCATTGGCTGTGTGCTGAGAAGCAAGATTAACGTTCACAAAACCCACTACGTCCATTTCTCAAATCAACACACCGAGACTCCAGAGTAGGCGAGGGACTTGTCCAAATCCCCAAACCAAAGATGACGACGATGACAATCAGACACTAACACTTGAGAGGTCACGGTGTGCGGGGCACTGTCCTAAGGTTCCATTAGAGAGTCAAATTCTATCATCCCCCTCAATTTGGGGGAAACCGAGGCACAGAGTGTGTGCACCTCGCCCGGGGTCTCAGAGCTAGTAAGGGGCAGAGTAACTCCAAAGATCGTTTCACAAAAGGGGTAACTGAGGCCTACAGAGGACGAAAGGGTCCCAACCCAAACTCCCCGTCGCAGAGGGGGTGGGGGGGGTACAAGTGGGCGACCAGAATCTACGACACCTTCAAATTTGCCCTCTCCCCCTCGATGGGAGCTATGACGTCACATGTCGGTGAGTGGGGGCTGTTACTAGGAGCTTGGGCATTGCATTCGGAAACCCGGGGGTAACCGGGGGTCGCACTCACCTCCGGAGGCACTTCTTTGGAGCCGGCACTTCTGGACTCGTGACCGAGGCCCGGAGAGCCCCGCCTGCGCAGACTTGGCGTCCCTCCACCAGCGCGACCTGCGACACTGCCCAGGCGACCGAGGCTCGCGGACCCCTGGACACCACGGACCGCGAATGCGCGCGGCCAACTCAACGCGCATGTGCGCCCCCGACCTGTCGTTCAAAGCCTGCGGTGTGGCATCTCTGCCAGTCGGAATCCTCCTTCCAGCCTGGCCCCGCCTTATGCGTCAAGCTTCCGGCGTCTGGCTGTCTCCAGGGCAACCATCAGACTGACGGCCTAGGAAAGAGAGGCCCAGAAACTTCTGGGTGTCGTAGACTCAAAGGGGCAGAGAAACAGGAGGTGCCTGGGAGTGAGAAAGGTCTCCGACTCAGGCGTCCCCGCCTCCTTTCCCTGGCCCAGCTCGCCAGGTCCTGCCACAGTGGCCGACCCGTTCGCGAGCGTTGGGGTCGGTTGCAGAGGGCTCTGCCCTCACAGCGGGGATAGCTAAGCTGGCCGCGGTCGCCATGGTAATACCTCTGGCTCGCCGCCCGCCCCTTGCGTGGTGACGTCACGCGCCGAGCCCTGAGGGAAGACAGTGGGCGCATGCGCCTGAGATGGGAGGCGTGAGGTTGAGCGGTGGGCGGAGCCGGGGAGCGGGGCGGAGCCGGGGAGCGGGGCGGAGCCGGGGAGCGGGGCGGAGCCGGGGAGCGGGGCGGAGCCGGGGAGCGGGGCGGAGCCGGGGAGCGGGGCGGAGCCGGGGAGCGGGGCGGAGCCGGGGAGCGGGGCGGAGCCGGGGAGCGGGGCGGAGCCGGGGAGCGGGGCGGAGCCGGGGAGCGGGGCGGAGCCGGGGAGCGGGGCGGAGCCGGGGAGCGGGGCGGAAGGGACTCCTCTGATCGGTCAGTTTAGGGTGCTTTCTTTTCTTTCTTTCTTTCTTTATTTTTTTTTTAATAGTTTTGAAAGATTTTTTTTTTAATGTTTATTTTTGAGAGAGAGGCAGAGAGTGAGCAAGGGAAGGGCAGAGAGAGGGAGACACAGAATCCAAAGCAGACTCCAGGCCCTGAACTATCAGCACAGAGCCTGACATGGGACTCGAACTCATGAGCCATGAGTTCATGACCTGAGCTGAAGTCAGTCGCTTAACCAACTGAGCCACCCAGGTGCCCCGGGTGCTTTCTTTTCAGAAAGTGCTCAGAGACTTCGCTGCAGGTCGTTCACTCGTTTTTACTTGCTCCCCTTTTGTTTTGTTTACTCCGCACTGGTTGGAAACCTAGACTTTCCATGTCAAGCCTGCCTCCAGGCAAACTAGGTCCCTTTGAGCTCTCAGGAGCATCCCATCTCCCCCTGCCTGCTCTGGGCCTTGATGACAGGTTCGTGCTATCCGTTGATTCATCTAACAGGTCGTTATTAAATGTCTGATAAATGCTAGTGCCAGGGAGACAGCTATGACCAAACAGGGAGCTGGCCGCAGACTTCATGTTTTGAGCAAGTAGAGAAGTGAACCCATGTTTTTCAACCTCGGTATAACTGACATTTAGGTCTGATTATTCCTTGGGGTGGGGGCTGTCCTGTGCATTGTAGGGTGTTGAGCAGCATCCCTCTGCCCACTAGAGGCCAAGAGCAACACCCTCAGCCCTCCCAGCAATCTTGACAACAAAAAAGGTCTCCAGACAGCCGAATGTCCCCTCGGAGGCAAACTCAGCCCCGTAGAAGAACCACTGCTTTTTAAGGGGATTTCCTAGGGGCACCTGGGTGGCCAGTTGTATAAGCATCTGACTTTGGCTCAGGTCATAATCTCATGATTTGTGAATTTGAGCCCCACGTCAGGCTCTGTGCTGACAACTCAAGGGCCTGGAGCTTGCTTCAGATTCTGTGACTCCCTCTCTCTCTGCCCCTCCCCTGCTTGCATTCTGTTTGTGTGTCTCTCTCTCAAAAATAAATAAACATTAAAAAAGAAATTAAGGGGTTTTTCCAAGCACTGGTCCTATTTTCAAATAACTTGGGCACCTCATAAACTCTCACCAGGTGATTAAAATCTGATGTCTGGGTATTTGAGGGTTGCTACCAGAGTGGATCTTTAAGGTTCGCATCACAAGAAAAAAATTATGTAACTACATGTGGTGATGGAGGTTAAGTAAACTTATTGCAGTGATCATTTTTCAATATATACAAATACCAAATCATGTTGTACACCTGAAACTAATAGAATGTTATATGTCAATTATACCTCAGTAAAACTTGGGGGGGGGGGATCTGATATTGATTGCTGAGATGAGCTGGCATATTAACAAAACTCAGTTTTAGATAAAGTTTAAGAGAGCCCCACTTCCCCACCACCGCACTACCATCAAAGGGAAGGTGATTGGGGGCGCTCAGGTGGCTCAGTCAGTTAAGTGACTTCAGCTCAAGTCATGATCTTGCAGTTCGTGAGTTCGAGCCCCACATCAACCTCTGTGCTGACAGCCTGGAGCCTGCTTGGGATTCAGTGTCTCCCCCTCTCTCTGCCCCTCCCCTGCTTGTGCTCTGTCTCTTAAAAATAAATAAATGTTAAAAAAAATTTTTTAAGACGGGAAGGTGACTGGATGTACAAAGGTCATAAAGATACGCGTTCTTTTTATTAAAGTAGCAACCCAGTCCATATGCAAATTGCTGTAAGAAATGATGACAGCTTCCTTGAGCTCAGACACAGTTGTGCCAACCCAGTGACACCCCCACCCCCTTTAATTCAGGACTTTAGTTGACTTGGAAAACTAGTTTTACATGCTCAAGTAGTCACTGGGGCTCAAGCATGTGAAATTACCCTCAGTGTGTGCAATCACCCTCTGAAGAGTATAGTCAAGCCTTTGTTTCCTTATTGACTGCCTTCCCACTCTTCCTTTAAGAGGATTTCCCACGAGGGGGGCGGGAAAGGTGGCATCCTATTTGCCAAGAACAAACATAATCACATTTTGAGATAGAGAAACCGAAGAACTCCATAAAAACCTGCTTCTTGCTCCTTTTCTATTCTTGCTAGGGCCTGCACCCCCAACTTCACACATGCTTCATATTGCAAATAATGTATGTCCTCCTTGTAGGGGACAAAGAGTTAATCACTTCTTTGGAACTGGCAAAATCTAATGAAGGACCAGGGGAAAATGACCCAATAAAGCCGTGATATGTGCATTCTAGACCTCTACCACTGGGGCTAGACCACTCCACGCCCAGATCTGCCTCCAGGGAATAACACCTGAGCCCTGGTCTTTGCTCTAACCAATTCCTGGATGCCTGAGAGGACCTGTAGTCCAGACCACAATCCTCAATAAAAAACCCCGAACCTCAAGCAAAACCGAGGCTCTCACCTTCCTGAGTCTCCTGCACACTGTGTCTATACCTACACTCTCTCTCTACCTTCAATAAAGTCTGCTCTCACAGCCTGCCAGCTCACATTTGGTTTCTATCCTGTGCACAGCCAAGGACCCATCTGGGTCCTCAGACTGGCCTGCTGGCAAGTGTCTCATCATACTGGACAAGCCCCAACTGACTGTGAGATCATGACCTGAGCCAAGATCAAGAGTCTGGTGCTTAATGGACTGAGCCACCCAGGCACCCCAATCAGATGCCATTTTTTTTAATGTTTATTTTTGATAGAGCATGTGAGCAGGTTAGGGGCAGAGAGAGAGGGAGACACAGAATGGAAGCAGGCTCCAGGCTCTGAGCTGTCAGCACAAAGCCGGATGTGGGGCTCGGACCCACAAACCCACGAACCGTGAGATCATGACCTGAGCTGAGTTGGACACTTAGCTGACTGAGCAACCCAGGTGCCCCAGCAGACATGAGTTTTAAGTGACTCCTGGGGTCACTGATGTTCCCCATCCTCTCTCTCAGAAGCACTGGCTGGTGTCCAGGGCTTCGGAAAGCCCATGGCAGACACAGTGCTTTCTAAAATGCCTGAACCAGGGCTCCTGGCTGTCTCAGTCAGTGGAGTGTGTGACTCTTGATCTCAGGGTTGTCAGTTTGAGCCCCATGTTGGGTGTAGAGATTCCTTAAAATAAAATAAAATAAATATTAAATAAATAAATATTAAATAAATTTAAATTAAATATTAAATTCCTTAAAATAAAATATTAAAATAAAATAAAAGCAGAATGACAAAAATGTATTAAATTCGAATGGGTAAGACAGCTGTAAGAATGGACTTTTTCACTTGTTTTAGTCTAGAAAATTTCTACCTTCCAACCACTCTGCAAGAATGCTTGTCGTTTTGCTCCTCCTTGAAAGGACAAATTGAACACTGTAGGTCTATAGACACGTACTAACAACAAAACAAAACAAAAAAATAAAAAATAAAAATAAAAACAAAACTTCAGTTCCATCAGACCAAATGAGTGTACATTTGTATGTCTTAAAGTAGTTTTTTTTTTAATGTTTGTTCATTTATTTTGAGAGAGATAGCATGAATGGGGAAGGGCCAGAGAGAGAAGAGAGAGAGAATTCCAAGCAGCCTCCCCGCTATCAGCGTGGAGCCCAATTTGGGGCTTGATGCTACGAACGGTGAGATCCTGACCTGAGCCGAAATCAAGAGTCAGACGCTTAACCAACTGAGCCACCCTGGCGCCCCTTAAAGTAGTTTTAATTAGCCATTTTAATGAACTTTGTGATGAACAAATGACCGGTTCTGATCATGATAATAAGAGGGCTTCTACTCTGTCAGTACCCCCATTTTGCAGATGACAAAATGAGGTACAGAGAGACAATAACTTCCCCAAGGTCACAATCCAGTAAGGGGTGGCACCAGGATCTGCACTCAAGAAACCCGTCTCCTCCTTAGAGCCCAAGCTCTCAACCAGGACGATGGACATCCTCAAACATGGGCAAAAGTCCACGCAGGTGGGACAGTTGGGACATAGCCTAGTCTCGAGATCACTACATCTTCAGATGCCTATTTCTTCATTTGGGAGACCTAAATCTTTATACCAAAAAAAAAAAAAAAAAGACTTTGGAATGAGTCAAACGGGTCATCTGTGTGACCTTGGACAAGTTATCGATCCCTCTGGGCTATAGTTTCTTCACCTGTAACAGGGACAGCATAACAGAATTCTTCATGGGGTGATTGCCAGAATTAAGGTGTATACATCATTCTTGGCCCCCTTCTTCCCCCCCCCCCCAAGGTATTAATTCTGTGTCGCATGAATGGAAGAACTGAGCCCTCACGGTCTCAATTAGTGTACATTTAATTAGAGAAACAGTGGGGGTGGGGGGGGTGGGAAGAGGCCACGGACAGCGGTGTGGAAAGCCCCCTAAGGGCCCTCGCTCGCCCTGGGTCCACCTCCTCAGGACCCTCAGGGACACCTTCCTGCAGAGACAGGTGTCACCCCTCAGAGGACCCAGTCCGTCACTCTCCAAACTGGCGGTCCCGGGCAGACAGGGTTCTTGGAGGAGAGACTAGCGGGCAGATGAAGGACTGGCGACCGCCCAGAGGGGACGGAGCAGGGTCGCTAGAAAGAGCAGCAGGGGTCGTTCCTGGGGGAGGGAAGAGGGCGGGGAGAAAGGTAGATGTGCCTCGCTCTGCGCCGCCGCTCGGTGGTTCCACCGACTGGAACGCGCGTCCCGGGGTCTGAGCTGGGGGGGCTCCACCTGGTCACTCCCAGCAGGTGCCTCCCCCTCCGAAGGGTTCCTGCGACCACGCGGCGGGAGGAGGCCGCCCCTCCAGTTCCGTCTGTCACCGTCCGGCCTTCCAGGACACTCACCTGATTGCCAGTCACCCTCCAGAGGGCGCTCTCCGTGACCTCGAGGGCCTCCCCTGCCGCAGCCCGTCTGTGCCCCGGCAGCTCGGTGACCCCGGCCCTCCGTGACCCCGGCCCCTCGGGGTGCTCGCCCCTCGAAGACCCCGCCTCTCCGTGACCCCGGGCCCTTCCGTGACCCCGCCCCTCCGTGATCCCGGCAGCTCTGTGCGCCCTCCCCTCTGTGACTCCGCCCCTTGATGACCCCGGCCCCTCGGGACGCCCGCCCCTCTGAGACCCCGCCCCTCCGTGACCCCGCTTCTCCGTGACCCCGGCCGCTCTGCGCCCCCGGCCCCTCCGTGCCCCCTGCAGCACCGCGCCCCCGGCTCCGGTACCCCCAGCCTGGCACACTGGAGCCTCGCCAGGTTGGGGCAGGGAGCGAGTATACAGGGTCTGCTGTGCGTGCTGGGGTCCCCGGGGTACATCCGTCCGGAGGACTTGCTCCCAGAGGGTCTCACAGCGCAGTGCGGGGGTCCTCAAACTACAGCCTCCCCCACTTTTTATAGGTTTTTAAAACAGGTAAAATCCACATGGCATAAAATTCACCATTTAGCCGTTTTAGCTACTCAAGGATCCACCATAGAATCGTCGCTCAACAAAAGCTTGCTGAGCTCCTCAATCAAGTTCAGCAGCAGCAGCCCCGCGGCCAAGTGTGTACCCGGAAGAACCGAAAACAAGTGTTCAGACAGAGGCCTGGACACAGATGTCCACAGCAGCACTATTCACAACTGTCAAAAGGCGGAAGACACCTCAAATGCCCTTCTGGGGGACGTATATGAAATGTCCCGCCGGCCGATGAGGTGTACCCAGACTGCTCGGCCCCCGTAAGAACGGACACGTGACCCCTGCCACCTCCTGGATGAACCTGGAAAGCGCAAAGCGTGACACGGGCCACGTGGTGTGTGGTTCCACGTCTATGACACTATCCGTCCAGAACCGGCCAAGCCACGCGGACACAGAGAGCTGAGTGGTGGTTACCAGGGGCTGGGAGGAGAAAATGCCCTTCTGGCCGTCACGTACCTGATGTCCACTTCTGTGCTGCAGGAGTGACAGTAACACTTGGGTGGTTGACGAGGAAGTGAACCGGAAACAGAGAAAGAAACAGGAGGGGTGAGGTAGGTCAAGTTCCTCCCCTGGCTTTCTCCCCTTCCCTGTTGTTGTGACACCCTGAGGGCCTGCTGGTCAGTCGCCCTCACCTCCCACCTTCTGTCCCATCTTCCAGCCAGCTCTTCCCATCCTCATCAGTAACACCGTCCTCTCCCCTGGGGCTTCTCAGCTTGATCGCTACTGACATTTTGAGCTGGATCACTGTTTATTTGGGGGTAGCTGGCCTATGCAATGCAGGATGTTGAGCAGGATCCCTGGCCTCCTCCCACTAAAGGCCAGTAGCACCCCGTCCCCAGTCATGACAGCCAACAGTATCCCCAGATGCTGCTGTGCCCTCTGGGGGGCAAGGTTACCCCACTGGAGAACCACCGGTCTAACCAAGGGCCCAAGTCCAAGCCTGAGGCTCATATCGTTGGTACCATTTTCCTCGTCCCTCACATGCAACCCGTTAGCATTTTTATTTTATGTTTCAGAGAGAGACAGAGCGTGAGCAGGGGAGGGGCAGAGAGAGAGAGAGGGGGAGACACAGAATCCGAAGCAGGCTCCAGGCTCTGAGCTGAGCTGTCAGCACAGAGCCCTACGCGGGGCTCAGGGGCTCGAACTCAAGAGCCATGAGGCATGAAGTCATGACCTGAGCTGAATACTGACGCTCAAAGGACTGAGCCACCAAGGCGCCCCCCATTAGCACTTCTTATAGAACCACCAGGTGGTCTTCCTCATCTCCACTACCTCATCACCAGGTATTCTGCCAGGCCACTCAGCCACTCGGCCACTCGGACCTCATTCTCTCATCTCTCTGCTTCCGCTCTTGCCCTGTCCTCATTCAGCACCCAGACTGACCCTTTCCTACTTGATGTCAGATCTTGTGGATGGCTCTCCACCCAACTTAGAATAAAACTTCCTTCTCGCCATGGTCTATGGGGCCCCTTTGTGACCTGGACGCCCTCTGGCTCTCCCAACTCATGCAGACTTTCCTTTGGTCCCTCAGAGGCACACAGTGCAGTTCAGCCTCGGGGTCTTTGCCTCGCATGTTCCCTTTGCTCAGGACGGCTGTCCCTGCAGCTCTCAAGGCAGGCCGCTTCCGCCAGCTCAGCTCGCCTTTACCAGTAAAGCAGCCCACCGCTTTGGGTGCTCTGACAGATCCCCTGATTCGCTTCCTTTCCTGGAGCTCACTGTTTGTTTTGTTTCTGTCCTGCCCCTGTCCTGTGAGCTTGTGGGGTCCAGGGACCTTGTGGGGTCTTGTAGTCCCGGCATCCAGCAAGGGACCTGCTGCATGTGTAAATACTTGAGTTTGCGGATTAAATGAATGATTACTGGCCATTTCTTGCAGGTAATATTCCCATGCCTCCGCCCCCCTAACCTCTACCCCCAGACCTCTACTTACTGCTTGGTAAATGACTTGGTCCTTAAGAACCTACCTTATTTACATGGAGAGAGAGAGAGACAGAGAGAGAGAGAGAGAGAGAGTCAGAGAATGAATGAATGGTAGTATTTCAGAGGAGTCTCTTAGCCGTGTTAGTGCAGAAGGGAGTGTCTCCTAGCCAAGCCTGGTGGTGGAGGGGGGGAGGTAGGGGGTGGAGAGAGACAGTGAGGGAGGGGTGATTCGATTTACAGAGTGGGGGGATCTTCCTTCCTACCCCTTCCCTTGCTTGGCACCTCCTTCACTCCCTCCCTTCTCTGTGCCTTCCATCTCTGTCTCTGGCATCCTTCTTCCCTTTTCCCTCCTCCTTACCCCCTCCCTTCTCCCTGCTCCTCCCTCCTCCCTGGTCCCCCTCCTTCCTGCCCCCTTCCTCCTCCCTCCTCTTTGTCCCTCCCTCCTCCCTGGTCCCCCTCCTCCCTCTTTCCTGCCCCACCTCCCTCCTCCCTTTCCCTCCCTCCTCCCTCCTCCCTGCCCCCTTCCTCCTCCCCCCTCAAAGGTGACAGGCTCCTTCTTACCCAGTCTCCTTTGTTGTAGGACACAAACAGGAAGGTGACCATCATATAAGTGCATTTCAACAAGTTCCATCTGGTCCGTTTCGTGGGTGGTTTCTTGGTGGAGGTGGCAGTGGCTAGGGAAATCTTCCCTGGGAGAAGCCGGTGGGAAGGATGTACGCTGAGGATATGCCCGTCCCCATCCAGAAATCCCTGCCCTTCCGAAATCTCTGTTCCCAGCATAAGTCCCCTCCTGACCTCTCTGCACCACATCTCCACCTGACGCCCTGAACTGAAATTTTGGTCTCCTGCTGCCGGTTCCCATCCCTCCTGTCCACCCGACAAGCAGCCAGCTACACCTGCTGTCCTCCCCGATTCCTCACCAGCCTCCTGCTCACCTTTCTGTCCCTCAAGCCTCCTCCAGCCTCCATGAGGGTGCCAGGAGGGTCTTTCTAACACCCAGATATGAGCATGCGGCCTCCCCGCTTCAGACCTAATGTGATTTTCACCTCCCCAACGTCCTTCCCTGCCCTTGTCATCCGAAGCATCTTGTTCAAGTATTACATACAGAAAGCCCCAAATTTTTGCAATAAGCATTTTAGGACCCTGTAGGTACAAAGTAAGATCTATGTAAAATGAGTTTCCTTTCTGACTTTCAGGTCCTTTCTCTTGCCTGGATAGGACATGCACAGGATGGAACACCCAGTACGATGGGCAATAGAAGTGGTGACCCGGAAAGCCGTCCATTCACGAGCTGGGGGCTGGGAAATCTGTCACGATGTCCGCATCGAACAGGTTGTTCCCTGTGAGTTTGCGGGGGGGCTTCTCTTTGTCATATGGAGATGTTCTCTCCATCCCTGGTGTGCTGGGATTTTATTTTGTAATCAGGAATGACTGTTGGATTTTATCTTTTTTTTTTTTCTGTATCTGTTGAGATGATAATATGATTTTTTTCCCTCTTTATATTAATAGGGTGGGGATTCCAGGGGTACCTGGATGGCTCGGTCAGTTAAATGTCCAACTTCGGCTCAGGTCATGATCTCGCAGTTTGTGGGTTCGAGCCCCACATCGGACTCTGTGCTGACGGCTCAGAGCCTGGAGCCTGCTTCGGATTCTGTGTCTCCCTCCCTCTCTGCCCATCCCCTGCTCATGCTCTGTCTCTCTCTGTCTCTCGCTCTCAAGACTAAATAAACATTAAAAAAAAAAAAATGTTCCCTGTGTGGTTTTAAACTATTTTGTGGCAGTGTTCCTAGAAGTGGTTTTCTTTATATTCATTCCCTTTGGCATTCTCAGAGCTTTTAAAATCTGTTGCTTGATGGTTATTTTTTTTATCAGGACGCAAAATTCTTAGCCATTAACTCTTGAGCTATCACTTCAGCTTCATTATTTCTTGCTTTTCCTTCTTAAATTCTCATTTCACATGTGTTACAAATTTTCACCAGTTCTCATAAGTCTCTTATTTTATGCTTTTTTCTGTTTTCTTTAACTTTTAAAAAACTGTTTATTTATTTTGAGAGAGAATGAGAGAGAGAGAGAGAGAGCAGGGCAGGGGCAGAGAGAGAGGGAGACGGAGAATCCCAAGCAGGCTCCACAATGTCAACACAGAGCCCTGCGTGGGGCTCGAACTCAGGAACCGTGAGATCATGACCTGAGCCCAAATCAAGAGTCAGACGCTTAACCTACCGAGCCACCTAGATGCCCCTTTTCTGTACTTTTCTATTCTATTCTAAGTGCATTGTTCTGCACTTAGAATAATTTCTCTTGACCCATTTTCTAGCTCACTAATCGTGCTTTCTGCTAAGCCCAACCCCTGAACTCTTCATTTCAGTTACATATTTTCAATTCTAGAATGGCCATTTGACTTTTTTAAAACAAATTATAACTCTCTGGTGAAATGACTCATCTATTTTTGTGAACTTAATAATCATAAGCTTTTTTAAAGTGCTTATAGCCAAACTCTGGGTCCCCTGGAGGCTCGCTCTTATTGCCTGGTTTCCCCTCTCTTGGTTTTTTGGCCACGCAGCCCTGACACTCGGGACTTACGTGTTATTTCCAGGGGGAACAGGAATGTTTCCCACACCTACCTCAGTGGGTGGGGCCTCCTTGGCACCCACGAGTGGCACAAAGGAACAGAAGGCTTTGGATGCCCTTCAGAACACCTTCACAGGTACTGGAGCTGTGCCTGCGGTTACCTGGGGTCTTCTCCATGGGGCTGTTGGATTTTAGCGGATCCATGACTTACCTTCTTCCTTGCAATCATTTGTTTCTTCTAAAGATGAACATGGAGGAGGAGGAGGAGGAGGAGGAGGAGGAGGAGGAGGAGGAGAGGAAATCAGTAAGGGAGCTTGAGATGGATGGATATAGTGCTTCTAGTGCCTGGGGAGGGAGGGGGATGCGGTGACCTTGGTCTCCTTGCTGTCCCTCGGTTCCCAGCCACTCTCCTCCCTCACGCTGTTCCCTGCGCTGTTCCTAGGCACTCTCCTCCTTTTTGGCCTGTGCACATGCTGTTCCCTGTGCCTGGAGCACTCTTGTGCACTCGACTGGCTCCCTCCTTCCGGTCTTTGCTGAAATGTCACTTTCCATCATCACCCTCTAAACGCCTGTCAACCTGTGCCAGCTCTATTTCCCTCTTCCTTTCTCCAGTGTTTTCCTAAGACTCATCAACAGACTCTTAACCCCCTTCTTTTTTTTTCTTTTTTAACGTCTATTTTTGAGAGGCAGAGCACGAGCAGGGGAGGGGCAGAGAGAGGGAGACACAGAATGGAAGCAGGCTCCGGGCTCCGATCTGTCAGCACAGAGCCCCATGCGGGGCTTGAACCCACAAACCGTGAGATCATGACCTGAGCCGAAGTCGGACACTTAACTGACTGAACTACCCTATTTATTTGTTTTCTTTCTCTTCTCCCTGGAATGCAAGGTCCATCCAGGCACAGATTTCTGTCTGTTTCGTCCCCTGCTATCTCCCCAACACCTAGAACAGGACTTAGCACAGAGGAGCTAATATTAACCAGCGTTTGTTGGATGAATGACAAAAATGTTAAACCATTTATGATGGTAACGATGAGGAGAGAGCGTAGGGTTTGGTGATATCTAAAGGCTCTTCCAACACTAATTAAAAAAGCAAAGAGCTCTGTGTTTCTGTGCACAGGAGTGAGAACAAATAGTGGGACCCAAACAGCACAGTCACTACTTACCGCTTAGCACCTGGAGGCTCAGCAAACCTAAGGAAGACAACACACAGACTGAGTTACAAAAAGCAGCATGACGAGTGCTCTCGGGTCAACAGGTTCAACAGGCTCGCCACAAGCTAGCTCTCCTCCGAGAAGCCCTGCTGGGTTGCGGGCACCTTTTCTCCTTGCCACCGCGGGCAGGACGTTGATCCATATTGCATAATAACCACCTGTCCCCCAGTAGACTATGAGCTCATGTACAAGTCTGAGCATGTCAGATTCATCTTTGGGGTTCCCACCGCCCTGCATGGTCTTGGCACAGACTGAAGTGTCAAAGAATATTCTCACCAGACAAGATATTCTCACCAAAATCCCAGGGCATGCATGGAGTGAGATTCTTACCTAGGATCTCTGAGGTCACCCATCCAAGTAAAAGGGTGGTCCCAGGAGGCAAGACCATGGTGGCAGACAAGGTCCAGAGTGTTGAGTCCATGGGGTCATGAGCGATGAGGCCATAAGGAGGAAACAAATCACCAGATAAGAAGATGGGGAGACTGGGAACGCATGAGGACAGAGCCCAGGTGGCTTGTGGTGATCAGTTAGGACTTAGCAGTGAGCAGGGGAGACCTTTGAAAGCCTCACTGTCTGGGTCAGAGAGGAAATCAAATGGCTTAAGGGACTTGCACTGGGTCAGGGTTAGGCTGGGCAGGCAGCCACCATCCCTCTCCATGTGTTTAGTGTCCCCATGTTGTCGGCACCTTGCACACTTTGGGTGAATAATGCCTACTTTGTGAACAAGTTGTGGGGAGCCCTGATTTGGTTCCCAGAGGATACCCCACCTTTTTGAAAGTCAAAGTAGTACAGCTAGTTTTTCAAGTCCCTGGGTTAAAAAAAAAAAAATTATCCAAGAGATGATCCCTGGCTAGGAATGGACCCTTTAGCAGAGATAAGAAAGGGAACAAAGTGGAGGATGAGGGAGCAATGTGAAATAAGAATCTTACGTTTCAATACTGTTGAGATGTGAGCAGCAAGGAGAGAATCCAGAAGTGGTCATTGGGCAGCGACAGAAACAGAGAAGACGAAGAAGGTGTTAATGGTTCCTTCTTAGCTCACCCCACCCTGATGGTTCTCAAAAGAGGCCCCCTCATAGGAGGGAAAGGAGGGTACCCCCAGATTTCATGGGATGCGCTGGGGACCAGGGTGGGTTGCTTTGACTTACACTTATCCCCTTTGGAGACACATTTATCCAGGTGGCCAGAATCCCTGGGTACCATTTTCCTTGGGGATTCATCCCCCAGAAATTAAGAGGATTAACAGCAAAGGATCCCCTTGACCCATTTTTTATCTCATCTATCTCCTGAGGGTCAGGTGAGAGACAGGTGGAGGAAAGAGTAGGCTACACTCTCAAGATCTCTTTACCCAGTAGCTCTTTGCACACATACACAAAACTCAATACATCCTTGTATTCTATGGCAGTGGTCGTTGGCTTTTGAGAGTCTGATAAAATCTGGGGACCTTATATGCATATGTGCTTCCATACCCAGTCACACCTGCAGCCTCAACCCACCTGAGTCCCAGACACCCTCTCTCAGTTTTCCCTGCAGCCTCAGGGGTCATGTGGACCCCTACAGTTCGTCCCGTTAGGGGTGGGGCAGTGGATTGTGGGGCAGTGGATTGTGACCTCCCTTAGCAGAGGGTGTCTCTCAACCTGGTCCCTGAATCAAAGAGAACAAAGATCCCCTTCTCATTCTTGTTTTCTATACTTCATAGCACCCAAATACATCCCAGTTACCCCTAGAAAAGGGAAAACTAACTTACCTTTCACTGTAGGGCACCGCAGAACCAGAAGTCAGGACGTCAATATGGAAAAGAGAGAGCAAGAGAGTAGGATAACATTAATACCTCCCCAAGTACACTCCATTATTCCTTCATTAAGTAGTCTTAAAGTTGCGTTTAACTTTTTATTGTGTACTATTTATAGACTCACAAAGTATTGCAAAAATAGTACAGAGGGGTCCTGTGTAACCACCATCCAACTTCTCCCAATGGTGGCATCTTACATGACCGTAGTACTTTATCAAAACCAGTAAGTTAACATTGGCACAATACCAGTAACTGAACTGTAGAACATACTCAGATTTCATCAGGGTTTTGTGTGTGTGTGTGTGTGTGTGTGTGTGTGTGTACTCCTTTTTGTTTTAATTGTATTTTGTGAAATACCTAGCTATCTCACGGTCATAGGGAAGCTATCTTAAAATAATAAGGATATCATTACCTTGCTCTATAAGTGAAAGAAGGGAGACTCATACAGTTCCTAGGGGTCTCTAGGAGAGCCAGACAGTGACCCAATGCAGGTGGGTACCAGTGAATCCCCGCCTCTCATTCTCAAGGGGCGAGTAGAAGCGGGACTTGAGGCTGATACTGGAGATGAAGGGGGGAGCACTACTTTATTTGTCCACTTCACCCCCATAAATCATGATGGGCCCCACCTAAACAATCTGCTTGTTGAGTTGAAGTTGGTGGGTCCATATGTGTATTAAGAATCAACACCTGGGAAGCTTATTACAAACAAGGAGCCTTAAGCTCCACCCCAGATGTCCTGATTCCTTAGGTAGATCTGAGATGGGCTCTTAATTTTAAACAAAGTCTCAGAGGTCAACAAACATCTTCTGTAAAGGGCCAGATAGTATCTATTTTAGGCTTTGCAGGCCACACAATCTGAGTATGACTACTCAGGTTGCTTTGCCAACCAGAAACCAGCCATAGAGGATACATAAACGAATGTGTGTGACTAGGTGTCAATAAAACTTTATTAAAAAAAAAAAAAAACAAAGGCAGCGGGCCAGGTGGTAGTTTGCCAACTGCTACTCTAGCTCATTGGTTCCCAAACCATCTGAATCACATCACCTGACAAACCTTTTGAAAGAACAGATTTCAAGATCCCTTTCTTTGGTATTCTCATGCCAAAATTTCAGGTGGAATACAGAAATTTGTGTTCTTTCAAGTTTCTGATTATCAGCTCGTTTGGGGAACCACGTCTTCTAACCTAGGCTCCATCTGGCTCACGGTGCCATTATGAGACAGAGATAGATGCTCCAATATTATTTCTCTTTGACTCCTTCCAATGAGCAAAAGTACCACGCATTAGCAGTTGTAGGGAACATTCTTTTCCTTTAAGAAACATTTGTGTAGCCCAACTGTGTCCCAGACCTTTCTTCTAGGGCAAGTCTTTGCCTCGGAGGAGCAGTAGACATGTACCCTTTCCCACCTGTCCTTCTCCCCAAGAGGCAGTGGCTAAACATCTGCCAGGACACTGCAGCTTAGATCCTTCGGTGGAATCTGCCTGTACTGATTATGCTCCTGACCCCAGGCCAATATCTAAACACCAGGGTCTGCACCCACCCTTGCCCACAGAAAGTTACGAGTATGATCTCAAGGACACAAAGTCAAAATGGTCACAGTACTCACTTTCTTCTTCTGTCCTATCTGGAGGGGAGAATGCAGGCAGCCAGGTTCCGAGGGAGGTGTAGGGTAGAGAGAGACATAGGCATTAAGAGTGGGATCCTAGGGGCGCCTGGGTGGCTCAGTCGGTTAAGCGTCTGACTTTGGCACAGGTCACGATCTCACGGTTCGTGGGTTCAAGCCCCACATCGGGCTCTGTGCTGACAGCTCAGAGCCTGGAGCCTGCTTCGGATTCTGTGTCTCCCTCTCTCTCTGCCCCTCCCCTGCTCATGCTCTGTCTCTCTCTCAAGGAATAATAAACATTAAAAAAAAAAAAAAAGACTGGGATCCTAGACACCAGCAAAGGAGTGTCCCTGACTGGTCAGAAGAGAGCAGTGGTGGAAAGACCACTGGGGATGAGACAGATGAAAACTCAGACTCCACCGTTTGGTCCATCATTCCCTTCCACAAATCTTTTTTTTTTTTTATGTTTATTTATTTTTGAAAGACAGAGAGCAAGCAGGGGAGAGGCAGAGAGAGAGGGAGACACAGAATCCAAAGCAGGCTCCAGGATCCGAGCCATCACCACAGAGCCCGATGCAGGGCTCGAACTCACAAACCGTGAGGTCATGACCTGAGCGGAAGTCGGCGCTCAACCGACCGAGCCACCCAGGCGCCCCATCTCCCCCACAAATCTTGGCGGAGCATCTACTATGTGAGGACACACGAACAGCAAAGCGGGTAAGGTCCTTATGCTCAGGGAAGCAGTGACAAGGGTCATCTATGGGGTACAAGCAGGGTGAGTGTGTTTGGGTAAACCTGCAGGGGGCAGGGGGAGCCTGTAAGCTGGTGGTGGCGGCTGACCTTGTGGGGGTGCCAGGGAAAGCGCCCTGGAGGCATTGCTGCTGTGCCTGAAACCTGAAACATGATTGGGGTTAACCATGTGACGACGCTTGGAAGCAGGGAGAGAAAAGCATCCAGGCAGAGGGAACAGCATGGGCATGGTCCTGGGTGGGGAGGAGCCCAGGGCTTTGGAATGATAGCGAGAGACCCCCCACACACACACTCACAGAGGGGCACGATGATATAAGACGACCACGGCACAAGTGTATCTGGAGCAGAGCCTTGTAGGCGATTTGAAAGCCCTCAGACTTCATCCTGAGAACAGCCATGCAGCACTGAAAGTCTTGGACCCATGTCCAAATCTCGGCTGTACAAACACTAGCTTTGTGATCTTTGGCAACTTACCTCACCTCTCTGTACCTCAATGTCCTTGTCGTAAAAATGGAATTCTAACAGGATGACCAGGCATTCAGGCTTGCCCGGGACCGGAGGGGTTCCCAGCAGAGAGTGTTTTCATGCTAAAACCAGGAATGTCCTGGGCAAACAGGGTCACTTGAGATGATGATGGCGTCTACCTCTGTTCTAAGAGCTAAAGAAACAGTGCACGCGGAGCCCTAAACACACACTGGCTTTGTTAAGGTGCTTAATGAAACTTTTGTTAGTTGCCACTTTACTCCTGATAGTCTGCTTCTTTGTGGACCTCAGTTTCCCCAGCTGTATACTGCGTCACATGATCTCCAGCCCCGTGAGCCTATGACTCAGGTTGAGGGTATTACACCTAATAATGGCTATATTACATTGATCTTCTGCTTCCTGACAGGTGCTTGGCACTTGGAAGAAGAAACACATTTTACTTTTTTACAAAGTGCAGCTGCCCTTCCAAGGAGGGTGGTCTGGTCCACAGAGGGCTGACGTGAATGGATTATCTGAGGACGGGAGTCAGGGAGAGCTGAATTATTTGCCCTGCAGGCAACGCAGGAGGAAGGGAAGGAGAGAGGGAAAGAACCCCCACTGATGTCCAGTCTCTCCATTTGTACAAAATGGGGACCCATTTTCTTTCAGCCATCCCACCACTGAAAAATCAAAAAGTTATATAATTCCCTGTGTGACCAAACGTGTGGAGACATAAGCATTCTTGTTGGCTGTTGATGGGAGTGTAAATCTGTTTATCCTCTGTCCAAGTGTTTATTTTATTTTATTTTATTTTATTTTATTTTATTTTATTTTATTTTATTTTATTTTATCTTATTTTATTTTAATTCTATTCTATTCTATTTTATTTTAATGCTTATTTGTGTATTTATTTTTGAGAGAGAGACAGCACAAGCAGAGGAGGGGCAGAGAGAGAGAGAGACAGACAGACAGACAGAATCCGAAGTAGGCTCCAGGCTCCGAGCTGTGAGCACAGAGCCAAATGCGAGCTTGAACCCACGAACCATGAGATCATGACCTGAGCTGAAACCAAGAGTTGGACGCTCAACCAACTCAGCTACCCAGGCGCCCCTCCTTTGTCCAAATTTTAAATGCCAGTGCCCTTTGACCCAGTCGTTTCCCTGTTGGAGTGTATCTCACACATAAGTACATGCAAACGTGAGAAAATCCAAAAAGTGCAAGGATATTGTTGTAGCACTGCTCACAATGGCATAAACATGAACTGAAGCAAAACTGAAACGAAAATAAGAGGTAAACAAAAGTCCCGCAAACAGAAAAGACCCATTAAATGACGTGAGTCAGTGAAATATCATTCAGGTATCTGAAGGAAAGAGACAAGTTCTGCCACTGAAATGCATACCCTCTTTAACCCAGACGGTTGAGGATATCCATACATATGTGTTACTCTTTCTGGTTAAGAGTAAACCAGAGACTACTCATAGCTGTTTCTAGACAGACCTGGGACGGGATGAGGAGGAGATTCTGACTTTTATTTTATGTCCCCTCGACTTCTTCCACGTGCATATACTATTTTTTTTATATAAATCTACAGCATAACAATTACCAGGGAAAGTTCCAACTGCGCCATACGGCAAGAAAAATTTCTATCACCTTAAAACTCAGAGAAACAAAATGGGACTGGATGCTCTCTGAATGTTCTTCCCAAATGAATAGGACATAAAATAAACAAATTGATAATTACACACATATTTTAAGCAAATAAATAACAACCTCAATGACTCTGTTAAGTCTGCATGTCCTTGTAGACAAGAGAAACACCGTAAGGATATAGGCTCCCTACTTACCGTCCATTGACAACCTGCTCATCATACCTGAAGAAGAAGATATACCACATGGTATGCAAGTACAAGACAAAGAAATATTCCTAATTAATGGATTTCTCCAACTCAACAGATGTAACAACCTCTCTTCTTTGGGAAGTATGGCTACGGTGGCTCAGGCATGATTTAGGGTGTCCCCCAATACCCACCACTGTCCCTTTTCCCCATCTTCACTAGCCTGCATGTCTAATATAATCTGTTTATTTGCGTCTCTTCTCTACCAGCGTCTGAGTTTCTCAAGGACGAGCATCTCTGATCCATCTCTGGGTTCCCATCACCCAAGGATGGGTCCAGGCTCATAGTGGATGCTCAGAAATTCATGCTCAAGGTTCGCCCACCAAAGTTCACAGTCCAAAGCCATCACGCATGTGGCATGGTATTTACCTAGGATTCCTGGCAGCAGCCCATGCAGAAGAGGAGTTGGCAGCCAAGGTCACAGACGCGGTACAGAATGGCGGGATCGCGGAGATGGCGCCACAGACCAAACATAAGATGAGATACTGAGGGTCAGGAACGGGCTGGGGAGCAGGGTCAACCATGGGTCGTGGTGGGCGGGTAGAGGCTGAGACCCAGACCTCTGTGAGATGCTGGAGTCTCTTCATTTGATTTTGGAGGGAGCTTCAGTGAGCTGGGGAGGGGAGGGACCATTCCCCCACCATGGTAGGAAGAGATGGGGGAACAAGCCGTTACTGACTCCAGAAGGAAGTGCCCAGTCTTTACTTCCGGTGACTTCATGCCACCCCCCCCCCCCCCTCAGATCAGACCGTTGGCCCCATGTTGCCTGTGAAGATCGCTCAGGAGAAATCATGGGACTTTTGACACCTCATGCAGCTGGTAAGTGAGTGCAAGAATTCAACCTCAGGAGCTCTCCGACCTCCTCTGTAAACCCCTACATCCTCATCTGCAAAATGGGGATGTTAACACCCATAGTGGGGTTGGGGTGAGGTTTCCTACATACCAAGGACTTCTGCTGTTTGTTGGGGGAGGCTTCTGTATTCTGTATTCACAAAACCACCCTCCATATCACTTAAAGTAATCAGGTAGTAACTCGTCGTCAGGAGTATTGGCATGGGAGTTGAATGTGACATCCTGGTTATATGTGTTACTAACCGGGTGATCCTGGGCCGCTCACTGAACTCACAATGCCTCTGCAAAATGCAGATATTATGTCCCCTTTGGAGCTGTGGCAACAATGAAGGAAGAATGCATACAGAGGGGTCATGGAACTTAACATAATTCCTGGCTCAAGGCATGTTAGAAATAGTAATATGTTGTAAGTGATAATAATAATTGCATTTGTATTTAGAGATGATTTTGTGTGTGTGTGTGTGTGTGTGTGTGTGTGTGTGTGGTTGGGAGAGGGGAGGAAGGGATATGGTATTTTGTTTTCAAGATATTCTATCTAGGGGGCGCCTGGGTGGCTCAGTCAGTTAAGCGTCCGACTTTGGCTCAGGGCATGATCTCACGGTTCATGGGTTCGAGCCCCACGTCGGGCTCTGTGCTGACAGCTCAGAGCCTGGAGCCTGTTTCAGATTCTGTGTCTTCCTCTCTCTCTGCCCCTCCCCCACTTGCACTCTGTCTCTCTCTGTCTCAAAAAATAAATAAACATTAAAAAAAAAAAAGATATTCTATCTAGTACTGGAGTTGTTATGTTTCTAGATTGGGAGCCGGGCTGCAGCCAGGAGAAGAAAGACAGCAGAAATTACCCTCCCTCTGACACAGGCAATCAAACCGAACTGAGAGAGCTGGAACAAGAGTCTTACCTTTCAGCACTGTTGATGTTCAAGCAGCGGGAAGGAGAGGTCCAATGGTGGCCGGCAGGGGTCATTTTCCCAATAAAGTTTCAGAGAGAATACGAAATCAATCAAGTCGTCCTGTGTACCTCATGGCACCCCATAGGTCCCAAGATGGGATAAGGAACCAGAAAGAGAAGCTGTGACCCATTCTAAGAGTCCTGGACCCCTTTGGAGACACATTTACCCCAAAGTCAAAACCCCCCAGGGATCCCAGCTGCCTGGGGCATCCAAATTCTCCCCCTCCATCTGAGTTTTGGGAGGTTGGCCAAAGGAACCAATTATCATCCCCAGTTTTCAACTGGAGACCAGGAGTGTTAATACTTGGAAAAGAGGGAAGCCTGGCCACCCTACACCGTATTTTTCTTGTCTAAAACCCACCAAATGAAAACATGCAATCCAGCCCAATTCGGTTGTACTTTTTGGAGCATGTCACTGATCCTACTGAAAATCTGATCAAATCTATGAATTCCATATTCCCAGAAAACCACACCAGTTCCCTGCCCTCTTTCTCTCTCTCTCTCTCTCTCTCTCACACTCAGTTTTATGCAAGATTACAAAGGCTCTCTGAAGTCCATCTATTTGCCCCCTTGGATATGCAGATTCTGGGTTTGGAGCTTCAGTTGGGACCAAGAGCATCTCCCAGAATCCGCCTTGGTTGAATGTGGTGGTCAGAACTTTTGTCTGTTCCTTTCGCCCCCTTCTCTGGGTTGAAGGGCTCCCTAGTGAGGTAGGGAGAAGGAGATGGGACTTACTTACGTTTGACTAGAAAGGCAACAGAACCAGGAATCGGTGAATTGACATGGAAAATAAAAGCAAGGGAGAGAATAGGGTTAATGCTAACATTACTTATCTCAGTTAACTTATTTATTCCTTCTTGGAGCATTTATCTGCCTTTACCACTTAGAGTTATGCCCTGCCCCCAAGACAAAGCCTGTGTGGCAGACCCGAGTCCCACCTTTCCCCAGAATTCTCTGAGGGGTCTTGACATCAGAAGGAATCTGAGAGGAGTTAGGTAGCTGTGGGAATACAAACTTGGGGGTTCACAGAGTTCTTACTTTTTTCTTCAATGGCCACTGGATGCGGAAGTGTCAGCCATCCGGATGCCAACAGGAGCAGGAAGCAGGGAGAGAATTTGGTGTTAGATCACTGTCATGATCAAGAAGACAGATAACCCAACCACTACTCAGGTCTACCCACCATCCATCCATCATTCACCCAACCAACACTTATTTGGCACAGACTCTGACCACTGCCATATGCCTGGTGTTGGTGATGTGGGTGACTCAGACTCAGCCCCTGCCCTGTAGGCATTTGCGGTACCGCCTGGGGAGAGAGGTGTTGGTCCAGAGTTAACAAGATATCTCAAGCCCTGCTCTCACAGAACTCGTGACCTATGGATTACTTTTTTTTTTTTAACGTTTATTTTATTTTTGAGACAGAGAGAGACAGAGCATGAACGGGGGAGGGCCAGAGAGAGAGGGAGACACAGAATCTGAAACAGGCTCCAGGCTCCGAGCCATCAGCACAGAGCCCGACGCAGGGCTCGAACTCACGGACCGCGACATCATGACCTGAGCTGAAGTCGGATGCTTAACCAACTGAGCCACCCAGGCGCCCCGTGGATTTCTTGAACTTCCTACGGACTCTTCCAACATAGCGTGTCCCAAAGAGAACTTGTGGTCATCACCCTCCCGTCCATCAAAAAGTGATGTTATTTTTTGTTAATTAAATATCCATGTGTTCACAATGATATAAGTAACTACTCGAATAAATAAAGAGAACATATGGGTCAGCTCTTTCTTACACAAGAATTCCAATTAATACATGTAGAAGGAATACCGGAAATAGAAAATCAGCACAGAGCAACTACCACCATGATCATTTTTGCAGGCAAGATCCACAGGTGGATGCTATAATTGGTGGACAAATGTTTGAGGAGAAACAGGATATTGTGCATAGTCTCCCACTATCCCCGCCCCCCACGATGTTCATTAATTACAATGAGGGAAATAGTTACTGGACTGTGGAGAACCCTGGCAGACACCACCTCAACCAAGTGATCAAGGTTAACATTGCAGGTAATGACACACATCAACGTCCTTGAAGAAATGCACACAGAAGGGCATAGCACCACTTCTGGGACTTTCCTGCCCAAACTGCATAACCTCAATGTGATCGTGAGATAACCTCAGACAAGCTCAGAATGGGACATTCTTCAGAGTGTCTGACCAAGACTCTTCTTGGGAAGGGTCAAGGTCATGAAAGATTGGCCAAGTCAGCCACGAGTTCTAAGGACTAAAGGCGAGATTGGGGAGACGTCATGACTTAGTGAGATGTGGGCTCCTGGACTGGATCCTCACTTGTGGGCAAACTAGTGAAATTTGAATAGAGTCTGTAATTTAGGTAGTAGTTTTGCAGTGGTGTTGATCTCCTGGCTTTGATCACTATACTAGGTTGGGTAAGATGGTAACATTAAGGGAGGTTGGGAGAAGGCTGTTTAGGAACTCTAGTTGTGTGACTTTTCTGTACGTCTAAAATTACTTCAAAATAAAGTTTAAAAAATCAGTTGTAGGGGCACCTGGGTGGCTCAGTTGGTTGAGCATCTGACTTCGGCTCAGGTCATGATCTCACGGCTCGTGGGTTTGAGCCCCACGTCGGGCTCTGTGTTGACAGCTCAGAGCCTGGAGCCTGCTTCCAATTCTGTGTCTCCCTCTCTCTTTCTCTCTGCCCTTCCCTTGCTCATGCTCTGTCTGTCTGTCTGTCTGTCTCTCTCTCTCTCTCAAGAATAAATAAAACATTAGAAACAATCAGTTGTGGTACATCTTGGTTACGGGTAGCCTCAATTATCCAACTGCAAAACTGAATGAATGAATGAACAAACGAACGAACGAACGAACGAATGAATGAAATTATTGGAGTCTTTCTTCTCTCTTTCCCTAACCTCCAGCCTCATCTATCATTCAGTCTTATATACCCTTGCTCCTAGATACCTCCGACTCCTTCACCTCCACCCTGAGGATTGCAACCATCTCCTACCTGGTGTCCTTGCTTCTGTTCTGGTTCCCGACCAATCTGTTCTTCAGGACCAACACTGATCATTTAAACACACACACACACACACACACACACACACACACCTAAATATGACATTCCCTTTCTGAAAGACTTTCAGCAGTTTCCTGTGGCACTTATAATATCCACATCCCTGATCTGACTCACAAGACCCCATGTGTGCTAGTTTCTGCCTTCTCTCCACTCTTATATGTAACAATCCCCACCCACCATGCACCTCTCCCTGTCCACCTTGCTCCAGACACACTGGCTTCTCTTAGATCCAGGAATGGACCCAGTGTCCTCCTGCCCTAGGATCTTTGCATGTGCCAATCCCCCCACCCTGAACCATCTCCCTAACTCTGATGTTAGCTCCCACCCACCATCAGCGTCTTGCCTCAAATGTCACTTATCCAAAGAGGACTTCTCCCAGTGGCCACACTGTGATGTGCTTATTCGTGTAACATGCAACTTCCATGAAGATGAGACTATGTCTGTCTTTTTCACCCACTGCGTTCCCAGCACTGAGCACAGGGAACGAACCAGGAACTCAATGAATATTTGCCGGACAAATGAGGCAATAGGAACTCAGCTTTGTGACAAGACTCTCAAGTCCTCTTTCTAACATATGGTGTCTTTATATTGTAAAGATCTGGGGTCTTGGTGCACCTGGGTAGCTCAGTCGGTTAAGCGTCCAACTTTGGCTCAGGTCGTGATCTCACATTTCGTGGGTTTGAGCCCTGCACTGGGGATGTAAGGGCAGAGCCTTCTTGGGATTCTCACTCTATCCTCCCTCTCTCTGCCCCTCCCCTGCTCATGCTTTCTTTCTCTTTCAAAATAAATAAATAAAAACTTAAAAAAATAAAAAGATCTGTGGTCTCGGTACAACTCCATAACCATGATAATGTCAACTCCCAGGCACTATGCAAATGTAACCTTATCAATGACACACAGAAATCCAATGGGCTGGAGATTTTCATGATTCCCATTGGTTCAATGAGGACAGTCAGGCTTATTCAGGCAATGTCTCAACCCCAAAGCCACCAAGAGTCCCTGAGGAAGCCAGGATTCACATGCAAGTCTGTCTCCAAGGCAGGGCTACGGTCGGTACCCAGGACTCAGGCACCGACCCTCTCCACCCAGGAAGAGAGAGAAGGGATGCTAACACCTGAAGCAGCGAGTCTGGCTGGACCGTAGGAAGCTATCCAGAGCCAGCCACAGAACCTGTCCACTGTAAGCAGAAATGGAGAGGAGACGGGGAGTGGGTGCAGGCATCACCTTCACGGGGAATGCAGGCTTCTGCCAGTCCCAGGAAAAGCAGAATCCGCAAGGGCATCCTCAGAACCAGCTCGGATCTGTGCATCGTGGGGTGGGATTTGGGGTGGACGTTCTCCTTCCAAGGCAAACAGGAACTCTGGTCACCCGCTCTCCTCCCAGACTCCCAGGGCAAAGCCAACTGCCCACACATGCCCTCCAGCTGGCCCGGAGGCTGGCAAGTACCCACACCTGGGCCCCTGCCGCCAGCTGCTGACGTAGGTGCTGCTCTTCCTGCCCACATTGTTTACTTAAAGCAACAAGCTAGATAAAATGCTGGGCATCCTGCTTGCTATCCCATGACCCGCAAGGCCAAATCCTGCCTGTCTCCTGTTATCATGGGGCCCATGAGTTAAGTGTTCTTTTATATTTTTAAGTGGTTGGGGGTGGTGGAAGGGGAGACAAAAGAATATTTCATGACAAGTGAAAACTGTGTGGATTGGGAATTCTAGCATCCAGAAAGAATGTTTTATTGGAACACAGCCCACTTATTTAGATACTGCAGGAGGACTGTCCTGCTCCAGTGGCAGAGCTGAGTAGCGGTGACAGAGACCGTCTGACCCACCAACCCTAAAATATTTGCTACTGGATTCTTCACTGAAAAGTGTGAAACCCTGTCCCAGACAAATTGTAATTTTCAGAAAACCAAGCAAAAATGCCTGTCATACTTCTGATCACAGGTAAATATTATTTTCACATTCTTGGGCATATATGTGTTCCAAACACTTACTAGCTATGTACCCTGCACAAGTTACTTAACCCCTCTGTGCCTCAGTTTTCTCATCTATAAAATGGGGATAATGGTATTTCCAATCTCGTAGGTTGCTGAAAAGCTTAATTGTGTATATATATCTATAAAACACATGGAACAGTGCATATAGTGTCTCTGTATGTATATCAAGAATGCATGGGCATCTGGGTGTCTCAGATGGTTAAGCGTCCGACTTCTGCTCAGGTCATGATCTTGCGGTCCGTGAGTTCAAGCCCTGCATTGGGCGCTGTGCTGACAGCTCAGAGCCTGAAGCCTGATTTGGATTCCGTGTCTCCTTCTCTCTCTCTGCCCCTCTCCCCCTCTCTTTCTTTTTCTCTATAAAAAAATAAACATTAAAAAAGAATACAATATATGGACCTATCATGATTGTACATACATTTAATACATGATATATGTGGTATCTTATGCATGCAGATCTTAAGAAGTGATCATGTCGTGCATAAAGTATTTAAAGTACTTTATTATATATGCACATTGTAAACTGAGCATTTCTCCAAGGCTTCAAATATTCATCAACTGCAAAGTTTTACAGGCAAAACTGAAAAGTTTTTGTCATAGAGGCACCTGGTGGCTCGGTTGGTTAAGCGACTGATTCTTGACTTCAGCTCAGGTCATGATCTCATGGTTCGTGGGTTCGAGCCCTTCATTGGGCTTCGCGCTGACAGCACAGAGCCTGCTTGGGATTCTCTCTGTCTCCCTCTCTTTCTGCCCCTCCCCCACTTGCTCTCCCTCTCTCTCTCTCTCTCTCTCTCTCTCTCTCTCAAAAGAATAAACTTAAAAAGAATATTTTAAGCGTGGGAAAATACATTAAAAATTTCTCAAAATAGCAACCAAATATAATCCTGTATTACAAAAAAAAAAAAAAAAAAAAGTGCAGGCCCAGTGACTGCTCATGTTAAAGCTAACCCAATTTAGGGGCTGCCTGAGTGATTCAGTCCTTCATGCGTCCGACTTCCACTCAGGTCACGATCTCATGGTTTGTGAGTTCGATCCTCTGTCCCCTTCTCCCTCTGCCCCTACCCGCTCACGCTCTGTCTCTCTCTCAAAAATATAAATAAACATAAAAAAAAAAACTAACCCAATTTAAAAATTAAATCAGCAGCAGCAGCCCCCACCCCCCAGCTCTTTACAGGGAAATTAATGAAAACAGTTCAATCCTTCCATGCAGTTCCTGAAGCAATCCTAGAGCTTGGTCACGGTGGGAGGGATGAGCACTGTGTCCCCATCACAGGGGCCGTTACTCCCACAGACTACACCCACACGGGTGGTCACATCAGCTAGTGTGACCTGCTTCTGTCACCGGGCAGTCTGGCCTCCTTACCCCAACTTCCAAAGAATCTCAAGCCAACGGCTAGGTCCTGCCATCGACAACCCACTTCCTAGGCTCGGGCTGGCTCTCTGCTCAGTTTCCACACACCTATCCTGGATGGAGGGTCCATTGGACTCTCTTGTCCCCCCCCCCCCCCCACTGAACACACGAGGGAATGATGAGCTTAAGAGATTTGACCGGAAGGGGCTTGCACTGTGTCATGGGAATGAGCCAAACTGTGGAATCAGAAAGCCGTAGGATCAAGCCTCAACTCCTCCACCTCCTGGTCTGTGAACTTGGACATATGATTTTTCCTTTTTGGTCCTCAATTTCCCAAGAAGTAGAAATGGAAGCATCATAGGAATAGCTAATGCTTTTTACAGCATTGACTACAAGCCTGACACCCTTCTAAGGGTCTTGTCACCTAGTAACTCCTACAACCCTACAAGATAGGAACTGGTATGGGTCCCACTTTATAGATGAGGAAACTAAGGCCTAGAAAGTGTAAGGTCAACACAAAATCATGCACCAAGTAGTCTCGGTATTGGGAATGCACCATGTCTGGCTCTAAAGAGTTTATGTTCTAGTGTAAGAAGACAAACGGTAATATGACTTGGGTCCTGGTCATTGCTGCAAAGAAAGTCAATAAAATAGGGTCATGTGGCAGAGAGTGAGGGCATTGAGATGCTCCGTCAGAGGGAGGTTGTCCGGGAAGGCCGCACCAAGGTGGTGCCTCGGGTTTAGGTCTGAATGGGTGATGATCTGGGGCAGGAGTATCTTGGATACAGCTTGTGCAAAGCCCCTGAGGCAGAAAAGAGTGGGAAGAACGTGAAGGACACACATGACATAGAAACCCACGCGTTTCCATTAGCCCCTAGCATCTCTTCTGCAGGACGCTATGTCCAAATGATGCATTCTAGAAATATTTGCCCACAGCAGATCAGAAAGGGCAAAGTTCTTCATAGTATTGCTCGTTTCTACCAACCACAAATGAACTAAATCAAGAGCTAAAGACTGGTGGGAAATATTCTAAAGATTTATTTTTGTTTACATATATTTGTTTCCTTAACTGCTGATGGAAATGACTTAATTTTTTTTAAACTACAAGGGGTTTTTTTCACCTTTATTTATTTATTTTGAGAGAGAAGGACCACGTTTGAGCAGGGGAGGGGCAGAGAGAGACAGAGAGAGACAGATCCACACTGTCAGCGCAGAGCCCGACTCAGGACTCGATCTCACAAACTGTGAGATCATGACCTGAGCTAAAACCAAGAGTCAAACGCCTAACCACTGAGCCACCCAGGTGCCCCCAAAGTCTACGAGTTTTTGAAGCTACAATTTAAAAACTTTCTTCCAGGGGCGCCTGGGTGGCTCAGTCGGTTAAGCGTCCGACTTCAGCTCAGGTCACGATCTCGCGGTCTGTGAGTTCAAGCCCCACGTCGGGCTCTGGGCTGATGGCCCGGAGCCTGGAGCCTGCTTCTGATTCTGTGTCTCCCTCTCTCTCTGCCCCTTCCCCCGTTCATGCTCTGTCTCTGTCTCAAAAATAAATAAGTGTTTAAAAAAAAAAGAGAGAGAGAAAAAAATAAATAAAAACTTTCTTCCAGCAGAACAATGTCTGTGCCTTCAGAGCAGATAGGAGGTGACAGGATTCTTAAAAAAACTTAAAAAGGCCTAAAATACCATTTTGTAATATTTGTTTATATTCATATTTATTTATGATATTTTATGATCCAAAGTCACCAAGCCAGTAGGTGAGGGAGGCAGGATCTGAACCCATCCTCCACTTTCAGATCAACTGTTGGGCACACACCCCAAATCCCAAATATGAAAATCCTTACAAAGACACTTTTAAAAAGCCCCCCAGACGTGTGAATTTTCAGGCGCTAAAATTTGGAACTCACATGGCTTCGTGCATTTTGTGTGTTTTTCTCACAGACAGGAAGGGCCGAGGGCAGATTCGAGGAAGGGTAGAGGAGAGCCTGGAATAAACAGAGACCAGATCCGAAAGAGAATGTCCTCGGGACTGTGCAGATGAACACCCTTGGGGGGACCGCTGGAGGACAAAGCAGGGGCAGGGCAGGGTCAGAAGTGCCGGGTGGGAAGATGTGACGCTGCTCCAGTCACCTGTCATGGAGGAACGGGTCACCCCAAAACTCAGTGACTCAAATCAGCAACACTTATTTGAGTACCTGTCGTAGCTTCTGAAGGTCAGGAATTCAGGGAGGACCCCACTGGGTGGTCTGGCTCAGGCTCTCTCACAGGGTGACTGGAGCCAGAAGTATCAGCGACAGGTGGTTGGCGGCCACCTCTCTCTCTCCGTGCTGTCCAGGGCGTCTCCAGCGTGGAATGGGCTAGTTGGGTCTCTGTCACAACATGGCAGCCCCAGGGCAAGGGCAACGGGACAAGGACGGCCAGCTTGGGTCTTCTGTGCAAATAAGGAACAGGGGGAATTATCCCTGCTGCCACTTTCTGTTGGGTGCAAGCTAATCACCTCCCAATCCCTCCCCCACCCTCAGACACAAGGAAAAGGAAATCAGACCCATTTCTCCACCAGGAACTGGCTAGTTTAGAGCACATGAGATGGGAGGGGGTGCCATGACCATCCTTGAGACACGAAGCGGATGTGTTTGTGTGTCCCTGGCCTCCGTTCCACAGACGGTAAGGTCTTCACGGGCAGGAACTCTGATTTCTGTCAGGCTGTCAGTCCCCACAGTGTGCACACGGGTCTAGGCTGTACGGGTGGCTGGTCGAGGGCTTAGGGGAAGGGTGGGCTTCACTGATGCAAAACGGCACCCCTGTAACTCCCTAGGGACAGCACCAGGGGGCAGAGGCGGGGCAAGGTTCTTGAAGCCTGCCTGAGGTTTGCGGGTCCTCCCAGGCCTGTGTCCAGCAAGATCAGATGGGGGCAGTCGGAAGGGACCAGGGTGAGAGGCGGCCCGTTGCCAGTCAGGTGAGCACGGAGGGCGTCTAGTTCCTGCACGCCAGCCATCTGTCCAGTACTGGAGGGACTCCGCAGCCCATGTCCCAGAAACAAGCCTTCCATGCCCTTCCCAGAACTTCTCCTGAGAACATGGAGATCAGCCCTTGGCTTCTTCTCCAGTGTCCTCCAGCCCCGAGGAGTCACCTGCTTCCAGGAACTGTCACGCCTCAGCATCCCTCAAAACTCTGCTGTGCTGTCCTGACCCAGCCACCCCCACCGTCCCCCTGGGCCTTGCTTTTCCTTCCCTTTGTCCTTCCTCTGGTACCTGATCCCCACACTCTCAGTTAACTGGGCTCATGAACCCCTCCGGAGTGGACGGCCGAGTCTGGGGTGCACTCCTGGGCCCTATGCCTCAGTATCCGTGGACGCCAAGCGTCTCCCTGGACGCCCCACAGACCTCACGGACTGCTAACAGTGAGCACTTAATTTCCGCCTTCAGACCCGTTGCTCATCTCGTGTTTCCTTTTGGGCGGAACCCCCAAAGCAACTGGTTTGCTTTTCTTTACCATCTGGTACAGATGGGCCATCATGACACCTGCTGATATTTACATAGTGCATGTATCCATCCATGTGGGTTGTTACACGTGTGTGTGTATGATGTATACATGTATCTATAAATGTGTCTATGACACACACATATATGATGTGTACAAGTATCTATAAAGGCGTCTATTACACACACATATGATGTATACATGTATCTATAAATGTCTATTACACACACATATATGATGTATACATGTATCTATAAATGTGTCTATTATACACACATATATGATGTGTACAAGTATCTATAAATGTGTCTATTACACACACATATGATGTATACATGTATCTATAAATGTGTCTATTACACACACATATGATGTATACATGTATCTATAAATGTGTCTATTACACACACATATGATGTATACATGTATCTATAAATGTGTCTATTACACACATACATATGATGTATACATGTATCTATAAATGTGTCTATGACACACACATATATGATGTGTACAAGTATCTATAAAGGCGTCTATTACACACACATATGATGTATACATGTATCTATAAATGTGTCTATTACACACACATATATGATGTATACATGTATCTATAAATGTGTCTATTATACACACATATGATGTGTACAAGTATCTATAAATGTGTCTATTACACACACATATGATGTGTACAAGTATCTATAAATGTGTCTATCACACACACATATATGATGTATACACATATCTATAAAAGTGTCTATTACACACACATATGATGTATACATGTATCTATAAATGTGTCTATTACACACGCACATATATGATGTATACATGTATCTATAAATGTGTCTATTACACACACATGTGATGTATACATGTATCTATAAAGGCGTCTATTACACACACATATATGACGTATACACGTATCTATAAATGTGTCTATTATACACACAGATATATGATGTATATATGTATCTATAAATGTGTCTATTACACACACACACATAGAAAAAATATCAGAAGGACACACTCTAAATATCAAATCCGCCTGTCTCTACAGGATGGGATTATGGGCGGCTTATTCTCCATTACTCTTTCCCCGTGTATTTAAAATGTATTCGATAAACATATGTATATTATCTTTATGGTCAGAAGCAGACGATGATCACTGTTTTTAAAATAAGCCATTGAAAGGAAGCAGGCCACCCTGGAGGCTGCCAATCAACAATGTTTTCCAGAACTTCAGACTGAACTTTCTGATGGCAATTTAGCGCCACGACAGGCAGAAAGTGAGCCTCGTGCTCTGGGGCTCATTAAAATCGCCCTAACAACCCTCACAGGGACCCTGAAAGTAGGGGAGGCTGTGTTCTTCATCGTTGCTGCAGCTAGGTAATTACAATCCACTCAACCCAACGTGGGACTAGCAGGAAAAACAGCTTTCTTGTTTTCAGGGGCAGGAGGGCGGCGTTGAGATGCCAGAGGGAAAGCCTCTTGGGCCACAGGCAAGAGAACTTTGGGAATAAATAAATTTAAACACCTGTGAGGGAATTAAAACTTTGAAATCGCAAGAGGAGAGTTACATCAGGCTGCAATCAGGCAGAAGCCACCTGTGAATGCTGAGGCTGTTTTTGTTTTCCCAGTTTGCATGAGGGCAGGAGTTGCTGCAAGGGGGTGGGGTGTTATTCTCTGTGGCCAGAGGACAAACTTTTCTCCAAGTCACACCTTTCGCTTCCCTGATCCCCACCTCCCAGGTTCCCAACAGGATCTCGACCACACTCGGGCTCAACATTTACATTTTTGGAGTCTCAAGTGAGACACAAGTCTGTGTACTTTTTCACTACAGAGTCACCGAAAGCTTTTACACTAAAATAAAAGTACCTTAACTGTTTCCAAAGAGAGCAGCTTTAGAAATACAGAGAAAGTTCAAATCTCCTTGCCCGTTCCTCTCCTTTTTCCCCTCTTCACCTTAACCCTGTTGGCAGTTTGCTGTAGTCCTTTTACTTGCCTGCATGGACGGGCACACCTGTTCCCAGTTTCCAATATGCAAATGCAGAACACATCAAGTCTGTAGTGAAGTAACCTGCTTTTTTTTTTCTCCAGTTATCAGTTTGTGATGGACATTTTGCCAGAGAGCAGTAGACAAAGATCTATCTTATTCTTTCTCAATGACTACACAATGTTTACGGGGCTATTGCTGGGCTCTGTGCTAGCATCTGGGGATGTCATTGTAAATAAAAGGTAATAAAAGACATAGGGACGCCTGGGTGGCTCGGTTGGTTAAGCGTCCAACGTCAGCTCAGGTCATGATCTCACAGTCTGTGAGTTCGAGCCCTGCGTGGGGCTCTGTGCTGACAGCTCGGAGCCTGGAGCCTGCTTCGGATTCTGTGTCTCCCTCTCTCTGTCCCTCCCCTGATTGCACTCTGTCTCTCTCTCTCTCTCAAATATAAATAAACATTAAAAAAAATTTTTTTTAAGATTCCCTTGCTCCTTCTGCCCCCCCCCTCCTCTGTGTGTGCGCGCTCTGTCTCAAATTTAAATAAATAAATAAATAAATAAAATATGGAAAATGACAGTTTCAGTCTGATAAAATTGCATTAACAAATAAAATAGGTTATAGTCTAATTAGAAGATCATTATCAGTAATCACAAATTTATCTCTGTGTAATACTTTGGGATTAATAAAAACTGTATAACAAAATATTTCATGAAAAAATTTAAATACGCAATTCTAGTAAAGGGAAAAAACTGCAAATCATGTGAACTACCATATGAAGGATCAAATTTAGCCCCACACTAACAGCAGAAAGATTTACTTTTTTAAGAGCTACTCATTCGTTGGTAGAAAACCATTTTCCGGTGGAAACACTGGTTATTGGAAACGTTGGTGGAAGAACCAGCGAACACAACCCGGTGGAAGGTCTTTGCTGCCATCTGCTGGACGTTGTCACAAAAAATATACAAATTAGCCCTAAAATCAATTATTTTAGAATTTAAAATGTTCAGAGGCACCTGGGTGGCTCAATTGGTTAAACATCTGACTCGAGTTCGGTTCAGGCCATGATCTCATGGTTCATGAGTTCGAGCCTCACATTGGGCTGACAGTGTGGCGCCTGCTTGGGATTCTCTCTGTCCCTCTGCCCCTTCCTGGCTCATGTTCTCTCTCTCTCTCCCTCCCTCTCTCTCTCTCTCTCTCTCTCTCTCTCTAAATAAGTAAATAAATTTAAAAAAAAAAAGGGAAAATTTTTTAAATGTTCAAAATGGGGGACCTGGCTGGCTCAGTCAGAAGAGCATGTGACTCTTGATTTCGGGGTCATGAGTTTGAGCCCCACATTAGGTATAGGTTACTTACATAAGTAAATAAAGTTAAAAAAAATAAAACGTTCATGGGGCGCCTGGGTGGCTCAGTCGGTTAAGTGTCCAATTTAGGACATGATCTCACAGTTTGTGGGTTCGAGCCCCGCGTCAGGCTGTGTGCTGACAGCTAACGCCTGGAGCCTGCTTCAGATTCTGTGTCTCCCTCTCTCTCTTCCCCTCCTCTGCTCGTGCTCTGTCTCTCTCTCTCTCAAAAATAAATAAAGGTTTAAAAAAAATTAAAAAAAATTTTATAATAGTGTCAATACAATTCTGCAAGTTGCAAATAAAATTAAATTATTAAAAGGTAAGAAACAGAGCATACTAACAACTAATATCTCTGGATATTGGAAGCAGCCTTTTTTCTTAAAGTTTATTTAAGAGAGCGTGTGTGAGTGAGGGAGGGGCAGAGAGAGAATCCCAAGCAGGATTCCCTCCGCTCTGAGCCTGATGAATGTAGGGCTCGATCTCACAGAGCTGTGAGGTCATGACCTGAGCCGACATCAAGAGTCGGAATGCTGAGCTAAGTCACCCAGTAAGTAAGGTTTTTAAAAGTGTTTCTTTTATTTTCTCTATGTTTTATAATTACTCCATTGTGTGTGCACAACCTAATATTTTTTTCATTCTAACAACCTGAGATATATATATATATATATATATACAGATAGATAGATATATATGTAGATATAGATGATATAGATATAGATATATTTTTTTTTTACCCGTAACAAAGGTATGCCACTATTTAGAAATCTGGGACAAAAGGGGGATGTGAGGCAGAGAAGGAAGAGGAGAAGCCAGCTGGAGGAGCCAAGGGGACGAGGGGTTTTTAAGAGGGTAGAATTGTTACGGAAAAGGCTGGAACACTGGCGGAAAAATCAAGCGGCACTTGGACATTTTGGTAGATCGGAGATTTATTTAACACCTGTGGGCTCAGAGGAGACTGTTTCTCCAAAGATCTGAGCCCCGAATGCAAGTGGGAAGGGTAATTTACAGTTGTCCGCTTCCATATCTGTGGGGGGTTCCGCGCGGCAAATAGGGCAAGAAGAATGTGGAGGAGGGGTCTCTAAGCCAGAGACCAGAGCTTGTCTTAGTCCCACGAGCCATCTTTGGTGTGGTACTTGATTCACTTCTCGAACAGAATGGCCGGTTCCATCACCGGCTGCACTGAGTTTGACGACTGACTTCAAGGAGACCCAAATCACTGTCGGCTCTGATAAGAGCTCTTTTAGTGGGGATGTGGGGGAAGGAAGCCCAAGTGAGAAGAGGACAGGCTGGATAGAAGTAAAAACACGTCTCTACACACCTGTGTCACTCTAGACGTCTAAATACATTGGTCTTGTGCCACTTATGCATCTTTTAATAGACTGGATCCAGGGTCCATGGTACCTCTGGGCACTGTTTTTAAAAAACAAACAAAGCAAAACTCTACTGCGTGATTGACAGTCTAAGAACCAGTGTTGAAGGACAGTGGTTGGAAAATCTCAGGGCGCATTAGAATCCCCCTGGAGGGCTTGTGAGATGGAACCAGGCACTGCCCGCCCACCCCCCCACCCCCCCACCCCCCCAGGGTTTCTAATTTAGTAGGTTTGGGCTAGAGCCTGATTGTTATTTAATTTCTGTCGAGTACCACAGTCGTGTGGGATGCATCTGGTCCCGGCCCACACCCAGAGGGTAGGAGCAATTGAATGGTTGATCACACTTGACCCGGTCACCTTCCACTAAATCCTAACTATCCCCGGGGAGGCATGGAGAAAGCAGCAGGGGGGAGGGGGCAGGATCGCAGACCTCTCTGAACACACAGCAATGTTCATCCTCTCTGTTGGCCATGGAGGTGGGCTGTGAAGCCATGGAAATGGCCTCATGGGTTTCAGTGGGGAAGGGGACCTTGTGGTGTGACAAGCCATAGGAGTCCCTAGGTAACTACAATGGGCAATCAGAAGACTCTGAGCTGGCAGAGTCAGCCACACATAGGATCACCTGAGGAGCCTTCAAAATTCCCAATGCCCGGGATGCGCCTGGGTGGCTCAATCGGTTAAGCGTCTGCCTCTTGATTTCAGCTCAGGTCATGACCTCACGGTTCAGGAGTTTGAGCACTGAGTCGGGCTCTGCGCTCACAGCATGGAGCCTGCTTGGGATTCTCTCTTTCCTCTCTCTGCCCCTCCCCTGCTCATGCTCACTCTCTGTCAAAAATAAACAAACATTAAAAAAAAAAAAAAAAAAAAAAGGAAAGAAAACCCTCTCAATGCCCAGGCCACACTCCAGACCAGCCAAATTCTTATCTCTGAGTGTGGCCCCCATGCATGGGTGGTTTTCTGGTTTTGTTTTAACTCTCCAGATGGCTCCAACATGCAGACACATTGGAAAATGGGGTGAGGCTCATTGATGAGAGTCCCTACGATGAAAACAAACAAGGTTGTATCATCAAAACATTTCCCAGGTCTGGTGAAGAAAGTTGGACTTAATCGCCATGATGGAGAACCACCTCCTGCTCAGCTCCAAGAACGCTCAGAGCCTGAAGTTTCTGGGTGAAGAGCAAGTCCACACAGGATTTCAGACGGGGAGCCTGCCCCAGGGAAGGACTTTAAACCCTCCTTACAAACAGGAGGACTTGTGTAAAAGGCCACCTCCTGTGGGAAGTGACAGACCCAGAGCTTTGAAAGTTACTGGACCCCACCTAGGAGCTAAACTTGCTTTTCTCAAAAGGTCCCAAGAGCAGGAGCATCAGCATCATTTGGGAACTTCTTCCAAGTGCAGATTCTCAGGTCCCTAAAGACAGGGAAAATCTGAGAAACTGTCACCACCAAGAGGAACCTAAGGAGGTTTGACAGGGAAACGTAGTGCTGGATCCTGCATAGGAGGCTGCAACGGGACATCACATGAAAATCAAGGAAATCAGTAAAGTATGGGACTATTCCAACATATTAACAGTTGACAGATGTTCCATGTGGTGCACAAGGTTAGAGGAAATGGTGCAGGATGTGAGGGAATCCTGTGGGCTTGGGAAAACTGTTCTAAAACTCAGCTTTTTAAAAAACACTTTCTTTTTTAAAGTTTTATTTTGAGAGAAAGAGAGGACACAAGCAGGGGAGGGGCAGAGAGGGGAAGAGAGAATCCCAAGCGGGCTCCACACTCAGCGCTGAGCCTGATGCAGGGGTATGATCCATGACCACGAGACCATGACCTGAGCCAAAGCCAAGAAAGAGTTGGACGCTGCACCGTGGCTGAGCCACCCAGGCACCCTAAAACTCAGTTTAGCGTGGGCCTGCTCACCTGTGGCTTAACAAGGCCCTCGGGGGATGCCCATGTCACTAAATTAAGGTGACCTACTAATGAGTGTCTCAGAATGCCTCTGTAGTCAATGTGGGAAATTACAGTTTGCCAAATTTAGCCAAACATCCAGGATGCAAGTGACAAAGCAGAACAGGCAGAGCACAAAGGATTTTTAGGGCAGTACTCTGTATGAGACTACAAGGGTGGGTGAATGTCACACACCTGTCTAAACCCATAGAATGTGTAACACTGAGTGACCCCTAAAGTATACACTCTGGGTGAAAATGACATCAGTGTAGGCTTATCAACTGTAGCAAATGCCACCACTCTGATAGGGGATGCTGATGGTTAAGGGAGGATGTGTTTGACTGGGGACCGGGGGCCTCTAGGAAATCTCTGTACTCTGTGCTGTTTTGTTGAATCTAAACTTGCTCTAAAAATGTCTAGTTGAATTGTTCGGTGGTATGTGATGATTCAGAACGTGTTTACACTTTAAGAAAATGTTCATCTGAGATCCAAATTTCATTGAGTATTTCATATTTAATCTGGCCACCCTACCTGGATCATCCTATTTTACAAGGGAGTAATGGATAACAGGAGGGGGATCTGGGTGGCTCGGGTCGGTTGAATGTTCATCTCTTGGTTTCAGCTCAGGTCATGATCTCGTGGTCATGAGACGGAGCCCCATGTCAGGCCCCTCGTGCAGCTTGGAGCCTGCCTGGGATTCTCCCTTTCTCTGCCCCTCCCCAGCTTGTGCTTGCTTGCGCTTTCTCAAAATAAACTTTAGGGCGCCTGGGTGACTCAGTCGGTTAAGTGTCCAACTTCAGCTTAGGTCATGATCTTGCAGTTTGTGAGTTTGAGTCCCAGGTCAGGCTCTGTAGTAACAGCTCATAGCCTGGAACCTGCTTCAGATTCTGTGTCTCCCTCTCTCTCTGCCCCTCCCCTGCTCACGCTCTATCTCTCTCAAAACTAAACATTAATAAAAATAATGGATAACAGAAAGACATTCAGCAGCCACCATCTTTATAAGGAAATATTGACAATAAGATTTGCCTTCATAAACCCAAAAGCCTTAAGGAAACAATGGGACATAATTAAAACAGAAAATGAAAACCAATAAGGAAGATGCCATTATTCCAAGATCCTCCATAAATTAACATTTATGGAACATCTACTGTGTTCCAGAAACCTTGTAAGTGCTCACAATATCATGTCATTTTTATAAAATATGTGACAAATCGCCATTAACTTCCTTCTTGGAGCAGAAGGGACTTAAAGCTGATGGTGGAATCATTGGGAAGTCATTTTTTAATGTATTTTTTGGTGGCGTTTAAAAGTGCCCAGCTGACGAAAGGCACAATTACACTCATGACACGTGTAGGGCTTTACCCCAGAGTGGGTGCGCTGGTGAACATTGAGGTTCCCTTTGTGGCTGAAAGCTTTCCCACACTCTTCACACACATAGGGCTTCTCCTTTGTGTGGATCCTCTTGTGGCTCCGCAGGGTGGAGTCGTGGGTGAACGTCTTGAGGCAGATTTCACAACAGTAAGGCTTCTCGCCTGTGTGGATTCGCTGGTGAACTCGGAGGTCTGAAGTCTGCATGAAACTCCCAGAACAGGTGTTGCATTTAAAGGGTCTCTCTCCCGTGTGTGTCCTCCAGTGGATGGAAAACTGAGATTTATAACGAAACTCTTTCTTACAGAGGCTACAGACGTTTGATGTCCCTCCCGTGGCTTTTTTCCCAACAAGATGAACTGATGACACAGGCTGTCCTGAAACTTCTTTGTCCAAATGTGTGGCCACGTCTTGGGAAATGGAGGTGTTTTCCTGTTTTCTCCTTTTGGAACTTCTTTGAGTCTTCCAGGAATCTCTTCTCTTCCCATTCTGAGTGGACACTTGTCTCTCTGAAACCTGTGTGGAAGGCTTTTCGGCATCCACATTTTTAATACGGGTTCCTTCTTGGAGAGTCTTCATGGGAGCTGTTGAAAGAAGGGTTAACACAACAACACTTAATAAAGAGCATTTTCAACGATACCAACCTCATTTGAACCAAACACTGAGGTGGGCTAAGAACTTCTCATCAATCAACAAACTTGAGATTGGGTTGTATGTAGGACGCTCTGGAAATCAGTGATGGAGAAGGCATTTGAGAGCCTCCCCACCACCAGCACCACCAAGAGATGTCAATGCTTGATCCCCAGCCCCCTCCCCAGCAGAGAAGTCACTCTTCCCAGTTTCCATGCTCACCAGGACCCTTCAGAAAGGGAGGCTCTTGGGATTTAAGTATTCTTGTCTCTTCCAAGTCTTCTGTCAGATTCTTCTCCAAGTTCTCCTTAGGTCTCAGACCCTCCAGTACCCCTTTTCCAGGAATGGTCTCAGGCAGGAGAACGTTCTGTCCCTGACAATGGGAAGTCACTGTAGTTACCAATGTGTCTAAATTATGGGGTGGAAAGCTCTCATCTCTTCTTTCCCCATCCTGCCCATCTTTCTAATCTGAGACCCCAACTTTCTCCATAATAGTGTTGTGAATATATCCCCACGACTTCCCTTGGACCACCCCATCACCCCTGATAATCACCTGATTCTCAGAACTTTGTTAACCAATACCCACTGCGCCTTTAAATCATGTCCACACATCACAACTTTTGTGCCTAATTCTCTAAGCACGCTTCCTAAAGCCACCCCGCTTCTCCTTGTCCGACTCTGGAAGCAAGATGGCACTAGGTCCAGGTGTCCCTACTCAGCACTACTGATACTTTGGATAATTCCCTGTTGGGAGGCTGTCCTATGCGTTGTGGGACAATTAGCAGCATCCCTGGTCTTACCCAACAGGTGTCAATAGCACCCCCCATCCCCACCTCCATTCTGACAACCAAGAAGGTCTCCAGACATTTGCAAATGTCTTGAGAGGCAAAATGACTCCGAGTGAGAACCCTCCTTTAATTTATTGACAGTAGTCCCCAAACTGGTCCTTTGGCCGATTGTCATTTCATGGAATGCCTTTGAGGAACTCGACTATGGAAAAATCAGCTTTCAGTTCATTACCCTGTGGCAAATTGACCTGGCACCATTTCATCACCACTATCTTCCTCCAGCCTCAATACTAAAAGCCTTAATGGCAGGGGGACAAAGGCTGAAAGGTCCTCATTCTCCACAGAGGCTCAGAAATGTCTAGGGACTTGATGCATCCATGGGAATTCCAAGGGCAAAAGGGCCTAGTTCGGTGCTGTGCTAAATATCCCAATTATTCTAGCAGCTGCACACACTTCTGGTACCTTCTGCCCCCACTCCCTAGAGATTGAGGAGAGCATCACACTCACCTGCCTCTTTGATGGCTCACTGGTTCCTGGCAGGTTCTGTAGCTCTCTGCTGACCTGGATGTTCTCTGGATGTATCTCACACCCAGAGGATTGGGGCTTCTTGGACAAGTCTGTCACAAGATCTCTGTCACCAGCCTCGGTGTTGGCCATCTGAACATCTGAACTTCGCATGAGAAATTCCTGTCCTTCTATGCTAACTATGGTCTGTGGGGGGTGGGGGAGGGGGGGAAAATAAAACAAGATCAGACTCTGTAAGAACCAGAAGGTAGCTCTCTTGTACAGTGCGCATTCTACCACACATTCAATTTGTTGGAATAACTTGTTTAAAATGGCAACCAAAAATGTCTCCAAACATTGTCAAATGCACCCCTGGGGGTGAAGGTGAAATTACCCCATCCCCTTCTGTTGGGCAGCTAACTACTGGGCTAGCCACAATATCTAATCAACTTCAATACCTCCCTCTTATTTCCCACTGCCCCAGCTAATACTAATACTAATACTCAGCCCTCAAACTGTCCTCCTGATCTAGGCACATGCAACATGGTGCCGTGAAAAACCCAACCCCTCCCCCAAGTGAGGCTGCCAATGTTTGACCTACGTGTCGCCCAGCTGGTCTTAAATCTCTTTATCAATCATTCCAGATTAAAACCTTACAGTTTTCACAGCTATTTTTCCACGATGTTGTGGAAGCTTGTAATCTGCATTCTTGGCTCACCCCCTGGAGGATTTCATCTCCTACCAGAGTACACAGGGAAAGGGGGATTGCCCTGTTGGACTTAGTTCCCTCCTGTCCACTGGTTACAAAATTACCTATAGAGGAACCCATCCCCTGTGACTGGAACAAATATGCATGTGGCACACCAGGTCCTATTCCCTTCTAGATCCTTCTGAACCCTTCCTTTTTCTACAAAGGATAAAGGCACACTCAACCCACCATGATGGAAAATGTTCCCACATAAATAAAGTCTTACCTGGTCTGGTGATTCTTACCCAAGAGCCAAAGTTTTGACCCTATGAGACATTTGGCAACCACCAGAGATTTTGGGGGGATGGGGTGGGGTGGTGAGGTTTGATTTTCACAACTAGGGGAAGTTGCCACTGACACAAGGATGCTGCAAACCACCCTACAATGCACAAGAAAACCCCCAAAGCAAAGGATGGTCCACCCCCCAGTATCACTAGTTGATCTGAGAACCCAATCCAGTCAAAAACCTACTATCCCAACCCCCTCCCTTCCTCAGCATCTTCCCAGGACTCTAGTTGCCATGACAACACATCCAATGCACCTCTCTGCACCCTGTAGCTGCTTTACTCAGGTAGGACCACTTTTAAGAGGGTCTCTGGCAATACCAAGAATTGTGGGGCCAGTGGACCGGTTTCAGCCTTTCTCCTTGAGTGTCTGGAACGTCCCTTACACAACTGTCCCCGTGAGAGGTAGGGCAGGGTTAAGTGACAGTAAGGTGTGCCGACTCACGAAGCCCACCAGATGCCAGTAATGTCCCCCCTCCTCCCTGTTCTACAGCCAGAAATGTCTCTAGACATTGCTGAGTGTCTCCTGCCTTCCACTCGAGAACCACTGGGCCCAGAAAAAGCCCCTCCTGTCCCCCATCCCCGCCCCCGCTTTCCCGTTGCAATGAGGAAGGCGCTACTCACCCATTTCTTGGGCCGCTGGCTGCTTCTCAGCACATCCTGCAGGTCTTTGCAGCTCTGCACAGCACTTTCCTTCACTAAGACCTGGAGCTCCTGCGGCATGGAGATCATGAACTGCTCCATCACCAGCATATCCAGAATCTGCTCCTTGGTGTGCAGGTCTGGCCGCAGCCACAGATAGCAGAGCTCATAGAGCCTCCTCAGGTCCTCCACAGGGTCCGACCGCCCCGAGCCGCTAAACGCCCTGAAGCTCACGTGCCACTGCTCACAGCTGCTGTCTTGCGTTCCAGCAAGGGCTCCTTGGGCTTTCTCCCGTGAGAACGTCTGGTCTGCGGCCATATTTACAGGAGAATTTTCCAGTATGGCTCTGTGCAAACTCTCTAAGGGCTGGTGCCTAATTAAGACCTACCTAAAGGTATTTACTCTGGTTTTCCTCAGCAGTAGACTGGCTGTTTTTTCACAAGTCTGGGGGTGGGGGGAGGAATGAACCAGATTAGTTTATTGTTTGTTTATTTTGAGGAAGAGAGAGACAGCAAGCAAGAGGGGAGGGGCAGAGAGAGAGAGAGAGAGAGAGAGAGAATCCCAAGCAGGTTCCACACTGTTACTGCAGAGCCTGACATGGGGTTTGAACTCACAAACCGTGAGAGCATGACCTAAGCTGAAACCAAGAGTCAGATGCTTAACCAACTGAGCCACCCAGGTGCCCAAAGATTAAACTTCTTACCCTTCCTCCCCTCACCCAACACTAAACACCAACTGGTCTGTGTTTAATACATTGGAAAGTGAGCCCCACTATTATTTTCCCAATGTCCTTTATAGTAAAAGGTGGTTTAATTGTCTGAATGGACCCCTAAGTTCTGAGCATGAAATATACAGAGGTGGGCTCAGTTTTTGCATCTATAAATTGGGACAATATTGTTCTTTACTATAAATTAAATATAACTAAGTGCAGACACCAGGGTGGCTCAGTTGCTTAAGCATCTGACTCTTGATTTCAGCTCAGGGCAGGATCTCTTGATTTGAGTTCAAGCCCTACGTGACAATGGACAGTGAGGAGCCTGGTTGGGATTCTCTCTCAAAAATAAACTTTGTATATATTTCAATTTTGAATTTCAATTCAAAATATATTTCGATTTTTCAAAACATGTATTTTGATATATACAATTTATTTTAACAATGTCAATCTTTTGTACCTTCTCATCAGGACAGCATACAAGGCAAAACTGTTAGTTGTAATTCTGCAGAATACAGAAATATATTTCCAACCTAAGAATTTCATGTGGTGTAGAAATGTTGGAAATATTAACCTAGGATTGTCCCCCAATACATTTCCTTGTTCATCCCAGGATATTGATTTCTTCCAGGAAAGGAAGAACTCAAAAGAATCCTAACAGGATTAACAGATAACTTTGTCACTGTGATAAAATACACATTACATAAAATTCAGTCCTTTAAAGTATACAATTTTGGGGCAGTACTCACATTTGCAATGCTGTACAGCCATTCACCACTGTCTATTTCTAGAACTTACTTATCCCTGAAAAGGAAACCCTGCCTTCCCCACCCACCTTTACCTCCTGGTAATCCATTAATGGGCTCTGTCTCTATGGGTTACACATACCTAATCTCATCCCAGAAAAAAGGATTTAAAATCCAACACTCTTTGAAGTTTTCAAAGAAGATTTTAAGAGAGAGAATTTTTAAGAGGTTCTCAACCTAGCTCCCAAAGGCAAGAACCACTTTGTTACTCTGCAGACTGGTGGGGGGACTCAGTTCACAAGTGAGAGCCACGGGGCCCCCAGGTAAAGGGGCTCTAATCCTGGCCTCTCTAGTAGGTTGATAAGAGGCCCATAATTAAAGGTTTGATTTTACCCCGTGGACAGCAAACACCCAGTGATGTGTTTTTAAGCAAAAGTGTGGCACGTTTAGAAATCTCAGGAGAACCATGTGCCACATGGAATTCAAAGGTAAGACATTTTGCCTAAAACCCACAATTGTCCACTTTTGTCCTGTTTCAGATCGTTGGGGAAGCTTGCTTGAGCTCAGTGTTGTTTTAGTTCCATGCTTCAGCTTCAATTAGCTGCGGGGTCTTGGGCAAGTCAATCAGCTCTTTGGATACCACAACCCTTCTCCATGACATGGGCAGATAAAACCTACCTCTTATGTGGTGTGAGGATAAACTAAGGAGGCTAAAGACATGCCTGGCACACGTTTACTGGATTGAGCGACCCCAACATTTCGATCTGCGGTTCTCAACAAAGGTGACTTTTGCCCCTGTTCCCCACGCACCTCGGGACTTTGGGCAACATCTGGAGACACTTTTGGTTGTCCTAACCCGGGCATGGGGGAGGCGGGAGGGGGAGATGTCGCTAAACATCCTGCAAGGGACAGGGCAGCCCCCACAACCCACAACTCCCCTCCCCCCACCCCAACAAAACAGCAAACAATTATCTGGCCAAAAATAGCATCTGAGGTCGAAAAACCTTGGTTCAAAATATAAACCACACCCACCATAGCACAAATGTATTAACATGATTCTCATTTCCCAGATGAATTCGACAATGAATCGAAGTTAATAATGGGGTGTAGGAAGATAACATTGCCGTCTCAAGACCTCAGAGCTAATACATAGTGAATATAGACCCAAGCCTTCCTGGTTCCAACCTCCATCCATCCATCCCAGTTTCCAAGCAACCTTAGGCATTCCCACCCATAACTTACCTCCTACATGTCTTCCTGCCTCCGAGGGACCAGCTCTCAAACTGTGCCTCAAGCTGAAATGTCTCTGTTTATATACGGCTAGAGAAACTCCAAACTTCCGGTTACCTCATCAGCCTGATGATTGGTTTAAAGCCATAGAATTAACAACTTTAAATGGTCGAGTGGATTAAATTTCTCACTGAAACCCCATCAAGAGAAAAACTCATTTATTAAGTAAGTCTCTTTGGAGACAATATTGGTTTTCCTGCTCTGGTGAATTATTTATCATATGCCCAAGGTGCTCAAAGGAATCGGGGAACATAGAGCTGCAAGTTTTAAGCACTTTGGGTCAAGGTTTTATTTAAAATGGGTTGACAACTCCTCATCAGGGAAATAGAAATCAAAATCACTCTGAGATATCACCTCACACTGGTCAGAGTGGCTAAAATGAACAAATCAGGAGACTATAGATGCTGGAGACGATGTGGAGAAACGGTAATCTTCTTGCACTGTTGGTGGGAATGCAAACTGGGGCAGCCGCTCTGGAAAACAGTGGGGAGGTTCCTCAGAAAATTAAAAATAGACCTACCCTATGACCCAGCAATAGCACTGCTAGGAATTTACCCAAGGGATACAGGAGTGCTGATGCATAGGGGCACTTGTACCCCAATGTTCATAGCAGCACTCTCAACAATAGCCAAATTATGGAAAGAGCCTAAATGTCCATCACCTGATGAATGGATAAAGAAATTGTGGTTTATATACACAATGGAGTACTACGTGGCAATGAGAAAGAATGAAATCTGGCCCTTTGTAGCAACGTGGATGGAACTGGAGAGTGTGATGCTAAGTGAAATAAGCCATACAGAGAAAGACAGATACCATATGGTTTCACTCTTATGTGGATCCTGAGAAACTTGACAGAAACCCATGGGGGAGGGGAAGGAAAAAAAAAAAAGAGGTTAGAGTGGGAGAGAGCCAAAGCATAAGGGACTCTTAAAAAGTGAGAACAGGAGCGCCTGGGTGGCTCAGTCGGTTAAGCGTCCAACTTCAGCTCAGGTCACGATCTCGCGGTCCGTGAGTTTGAGCCCTGCGTCAGGCTCTGGGCTGATGGCTCAGAGCCTGGAGCCTGCTTCCGATTCTGTGTCTCCCTCTCTCTCTGCCCCTTCCCCGTTCATGCTCTGTCTCTCTCTGTCTCAAAAATAAATAAACGTTAAAAAAAAATTATAAAAAAAAAAGTGAGAACAAACTGAGAGTTGATGGGGGGTGGGAGGGAGGGGAGGGGAGGGGAGCTGATGGGCATTGAAGAGGTCATCTTCTGGGATGAGCACTGGGTATTGTATGGAAACCAGTTTGACAATAAATTTCATATATTAAAAAAATAATAATAAAATAAAATAAATAAGTAAATTGAAAAAAAAGAAATTGTGGTTTATATATACAATGGAATACTACTTGGCAATGAGAAAGAATGAAATATGGCCTTTTGTAGCAACGTGGATGGAACTGGAGAGTGTTATGCTAAGTGAAATAAGTCAGGCAGAGAAAAGCAGATACCATATGTTTTCACTCATATGTAGATCCTGAGAAACTTAACAGAAGACCATGGGGGAGGGGAAGGGAAAAAAAAAAGGTTAGAGAGGGAAGGAGCCAAACCGTAGGAGTCTCTTAAAAACTGAGAATAAACTGAGGGTTGATGGGGGGGGGAGGGGAGGGAGGGGAGGGTGGGTGATGGGCGTTGAGGAGGGCACCTATTGGGATGAGCACTGGGTGTTGTATGGAAACCAATTTGACAATAAATTTCATATTAAAAAATAATAATAAATAAAATGGGCTGACAAGTAGGCATTTAAAAAACCAGAAGTTGCATGCAAGTAGGGAAAAATGCATCGACATTGCATCAATTGCACAAGCCACACTTTTCCTAAAGGCAGAAGGCAGTGATACATCATCAAGGATGTGTGAAGAGATGATAGGCCTGTATCAAACCAGTGATTTCATCTAGCTCAGGGTGCCTGGGTGGCTCAGCGAGTGGAACAGGAGACTCTTGACGTCGGGGTTGTGAGTTCAAGCCCCGTTGCGGGTAGAGATTACTTAAAAATAAAAATAAAATAAAATATTTAAGGGGCGCCTCAGTGGCTAAGTTGGTTAAGCGTCCAACTCTCGATTTCAGCTCAGGTTGTGATCTCACAGTTCGTGGGTTTGAGCCCCATGTTGAGCTATGTGCTGACAGTGTGGAGCCTGCTTGGGATTCTCTCTCCCTCTCCCTCTGCCCCTCCCCTGCTCCTTCTTTCTCTATCGCTCTCAAAATAAATAAACATTTAAAAAATAATAAAAGATAAAAATAAAATCTTCAGAAAAAAATAACCCTAGCTCAACCAAAGCTTTAACATATTAATTCCAAGGCACTGAAAAATGAAAAGTAAATATTGATACATAAGGAATATTAGTGACTTTTTAAAACTTATTTTTATTATTTTTCAATATCTTGGGATTAATGCCTTAAAATTCTGCTCAAACTAGATTAAATCGCTGATTTGACACTTGTCAGTTTACCCTTTTATAAAAATAATGGAAAGCAGACACACAGGGGCGCCTGGGTGGCTCCGTCGGTTAAGCATCAACTCTTGATATCGGCTCGGGTCATCATCTCATGGTTTGTGCGTCCTGTGTCCAAGCCTTTCTTGGGATTCTCTCCCTCTCCTCCTCCTTCTCTGCCCCTCCACTGCTCATGCACTCTCTCAGAATAAAGTCAACCTCAAATTTATCTTAATAATGGATTTTATGATTCTCTTTGAGTCCTAATATGTGATCCTGTATATGTCAGATAAAGATATATAAATATAGATGTAGATGTATAGAGACAAAGCTATGCATGAACATAAAATAGAATACTTAGCCACAATACGTAGTAAATGTTTTATGTATAGTGTGTCGTTTAATTTAGCAACCAAAGGAAACTATCATACCCTTGGTTCTCTGTGAATTCTGGATTTGCCCCTGACCTTTCAGCCAGCCTATCTAGAAGCTAGAGACCAAGTTCTCACAGTACTGCTGTTGTTGATGCTATATTTATACTATTTACTGGATCGTTATGCTTTATTTCATGCTTAGCATCTATTTGTTGAGCGTTTGCATTATGTGTTCAGCTAAGCATTTGATATGTGAGATATATGTATTTTAAAAATTTTTTGAAGTTTATTTTCAGAGAACGAGAGAGACAGAGTGTGAGTGGGGGAGGGGCAGAGAGGGAGACAGAATCAGAAGCAGGCTCTGGGCTCGGAGCTGTCAGCACAGAGCCCCACACAGGGCTCGAATCCACGAACTGTGAGATCATGACCTGAGAGGAAGTCAGGAGTTGGATGCTTGACTGACTGAGCCCCCCAGGCACCCCTCTTATAAGCATTTTTGAAATTCATTCTTCTGTGACCACCAGGTGTAGATTTTTCCTGCTCGTCCTGAAGAACACTACCGGTCTGAGAGGTTTTTCATCTTTAATCTTATGAAATTTATCTTTACGATTTCTTACAAACATCTCCTTCTCCCCCTTCTCATTTTCTCCTGGAGTTAGCCTTGGATTCTTCATACTTTCTTGCTTCTGGAAGAGACTGCAATGTTTTGTTCCTTTTCTTAATTTGTTTCTCTGTTGTGTCCGTTCTGCCCTATGTCCCACCTGGCATGTTCTTTGGTTCAGCTATTATATATTTTTCTTAATGAATATTCGCTGCATTTAAAAGATGTTTAATTATTTCATGTTGCAGATTGCTTTTCTTATGGGTATTTCTATTTCTTGGATGACAGTTCTAATAGCCCTGTTTCTGAAAGTATCTGAAACCAGCTTTTCTCTTCTCCATCGGTTTTGCTTAACGAGCTGGCTCCTTATCGTGCCCCGTGAGTTAGAATTCTTTGGGGTTGGATAATCTCTCAGTTCCGGGTAATTTGGTTTCAGGTGAACGCTCAACAATGGCTGGAGATGTGGTTGGTTGTCACAACCAGGCAGAGAGTGCTGCTGCTATCTTGTGTGTTGAGTGGGGGGGGGGGGGGGGGACGCTGTTGAACATCCTGTAACGCAAGGGATGGCCCCACAAAGAGAATGATCCCAACAGAAACGTCAGTGGTGCAGAGGTTGAGAAATCCTGGGATGGGGGTATCGACTGTAGCTGATTAACCTGGCAAAGTCTAGTAAGCCAGAGGCTAACCTGTTCTAGCTCCAATGCCCTCAAGGAGAGGAGATTAATCTACAGTTAACGCTGCCTTTGGTATAATCCTACCAAGTAAAACCTCAGATCAGGGTCACAAAATTAAGCCCGGCCCCTCCACCATGGGGGAAACCAGCACTGGGAGAAAGCCCTCCCTATATGTGAGGTTCACAATAGAATCACCAGGAACGAGACCACCCACAGCTTTGCCCCACCCTCTGATCCCTTGGTGGATTGATTTGGTCTAGAGTGGGGCTTTGACAGGATGTTTTCAAAGCACCCAGGTGATAGGGAATATTACTCAGCCTTAAAAGGAAGAGAATCCCATCACAGGCTGCAACACCATGAGTATGCTAAACGAAGTAATCCAGACACAAGCGGATTCAATTCAGCAAGCAGGACCCTGGTTGCCAGGGGCTGGGCAAGGGTCCTGGGGAGTGGTTGTTTAATGGCGGCAGAATTTCACTCTTGAAGGAAGAAAAGCACTCTGTGGATGGTGGGGCTGGCTGCACAATGGTGTGAATGCCTTTAACGCCACAAAACTGTACCCCTTACATGTGGATACGATGGTAAATTTCATGGTACGTGTATTTCACCACAATTTAAAAAAGTTTTAATTAAAACTTTTTTTTCAGGTACCCAGCTTAGGGCTCGAACTCACAACCCCGAGATCAAGGGTCGCGTGCTGCACCGACTGAGCCAGCAGGGCGCCCCTTGATTAGATATCTTTAAGAAGATATTTGTTTGGGGAACTTGACTAAGGAGGGACCATGGCTGGATGTGTGTCCACCTCCCTCCGACTTACTCAGGTGTGTCCCTCACCTGCCGTCTGTGCACCAGCAACATCTCTGCTCATCAGGACTCATTCGTCACCAGGACATCTGGAGGGAGATTTGCACCTGCAAGGAAAGCCCTCTCCCTCTTTGAGAGCCCATCCCTCCCCTCCCCCTCTGCAGACAGCCTCCCAGGTGAAGACCCGTCCAGTGAGTGGCCCTCGGAGGCCACAGCCCTCCAGCCTGGGGGGGACACAGCAGAGCTGTGCTGAGAGGCTGAGAGAGCAGTCTCCTCTGGCATCAGCCCTTTCCTTCCCGAGCTGGAGAGAAGAGGAGCAAGGAGTGACGCTGTCTAGGGATGGGTCTCCGACCCCACAGCCGCTCGGGGACAGCGACCTTCATCCTGGACAGCCGGGTGTTGATGGCACTGGGAATGAAGCTGTGCCTCCTTAGGGTTGTCAGCGGTGGAAAATTCAGGATGCCCGGCTGAATGGGAATTTCAGGTAAGCCATGAATAATTTTCAGCAGAAGTATGTCCCGTGCAATGGGGATTATCCGAGTATATAATCTATTGCACGCAATACGAGCCCATGTGCTCAACATTAGGGCAAGCCCTCTGCGGGGTTCCAAGCCCCTGTCAGTGTGGGTAAAACCCCAGCACCTGGGCAGGACCCCTACCCTTTCTCTCTCACCTTAGAGCTCACAGACCATTCTCTGCCTTGGGGCCATCAGGTCTCATCTCAATCTATCCTTTACTTGTGTTTTATCTGGTTCCCAAACAAGGCTCATTGTCCCCTGGCCACCCCTCAGCCCCTGGGCCCTAGACGAACCTGACTCCGGGTATCCCCTATTGTCCCCCACTTCCTGAAGCGTCTTCTCCGAGGAGAACCCTTCACCCTCAGCCTCCTCTCTGAATGTCCTTCAGGGCTCTCACCCAACGGGTCCCTGTGCTACTGTCCCCACACCGCCTCTGTCCCCCAATTTCTGTGGTTTCTCCCCCCCCCCCCCCGTGAGATCTTTGAAGGCAGGGCCTGTGTGCCTTTTTCATGCCTGGGGCTTGAGACTGTGTCTTGATTCTGCAATTTAAAGTTGCTAAGGGCTTACACTGAGATTTCTGATAGTGCATTGCATCCGGCCAGAGATCCAGGAATCCCGTGTGAGTGATCCCAGCCACGGGGCGCTGCTGAGGAAGGGGCGAATTCAAAGGACAACAGCGACTCAGATGTGCGACCGACCGCCTACCTCCGCCTCTTCCTTTATGTTGTGTTCTTACGGGGGCATGTGCCCCCAGCTCAAGAGGACAGTTCCCCACCTCCCGCAGGACTCAGGATAGCCACGCACAGGTGTGTGAGCCAACACGACAGGTGCTGTGCAGGGACTTTTCTTTAAAAGAAGTGGATGGGCCGGGGCGCCTGGGTGGCTCAGTCGGTTAAGCGCCAACTTCGGCTCGGGTCGTGATCTCACGGTTCATGGGTTCCAGCCCCACATCAAGCTCTGTGCTGACAGCTCAGAGCCTGGAGCCTGCTTCCAATTCTGTGTCTCCCTCTCTCTCTGCCCTTCCCCTGCTCACACTCTGTTTCTCTCTCCTTCAAAAATAAACAAACATTAAAAGAAGTGGGTGGGCCAGGGCGCCTGGGTGGCTCAGTTGGTTGAGCATGGGACTCCTGATTTTGGCTCAGGTCGTGACCCTGGGGTTCATGAGGGGATTGAGCCCCACAGCAGACTCTGCGCTAGGCATGGAGCCTGCTTGGGACTCTCTTACTTCTTTCTCTTTCTGTCTCTGCAACCCCCACCTCATATGGGCTCTCTCTAAAAAAACAAAACAAAACAAAAAAAACGCACCAAAATGAAAACAAATGAAAGAATACAATCACTTTACACGGACTACGGAAATATTCCCTGATTACATTAACCAAATGGTTCCAGAATTATTCTTGAGCTTGTTAACAATGCCCAGGAAAAATCAGTGAAACCCGAGACAGTCTGGGAACTTTTGAGGGAAATTCTGCCAACACTCCAAATTTTCGACATAGGATTTGGGGACTTAATTTCAAGATCCTAGTCTCAGTGGAGGGAGCTAGAGGGGGGCTCAGGAGGAGCTGGAGAGAAGGATGCAGAGGAGAGGTGTGGAGACGTCTAAGACTGCAGGGCCTCTCCCTCCCTGGGAGCTTTCTTGCTGAGCTCGCCCGGGTCTGTGGGAGAGAAAGAGGCAAATTTTGAATAGTTCTGTTCACTGCCATCACCCAAACCAGGTCCTCGAGGCTGGGGATGAGGAGTTTGGCTGCAGTTCGTTCCATATCCCATCGCCTCCCCTGTTCGCTCTCCCTCGATCCTTTTTGCTCTGCCCTCCTTTCTTTGCATCTACCCACAGATTTCCCTTTTCCTCCCCATTTAAGATGGCACGTGATGGTGGCGGGTGTTTTCGAGAGCCAGAGGGCTGCGAAGGTTGGCGTGGGGCTTAGAGGGTTGAGGAGGTCTGTCACGAGCAACACCGGTAAGATGTGCAATCAGTGCTTTCCAGAGGGGCTAGGACAGCTGGGATGAAAGTATGCTGTTCGTTTCCAGAAACAGGGCTGGGGTTGAAGGAACTGGGGCGAAGTCCAGCCGGAGGGAGGCAGGAGAAAGCGGGCCTTGATCGTTGACTTGGGTCGTGGTTGGGTGGGAAGCCAGCACTTGGATAATTTAATCCATTCCTTTAACAAGTATCTTCCAAGAGCCTACCCCGTATCATCCATCATCGTCCCCTGCACTAGGCAGCGAGCAAGACAGAGAAGGTCCCTGCTCACGTGGAGCTTAGATTTTATCGGGAGATGACAGAGAACAAGCAGAAAAATGTGCAAACCAAAGACGAGGTGCATCCTGGCAAATGTTACTATGAAAATAAGAGAAGATGACAAAAATGGAGGGAAGGTAGGTTTACGTCAGATACAAAGGTCAGGGGCAGGCCCTACGGTGGAGGAGTGGGCTCAAACGGTTTCTGCGAGAGGCGAAGGACGCAGCCATGCAAAGCTCTAGAGACAGAACATTCCAGACTGAGGCAGCAGCTGGGGCAAAGGTCCTCGAGGGAAATGGACCCTGTGTTCTGAGGAAACCGGGATTCAGAACGGGAGTCGAAGGACACGCCTGATCGTGAATGCAGATGAGCACAGGGTCCAGAGGGAGTTGAAAGGCCGGAAATAAAGATCTTACTCCAGACACAGGTCAGAGCCAGAGGTGACCCCATGGGGTCCAAGTGAGGGCTTGAGGTGAGTGTTGCAGCAAAGGCCTGGGGGTGGTTTTAGGGCAGATCAAAGTTTGGGAGTGGGGTCATGCCTGGAAAAGCGCCAGGTTGTGGGGAAATATCTGGGGTTGGCTGGGAAATTCGTGTTGGGCCGAGAGGCAGGGAGGGAGGCGAAGGAGCACAGAGGGAGGGAACCGTCATGGCCGCGATGGGTGTTCAGAGTTGACCCTCAAAGCTCCTTTGGCCATTTCTCCTGTCCCTGTCTCCTGTCCCCGTCTGTGTGTCTTTCTCTCCTTCGTATCTCCCATGCTTACCTGCCGTCTCTGGTTTGGCCAAGGTCTCCCTCGGACTCCTCTTGGTGGCCTGCTGAGGGTGGGGATTGGGGAGCCCGTCTAGGAACAAAACCAGTTCAGGGCTTTGTACCAAGTGACTTATTTCCTGGGAATTTCCTGCAGCTCTCTTATTCCCTGGGAATCTCTCGGTACCTTGGGGTACCCGTTCAGGGTCATTTTCTCCAGCCCGGGGATACTTGGGAATGTGTGGGGACACCTGTGGCCCGAATACCGAACCATCGGCACCAAATACCAACAGGGCCACCAGCGAGGAACCAGCCCTTGATATGCCTCTATGGCCTGGCAGGTGACAACAATGAGACTCAGTTCAGGTCACAAGCTGTGTTCACAGTGTGCCTGTCCAGGTGTCTGAACCCCCGTGCACACCCGTGATTCTTTCCCTTCAGATGAGGGTGGGACAGAGCGGGGAGTCTCAGAGACGGGACGCGGCCCAGCGAGCAGACGAGGTAACAGCACCAGGGATGTGCGAGGACAAAGTGAATGTGGATCTTGCAGGGAGAGAATATTAAAAATGGCAACCATAGGGGCCCCCCGGCTGGCTCAGTCTGTTAAGCGTCCGACTCTTGGTTTCAGCTCAGGTTATGATCTCATGGTTCGTGACACTGAACCCCGAATCAAGCTCCGCACTGACAGTGTGGAGCCTGCCTGGGATTCTCTCTCTTCCTCTCTCTCTGCCCCTCTCCCCCACTCTCTCTCTCTCTCTCAAAAATATTTAAAATAAATAAATAAAAATTTAAAGATAGATAGATAATTAAACCAACGTGGCAACTGTGACTCCTTTAGTCTCCATCACATGCCAGACTGTTACCTGCCTTCTGTCGGCGAGCCACACAACAGAGCCGTTGGGCCTTTCCACTGATACGTTCTGCAGGTGGACGTATTTGAGGCTGGAAAGAATCGCCCTTCCCTGAGCTCCCCCAACCAGTAGGTGGCAGAGCGAGGGACGGAGCCCACACCTGCCAGTTTCCAAAGCCAGCCGCGGGCAGGCAAGGGGGGTGGTGGAGACGAATGCCCCACGCACTCACCATGGCCTTCCACAGGTCCGGGACCTCCAGGGCTGTCTTCTTCCCGCTGCCGCGGTCCCTGCTCTGAAGAAGGTGGAGCTCTGGGGAGGGGAGGGGGGAGAACAGGACCCATGGATCTGTGAAATGGCAACATAACGGGGAATCCAGCAATCCTGTTAGGTTACTCCCTTGATGGAGCACCACCACCAAATCTCGGGACGGCGTGCATTTGGCAGGTGAGAAGTGGAGATGGCTGCCCAGAGTTACTACACCGCTAAGTGGCAGAACTGGGTTCTGAACCCGCCTGTGTCTGGATCCAAACCTCAAGTCCTTCCTGCTTTCAATACGGTCCCGGGAGCCTGGGTTTTCCTGGACCACCGAGCGGCCCTGCCTTGAGCATCACAGGGACGCAGCGGCTGGAATTGTCCCCGAGCCCCGTACACAAGCGCACAGTGAGGAAGAACCAGGGGAGATGGGGAGCCAGCGATGGAGGAACATAAGTATGCACTGGGGATCGTTCCCGTTCGTCTAATCTGCACAACATCCGCGTGAGGCAGGGGACCAGCACGACGCCCACTGTCACAGGTGAGGAAACCAAGGCGTCCAGAGAATTAGGCAGGGATGTGAACACAATGCCGTGGCTCCGTGGCCCACACGCCCATCCCTCTGCTACACTAACTCTCGAGACGGGTCTGGAAATAAAACCCGTGGACCCCAGTGAATGTGAGTCGAGGGTCTTCCCGGGCTCACTGAGCCTGGCTGCTGGCGGGGGCAGCCCTCAGCAGGCTCACTCACCGGGACCCAGGAGGTAGCCGGCACTGTTGAGGGTCCAGCCTCCTCGGCCCTAGACAGAGACGGAGAGAGCGAGACTCAGACGGGCAGAAAGGGTGGCAGGCAGCCCTCAGCTCTGGGGTCACGTGCACCAGCCGCCACGGTCCCGCGAGCCTGGCAAGTGGGTTCACGGAACCCACATTTCACGAGCGCGGAAATCGGAGGCTTCCTGAAGCACAGCAACTCGGAATGGGAAGGGGCTTTAAAGAGCACTGCCGTGGGGCGCCTGAGTGGCTCAGTCGGTTAAGCGTCCGACTTCGGCTCAGGTCACCATCTCGCGGTTCTTGAGTTTGACCCCCGCGTCGGGCTCTGTGCTGACTGCTCAGAGCCTGGAGCCTGTTTCCGATTCTGTGTCTCCCTCTGTCTCTCTCTGTCTCAAAAATAAATAAATGTTAAAAAAAAAAAATTAAAAAAAAAAAAGAGCACTGCCGTGAACCTTTCCACGCCATCACAAACCGCACAACACGGGCGTGTGCGCACCAGTGCGGGATCGAACCAGGCTGCGTCGCTGGGTGGTTTTAGCCACGTTGCTGCGTCCCTCTGATAATTACAACGGCCGACATTAATTGTGGGTTTACTACCTGCCAGCGTCCGTTCCAAGCAGGACTGGACACACGATTTAGGGGGCTCAGAACAACGTGAAAACATGGGGCCCTCTTGCTCAGAGGCGATTAAGGGTTTTGAGACGGCCGCAGCGAGTGTGGGCACCTCCTGGGTGGTGCACGCCCACATCCCACCCTGGTTCCAAGTCCTTGACGTGGTTACCACCTGGTGCCCACGACGCCCTGAGTCAGGCTGAAACTCTGGTTTGCTTCATTTAATGAAACTTGCATTAAGAGGTCTGCCAGCTTGCTTAAATCAAGCCAGGAAGCAGCTAGAGCTGGCCCGCAAACCCAGGCAGATTTCAGACTTCACGGCCACGTGTACACAATACTCACGCCTCCATTTTCCCTCGTGCAAAATGGGGAGTAACAAGGCCGAATTGCCGGACGGAAGTGGTGTAGCCCGGGTTCCCGGGGCCGGGAGAACATGCACACCCACCGACCCTCATCAGACCTGCCTGGCACCTAGGTCAGAGGGTCACCGTCGGCCCCCTCGTGACACAAGAGCCAGGGACGCTCCAAGACACTGGAGTGCCAAGCCTGGGCCCTCTGGACTGGGCAGTGCACTGGCTAATGAGCCTGAGACCCAGGAGCTCAGTTAGCCCTCGCGGTGCTGGGATCTCACAAAGCACTTGGGGAACAGAGATCAACTAGGCACCTTGTCAGGAGGCGTGCAGCTAAAAGGAGAGAGCCAGGATTCCAAACTCCATGGGGGTCTCCGGTCCCCATAGCCCCTACTCCCAGTCAGGACCCAGACCAGGGGCCGGCATCAGGCTCCACAAGAAACCAGAGGGGCGGGACGCAGCCCCTGCTGACAACTTGGAATGGCAGGGAGCTGTGTCTTTGAAGGCATCTTTTTGTACCTCTGGGCCATGCTAATCCTCGGGACGTTTGTGCTTCCTGACCTCTGGGTCGTGGGTTCGACAGACCCCCCACCCAGGGCCAAGGCGCCCCCGCAGCCCATGGCTCGTGGCTGGGCTGGGAAAATTAGAAAACTCTTCCAGGAGGGCAGTGACGGGGGGTGGGGGTGCCGTAGGTGCAGACAGCTGCCGCGGGTTCCCACCTGGTGGATGGGTGCAGAGGCGGGGGTCACCGCCAGGCTGAGCAAGACGGCCAGGAGGAGGACCAGACAGACAGAGGGAGCCATCTGAGGGCCGGAAGGGTGGGCGCTCAGACCTCCAGGACACTGTCAAGAGAGAGTGGTGAGTGTATTTGTTCACTTCTAGTTTCATTAGGTATAATTGCTATTCAAGAAATTTTGTGTCTTTGGGGCGCCTGGGTGGCTCAGTGGGTTAAACGTCCGACTTCAGCTCAGGTCATGATCTCACGGTTCGTGAGCTCGAGCCCCGCGTGGGGCTCTGTGCTGACAGCTCAGAGCCTGGAGCCTGTTTCAGATTCTGTGTCTCCCTCTCTCTCTGCCCCTCCCCTGCTCATGCTCTGTCTCTCTCTCTCAAAAATAAGTAAACATTAAAAAAATTTTTAATTAAAAAAAATTCCCTGCCTTAAACATGTACATCCGAAGGAATTCGTACACAGGCATATACCCAAGATATGCGGGAGTCATATCCATCACCCTCAAAAATCTCCTTGCATTTCTTTGATTGTTTGTTTCAGTTTCTTGTTTGTTTCGTTAACACAAGATCTGTCCCGACATACTTTTTTTTTCTCTCAGTCTTACTGAGGTACAACGGACATCCAGCACCGTGAGTAAGGTGTGCAGATAGCGGCTTCACACATATACACCTCCAAGAAGGTCACCTCGTAAGTCTGGTTAACAGCATCTGGTACCTCGTACAGGTGGGGAAAAAATGATGTTCCCTTTGTGGTGAGAATTTTCAGCATCTACTCTCTCTCTCTCTGGGCACCTTTCAAATACACCACACGGCAGAGTCCACGACAGCCGGGAGCCATCCATCACGTCCCCAGGACTACGGATCCTACAGGGGGTCCTACACCGGCCCCAGCCCCGCCTCTGGTTAGCCACCCATCTGATCTCTTTCCCTGAGTGGGTTTGGGTGTTTTTCTCCCAATCCACACATAAGTGAGATCATATTCATCTTCCTCTGTCTGACTTTTAACAAACTATAAAGTGCCTAACACCGTCGAAGGTTAACCTCTGTGTCTTTCTGCCTTAAATATACGACAGAAAAATAAAACCAAGGCTTCTGAGTTCATTGCTGGTTTTTCTGGTGGGGCTCCATTTTGGAACGCTTTTGTTTAAGTAAAAAAAAAAAAAAAAAATCAGAGAGTTGGTTGAGGGAAAGGGCCGAAGGAGGCAGGTAAACAGTAGGATACTGGGTGCATAACCGCAGAGCCCCACGGTGCAGGAGTGACCAAACTTTAAGAGTCACAGAGGCGTTAGCCCCTCTCCATCCTTCCGGACCCCTGGTTGCCATCCCCCCTCCCCCCTCCGCTTACCTCACTGGTGTTGGCAGGTGCCCCCAGCTCTCTCGGGGTCCAGCTCCTCCACATCCTCCACGGCAGCTTTTATGCCTCCCGAGGAGAAAGGAGGCGGGCAGGGCAGGGGAGAGGGAGGGAGTCAGCAATTAGGGGGGAAGACGGGAGAGAGTGCCAAGGCTGGAGGAGGGGTGAGGCTTCGCAGACACCAGGGGCTTTTATGAGCTGAGCTCAGAACGGGGTGCTTCCGGCAGGGAAGTGTTTCTGTGCCTCACCTCAGTTTCCCCTGCAGACCCTCTAATCCGACGTGTACATGACCCTTCCTCCTCCCCTCTTGCCCCTCTCAGGTGTGATTTGTGCTTCAAGCTCTGTTTACTCGAGCAATCCCCCGCCTGGATCTGCCCAGGCCAGGCCTGTCTGGGCCCCTGCACCCCACCTCTACCCACGACCCCGCAGCGCTGGGCTGCCTTCAGTCCCTCCTGCTCGTCTGCTTCTCCCTTGTATCATGCACCTTGTCTGTATGTTTCCTTCACTGTTATGCGTCTCCCGCTCCCTGGGAAATAGGCTTGGTGAGGGGTGGGAAGGCGCCTTGCTCACTGGGGGGCATTTGCCCACAGGCTTTCTTTTTTTTTTTTTGCTCATCATGACTTGGGGGTACTTCTGTGTGATCTCCCTCTCTGTTTCTGTTCTTTTTTTAAACCTGTCTTTTTGTTTCTCTCCCTCTTTGCCCCAGAGATCAGCAGGTTTCCAGGGGACGGAACCCTGGCATCAGGGAAGGGCATGCACCCCTGGCTTTGCCCTCTGCCCCCTGGAAGTCCTGGTCCTCACCAGACACGGTTTCCCCATCTGTACCATGCAGAGCTGGGGTCCATCGGTACCTTCTTTCCATCTCACATCAACCCCACCCCCACAGAAGGGACCTTCCTCATCTCAGTTATAAAATGAAGTCCCTGGGGGACGCCGGGGTGGCTCAGTCAGTTGAGCATCCGACTTCAGCTCAGGTCATGGTTTGTGAGTTTGAGCCCCATGTCCAGCTCTGTGCTGACAGCTCAGAGCCTGGAGCCTGCTTCGGACCCTGTGTCTCCCTCTCTCTCTGCCCCTGCCCCACTCACGCTCTGTCTCCCTCTCTCTCAAAAATAAAAATGAACCTTAAAAAAAAAGAACGTTAAAAATAAATAAAGTGAAAACCCTGGACCATGGGTAGAAGGAGAGCAAGAAAGAGGACCACTGGACCACATGGACTGTTTGCTCCCATTTTCATTTCCGGGCATCCAGGCATCCGTGGGTCTCTTCTGGAGGAGGAGGGGAGGAAGTGACAGGAAGGTGTAAATGGCTTTGCTGGGAAAGAGGGTGAGGAAGGAGGGGTGTTGCTCACAGAGGAGGGAGAGAAGGACAGACGTTGCTGGAAACCCAGACGTGGTTACCTGGAGACCGATGAAGAGTCAGAGGACAGAGACCTCGCTTCCTCATTAACCAGGTCTGGAGAAATAAATGGAGTCCAAATCTCATGCAAAACAAAACCTAGGTGTGTGGGAGGAATGTCACTTTCTTTGCACTTCTGTGGCTGAGCCTGCTGTCGCGAGTCTGCATCCCTCTTAGCAACTTAGAAACGTGGGCACTTGCAGTTTCCCGTCCGACCTTTCTTTGCTGCTATTGGTGATGAGTCTGCTGGGTTTTATCTGAACATCCACAGCCTCGCTAAGTGTCCCAGTGCTGTGGAGAATGCTAACACATGCCTGCCCCTAGCAGGTGACGGGAGACTGGGATCGAAACTTATCCTTCCTTCCAAAGATGGGTATTGGGTGCCTAACTGTACTCTGTCCCTGCCCACAACCCAGTGAGCCAATGACCCAATTATTCCGGCTAGCAAAAGCAGAAAAGATACTTGCTGGAGCTTCTGGGAACAAAACAAAACAAAAAAATCTTCCTTTTTTAATGTTTTATTTTGAAATAATTTTAGACTTCCATGAAAGTTGTCCAAATCATTCCCCAGTACTCAGACTCTCCAAATGTTTACATTTTTCTGCATTTGATTTCTCTGATACACCCTCCCCCACCCTGTCTGCCTCTCTCCTCTCCGCATATGCACATATAAATATTCTGAACTGTTTGAGAATAAGTCACAAACATTATATTCTCTCAGTCCTAAATTCTTCCACACGTCCTCCTAAAAACAAGGACATTCTTGGGGCGCCTGGGTGGCTCAGTTGGTTAAGCGTCCAACTCTTAATTTCAACTCAGATCCCGATCTCATGGTTCATGACTTCGAGCCCCGCATCGGGCTCAGTGCTGACAGCATGGAGCCTGCTTGGGATTTTCTCTCTCCCTCTCTCTCTGCCCATCCTCTGCTCACTCGCCCTCTCTCAAAAATAAATAAGCTTAAAAAAAGAACATTCTTTAACATAACCACAGTAAGATTGTCAACATTGTAGAATGAATGTTGACACCCTACTAGTACCTAAGCTACAGACCTTACTGATATTTCACCAATTGTCCTAATGGCTTTTATAGCAAAACAAACAAAGAAAAAAACAAAACAAAACAAAAAGCAAAAGAAACACCTCCACCCCATGCCTCTTTGTTGGTCCCCTTTACAGCTAAAGATTGTCTCTACTTTATCTTTCATGACCTTGATGTTTTCCTTGAAATTTTGGTGAGAGTACCAGTGAAATATTTTGTGGAATGCTTCTCAATTTGGGTTTGTCTGACACTTTCTTGTGTTTGGGTTGTGCATGTTGTGCAGGAAAGTCACAGAAGTGATTGGGGTGGTGGTGTATAAATTATGTCCTCCTGGGTGCATCTGGCCATGGGAGCTTGGGACATCAGTTCATCCTGCTCCTGGTCAATCGCCTGGTTAAGGCGGTGTTGGCCAGATCTCTCCACTGCGAAGTTACTTTTTGTCCCTTTGTAATTGATCACTGTCTTGTGGGGAGATACTTGGAGATGATGTAAGTGTGTTTCCTCAGTCTTTTGAGAGAATTTCTGGAAGCATATCTCTAGATAGATATGTATTCCTCTGTATCTCTTCCTTGAAAAGAAGCCCAAAGCCCCAGGAGATGTTTGGTCACCCAGTCACCATGAGGGGGAACAAAACGCAGGATTGGAACTAAACACAGAAGGCAGGATGGGAAGACAGAGAAACTGAATCAGGACAACACTGAGAAACCGAGTCACCCAGATCCGAAAACTTACCCCATTCCTGCATTTCCAATTATGTGCTCCTATGCTGTCATTAAGCCAATTTGAGTTGATTTTTTTTTTAATTTTAGAGAAAGAGAGACGGCGTGAATGGGGAAGGGGGGAGAGAGAAGGGGAGAGAGAGAGAGAGAGAGAGAGAATCACAAGCAGGCTCCATGCTCAGTGTGGAGCCTGACACAGGGCTTGATCCCATGACTCTGGGATCATGATCTGAGATGAAACCAAGCGTCAGACACTCGACTGACTGAGCCACCCAAGTTCCCGAGTTGGATTTTTAAAAGAACAGCTTTACTGAGGTATACAGATGTACAAAGAACTGCACATATTGCTAAGTTTAGACACAGACCAAGGCCCGTGGCGCCATCACCACAATCCAGGTAACAGACACACCAGCACCTCCCAGAGTCTCCTGTGTCCCTTTGTGTTGGGTCTTGCGCGCGCGCCTGTGTGTGTGTGTGTGTGTGTGTGTGTAAAGGAACACTTAACATGAAGTCTGCCCCCTAGCAAATCTTTTTTTTTTTTTAATTTTTTTTTCAACATTTATTTATTTTTGGGACAGAGAGAGACAGAGCATGAACGGGCGAGGGGCAGAGAGAGAGGGAGACACAGAATCGGAAACAGGCTCCAGGTTCTGAGCCATCAGCCCAGAGCCCGACGCGGGACGCGGGGCTTGAACTCACGGACCGCGAGATCGTGACCTGGCTGAAGTCGGACGCTTAACCGACTGCGCCACCCAGGCGCCCCCCCCCCCCCCCCCCAGCAAATCTTGACGTGGGCAAGCAAGGCAGTTGTACGGCAGATCTCACAGCGTCTAGAGCAACTGAGAGTCTTCCCCGACCGCGAGTTACTGTTACTACAGAAGGTAAACGGGAGAGTTCACAAGCATGTCAGAATCAAACAACAGCCAACAGGGCCGAGAAAAAATTGAAAGGGAAATAAAAAAATGTCTTGAGGGGCGCCTGGGTGGCTCATCTGGTTGAGTGTCAGACTTCAGCTCAGGTCACGATCTCAGGGTTCATGAGTTCGAGCCCTACATCGGGCGCTGTGCTGTGCTTGGGATTCTCTCTCCGTCTCTCTGCCCCTCTCCCACTCACACACACTCATTCTCTCTCCTTCTCTCTCTCAAAATAAATAAATTAAAAAAAAATGTCTTGAGTTAGGCTAGATGACTTGGATTTCTAGAACTTGTGGGGAACACTTCCCGAGAGACCAAACCTCCCATCTCCACCATTGCATCCCAGTTTTCTTGGGGTGGGCGTGTGAGGTTAAGATGTCAACGGTGGCTCATCCTCAGTGCTCTGGTCTGAAGGGTGGAAGAACACGGACACTGGCGACTATGAGCTGCAGGCACTTGAATCCTTACTCCCACCCCTACTCTCTACACACACATTCTGCTTCTGCTGGGAACACTCATCAACATCCAAATAACTGACTGCACACTCCATTTCTTTTCCATCAAGTACCAGAGAAACGGAGGAAGATTCAGCCTGCCCCCAACTAAAAGTATATTTGAGGGTCTAAAGGATGAAGGCTGTGAACTGAGAGAGTTGAGAAAAAATAGGGAATTAGAGATGGTGGATAGATAGATAGATAGATAGATAGATAGATAGATAGACAAAACAGAGGAAAAAGATGCAGAGGGTCAGTGAGAATATTTGCATCTAAGATTAGATTCATGCTGTTCCTCAGAGCTAAGGGAATGGAACAAACATTTGCAGAACAATGCTAAGTGGATGATAAAAATAATAGCTTCTGATTCAGACCTTTACTCTGCCAGGGATAGAGTGTCTTTATATGGGTTATCTCATTGAATCTGAAAAATAGCCCTATAAAATGGGTAGTATTGTGATCTCATGTATTTTATTTTTATTTATTTTTTAATGTTTATTTATTGAGAGAGAGAGAGAGAGAGAGAGAGAGAGAGAGAGAGAATCCCAAGCAGGCTCCACAATCAGCACAGAGCCCAACTTAGTGCTCGATCCCACAATCCCGGGATCATGACTTGAGTCTAAGTCAAGAGTCGGACACTCAACTGACTGAGCCACCCAAGTGCTCCTGCCTTGTGTTCTCATTTTAGAGGGGGAGATGTAGGTTCTGAGAGTGGAAATAACATGGCCAAGATCACACACCTTCCAGGGGACAGGGGCAAGCTTGGTCTTTGGCCGGCACTCCTCACCACTGCATTAGGCATGCGTTCAATCACATGAAGCAGGCAGTGACCATCGCAGTACATCAATGCTCCTACACACGTCCAATTCTTGAGTCTCAAACCCTACAAGGCAACTCCATCAAAAGCTGTGTACGTTTTGAGATTCTGGACATATGTTTCCAAGTTGTCCTTCAGCAAGAGTGTACCAGTTTCTGGTTCCACAGAGCCACAGAAAGGTACCATGTCGTCGGAGAGAGTGACAACGGTCAGGAGAAGTTACCGGGAGGGCTGGGAAGCACTAGGCCCTGTTGGTTCGGGAGAAAGACCTACCTGAGTTACTGAACCAGAATTCATTGAATTCTCAGATTTTTAAAGGGGGTTGGGCTGGTGAAGCTGTAATCGTGATGTCAGAAGGATCAAGCACAGCACCTGTGGCCAGAGCGGACTCCCCCAACAACGTTTCTGTGCAAAGCTGAGGAGAGCCAGAATGGAGTGGGGCCAGTGGCCGTCAGGTGGGGGTGGTGCGGCTGACTCATGGGCCAGAGTCACCAGAAGTGGAAGGGCGTCCTGGGGTTGGGCGGATGACAAAGGTGGTGATGGGGAAAGACAGAACGAGTGGATATCAAATGGTGAAAATTTGAAGAGTGAAGAGGCGGCAACCTGTCTGGATTCCGAATCCGAGGGCGCGTGGAGAATGGTACAGAGATGGTTATGTGGGCGGCGATGGGTTCCTTCATGTTGGTGGGGTGGGCCGTATCTTTCTAGTTTCTGCTTTCCTCGTAGGTGCACAGATAATATTAGTAGAATATTGAAAAGGGGGTAGTGTCCCGCCAAGGATGGACAGAAAGGGCGAGCATTCTGCTGTTGGCTCTGTCTGGAATGCCCCCGCCAGATATTGCATGGGTGAGTCCCTTCCTTCAGAGTCTGCAACACAGCAGACTGAAAGAGGGTAAATAAAATAAAATGAAAGAAAAGATCATAATGAAGAGACGGGGTGAGACCTTGGCACATGCATGGCAGGCTACTCTTTCCTGTTGGTTAACTCTGGTCACCATGAGGTTCGGGGAGGTGCTGTAATGTGGAGGGATTGTTACGCATCATCATGGAGACAGGTACACGTGAATGTCTTTGGATTTTACCCCTGTGGAGTGAGGCAGGCTCTAAAAACCCATAAAACCACTCATAAAAGTCTCCTAAGGTTTACAAATTTAGACCCATGTTTGTCTTTTCAATCTTACCAAAGAAATCCCCTCACAGACGTACAATAAAAGTGAAAAGGGGGGTCCTTGTACAGTTCAAAAACAATTTTGCACGGAAGCTTTATTTCTCCTTCCCATCCAAGGAGGTAAAAACGAGATTGGGGGAGTTGGGTGCATGCTTCTTTCCTCCTCCAGGTCAGCTTTGAGCACCCACCTCTGTCCACTGTGCCGAATATTCAAAATGTTCTTCGTTTCTTTATTATCTTGGACCCAAATTAGGGAATTGCAATTAATCCTCTAAAGGACATAGGCATGCTATTGTTTGGGGTTGGGAACCTGGGTTAGGATTAAGACCCCACTCCCTTTACTGTCCATAACCCCAAGATCTGTGTTGTTCCAACACCCCTGGGTTCTCCACTCGTGTGTCCACTTAACCCCCGGAAAAAGAAGGACTCAGTCATTTGCCTCGAGTCTCTCAGACGTCTTCACGTCTCACTGGCCTGCCATGCAGTTGTGGGAGAGTCACGACAGATCTCTGGATCTCCGTTGCTTTACTGGTAAACTGAGGGATCAGGTCAGATGTCGTAAAGGGGTAACCCCGATCAGACCCTCTTCGGGTTCCTCTGCGGTGTTTCTGACAAATCGCAAGCCGAGCTACCGGCGTGGAGAGTTCAGGAATTTCAAGTCCAGACCTGATCTCTGGCTTCTCGCGATGTGTCAGGGTGTCTGTACACCCCCAGATGGCAGCCACAGGCCAGGGCTGAGTGGCAGCTCTTGACAAGGTGTGCTTTCTTTCCAGTTCACTGCAGACCTCACCAGCCCCTACTGTGTACCCCTCCCTCCTTCACCTGTTTCTGCAGTATCTCTGGTTCCCATTATGTCACTTGGGACCTCCTGCCCTAGAAACCTTCCGATGTCCTGGATTAAAAAGATGAATCTGAGACTTTTCCTTGGGCTCTGTGGTGGGAAGGGGATATGTGCAGAGGCTTTGAACTGGCTCCCCGCCCTGGAACTCAGCACTTCCTGATATCTTCGTGTCCTGGCATCTCTCGTTCCCTGGGCTGCTCTGTGTTTCTTCGGAGGAAGAAAGGGACGTGGAAAGAGAGCTTTGGAACCAGACGTACCTGGGTTTGAATCCCAGCTCTGCTGCTTCCTAATTAGCCTACTGTCGACTTCTTCATCTTTAGAAATGATTGTTTTTATTATAAAAATAATAATATCTCCACGGAGTTGTTATGAGAGCAATTAAGTATTGAGGACTCTGCATATAAGGCAGGCTGGGAAGGGACCCACTGTGGAAAGGAGCCTTCATCAAACATCATGGTCAGGGGCGTCTGCACGGCTCAGTTGGTTAAGTGTCTGACTCTTGGGTTCAGCTTAGGTCATGATCTTGTGGCTTTGTGGGTTCAAGCCCCGCATTAGGCTCTCTGCTGACAGCAATGCAGAGCCTGCTTGGGATTCTCTCTCCTTCTCTCTGCCCCTTCCCCACTCACGCTGTCTCTGTCTCTCTCAAAATACATAAACTTTAAAAATAACAATCATATTTACAGTAATCACAGGCACTAACCGGGCTCTAAGTGATGTGCTAAGGACATTGTGCGTCTGACCTCACTGAACCCTCCTGATAACCCTGTGAGATAGGTATTACCTTCACTGAACCAGTGACAAACACAAAGGCTCAGAGAGGTCAAGTAACTTCCCCAAGATTGCACAGACAATAAATAACCACATCCAAACCCAGGCGTTGGGACCCGGGAGCCTATTTGCTTATCCATCAGGCAGCCATGCCTGGAAGTGAGAGTCTCCCCTGTTTGTGTGACTGCAGAATAGGGACGTGGTAGGATCCAAGGTCACGAGTGAGGAAGCGGAGGGCGCTTTCTTCTCTCCTGGACCGGACTCACCCCCTCCTGCATGTTGTCTACACTGAGCAATGCCTCTGAGTTGCCTGCTCTCATCTTCTCCCCACCCCCCCCCCCAACCTGTTTTCCACACGACGGCCAAAACAGTGCCCTTAAAATACAAGCAGGATAACGCGGGGCTTGCCCAAAACCTTGCAGCGGCTTCCCAGCGTCCCGAATTTATAATTAACCTCTCACGGCAGCCCGGACGCTCATGGCTCATCCTCCCTTCCTTCCTCGCTCCGGCCACCCTGGCCTCCTGCCCACACCAGGCTCTCTCTGCCCCGGGGCCGTGGCCTGGCTGTGTCCTCTCTCCGTAAGGTCTTCCCCAGGCCTCACCCGAGCCCCTCCTCAGACCTTCCCGACTCTTCCATCTCCACCGTCTGCCCCCAAACGTGCCCTGGACCATCTGAGCGTAGACTCAGCCGGGCAGGGACTCTGCCTGGGCTCTCCTCCTTCCATGGGCCACTTGACGTGGTACCTGGCCACAGTGCGTGCTCATGAACGACTTCTGAGCAAACGGAGGGGTCTTAGCAGAGGGGCTGCACTGCCGGCCCCACCCTTTCCTGCATCCACACCGTCTGCACATGACACTACGACTCCCTCCTTCCCCTTGACTGCGGGCTGGCCTTGCAGCTGGCTCTGGCTGAGAAAAGACAGCGGGAAAGTTGTGCTGGCTTCCAGCCTATGCCCAGGATGCCTTGCCTACCCCCGCTCCTCTGGCTCACCCTCGAAACCCTGCCTCTGCTGTGGGAACGAGCCCAGGTACGTCTGAGAGCGGGCCCCTCGACCGAGACAAGGGTGACCTTGCTTACTGATGACAGACTCAGGTTTCCTCAGACCCTAACACTGCCTCTCGTTTGCAGCAGGGGTGAGGGGCGTGGGGGAACACCTAGGCTTGGCTCAGAGTTAGGGGTAACGAAAATGAAGGGCACAGCTTTGGGTGTATTTTGGGAGTGAGAGCAGAGTGGATTTGGGGGACCTGTGAGCAGACGAAGAGCACGGCCCTGGGTGCTCCTGGTCACCTCCTCGCACGGCGGTTCAGGAGCAGCGTTGGGTTCGCCCTGTGTGCTGTCCCGTTATGGGGAGGGAGGGGTGCAGCGGCCTCAGGGGGGCCCCCACGGGGACCTACGCACAACAGTCTCCCTCCCTGTCGCTGAAGAAGGAAGCAGGGAAGCCTCCAGAACCACAGCCCAGGCTCTCTCCAGGCCGTGGTGCCCGTGGGTGAGTAAAAGCTTGCAGATAAGGCGGCCTATGGTAAGACGGCTCTAACGTCGCCCAGCCTCGTCCTGGCGGCCTCTGGGGGGCGCGGTGCTGGCTTTTACCTGCTCCCTTCTCTTGAGACGAAGTCTGCGACCCTCACGCCCTCCCTTCTGGGCTCCCCATCACTGTTGGTTTGTGCAAAACCATTTTATTTAGCTCATTTGTGGCTAATGCCAGAGGTCATAGGGAAGAGGCATTCGAGGGCCAGACTGCGTGGTTAGCGGGGAGCAAGGCTGCTGCGTCCAGACGGGTGATGGACCGCAGGACAGTGAACTGTAACACCCTGGGCTTATACCTGGTCTCCCACACTCAAGAAAGACCTCGCAGCAACAACCTTGGAGCACGTTAACCTGGAAACGGCGGGAGTGGCAGACAGCAGCCTCCAAACGATGGTTGGTCAAACATGGTTTCGTTACAAGATGACCCTCAGAGAGGATTTATTTTTGAATGCTCTACCGTGATTTTATAAGGAGGCACCGTTGAATTTTGTCCTTATTTCCAAGCCTTGGGCTTTTCCCAAGAATGTGGGTGCACCCCTCCCCCACTCTCCAGGGGATGGACATTCACGCCCCCCCCCACTCGGTGCCGCCCCAGCCACATGGAGTGGGTGTGTCTGGTGACCCCCCGGTGACCCCGTCTGCAGCGCTCTGCATCCCCCAGCAGCTGGCACGAAGCTTGTTTCAGCCTTCTAGCATGTCCTTCCGGTCGGGGGCCGCCCCCAGGTCTCGGAGGGAGACGCGGCCCACCTTGGCTGTGGAAGCTGAGGTCAGACGGATGTGCCCCCTGGCGGGCATTGAGGGGAGAACACCTGGGTGCCCATCTCTCCATCTCCTTAGTTGTCTCCTAGGGTGTTCTTCAGTGGCCCCTCCAACCCTAACCAGGACGGAGGCTCACGAGGACACTGGGGGAAGCAGGGGTCCACACCGATGGACACAGTGTGTGTGTGTGGGGGGGGGGGGGGGATGGTTCCCGGAGCAGACCAGGGTATAGGGGAGCTTGTCCGAAGGGACGGAGCAGTGTCCGCGCTGCTGGCAGAGGCGGGGAGCCGAGTGACACAGGAGCCTGTCAACGGTCACTGAGTGATGAGTGGGCGCAAGGCACTGGGGTCAGACCGTCCGGTTCACACCCACGGCCATGACCCAGTCGCTTCCCCTTTCAGAGCCTCAGTTTCTCCATCTGTGAACGGGGGTGGCGGCAGCACTTGCCTCGTTGGGTGCGGTGGTAAGTGAGATGGTGGATGTCAGCACGTGACACAGGACTTACTGTTCGCACCGGAACCCTGTCCTCAGGCCCCGCCCCCACTCCTCAGCTCCCCCTACCGCCCTGCTGAGGTCCTCAGACTTCCCCCTACTTCTCCCGCTCCCCCTACTCTCTGCTGAGGTCCTCAGACCCCCCCCTCCCCCTACCGCCCTGCTGAGGTCCTGCAGCTGCAGACGCTGCTTCTCCAGGCCTCTTTCCTCAGGAGGACAGCGGGCACAGGGACACGGCGTGAGGAGGGCACCGTGACAAAGGTGTGTGCGGGCCGCTCACGCTGACAGTGCTCTGTGTCCGCGTTCACTGACCACTGGACTTCCGACTCACAGGCGGGGGCAGAGACCTCGGAGTACACACTGGACATTCCCAGACGCCAGCCACCCAGACCTGCCTCAGCTGTGGGGACGGTCCTGCCTCACAGGTCTTGGAAGGTGGAGCCAGCCTCTGGCTACAGATGCCCGACAGTCTAGCTGGCCACTTTCCCAGACCCGCTTGCAGCTAGGGCATGGAGTGTGGCCTGGGTCTTGCCGGTCAGATGCACCAGCACCTTCCTAGGGAAGGCACCAGGGTTTGGACCCCAGGACTCTGCACTGAGATGAGGACAAGGGGTGGGGGAGACAGCACCCTGATGAGGCTGCCCAGGGACTGCATTCAACAGTGAGCCGCACCCAGGCCCCTCCTCAACCACCTCTGCGAGGTCCCAGACCCATGGCCCCCGAGCTCATACCCCATCCTCAGCAACAGACTGGATTCCTCTCTTCACAAACTGGGTTACCCCAGACCTACTGAAACCGGTATTCGGGGGTCCCCATGAATGGGTGGCCTCCCACAATTAACACTCTAGCAATGCCCGTTTAAATCTGCTGCTTACAGATGTGAACGCGGGAGCCCAGAGCGGGTGAGACCTAAGATCACGCGGCCAGGAAGCCACAGACTGACTTCAGAACTCCAGCCTCCAAGGCTCCTCCAAGGCCGGCCTCCGTAAGAGAGCAGTGGGGCGAGCCACACCCAGGCCCTTCGTGGGCCGGATGGAACCCACCTCCCCCTGGTCTCCAGGCGCAAGGACGACGAAATGGTGCCCACGGCCTCCTGGCGATGGTGGGGGTCCAGGTCGGGCCTGGCCACAACAGAACCTGGGACTGCGGTGTGCACAACTCAATGACTTTATTACTCTCCATATGCTGAATTGTCTCCGCGGCGCCTCCCAGGAGCAGCCATCTGTCCATCACACGCCACCGGCCGCAGAGAGGAGCAAGGCCAAGGAGCCAACTAGCAGAGCCCGACCGTCCTGTGGGAACCACTGGCCCCTTCCCGTCCTCTCCCCCACATCCCCCAGACGGGGAGGGGTGTCCCTCCTTCGGCCCTCCTCCGGATCCAGGCTCCACTTCTGGGCTCCTGGGCCTCGGGCGTCCTTCCCGCCAGGGCGGGAGGCAGGTGCGGAGAGAAGGGGAGGCGGGGCCTGTGGGCGCACACCGAGTAGGGTGGGAGGGGCTGGGAGGGCTTTGAAGCCGGAACACGAACGTGGGGAGGGGACAGAAAGAGCAAAAGGACAACGTGAGAGCCCGGGCCGGCGGAGGAGCCGGCGCAGGCACCGGAGGGGGGCTGCGGGCCCGGGCAGCACCGAGGGCAGAAAGGCGGGCGCTACCCCAGGGGCCAGGCCGGGAACGCGCCCCCGCCCCCGCCCCCCGGGCCCGCCGCCGCCCCCGCGCCGCCCGCCGCCCGGCCGTGGATGCGCTGGTGGCGCAGCACGTGCTCGCGGCGCCCGAAGCCCTTGCCGCACTGCCAGCAGGCGAACGGCCGCGCCCCCGAGTGCGTCTTGCGGTGGCGCACCAGGTGCTCGCGCCAGTAGAACGTCTTGCCGCACTCGCAGCAGGCGTGCGGCTTCTCGCGCGCGGGCAGCGGGCGCAGGGCCGGCCCCGGGCCGCCGGGGTGCGTGCCGCGGTGGCGCCGCAGGTGCTCCTTGCGCCGGAAGGCCTTGCCGCACTCGGGGCAGGCGTGCGGCTTCTCGCCCGAGTGGCTCTGCCGGTGGCGCAGCAGGTGCGCAGGCTTCAGGGCGGCCTTGCCGCACTCGGGGCAGGAGGCGGTGCCCGGGGCCGCCGGCAAGGCGGGCGGGCCGGGCGCAGGTGGGGCCGCCGGGGCCGGCGGAGGGCTGCCGGGCTCCTGCTTGTAGGGGCGCGCGGCCTGGGGGTCCCCCGTCGCCAGCACCTCAGCCCCGGGGACCGCATCTCCTGCCGGGCAGAGGCACAGGGTGAGGGCAGGTGGCTCAGCAGACGGCGGGGGCGGGGAGGGCAGGGGCAGGCCGGGGATGAAGGGCCCCCCGCTGGAGCGGGTGGGGAATGCTTAATGCCTGGAAACCACGGGGCGAGAGAAGGGCTGACTGCAGGCTGCTTATTCACCCCGAGGAGCCGCGTACCCAGCACGGTGCTTGGTACACACCGCAAAGTCACCGCCAAATAAATGCACGGATGCATGGATATGAGGGAGGATGGGTGAATGGATGTGACATTCGTCGTGTACAGAGGAGGGGCTTGATGGGTGAAGGCAGGTCAGCGGGTGGGTGGGCGGAGGAGGAGGAGATGGGCAGATGAATGAATCCGAAGTCCAGGGTGTAGATGGATGGGTGGGGGGATGGATGGGAGGGGAAGTAGGGAGACAGATGAATGAATGAGCAGGGAGGCAGACTGATGGGTGAACAGTGGGTGAGGAGGGAGTAGACGGCTAGGTTAGTGGGGGGTGGTGGGGGGGATGGGGGGGTTGGTTGAGCGAGTTAGTGGGTGAGTGGGCAGGCTGACTGCTTGCCCCGGGAAGGGGGTGGGCAGCAGGCTGCGTCCAAGTGGGTATCTGGGTGGACAGACAGATGGGTAGGTAAGCAGGTAAGTCAGGTGGACGAATGAACCTCATTTCCTTTCTCCCGGCTTTCAAACTGCTCTACGGCGTTCCAGGTAGATACGCAACCCGTTTCTATCCGACTTGCCTCACAAGCTTCCAGCTCATGACTCAACTTACAAAAAACAGTTCCAGCACAACTGAAGAGTCTGGTCCCCCTGTCCCACCCTTCCATGCCAACCACCAGGTCCCAAGCCGTGCTGTCCCGGCCTCCCCCCAGCCTGTGGAGTGGGTGCAGAGACACCTACTATCGGGCAGAAGCCCCAATCCCTATCTGGCTCTGGCCCTGACTTGTTGTGTGGCTTCAGGCAAGCTGCTTGAGTTCTCCTGGCCTCGGGTTGCTGCTGTTAGATCTAGGCTTCCGGAGAGCCGAGTGTACCAGCTGGGCAGCCAAAGGTGACGTGGGCTTGGTGCACGGCAGTGTATTTAAAAATACAAAAAACGTTTAAAAATCAGGCAACATCCTAGAAATCTACACTTCTGTCTTCTCTTGAGGAAAAACCGTAGACGTACTGTGCCCACGTTCCCATGTGGCAACGCAGGCTGCAGGAGACTGGCAGGACAGTGCCTATCACTCGCCAACAGCTGGTGCGTGTCACCGGGCACCTGCTATCCTGACCCCCCACTCACTGTGCCCTCCATGGGGGCGTGTCTGACCCATCTCCAGCCCTGGTGCCCAGCTCGGGGCCTGGCACACGGCAGGGACACCACGAATGTTCACTGAACGAATGAATGACAGGCAGGAGGAGAACACCTTCAGGGTAAGAGGGGAGCACAGTGTGAAAGGGGGGTAAGCTACTCACCTAAAGGCATCATCACACCATCTTCCTTTCCGACAGCCACCCCAGAGCCTTCCGTCACATCCTGAGGTGCCCTCATTGCTGGTCCCTGAAACGAGAGATACGACACTCAGAACTGAGAGACCACAGCGATAGCCTCTACTTTTCTCCCCTGCGACCCCTGCTACATTCAGACAGTCATCAGGTCCTATCACAAGCTCCGAGGGAAGCCGGCCACCAGGTCTCCTGCTGGCCACCATGTGAGGGACCCATCTGGGGAGTGGACCCTCCAGCCTCAGCCACAACCTGAGACACTTGTGCCAGATGTGCCCCAAATTCCTGACCCGTGGAAACTGTGTGGACAACAAATGTTTGTTGTCGCAAGCTGCCAAGTTTGGGGTGACTTGTATGTAGCAACAGACAACTGATGCACCTTCTCTAAATCCTGCCTTAGCTTTTTACTGCCCTTTGGGTAAAGTGCAAACTCCTTGACAAAATACACAACAGAAACACATAAGCTACCTTTAACTCAAGAAAAAAATAAAGTTTTTTCTTCCATCAGGAATGGATTTTTTTCTCAGCACAAGTGGTGGACCGCTTCTGAGCACGATGGTGCCAGCCAGGAACACCAAGGTTACTGAAAATGTTTCAGACTAATTTAGGTTCCTTTACGCTATTGTCAATGTTTCTCAAGCCCTTGCCCCCCAAGGAACAGATCAGAATCCTGGTGCTGATGCAGTTGACTACTGAGTTCCACACATCCAACCCTACCTCTCACATTTTACTTCTTTCAAGTGTAACGTTTAGGATGGAAGTCAGCAATGCCTAAAATCTTTTTTTTTTTTTAAGTTTATTTTCAGAGAGAAACACAGAGAGTGAGAGAGCAAGCGGGGGAGGGGGAGAAAGAGAGAGGGAGAGAAAGAATTCCAAGCAGGCACCAGTGTCAACACGGACGGAGCCTGACGTGGGGCTCAAACACACCAACCGTGAGATCACGACCTGAGCCAAAACCAAGAGCCGGCTGCTTCACTGACTGAGACACCCAGGTGCCCTAGTAATGCCTAAAATTCTCTCACCTAGCAAGAAGAGTCTTCAGGAAGCTTCCGAAGCCTTTCTCAAACGTGCGTGGTTTGGAATCTGTGACGCCTACGTTGCCTGGTGGTGGCAGGATGAGTACTTTGCGTGGTCGCCTTTCTGCGCCGGCACACTGAACTGGTTCCCGGCCACTGGTGCAGCTCAGGGTGTCATGGTGCTGCACATGCCACCCCGCTGCTTGCTGCTACTGTGGCCCACAAGGCCCGCGCGCCCGGCCCCGCCTCTCGCCAGGGTCCTGCCTGGAGCCCCACGGTAGAACACTTACGGCGCCCCGAGTGTGCCAGGCTCTCTCAAACCTCTACTCTTCGTTCTGTTCTCTGCCTGGAACCCACTCTTCATACCCTTTCCCCTGTCTACCTTCTACATGTCCTTCAGGACCTGGCGGAGCCCACATCCCTGCCATTACACACAGGCTTAGGACCCTGTGTGACTTGGGAACAGGCCCTACGCTGGTCCCCAGCACATTGCACTTCACAACAGCTTCACTCAGAACAGACGTACAATAAATGCACGCGTTTAAAGCATACGATCAAGTAAGTTTCAACACGTATACACGCGTGAAGCCACCATCACAATCGGAATGGCGGACACATCTAGCAGCCCCTGAAAGTCTCCTTGTGCACGTCTGTGATCGCTCCGCCTCCTCCCCATTACGCCTCAGCACCTGCTGGTGCGTTTCTCACCGCTACCGGGTGGTTTTCACGTTCTAGAACTTGACACAGAACCACACGATAATTAGGTACTTTTCGGGGGGCGGGGGGGTGGGCGGTTCCTGAAATATAATTATTTTGAGATTGGGGATACTGGCCCCCAGTTTTCTTATCTTGTAAGCTCTTTGGTTTTGCATGTCAAGGTAATGCTTGCCCCGTAGAAGGAGCTGGGAAAGTGTTAGGAACGTTCTGAAATCTTGCAACACACGGTCTCTTTCGACCGACTTCTTCCCTTTCCCACGTTGTGTGTGTGACGGTCGCCCCAGCCGCGTGGCTGCTTCCACTGCACGTGGCTGAGTATCGCTCCATTGTGAAGCTGGACCACATGTGTTTATCTGTTCGGTGGGTCCCCACAGGGGTCGTTTCCGCTTTCTGGCTGTCACAGATGCCGCTGTCCTGCCATCGTTGACCTCACAGAAGGGACGAGTTCCATGTGGACGACTCCCAGGAGGGGCACTGGTGGCTCACAGGGCGGCCCCGTGTCTAACCATCACGGGAACTGCAGACACCACACAGTCCCACCACCACGGGAGAGGGCCCGGGCCCCTCGGCAGACGCCAAGCGAGTGAACGACGGACGTTATCAAAGGGCAAAACCGTCTGCCTTCGCTCTGATGAAGGAGGGTTTCCTAAAAGGGGATGTCCTGACATAAGGGGGAACCGAAGCGTGGGGTCAGGGTTTGGCCCGTGACCGACTAGGTCCCTAGGTGCCTCCAGCCACACACCCACTCGTGGGACCCCGAGCAAGTTCCTGCCCCTCCAGGGTCGGTGCACAGGGGCTGAGGTGCACTCGGTCTCCCCGAGTCCGAGGGCACAATCTGGGGTACCACCTGCTCCCCGGCCCCCAGCGGGGCTCCTGCAACCCGCAGGTGCCCGCCCTCACTGGCCTCCACTGCGGCCAGGTCAGCACGCCGCGAGCAGAGCCCAGGACGCTGCACTGCCAGCAGGCTGTCCTGGCGGTTCTGGGGCCCGCACAGGCTGAACGCCCTTGCTTCCTCTGGAGGACCCTACGGATGTCCTGCGGCTCTGGTTTGGGCTCCCGGACAGCGGACGCTAGACCGTGCGGAGACCAAGCACCGTCCACAAGAAGATACCCCGGCAGACTGGCGGTGGGATAAGGCTGACGCCCTGGGCCAGGCGTCGGGGGCTCAGTATCCGCTGTACAGCAGGGGTCAGAGCAGAATCTAGAGCGAGGGCCTGCGGATTCTTTTCCTCCCGCTGCCCCCTAACTGGCCGTGTGGCCTCAGGCAGGTTGCTTGGCCTCTGTGGGACTCACGCCTTCATCTGTGACAGAGGATACTGAGGCCCCAGGGCCGCACGCAGAGACAGGGAGGCCGTGCTGACAACAGGATTTACGGGGACTTGGAGCCTCCAGAGAGGTGGAGATGAGGGGGAGCCATGTGGTGGCCAGCTGTGTCTATACGGCTGACCCCCAATAAAAACTGCGGATGGCAGTCTGGGGAGCCTCCCCGGTTGGCACGAGCAGGCGTCGTCCACACGGCGCCCCTGGGCGAGGAGCTTCACGGGCCCTGCCCGCGGGCCTCTCGCCTTTGCTAACTGGACTCCACGTCCTTCACTGAAACGCATCTGAAGTCCTGAGTCCTTCTCAGGAATTACAGAACCCAGGCTGGTCCTGGGGATCCCCAGACTTGCAGGTGGTGTCACAGCGAGGGCATCCTTGGGGGAACTCCGGAGGGCTGTGCGCTGAGCCGCCTGGCAGTCAGGACCCCGGGGTGCACGTCCACACTTCCCATCCTGGCGCTCGTTCGTGTACTTACTTGAGCTCTACTGGGCAAGGGGCGGGGCGTGAGGGCCACGGGCCCTGCAGGCCACAGCAAGAAGGCGGGACGTCCGTCTCGCACGGGTCTGGGGTCTGGCCCAAGTCCTGCTAAGCACTCAGATGCACTGCCTCGGTGAGCCCCGCCAGCCACCCTGAGCCACGGCCACGACGCCCCCTCACCTTCCTGCCAGCCCCACAGGTCCATCCGCCGACCTTGGCTTTCACATCTGACAGTGGACCTGTGCTCTCTTCTCTGAAGCCTCAGGACTCCCCTGAGTGCTGACCTCTGAGGCACAGACTGGCGGGTGTTTCCTGTTGTGCTGATCACAGCTGGGCCTCCCCGCTCCTGCCCGCCCACCAGCTTTCCTCCGGGCTTCCCGGGCTGGCGGACGCCCAGCCCTTTGGCTACGGTGTGCCTGGACCAGACTCGGGTGACTGACAGCAGGCAAGTCGGTCCAGCCCCATCCACCTCCCCATCACCTGCAGAACAGACCAGGCTCTCCCTCAACAGAGGTGACAGGAGACCTCACACCGCTGCCCGCGTCAAATCTTCTCTCCCAGGACAGACGAGGGAGGCCAGGGAGGCTACTCATCCACTTGCTGGCAAGCACTTTTTGGAGCACCTACTATGCACCAGGCACTACTGAAAGCAGGGAAGCACTGGTGAACGAGACAAAGGCCCCTGTGCTCTAGAGTCTACGTTCTGGCCATTAGACAAACCATAAAGAAGTAACGAGTTCCACAAGGCTGGCTTAGCCACATAGGGATTTCTTTCAGCCCCCTGGAATCGGGGCAGGGGAGTCCTTAGAAGCGTGGAGTCTCATACGCGGTTGCGGGGACGCCAAGTGAGAAGCCACTCAGGAAGCATTTTGGCAACTTGTTCTAAAATTACACACACTTGGGGCACATGCACCCCGATGTTTACAGAGCACTATCAACAAAAGCCAAATTATAGAAGGAGCCCAAATGTCCATCGGCGGATAAAGAGGATGTGGTGTATGTACGCAATGGGATACTACTCAGAGATGAAAAAGAATGAAATCTTGCCATTTGCAACTATGTGGATGGAACTAGAGAGTATTATGCTAAGTGAAATAAGTCACAGAAAGACATATGGTATCACTCACATGTGTAATTTAAGAAAGAAAAAAACAGAACATATGGGAAGGGAAGGAAAATAAAATAAAAACAGAAACAGACCATAAAAGACTCTAAAATATAGAGAACAAGCTAGGGGTTGCTAGAGGGGAGGTGGGTGGGGGATGGGCTAAATGAGTGACAGGCACACAGGGCCCCAGGGTGACAGGGCCGTGAGGGGCAGCACTTGGGGCCCTGGGGTGACTGCACGGCTCTGTGTCCTGACTGTGGCTGTGGTTACGATTAGCCACCGCGTGTTAACAGCAGAAAGAACCATATGCCCCCTGGAAATGTTAGAAACACACAGCCAAGGGGCGCCTGGGTGGCTCAGTCGGTTAGGCCTCCGACTTCAGCTCAGGTCGCGATCTCGCGGTCCGTGGGTTCGAGTCCCGCGTCGGGCTCTGGGCTGACAGCTCAGAGCCTGGAGCCTGCTTCCGATTCTGTGTCTCCCTTTCTCTCTGACCCTCCCCCATTCATGCTCTGTCTCTCTCTGTCTCAAGAATAAATAAACGTTAAAAAAAAAAAAAAAAGAAAGAAACACACAGCCAAAGCCACAGCTCCTTGCACTGTCACAATGGATTCAGCACCTGAGCGTGAGACCCTCCAAGAGCGTTTCTTGAAGCTTCCACGTGCTCTAATGAGCGGCCAGGTCTGGAGACACAGCCGGACCCCTGAGCACACACAACTTGTCCGTCCTGGCAGGCTCCGCCGAGGATGGGCACGGACCCACAGACCAGAGCAGCCCTGGTCCTGGGGGCGTTTCCCAGATGCCAGCTCTCCCTGCACCTCCCACAGCGTCACCGCAATGGCCTAACACCCTAGCGATAACCGCTGTCCACAACTTTCACCTAAATGGTCGTGAGTGACACCAGAAGTGGGGCAAGGGCATCACAGGGACACTGTGGACAATTCAGCGCGATCACTTAAAATGGTGTCACCCCAGAGCCCTGAGCCCTGGACGGCTCTGAGCCCGAGTCCTGCTCTCCTACCAGAACAGGAGAGAACACACAGAAGGGGCGGTGAAGACACCTGGGCACACGGGCAGGCCTCCTCCAAGCGGAGGCCTCCTCCAAGCGGAGGGTCATCGGGAACCACGACTCCACGAGAATCGAGGACCCCCCACTTCCTTGTGCACACACCTGCCTCTGGCCAGGCACAGCACCCTGATCCTAATCCCAGAGCTCGTGACTCTGTGACTTCACGTGTCAAAAGGGCTGGGACACTGACGATGTGACTGACTTAAGGATCCTGATGTGTGGGGACAATCCCAGATCATCCCGACGGGCCCCAGGTCATCATGGGAGTGTTCTGTGTGAAAGAGGGATAGCTGAGGGTCAGGAGGGGATGTGACCTTGGAAGCAAAGGTCAAGTGAGGCACTCTGCAGACGGAGGAAGGGGAAGAAGGCCACGAGCCTCAGCACGTGGGCACCCCGGAAGCTGGGAGAGGCAGGAGACGGATGCCTTCCTGGGGCCTCCTTCTGGGGGCGGACCCCCCCCCCCCGGACACCCCCGGGACCTCCTTCTGGGGCTTCTGGGGATGGATTCCACCCCACTCCCCCGCCTGCTTCTGGGGGAGGATCCCCCCTCCCCCTGGGCCTCCTTTTGGGGACAGATTCCCAACCCTGGGCCTCCTTCTGGGGACGGATGCCCCCCAGCCTCCTTATGGGGATGGATCCCCACCCCCCCACCCTGGAGCCTCCTTCTGGGGACAGATCCCCCCCCCTTCTTTCTGGGAATGGATCCCCCCCACCCGCCGGAGCCTCCTTCTGGGGGCGGATCCCTTCCCCCCACCCACCCAGCCTCCTTCTGGGGACAGATTCCCCCCCACCCTGGAGCCTCCTTCTGGGGATGGATTCCCCCCTGGAGCCTCCTTCTTGAAGGAGCACAGCCCACACCCTGGTTTCAGCCAGCGAGACCCGAGTCAGACCGCTGACCTCCAGAACCCTGAGTGGGTAAGTCTGCATCGTCTTTAAGGCACGGGGTCTGCAGGAACTTGTTACGGAGGCAGCAAGAAGAAACACACAAGCAACCCTGGGACACAATGACCCAGAGAAGCCGCCTGAGGGGAGGGAACAGAGGGGTGAGGCTCGTCCCAGGGAAGGGTGGAGAGGGTATCAGAGAGGCAGAAAGACACAAAGGACCACAACTGCGTCCCTGGCACCCGACAGTGCCCCACAGACGCTCACAACAACATCCTGCCATCTTTCTAACTCCTCATTCCCCCTGTCCACCGGCCTCTGACCCGCCAGCCTCTGTGCCGGCCTGGGCTGGGCTCCGGCTGCTCCCTCATCTTGGCTGCTCTCCTCCTGGTCTCTGCACGGCGGGTCGCTGGCACCACGCGGCCACATGTGGCTGCTGAGCACCCGGAAAGGTGCCAAGTGCCACGTGCCCAGAGGGTCACAACCTGGCTATGCTAAGCTCAACCAAGGATTAAACCGACTGGTTTCTCTTCAGCCCTCCCAAAGAGCTCCTAGAAGGCTGTCTTCAGCCCTCCCGATGTGCTCCTAGAAGGCTCTCTTTGGCCCTCCCGATGTGCTCCTAGAAGGCTCTCTTTGGCCCTCCCGATGTGCTCCTAGAAGGCTCTCTTTGGCCCTCCCGATGTGCTCCTAGAAGGCTCTCTTTGGCCCTCCCGATGTGCTCCTAAAAGGCTCTCTTTGGCCCTCCTGATGTGCTACTAAAAGGCTCAGGATCCCAGAACTGGCCTGAGTCCTACTTCTAACTGGACAGAGCTGCTCTGAACCAGGGACTGGCAGGCTTTTCCTGCAGTAGCCGGAGTAGAGGATCTTGGCTGTGCTGGCCCCCCGGCCTGTGTCCCCACTACCTCACCTTGCCCTTGTGAAGGCGGCCACCGGCAATGCACAGGACAGGCAGGGCTGTGCATCCAGAGAGGTCCAGGATGGGTGGGGGCAGGGCTGGCCCACTGGCCAGTTGGGCGACCCCTGCATTTACTAAAGAGTGCAGCCTCCCCCAAAGGGATGGCTGACCTTTGCCCTCAACCACCACCGGGAGGTGACCTCCAAGCCCCTGGGGCATCCTACCTGCCTGGGGGCCTGGGGCCACACCAGCTGGGTCCAACAATACGAGGTACAACGGTGACTTTCAGACGCTGCACCTGCTCCCTGCAGAGGGGCTGGAGAGCGAGGTGGGTGGTGCCTGTAGCCCCAGTAAGCACTCGGGGCACCACCCCGGCTCAGGGAGCCACCCCCCACTCCAGCCGGCCAGACTGCACACACGTGGTCATATAATGTTGCCGGGAGGAGTCAGCCGCCCTCATGCCATGTGAGGGGGAGGTCGGAGGCTCCTTGTGGGTGGGGCTCCTCCAGACCCCACCCCTGCATCTCTCCTCACCTGGACCCACCCCTGCATCCTCCCACTGCCCGGACCCCGCCCTTGCGCCTCCTGCCTCTGCTGAAGCTGCATCCTCGTCCTCCTGCCAACGTGAGCAGCATCACCAGCACGGTAAACAAGACGGCTTTCACGGAGTCCTCCTCCTGACTCGCTCCACATAGGTCCCTGGGAGACCCCAAAGCTGCACGAGGGTCTGCCGGCAGGGTGGTCTCAGGGACCACCTGCACTGCTCTCCACGCCGGACTCTCTCCGCCCCACGACCGGCCGCCTGGGGCTTGCCTGGTGACTCCTACCCGCTGAGACCAGCCTCCTTCTGTAGGTCTGCAGGGGCGAGGCGGGAGGGAGGCCAGGCTCTGAGCAAGCCGGCGCGGAGGTGGCGGCCGAGGGGCACGCGTGCGAGCAGCCACCCCCCCCCCCCCCCCCCCCCGCGGCTCACCCAGAGCTCCTCCAGCAGGGCCACGGCGTCCTCCCCGCTCTGGGGCCGGCGGCTGCACACCCAGGCCTGGATGTCCGCGGGCAGGGCGCTCAGGAACTGCTCCAGCACCAGCAGCTCCAGCATCTGCTCCTTGGTGTGCACCTCGGGCCGCAGCCAGTCCCGGCACAGCGCTCGCAGCAGGCCCAGCGCCTCGCGGGGGCCCGGCGCGTCTCCCAGGTGGAAGTGGCGGAAGCGGTGCCACGGTGAGTCCAGGGCCAGGCCCTCGGCAGCCTGGCCTTCCTGCTTCACGGGCTGGGGACACGGGCCCTCCATGGGGTCGCGAGCCCCGCAGGGACAGCGGGCCTGTGGGGAGGGAAGTGAGCGTGGTGAGAGCTGAGCCCGCGATGCTACAAACCGCCTCCTCCCACCGTCGCCGTGAGGGGGGCACCCCCAGGAGCCCAGTGACCTGCAGTGAGGGGCAGCATCTCTCTGTGCCTCAGTCTCCCCTATCTTGCTCGGCGGAGGGCCTGCGGGGGAAGGTGCCTGGGGGCTGTGGCGCCCAGTGTCCTGCACACAACAGGTGCCCAAGGAATGGACATTTGGATCCCGGTCCTGGGACACAACAGGCTCAGACCCTGGCTCCGCCCTCCCTGCGGGGTGACCGTGGGCACTGCAGTCTCTTCCCCCCAGTTCAAGTGAGCAGAGCGGGGCATCATCGTGAGCACCACCATCGTCATAACCGCTCGCCCGCATGACGCACAAACCCCACCATCCCCAGCGTCCCCAACGGCAGCTGCTTCGGGACGCCTACTGCAAAGCCACCCCCAAATCGTCATGCTGAAGCTCTAACCCCAGCACAACATCCAGATGTGGGATGTGGGGAGGTGACGAGGAGGCCACCAATGCCGGCTGAAGCTGGTGGAAGGTGAGAGCTTCGTTAGAGGATGGGTCGGTCGTGGGGGGGTCTAATGTGTGTGGTGACTGTGCCTCCTGCTAGAAGCCGTGAGAGCCGCGATCCCCAGAGTTCTCGTCACAAGAAACAAGTCAGCCAACGAGAGGTGACGGACGTCAGCAGAACGGACTGTGGCGAGCACATCGCAACGTCTACACACGTCATCGCATCACCACCTTGCGCGTCAATCACACCTCAATACAACTGGGGAAAGACAGGAAGTCACGAGGATGAGGTCCACATCCAACAGGATGGGTGGCCTTGGCGGAAGAGAAATCCCCACCACCTGCCCTGTGAGAACAAAACCAGGCTGCTGTCCGCAGTCAGGACAAGGGTCCTCCCCAGACACCCAATCTGCCGGTCAAGGCACTTGACCTTGGACTCTGGCCCCAGAACCGAGACAGACAGATGTCTGCTGTTAAAGCCCCCAGCCAGTGATGGAGCGGAGGAATACACGGATGGGCCCCCAAGCACGTCCACGAATTGGGAAATGTGGCAGACTGCAGGAGTTCACCCATGTCCATCGTCCTCTTCTCCTCTGTGTGATCCCCCACCCCCGAGGAAGCCAGGTGCCCCTACTTCCGCTTTCCCCTTCCTGAGGGAGGGAACCCAGACGTGACCCCGGGAAACAGCTGGAAATGTCTGGAGATTTTTCACTGTTGGATGGGGGAGGGGAACAGTGCCTCAGGCGTCCAGCAGGCAGAGGCGAGGGATGCTGCTAGGTGTCCTAGAGCACACACGAGAGCCCCATGGCACAGAAAGGTCCAGTGCCAAGGCCGAGAGACCCCGGCTCGGGAGAGAGGTCCTCGCTGGGTCTGGGGACCCCTGGGTCTTGGCAGGTCAAAAGGATTTCATCACAAGAGATACTGCCTGTTTTAGTCCCGTTCTCTGGGTGTGCCGTGGGGTCTTCAGAGGCTGCATGGACACGGGCTGTGAGTGGCTGACCTGAGGTAGTCCCCTGGATAGCCTGAGTGCAAAGCCCTGACGCTTAACCACTACACCACCGACCACAGGCATCATCTCATTGCTGGGTCGGCTGTCACAGCCCCCGCAGCATCTCCCTGCTCCTGAGAGTGTCGCTCTAGTTGCAAATCACAACACTCACGAAGGGGTTTTTTTCCTTAATAGAAATCACGTTGTGACACTTCCCCACTCCAAACCTTCTGACTGCTTCCTCGCCTACTTCTCTGATTTCTTCCTTCTATCCCTGGCTCTCTATACTCAGCCACACTGCCTCCCTGATTATCTTCTTGGACCTAAGGCAAGTCCTATCCCAGGGCCTTTGTACCTGCTATTTTCTCCTTCCTAACCCTTGCTCAGCCGGCTCCTTCTCATATTTGAGGCCTCCATGTGATTCTCCCCCCCCCCCCATTGGAGAGTCTCCTCAAATCATCCGATTTGCACAGCATCCACACACCACTCCCTGCAGTTACCTTTCCCTTTAGTAATTCCCTTTCAGCGTTTAACAAGATGGGCTGTCGTGTTTGTATGCTGTTTTCCCTCACAAGAATTCAAGCTTCATTGAGAGCAAGAGACCCCAGGAGAGCCCAGCATGCTGGCTGGCACTCAAAGGAGATGTACAGGATGATCTTTCCTCTGAAAGGAGTATTATGGCCCCCGTTTCACAAGTGGAGAGAGTGAAGTTACTCAGCTAGTAAGGGGCAGAGCTTAGGCTCTGCAGGACCACCTCCTGCCTACCCGTCCCTCCATCTAAGCACTGACTGGGCCTGGGAGAGGCAGGGTAGGGTTTCCAGAACACCTGGGCCAGAGCTGAGTCTCGAAGGATGCACAGAAGCCTTCTGTACTGTGACAAACACCCTCCCCCCCACCCCCGAAGGGAGTGGAATCTGACCTGAGGGAGCCAGGCCCCAGCACCAAGTGGCAGGGCCCTGTAGTCATGGGTCATGGGTAGCCACGTTCCCACAGCTGTCCACACTGAGTTTCTCACAGCAGGGCCAGCGGGACCCTTCTCTGGGTCCCAGGGTCACCACCCTGAGAAAGCACATACTAAGTGCTAAGCAAGTTCATGCCACCCTGTAAACCAATCCTTACCACCCACTGAGGGTCCAGTGCCTCCTGCTACTGCTACAAAAGCATCTGTGACACTGTTGTCTGTGTCCAAGGAGTATCGTCCTGCCCGACCAGACACCCTGGAGGCCTTGGGAGACAGCCACTGAGTGGCCTCTGTCTCACACTGTCCCCACCCCACCGTCCCAACAGCCCTGTGAGCTGGGTACCATGGTGAGCAGGAGAAATGAACACTTAGAGGCAGGATTCAAGCCTGGAACCGTTCTGACTCCAGAGTCCCAGCACCTCTGCACAGCACGTTTGGCTAGCTGAATGCTGAAAAGATGGGCTCTGGACCTTGGCTGCGTGCCCCACTGTGTGACCTTGGACACGTGGGCTTCACTTCTGCACCTGGGACACAGGACTCGTGTAACAGCTTCTTCCCCACAGGGGTTGCTGGGAACCTGAACTAGAAGCGGCCCAGCTCCTAGTACACTTGAGGGTTTCCAGACCTCAGCACCAGTCATATCCGGGGCCAGATAATTCCACGTTGTGGCAGCCGCCCCACGCAACGTAACGTGTTTATCGACATCCCTGGCCTCTTCCCCCAGATGCCAGTGGCTATCTCCCCAACTGCGACAACCAGAAATGTTTCCAGATATTGCCACATGTCCCTAGGAGGCAAACTCGACCCCAGTGGAGAGCCACGGGTCCACTGGACAAATATTTACTCAGAGCACAAGGGCCCTGCAGCAAATCCCAGTTCGGCCACCTACCAGCCATCTGTCCTTGGACGAGATACAACAGCACCTTTTACACGGACTCTCCACAGCCCGGGCTGTACAATGGGGAGAAACATCAAACCAATCCCAGACCGCAGGAGGAATTCAAGATACAAGGACAACAAAGACGCTGAGAATAGCACTAGGCGCTATGCAAGTCCTCAACTGGAGTCAGAGCTGAAATTCCTGCTACTTTGTGGAGTGCTAGGGGGCACCGCTATTAACCAAACACGCATTAAAATCCAACTCTAAACGGGAACAGGAGACGCAAGAGGGCGACTGGAGGGGGGCGAGAAGGGGCAGTTTCAGGTGGCAACAGCAGCAAACGCAGCCTCGAGGCATCTTGCACCCACTAACCAACTTCCTCCCCTGAGCACGGTCACAGAGGTGGGCGCTCCAGTCCACAGGGAGCGCAGCGAGGGGACCCACCTTGTCCCGGGGACTCGCAGAACTCCTGGGCGCGCGCTCGCGCGCGCTCGAGGTCGAGGCAAAATGAACCACCTGCACCCCTCCAGAGGGGCGGGCCCCCGAGCCCCCGGCCCCACCCCTGGGGGGACTGTCCCCCTTCCCGGCCCCTCCCCCCTCCCTCGGCGGCTCACTTGCCTCTGCGTTCCCCACCTCCAGGGGCCACAGCCCCCTCCCACTTCCCGGCCCTCCCCCAGCCCCTCCCCCCCGTGCCCTCTCCCATCCCCCTCGCCCACCTCCCGCTTTACTCGGTCCCCGTCTTCTCCCTTCCCCCCCCCCCCGCTCCCCATCCCTCCCTCCTCCGGCCTCCAGCCCCCCTCTCCCCAAAGCGCGTCCAACCACCCCTCCCAGCCCCCCTTCCCCCCTCGCTCACCTCACTCTCCCAGACGAGGCCCCCCAAGCCCCCTCACCTCTTCGCACATGCGCACAAAGCTCACGGGGACTCCATGCCCCGGCAGGCTTTGCGCCAACTCATCCGTCCCCCCTCCCCCAACTCTCCGAGACCGGGTAGTCCGTTCCACGCCACACCACCGCCTTACAGGCCTCACCCAGAACTACACTTCCCATGAAGCATCGCGGCAAGGGACGCGTCCCGTTGGCCCCTCGCCGTGGCGTCCCTCGCACGCCTGTCTCCGAATGGCTCTAACGGCACCAGAACTACACTTCCCAAGGTGCATTGAGCACCGCCAGCGGCCTATCAGCCCTCGCAAACAAGGCCTCTCAGCGCGCCGGGCTTTGGACTACATTTCCCAGAATGTATATAGGACCTCCCATTGGCTCGCGCGCGAGCCCGTGCTTGCGAAGACATGCCGACTGGGGAGGCGGTGGGAGGGAAAGGGAGGAGTGTTGGCTGCGCTGTCCTGAGTGGGGGGAGGTTTTGTGCTGGGAGCTCGGGAGTGAAATCCTCTGGCGATCTGGGCGATAAGAGAGGAGGGGCCCCGCCAGAGTTCTGCGCCTGTCTGGCCTGCGGGTTGTCTCCTTGACAATGGGTCGCGTTTCCTCCCCTATAGGACCCGGCGGCGCTGACCGGGTCGGAGGTAGACGTGCTCGGCCCGGGGGCGCCCTGGGCCCTCTGGTTCGGCTCCTCTGGCGCAAGCCTCAGTGCTTCAGACTTCAGTGTCCTCTCCTGCGTGAGTCGGGAGAGGAGGCTTCCTGCCACACGTCCATGGCGTGCCCCCATCGGATAGGGCAACTGCCTCAGTTTCCCCATCTCGGAACCGGAAGAAAAAGTGGTTTTTGGAGCGGGAGGAAATCTTAAGAGATGGGTCGAAGCTTCGTATCCAGACGGATCCCGGCCTGGGGACGCTCACACGAGCCTCGGGGGCCCGGGGGCCAGAGCCAGACGCCATCCCCTACCTCGAACAGTAACTTTCCCCCCGGGTTTCACAAGTGGTCAGTGGCTGGATCAGAACTTGTTGTCCAAGACCGGTGAAAACCATCGCCCTCTTTGTGGCCCACCCTCCCCCGGCCCAGCCCTCTGCCCTCTCTTCACTCTTGCTTCTTGTGTTCCAGCCACACGGGCCTGCTTCTGCCCCTAGGAACTCGCTGATCCCACTCTCATCTGATTGCCCAGTTGACATCCCCTATCCGGCAGGGTGGGGGAGGGGCGGCAGAAGTTTTTGCACCCCCGCCTCGCAAGGACACACATCTTCCCTCCGTCTTACAGACTCACCGTCTTACAGAATGAATCCTTTGTCCACCCAAATGTCCAGGCCAGACATGGAAGGGTCGCCTTTGGCCCTGCCTTCAAGGTGGTCACAGTTGTCCATTTCTCTCCTTCCACAGCTGTCACCTGGCCTCCTCCCACCGTTGCACCCCACCCAGTCCCTTCACACGGCAGCCAGAGGGATCATTTTTGTGTGTAAGAAAACACATAAAATTTGCCATTTTAACCACGTTCAAGTGCACATTTCGGTGGCATTGAGTACATTCACGTTGTTGTGCAACTATCATTACCATCCATCTCCAGGACTCTTTTCCTCTTGCAAAACTGAAAGTGTGTCCAGTAAACAACTCCCCATTCTCTCTATCCACCCCCCCACACCAGCCCCTGGTGCCCCATAGGAGTGGAATCATACAGTATTTGTGTCCTTGTGACTGACTTATTTCATGTAACATAACGTCCTCAGGGTTCATCCATGATGTGGCATCTGCCAGAATTTCCTTCCTTTTTAAGACTGGTTAATACTTCATTATATCACATTTTGTTTTCCCGCTTATCACAGGGCTCTTAAATCTTAAACAGGAACAGGTCAGGACTGTTGGGCTTTTAAACAGGACTTTTGCTTAAAAGTCTCCATTGCAAACTCTTGATTCTGCCCTGCCAGGTCCCATATAATCAGACCCCTTCATATCCAGAATTACTCTAACTTATATGGTGCCTTGGTGCAAATCAGAAAAGAGCGCCCTTGAAGGACAGTGGGCCTGAGCCAGGGCATGGGTCCCACAAGTATGTCAAGAGGAGGATTCGGCCACCTCTTCCCACCTGGCCAGGTACTTGTAGGTAGGATACAAGGTTCAGTCCGGCCCTCAGCCCAACACCACTTTCCTTCATTCACGACCACTGTCGCTGCCACATCGGCCTAACCCTCCTCTAACAGAAGGGTTCTCAAAGTCGGGTCTCAGACCAGCTACAGAGCCTCACCTGGGGGCTTGTTAGAAATGCAAATTCTTGGGGCTCCTGGGTGGCTCAGTCCGTTAAGCGTCAGACTTTGGCTGAGGTCATGATCTCACAGTTTGTGGGTTTGGGCCCTGTGTTGGGCTCTGTGCTGACAGTGTCTGGTGCTGAGCCACCCAAGTGCCCCAACCCCTTCATTTAAATACGTGGCTGTGCATTTTCATTCTGCCCTGGGCCTCACAAATTAAGCAGCCATTCACGTAACACCACCTCAGTGACCTGTGCAATGTCCACACAGTGCTGTTTCTCTAGCACTGGAGGGCACCATAAATACTGGTGAGCATTGGAAGGGACGACTCCCTGGATGTCCTTCTTCCACGTCTTCACCTGGTAACATCATACATCCCTCAGTGAGTTATCTGTTCAGATGCTGCCTCCTCCAGGAAGCCTTCCCAGACTACCCCCACCCCCAATAAATCTGGACAAAGCACCTCATCTGAACTTCCACAGGGCCCCTTTGCTCTCCATCTCAGCCTTGGACTTTTTTTTTTTTTTTTTTTTTTTGTAACCGCCCTGCCTCTCCTCCTCCAGTGAGCAAATCAATTTGGGGCCTGCCTGTGAACCAGTAAATAAGGATTGAGGGAAAGTGTTTCTTCCCTTACTTCCCACACCTGAGGGCAAAAATTCCTTTGGCAGGAAATTTGGCCCATAATCCTCCCAAAGCTTCTAGGCTCCTTTGTAGCACCGCTATAATTATTACTCAAAATAATAATTAACGTTTTCTCTTTTGTATGGGGCTTTAAAGCAGGGAGATCCTCCGGTGTGGGGAGGGGATTTGGTTCATCTCAGGGTGCCCAGCCCCTGTACCCGGAGGCTCAGGTGTTTATTGGATAAATGGGTGAAGGATGATTGGTCTGTGCCGCACAACAAGGGCTCCTGGGGGCTGGATCTCGAGTGTGAGTCATGGTCGCCAGGCCTCAGAAAACACCCGGGAATGAATAGTTAAATTATGAATGAATTGCTTAATGATGGGCACACACTGCCTATTATATTATTCCACCCTACACGCTCTCGGTGAGGCTGCACAGCAGATCAAAGCATCAGCCCATTTTACAGTTGGGATGAGTGAGGCTTCCCCAAGAGACACAGCAAGAGAGCCAAATCCCACAACCAGCAGTGGGTGTGGGGAGCCTGCTCTTCTGTTCCAGGTCCTTTGTGCGGCCCAGATGTTCCACTGGCCAGGAGAGCCTAGAAACACAGACGGTGAGCAGGGCCGACAGCACGAGGGAGTCAGGCAGACCTTACCCTGCAAACACAGAGGATTCCCTGGCAAGTTCTCCCTGGCTGTACGTCCACACATCTGCCCAGCTTCTCGGAGGTGGAATCTTCTGAAAGCGTTTGGTTCCAAGGAGGGATCAGGGAAGTGGGGACCAGGTCTGTTGGATGGCATCAAGATGTAGGGGCAACACGCCGAGCGGGTTCCCCCGTGTTTGTCCTGGAGGCTGTAAGGTTAGTGCAGGGAAGGGTTGGTTCCTGGTGATGTTGGTCATTTGCGATTTCTGCTTAAGCTGCCGTAATAAAGCACCGCAGACCTGGTGGCTTAAACAGCACAGATTAATTTTCTCGAAGTTCTGGAGGCTGGAAGTCCAAGATCAGGCTGTCAGCAGGGCTGGTGTCTCACACGCACTGGCGTGGGGGGTAACGAATTTCAACAAGTAGGCAAATTCTCGGGTACAGAATCCAGATATAATGAAGATCGACTATTTTTTTTAAATAATTTTTAGTTTCATTTTTCAAGACAGAATTCCAACCAGGTTTTAAAATGGCATTCTTGGGGCACCTGGGTGGCTCAGTCCATTGAGTGTCTGACTTCAGCTCAGGTCGTATCTCACAGTTTATGAGTTCAAGCCCCACGTCAGGCTCTGTGCTGACAGCTCAGAGCCTGGAGCCTGCTTTGAATTCTGTGTCTCCCTCTCTCTCTGCCCCTCCTCCACTCATGCTCTGCCCCTCCCTCTCTCCGCCAACAATAAATAAACATTTCATGCTCAGTCGGCTGGGCATCCAACTTCAGCCCAGGTCATGATCTCACAGTTCATGAGTTCGAGCCCTGCGTCAGGCTCTGTGCTGACAGCTCAGAACCTGGAGCCTGCTTCAGATTCTGTGTCTCCCTCTCTCTCTGTGCCCCCGCCCCCTCGCCCCCCCCCCCCCCGCCCTGCTTGTGCTCTCTCTCTCTCTCTCTCTCTCTCTCTCTCTCTTTCAAACATGAATAAACATTAGGGGCATCTGGGTGGCTCAGTCAGTTAAACGTCTGACTTTGGCTCAGGTCATGATCTCGGGGTTTACGAGTTTAAGTCCCACGTGGGACTCCGTGCTGATGGCTCAGAGCCTGGAGCCTGCTTCGGATTCCGTGTCTCCCTCTCTCTCTGCCCCTTCCCTGCTCGTTCTCTCTCTCCCTCTCTTTCTCTCTCTCTCTCTCAAAACTAAATAAAGCATTAAAAATTAAAAAAAAAATAAGCATTTAAAAAATAAAATAAAATAACATTCTTGTAGAAATATGAGATTCAGGTGGCTGTGTGAACTGGCCTTTCCCCAGTGACACTGAGTCTGGGATGCTGAGGCCCTCACGTGCCGTTCAGGGCCTTCCACAGAGGCCTGCAGAAATTAAAAGGTTCCCTCCACCACTCTGGGCAGACTCGGGAAGGAGGGCTGATGATTATGCCCGCCTGGGCAGTCTGAGTCCAGGACAGCGCCCTTCATCTTTACAGAGATGGGATGCCACCCCTCCTCTAGCTCTAGAAAGATGTGAGATCAGATGTGGAATCAGCAACTCCGAACATCCAACGTCCTGGGATAATACCAGGAAAAACTGCCTGAGATAAACACACCATTATGTTAAACGTGAATCCTGCAGCAGCGAGGACTGTCTCTCCTACCCTTACACCCACTTAGAATGTATGCTGAACATTTACAGCTCGGAGAACAATTCGCTGCCAGAAGAGGAAAGTGAACAGGTTTTACAGTTTGTTTACACCAACCGAAACCACTTACCGCCTCTTGTTAATTTTCTCATGACGTTTTGTAGTTGCCAAATTAGGTTTCCCTTGAAATGAACATAGGAGGTCATAACATATGTTCCTTTTTAAACAATAAGATCATATATATATATATATATATATATATATATATATATATATATTTGTGTTTGTTTTTGAGAGAGAGAGAGAGAGAGAAAGAGAGAGCCAGTGGGGGGTTGGGCAGAGAGAGAGGGAGACACAGAATGGAAGCAGGCTCCAGGCTCTGAGTTGTCAGCACAGAGCCCGACGTGGGGCTCGGACCCACAAACCCACGAACTGTGAGCTCATGACCTGAGCCCAAGTCGGACGCTGAACTGACTGAGCCACCCAGGTGCCCTTTGACTTATTTTTTTTTTTAGTGTGTATTTATTTTTGAGAGGTGGGGGAGGGGCAGAGACAGAGGGAGACACAGAATCCGAAGCAGGCTCCAGGCTCTGAGTTGTCAGCACAGAGCCTGACATGGGGCTGGAACTCATGGACCGTGAGATAGATCATGACCTGAGCCCAAGTCGGAGGCTGAACCGACTGAGCCACCCAGGTGCCCTTTGACTTATTTTTTTTTTTTTAGTGTGTATTTATTTTTGAGAGGTGGGGGAGGGGCAGAGACAGAGGGAGACACAGAATCCGAAGCAGGCTCCAGGCTCTGAGTTGTCAGCACAGAGCCTGACATGGGCTGGAACTCATGGACCGTGAGATAGATCATGACCTGAGCCCAAGTCGGACGCTGAACTGACTGAACCACCCAGGTGCCCCAAGGCCATCATATAAATCAAGTTTATTAAAAGCTTTTTAGCTTTTGGCGCCTGGGTGGCTCAGTCCGTTAAACCTCTAACTGTTGGTTTCAGCTCAGGTCATTACCTCACGTTCTGTGTGATCGAGCCTTTTTTGAGCTTTATGGACACCTTTGCCTTTTTGTTTTGTGTTTTGCTTGTTTTGTTTCTGGTAATCTTTTTCCTCTGTGGGTGTCAAGAGTTTTGGGAAACAGAGTCCAGTGTGTAGCCAGTTCCATCTGAGGGGGTGAAGCAGGTGAAGGCAGGGTGGACAGGACAGAGTCTGGAGCAGCGTCCAGGAGCTGCATTCAGATGCCAGTTCCCACTGACTGTGGGGTCTTGACAATATTATTCGACCTCTCTGAGTCTCAGCTTCTTTGTCTGGATTCAAACAAGAGTCTCTCCCACTTCAAGCAACATTGTGAGTTTGAAGATGAAAGTCTTTGAACACATGAGAGTCTTTTTTTTTAAGTTTATTGATTTATTTTGAGAGAGAGAGAGAGAGAACATAAGCAGGGGAGGGGCAAAGAGAGAGGGAGAGAGAAAATCCCAAGCAGGCGCTGTGCTGACAGCACAGAGCCTGACTCAGGGCTCAATCCCACAGATCCCACATGATCCCACAGATCCCACATGATCCCATGACCTGAGCCGAAATCAAGAGTCAGATGCCGAACCGACTGAGCCCCCCAGGTGCCCCTGAAAACATGAAAGTCTTGAGTGTCTCCATTGGCACAGAGCTTCCCACAACTGGCTGAACAGGAGAATGGCTATCAGCATGGTCTTGGGTGTCAGACAAGCCTAGAATTAATAAGGCAGCAGGGTGCCCTCGGGCACATGAGGTCCCCTCTCCTGTCACCAGTTTCCTCCAGCGTGAAATGGAAGCAACGATCGTTTCTATCCGTATTAGTTGACATGCGTTCAGCTACGGCTCCTGGAAACTTGTTTCCAACTTGCTCAAACTCCAGGGAGAATTTATCAGCCAGTAGGAAAGTCCCAAGAAAGGGACCAGCTCCAGAGTCAACAGGATTCAGTGACTCAAAAATGTCACCAGGGGTTCGTCTTCTTTCCTACCCTCTGCTCTTTTGTCCTCAAACCTGCATCCCTTGATGTGGGGCCGCGAGCAGACCATCAAGAAAGAATTCTTGAGACGGGGCTATTTGTATAGTGTGGGGACAGGACCCACGGGTAGAAAGAGCTGCGCTTTTGCTGTGTGAAGCCCACGGTTATACACTTAGTGCTCGAGGCAGGAGGGGACGTGCAAGGGAGAACTAGATCATAAATGACTCCTTCAAATTTCTACTCGTAAAACTACTTTCACAAGATTTCTCTGGTCCTTATCATTCAGCTCGTATTAACTACCAGTGAGATGTCCAGGCAGTCATGAGACCCTTCGGGAATGTAGCAGCCAGCGTGCATTTCGTACTTATCGGACCGTGAGGGCTGTAGGTCAGCTTTCGGGGCGAAAGGTGAACATTTCTCTGCGTCTGGGTCTCGCCCTGTTGCTCAGGGGACGGCAAGCCGTTTTTGTCACCATTCCAAACATCACATCCCGTATTCCGCCATCCAGGAAGAGAACCAGGGTCAGCTTCTTTGTTAAAATCCCACTGAACGAGGGCACCCTGTACACACTGTGTGTTAGCCAGTTTGACAATATATTTAAAAAAAAAAAAAAAAGAATCCCACTGAAAACACTCCTCTATCATATGGGCATGAATTGGGTTACATCCTACCCAGAGACAGAGAGGCCACAGGGTATGATTTTGCTTGGATTAGCTTGGCCCCAAGGCACCTGCTACTCCCACTTTTTAAAGTGCAGGGGGTGGAACTCTCTCCTTCCCGTGCACCCCCTCCCTGCACCTGAGATACAAGGAGTGTGGAAATCTGGGGAAACTAGTGCGAAGAGGGTGTGTGGTGTCATAAAAGCATCCACAATGTCCTCTACACAGGGCGACCAGATTTAGCAAATAAAAGTGTAGGATGTGGGGCACCTGGGTGGCTCAGTCGGTTAAGCGTCTGACCCGATTTTGGCTCAGGTCATGATGTCACTGTCATGAGTTCGAGTCCTGTACTGGGCTCTGCACTGTCAGATTCTGTCTCTCCTTCTCTCTCTCTCTGCCCCTCCCTTGTGTGCTCTCTCTCAAAATAAATAAATACACTTAAAAAATATGTATACACATGTTTATATACATATATATGTGTGTATATATGTATATAATGCACAGTTCCATTTGTATTTAAATTTTTTTTAGTATTTATTTATTTTTAAGAGATACAGAGACAGAGCACGAGTGGGGAGGGGCAGAGAGGGAGGGAGACACAGAATCCAAAGCAGGCTCCAGGCTCTGAGCTGTCAGCACAGAGCCTGATAAGGGGCTCGAACTCATGGACCGCAAGATCATGACCTGAGCTGAAGTTGGACACTTAACCGACTGAGCCACCCAGGGCCCCTGATTCCTTTTGTGTTTAAATAAACCAGATGTAATTTTTTTCGATAAGGATCAGCACATTTTTATACTAAAAAACAACTCATCATTTGCCTGGAACTCAAATTTAACTAAATTGAACTGGTTAATTTAAGTTGGCACTCACTCTTTGCAGACTTTCTCATGGGTAGGAGCTGCTTGAGGACTGGGTTAAAATGCTCAACTGACTTAGCCACCAGGCGTCCTGAGGACCGCGTTAAAATGCACAGTCTGCCCCGGTAGGTTGGAGCGAGGCCCGGGATCCTGCATTTCTTATGGGGTGCTGGGTGTCGGGGACTAGGCGTGTGCGAGGCCCACGCTTTGAGCGAGGGTCCGCGCTACCTCACAGGGTGGAAGTGAGCAGGAAGCACGTTGATTGGAACAGAACACTCAGCTCTGTGTCCAGCCCAGGATGAAAACTCTCCAAGATTGCTCATTATCATAATAATGAACATCGGAGGTGTGTGTGTGTGTGTGTGTGTGTGTGTGTGTGTGTGTGTGTGTGTGTATGTTTGTCTTCCTCTGTGTCTCAGGGATTGGAGGACAGCTGCAAACTCTCCACGTGCACCCTGCTCTCCGCAGCTGTTCTGACCGCTCCGCGTAGGAGGGAACATCAGGGGGGACATGTGAGAGGGTTGTCAAGGGTGCCAGAGTGGCAGCTGGTGCTTGCCCCATGCACCCTGGCGTTTTTGTGAGGACAGCCACGCTGGAGGCTTACACAGCACCTCATCCAGCCCGCCTTCAATCCCTCATTTCAACCCTGAATGAGGCTCGCGTGTGCGCAGTGCTTTGGTTACAGTGACGCGAACCCAAATGGCCAAAATAGGGATTTCCTGGAAGGAGTCTGGAGGGACTCACTTGAGTGGAAGGGAGAGCTGAGGTTTAGGGGATGCTGGGGGCACCTGAGCTCAGCCAGGTCATTTGACCCCCACCTCTTTCTTTTTTTGATATTTATTTTTGAGAGAAACACAGAGTGCAAGTGGGGGAGGGGCAGAGAGAGAGGGAGACACAGAACCCGAAGATGCTCCAGGCTCTGAGCTGTTAGCACAGAGCCCGACCCGGGACTCGAACCCATGAATTGCGAGATCACGACCTGAGCCCATCAGACGCTTAACTAACTGAGCCACCCGGGTGCCCCTGCTTATTTATTTTAAACCACATTTTGCTTATTTATTTGTCAATGGCCATTTGTTTCCATCTTTTGTGAATAATGCTGCTGTAAACATGGATGTACAAACTGGACATTCATTTCTTTTTTTTTTTTGTTTAAGGGGGAAGATTTTATTTTTATTTATTTATTTATTTATTTATTTATTTATTTATTTTTAAATATTTCTTTTTTCAACGTTTATTTATTTTTGGGACAGAGAGAGACAGAGCATGAACGGGGGAGGGGCAGAGAGAGAGAGGGAGACACAGAATCTGAAGCAGGCTCCAGGCTCTGAGCTGTCAGCACAGAGCCTGACGCGGGGCTTGAACCCATGAACTGTGAGATCATGACCTGAGCCGAAGTCGGATGCTTAACTGACTGACCGTGACCCAGGCACTCCAAGCATGCTTGTTTTTAATAGCTGTGGCCTGGAAATAGTCTGTGTCCCTTCTGCCCCCATCCTAGTGTTTAGAGCCAATCACAAGGCCACACACAGATGTCAAGCTGTAGTCCCTGGATGGGAAATAGCCTTTCCAGGGATAATTCTATACTCTGAAAGGGAAGGGCAGGTTTTTGTGATCGATGAGCCATTTTGACTACAACCCCATCCTATGACTTGGAAATACCCGTTATTGGTTTGACAGTCTTAAGAGAGACACTCAGAATTATGAATGGTTTAAAATCAGATAGAAGGGGGTTGCTTGGGTGGCTCAGTCGGTTAAGCATCGGACTTTGGCTCAGGTCATGGTCTCACAGTTGGTGAGTTTGGGCCCCGCATTGGGCTCTGTGCTCACAGCTTGGAACCTGGAGCCTGCTTGGGATTCTGTGTCTCCCTCTCTCTGCCCCTCCCCTGCTTGTGCTCTGTCCCACTCTCTCAAAAATAAATGAACATTAAAAAAATTTAAATCAGATAGAAGGTAGCTTTTCTCATGTCATAGCTCTGCTGGCACAGAACCTCTTTCTCGTAAAGCCACCAAGTGTTGACCTGGCCCCTTCTAGCTGTTGCATCACCATCCTCAATACATGGCTTCCGTCTGGTGATCAAGAGAGCTCTCCAGATCTCATCATTGGGTTCTCAATTTGGTTTGCTGGGAGGGTGGAAAGGGAGAGGGAGAAAGCTGTGCCTTCCACTTTGCCCCCCTCCAGGCCACTGCAGACACACAACAAGTGATCTGATTCAGAGGAGCACTGATGAGTCTTATACTCAGGTTTCATGACGTAAAGTTCATACTCATAGTAATAAATAATAATTAGTATTTAAAAATGTACTTTTGCGATATTTCTGAAGGTGAGACACAGGCATATCTTACTATTTACATGTACGTTTAATACAGAACTATTTTTTATCCTGAAAAGATGTCATTAGATCAACAACACACATCTTATGATTGATGCAGATTGAGATATGAGGGTATTCAGCGGCCACAGCAGAAATAATAGCACTAATAAGTCCTGCTAATCACTAGCATTTTCACTGAGACTTTGCTAGGATCAGGTCCTAAATTAAGCAAATTTGTACAGATTCTTGAGGCTGTGAGAGGTGTTATTCAACAAGGGAATTGTATATCCCCATCTTCCTGACTCCCAAGCTCCGTGACTGTTTCTCTTTTCTTAATCCGTCATTTATGTTTATTTATTTATTATTGGTGACTGTTTCAGTGATGATGATAATAAAACACTTATAAATAATTACGGTAAGTCATCTGCCACTGACGTGAGAGCCAGCCAAGTGTGTGGGGTGGGAGCGTTGGCGGGGGGGGGGGGGGCAATGACTTGGCCTGCCAGCACACTGTGGTGTAAACAATAATTTTAAAACATCTTCTTATATGAGAACACTGAAATAACAGCTGACATTCAGTGAGTGCTTCCTAAGTGCCTGCCTCACATGAGGAAAGTAGGTGAATCCTCAGCTACTGGGATCAATGGTTCATTATGGGAGGCAGTTTAGGCACGGTCAAATACAGGAATCGGGAGCGAGCCCACGGTTGGAGCCCAGGCTCTGCATTCTCAGCATGTGACTTTCGGCAGGTGCCTTGAGCTCTCTGTCCCTTGTTATCTGCAAAAGAGGAATAGGTTATTAACGGATCCTAATGTATGCAAAGACCTCGCAGGAGCACAACGTGTTATTACCCCCTTAAAAGGGAGGGCACTGAGGCCGGTGGGGGGGGGGGGGGGACGGTGAGCCCTCTCAGCTCCAGGGTTGGCTTCAGGTGAAACCTGAGACCAGCATTCCCCTCTCCCACCAGAGGGCAGGGACCCAGGGAAGGAAGGGGCTGGCTGGTCGCCCGGCTTGGCAGGTGGCAGGTGCACTAAACGAGGGCACTGGTGGGTCTTGCTTGCCTTGGGGGCAGCAGGTTCCCCCGTCGCCAGCCCCACCCTAGAGATTCGCTCCGGGACCCTAACTAGGCTCAGTCGCGGACACCGGGCAGGACTCGTCAGGGCTGTGCCCCGGAGCTGCCTCCACAAGCGGACGCTGCCACCGCCTCGAGCCCCGGCACGGAAGGGGTTACGATGATAGAGACGACAGGAGGACCTGGGGTGGCACGAACGGCCCTAGCCGCCACTCTCTCCCACACCTTTCCGCCCCAGGCTGGCGCGGGGCGCCGACCGCGCAGGCGCGAGCGCCGGGAGCCGGGTTGGGGGGGAGTACCTCCCGAGCACCCGGAAGTCTCCGCCTAACGGGCCGGGCCCGCGCCTCCTGTCCTGGAAGGGGGCGGGGCCCGAAGCCCCTCGGCGCGCGGCGCCATAGAGCGGGGACGGAGGACCCGTGTCCTAGACGGGTCCGGAAGTGGCTCCCAGGGGCGTCCGCTCCGTACCATAGAGCTTGGGGGGCGGCGGCTAGGGGGTCGCCGGGCTCGCCTTCCTAGAGCGGCGAGGACGGGGTGGAGGCTGGAGGGGGAGTGGGAAGGGGAGGGGGAGCAGCGCGGGCGGAAGCGGCCAGGAAGGTCACTTCCGGCCTGGGCGCCCGTCCCCCTGACCCCAGGGTCTGAGTCGCCGCTGCCGCCGCTGCCACCATCCGCGAGGGAGCAGAGAGGAGGAGTGCGGCGCGGCGGCCCCGGGACCGAGGAGGTGAGGGGAGGGCGCGGGGGCGGGGGGCGTGAACCCAGGGCCGGGTGGGCGCGCGCCTCGGGAGCCGGGCTGCGGGCGGGGGGCGGGCGGGGAGGCGGGCGGGCGAGCGCGACTGGGCGGGAGAGTGCGCGTGCGCGTGCTGGGGGGGCGTGAGTGGGCGCGCGGCCGGTGACGCGGGCGGGCGAGGGCGCGCCAGGCGGAGCCGCGGGGAGCGCGCGTGCGCGGCGCCGCGCCGGGGCCGCGCCGGGGAGGGAGCGCGCCTGCGCAGCGCCGGGGCTCGGGCTGGGGGCTCGGGGGTGGGGCTGCCGCAGCTTCTCCGGCAGGTCGTGGCCGGAAGTGGTGGCGATTCCCGGGGGAAGTTGAGGCCCCGGTGGGGGAAGGGGACGCGCGGGCTGGGCTGGCCTGACCGGAAACGGCGGCCCGGGGGGCGCGTCTGGGTCCCCGGCTTGTCACCCCACCTCCTTCCCCTTTTCAGAGAAGCCCGGGTTCCGCTGCTGCCCTGGGCGGGCTGCGTGCGGCCTTTGATCCGGCCGGTGATTAGGGCATTCGCCCGGCGGGAGGCTCATTCATTCGCTCCGGCGCGGGCGGCGGGCAGGAAGCGCGTGCGCCGCAGGGGAAGTGACTGGGCCAAGGTCAGGCACCGCGTGGCCCGCGGGACAGGGGCGGACGGTGGCCCGGCCCGAAGCCGACCCCGAGGCCTCCCGGGCGTCTAGCTGTGCTGTTTTATACCCCAGACCCTGTCCGGGTCTCAAGGGGGGGACACCCGGTTCCTGGAGATACGTGCCACTGGCCCCGTGGGGTCAGGCCAGCCCAGGATGGCGGCATCACCCGATGGAAAAGTGACCCACAGGCTCCTCCAGGGCCGGCCCCGTACTAGGCGCCAGGGCAGAGAGATGAGCAAGGTCCTGGAGCAGGAGGGCAGAGTCCCCACCCAGATCCCTTATCGGGAGGTGGGGAGGGCTGTGGGAGCCCAGGGCTGACATCCCTGCACAGCCCAGTCCCGGGGGCTTTCAGGAAGGGAGTGACTCGGTGTGTGGTTTCCTGGTGCCAGGCCCCGCGTTGGGCAATGCCGAGGATCCAGTTGGGAGTCAGAGCTGGCTTCTGCTCCGGGGACGCACGGTTGCCATTGATCCTGGCTTATCTCCTCTGTAAGGCTGTAAGCCTCTTTGGCTAAATGCAGCAGGCATTCACCTGCCTGCCTTTGCTGTAGTCCCCTCTGGCCCTCCGGCCTTCTGCCTCAGCCCTGACGACACTCAGATCGGATTCCGACTTGTGTTATCTCATGTCTTAGTTTTTTCCCTGGAAGCTTTCCAGATCTATCCCCACCCCCACCCCAGCCCAGCTGAGGAGCTGGAGCAGGGCTAGGGCTTGTCACCCTGCCTGGCCCATGAGGAGCACTGTGACTAATTAATTAAGAACTCTGGGGTCAGACAGACCTGCGTTCACATCCCAGCTCCACACCTCATACTTTGTGATTTTACAGCACAGATGAGTGTTAACATCTCAATTTCTGTCCAGGTGAAATGGAATGTTAATAATAGTATTGATCTTGGTAGGGAAGCTCTTAATGCTTTCCGTTTAAAGTGAGAACAAACCTCAGAGAAGTGACCATAAACTATGTGGGAACGGCTCCGGGGCCAGGCCTTGTCTCCTGTCTCTTCCATCCTGGTGACCTTGGATCTGTCACTTCCCTTTTTCATGCTCCGTTTCTTCCTTTCCCCTAAGATAGCACAGCCTAGCGTTCCTTGGACAACTCGGCTGTGTGCTGGGCCCACGGGTGCAGTGCTCTGCTGTGGGGTGGGAGAAGAGGCTCCCCTGGCCCAGAGTCAGAGCCGGGCGGCACTGGCAGTTCCTGTCCTGCAGCAGCTTGGAGACCTATTGGGGAGACACACACAGAAGCAGCAAAGGACTGGGGGAATTTCCCAGAACAGCTCCCAGGAATTCTAGAAGCATGTCCTGGGGAAGGTGGTGTGTCAGAGTCTTGAAGGACAGGGAGGGATTGGCCAAGAGGACCCTGGGACTCTGGGGAGGACGGTGAGCTCCTTTGGTTGTCCCCCATGCTGCCCAAGGCCTTGTGTGTGCTGGGAGCTGGGGCCTTGGGAGTCAGCTATGGCCCTGCCCTCTTGGTGGAGACAGACTAAATTTGCTGGCACTTGGCTTTCTGAGCGCCTGGCGGGCGTCTGGTCCTGCGCTTAGTACTCGCTGTTCTGAGCTCTGAGAGGCCCTGGGATGGGGGTGACTACCCCCAGTTTAGGGGTGGGGATCGAGCCCCAGGCCCCACAGCTGCATAGGAGCACCAGTGTGTGCGAGAGTCCAGGACCTGGCCCTTCACCATCATGCCGCTGCCTGGGGTCTGGGGAGATACAGGCCGTCATGAAGACCTCTTAGGTATCAGTCGTAGGATTGGGGACTCTGGTCTCCCTCTGCCACGGGTGCGTTGTCACAAAGGTATCTGCAGGGTCACTGGCTGGTTCAGGGTACTCTGAGACCCAGCCTCTCATTTCAGGTGTGACTCTGACGCTTATAGCGTTGGTGGCTTTGTTGTAGTAGCACAGAGAGCTGTCGCCTCACGACTGCTGAGCAGCCAGCCACGCCGAGCCTGGGTGGGTGGACCAGGGCCCTGTGCTGCTCTGCCAGGCCACCCGGGGAAGTTAAGGAAGCCGGGGCTGGCGTCCTAAGAGCGCGGAGAAAAGAAACGGCCTTGGAGGCTGGCCGACCCGACTGGAGTCTGTGCTCCTCGACTTCATGGTTTTGTGATGACAGGTCAGCCACCGAAGTTTTCTGAACCCCAGTTTGAACAGTTCTCTCAGGGGTCACAAGGCACGTACTGGGCATCTGGCTCCCTGTTGAGCTCTTTACTCACGAAGAGCTCTGCTTTGATCTTGATGCAGGACTCACGATGGTGAGGAGGCTCACAGGCTGAAGCACCTTGTCCAAGGTCACATGGCTGGGGGGTGGTGGGGCCGATTCTGACTCTGGCAGCCTGCCCAGAGAGCCTGTCCTCTCTTCCGCCTGGGGTTGTGGGGATTAGGATTATGAACCCACAGCACCCTGCACCCAGTTCTGAGATGTAGTTGTGCTTGGTGAGTGGGATCTGTTACTATTATTTGAAAAGAGGACAGTTGAGCTAAGGGAAGAGAGAAGTCTGGGAAGGCTTCCTGGGGGAGGTGCTACTTTTGCTGGGCCCCGGCAGCCCGTCTGCAGGTAGAATGTGGACAAACAGGTCCACTAGAGAATGGGGGTCTGGCCCACTGGTCTGATTGGCCAGTGACACATAGGCGGTCTGTAGTTGTGCTTGCGTCTTTTTTTTTCTGTCCTGGAGAATATTTTTGTTTGTGTAAGCAATGTTTAGTTACTGGCCGAAATTTAAGAATCAGGAGTGTTCACAGACATCTCTGTAGATCTGAATGCTGAGCATTCCCGGATGGTGGCAGGTGGCCTCCACACTCCCCACCCGCCTGCCGCCATGACAGCACAGGGAGGTTCTGGGAATTCTAGAAACTTTTCTCTCTGGGACGTAGTGGGGAGTGGTGACTAGGGCCTCTGGAGTGTGCCTCCTGCTGGGGCCCCTGGGGTGGGCTGCACCCTGGGTGGGCCACAAAGGATTGGAGGCAGGGGTGCGTGGTGCCCCTGAGGATGGTGGCCAGTCTAGACGGGAGGTGGACGGAAGCGACCAAGCCATGAGATAGACTCCCTGGGAGGCAGTCCAGGAAAAGGGGAAGACAGTGGGTGGGGGTGGGGGTGGGGAGGGGACAGAGGAGCAGGATCGAAACGGACTGCTTTGCTCAGCTCTTTCTGAGAGCACTGGACAACCCGGATGGGTGCGGGTTACATTCTGGGGAAGTAGGGTCTACTCAGCCGACCCAGGTAAGGTGGAAAGAGTCTGAGCAGACCAATCGTTGTGGAAGGAATGGGACGGGAGAGGTTGACAGAGAGCTCCCTGTCCCCACAGAAAAGGGCTTGCGCTTCCCATGGTGCTGCAGACTATCCCTCAGTGTTCAAACCACAGGGGAGAGCCTGACAGGCCCAGCTGTGGGGGTCAGAGGTGATCCAGGTGGGGGCAGAGGAGGGAGCGCGTGGATTTTCAGGCCTGGAGTGAGGGGTGAAGCTGCCCACAGAAAAGGGAAGTGGGTAGGAGCTGGTGAGGAGAGTGGAGGGGTTTGTGGGCATCACCATCCTGGCCGAAAAGGGGCCTGGGGTCTGAGTGGCCCCTGCTGGGCAAGGGATGTGCGCACCAGGCTGCTTGCCGTCAGTGAGCTCTGTGCACAAGACACGGTTCCAGGTGGTGGTGCCCAGCCAGGGAACCCGGGCGGGGCCTAGGCGGCCTGGGCGGTGACACACGAGTGGACCCTGGAAAGGTGAGAAGGTGCCAGGTGGGTGGAGGACAGGCCATGGGCGGGAGGTGGGGGTGGGATCGAGGGGCTGGGTGAAGCGCAGTGGGCACATGCAGGAGGGTAGTCGAGGCCGGGCAGTGGCGTGAGTCCTGTTCCACACGGGTCCGCCTGCTTACAGTGCACAATTCGGTGGTGGGTGATGTGCCCACAGATAGATACGCCCATTGCCCCAGAATGTCATCGTCATCCCAGAAAGAGGCTGCACCCACTCCCCTTCTCTGCCCCCCGTCCCCTGGAATCCCTAATCCACGTCCCGTCTCTGCATTTGCTGTTCTGGGTATTTCATGTGAACGGGCTCTCCATGTGTGGCCTCTTCATGCAGCGTGAGGTTTTCTGGGTTCATCCGTGACGCGGCATGTGACAGGATAGCGTTCTGTCGTGTGATCGAACCACAGTTTGTGTATCAGTTCGTCTGTCGATGGGCAGTTGGCTTGTCTCCGTGTCTGGGCGTCGTGGTTTATGCCTCTGTGACCGCACGTGTGCACACTTAGTGCGGACCTGTTCCTGTCTCTGTTGGGTGTCTAGTCAAAGCTGGCGTGACACGATCCCGTGGTGGTTCTGTGCTTTACCTTCCGGGGCCGCCCGTCCCTTCACAGCCGCTGCCCCATTTCCCAGCCCAGCCAGCAGCCCGTGCGGGTTCCAGGGTGTGCTCCTCCTCGCCAGCTCTTGATGTCTTCTGCTTTCTGTCACCTGTGTTCTGACACCGTGGGACCCTGTTGTGATGGCGAATGAGGCTGAGAGTCTTGTTACGTTCTCCTCAGCCCTTTAGAGGACGTCTGTTCTGGCCCTTTGCTCATCTTTAGTTGGGCGGTTTGAGTTGAGTGACTTAGAAAGATGAGTGGGTTGGTGTGGGGAGCAGACTTTGAAGGGGTGTTGGGAGGGAGTGGGCATGGGGAGGCAGGGGGAGGGTGGACGGGGTGGGAAGGAGGAGGTGGGAGGACTGTGTCCTAGGTGGCTGGGCCACGGAGCCCTGTGAGGGGAGGGGAACGTGTGCTCGCTGCCAGCACAGGGGTTAAATAGCCCTTGGATTTGGTGACCCAGAGGCTGGGGAGTGGGTGGGAGGTAAGGCAGGAGGTGGAAGTCACAGCCCAGCTCTGAGGGAGGAAGAGATGGGAGGAGAGGGGAGGGCTGGGAGGTGAGGGAGGAAGGCAGGCAGGGGGTGTCCTGGAGGGAAGGGCCCTGCCAGGCACAGGTTCAGAAGGGGTGGTTTGGAGCTGCTTGGCGCGGGGGAGGGGAGGCAGTGAGATTGGCAGCAGAAGAAAGAGAGGGGCTAATTGGTGGGCTGGCATCCAGAGCAGGTGGGCGGGATCTCATAACAACAATAATAACAATAATTTGTCTGAGCTTCATAGTGGCTGGGTCCTGTCTGCCCCTGTGCTAATTGGATCGCTCAAGGGCCCGGCTCCGGCGGGCTGGGGGAGGCCCGTTCTTCATCTTCAGGAATGAGCGAGGTCACGCAGAGGCTGTGGGGAGAAACTGGGGGGCTGGGAGGGAGCATGGAGGGTAGGCGGGTCTCCAAAGGTGTCACAGTGCAGAATCTGGCTTCCTCCACAGCAAGTGGGAGGTGGGTCGGGGGCTGCAGCCCTTCCCCCACGCCTCTGAGATCCTGGGTGTAGGACCCGTAAGCCACAGGCCCCCAGGGTCTGACTGGAGGGCTCAGCAGCTCCTTGAGTGAGTGAGTGGGTGAGTGAGTGAGTGAGTGAGTGAGCGAATGAGTGAGTGAGTGAATGAATGAATGAGCGAGCGAGTGAATGAGTGAGTGAGCGAGTGAATGAGTGGGTGAGTGAGTGAGTGAATGAGTGAGTGAGCAAGTGAATGAGCGAGTGAATGAGTGAGTGAGTGAGTGGATGGGAGAGGAAGGGCCTGGGTATGTGTAGCGAACACCCTTCCTAACTCTTCACAAGGACCCCTGGCTCCTCTCTGCCTTGTGTGCTCACCCCTGGGGCACCTGCTGGTCATCCCAGGGAGGATCACAGTGCAGGGCAGTGGCCGGCAGGGCCCAGCTGCCAGGCCACGGTAGCACCACTGTGGGCCGTGGCCTCACCCCGATAGTTTGCTTAAATCCCCTGGGAGGTGGTGTAACCCGGGAGTGTGCCCTGCTCCTGGCTCACCCCTGACTGGCAGGTCCAGCGGGAAACCTCCTGACCCCTCAAAAGTCAGAACAAGAAGGTGCGTCGTTTTTTGAGAGCACGAGTGAGCACACACAAGCTGGCGGAGGGGCACAGAAAGAGGGGGAGAGAGAGAATCCCAGGCAGGCTCTGTGCTGTCAGCAGAGAGCCCGACTCGGGGCTTGAACCCACGAACTGTGAAATCATGACCTGAGCTGAAACCAAGAGTCGGCGCTCAACAGACTGAGCCTCCCAGGTGCCCCAGAAGATGCATCCTTGTCTTTCCAAGGCCTCTGCAAATCCTCTGTGAAAACGTGGTTTCCTGCTGTGTTTGGATTAACGTGCAGACTCCTGGCCAGGGCCTGTGTGACCTGTATGCGCTCGGGCCTCATTGCTCCTAATGCTTCATCTGCTGCCCCCAGGGCAGGCTCCATAATTTTTGGGACTCTGCAAAATGAAGAGGTGAGCCCCTTGCTTGTGCAAAAAGCAGGAAAAAAGCTTTTTCCTTTCTTCTGGGGTCTCGTAATCTGTCAGGGTGATTTCACTTGGTATTTGCCGTTGAGCTCCCTCCACGTGGAGATGCCCACGGGAGCCCAGACCCTCTCTGCCTGGGTTTCTCAGGCACAGGGCGTGGCCCGGCTCCAAGTGCCCGGTGCACACTTCCTTGTCCTGTCACAATTGATGTGCCAAACACAGATGCAGAGAAAATTACTGGGGTTTCAGGACAGTGCCCGAGCTCAGGGCCTCCTTCCGACTGGCATCCCTGCTGAGGCCCCTCAGGCACACTCCTCCGGCCCTCTCTGCTTCCCACAGGAGGCAGAGCACCTCCAGGCCTGGCCAGGGAGTCTGGGTGGCCCTCATTCCTTTATATCAGGGTTGGCACACATTTTCTGTAATAAGCCAGAAGGTAAATATTTTGGGCTTTACAGGCCAAGGGGCATGATCGAGGATGTGGCGTAGCTACTTAGATATATTTTAAAGGGTGACCATTAAAACACTCAGGTGAAACCCATTGGTAGCAGGGGGTAGCTGATGGGCGGGTGGACCGTGACTATGACTCCCTCTCAGTCCGGTCTGTCCCACAAAGAGGCCTCTTCCAGTGGTCTGTGGGGGAGGTAAGAGTTTCCCCTGCCCTCTTAGGGTTTCCTGCTGTGACTAAAACACATCAATGGGAGAAAAGCACGCGGATTGTGTTTCCACAAACACGGGAGCCCAAGCGAGAGAAGTGAACACCCAGAGAAGTTCGGAGGCCAAGGTGCTGCAGCCCCTGGAGGACAGAAGGGTCCCCCTGGAGGGGACTGGAGGACAGAAGGGTACGTTAGGAGGTCCGTTTATACACGCTTCCTTCTCTGGCGTCTGGAGGGAAGGATGGTCTTTCCTCCTGGTCCAGGGAGGGCACTTTGCTGTGCGGGTTTCATTTCCTGCTTCCAGGAAGCAAAGTGGCCTATTTGGGGTAGATGGCCCTGGTGGTGGCCCTGATGGAGCCCTGCCTCTGCTCTGTTCACAGGGAGCCCCATGTGTCGCTGCACTGGCTCCCTCACTGCCTCCGTGTGGGCACCAGGCTCCTGGCTCTGGGTGACCATCTGCTGGCTGCCCGGGAACTTCATTGGGCCATGGGGCAGCCGCTGACACCTCGCTGTCCGGCACAGCGAGAAGGGGTTCCTGTCCCCACCGCCCGGCCCAGGTGCCCCAGAGCCCAAAGGTTCCCTGGGGGGGCGGGGCAGGACAGGGGCAGGAAGGGGACGGAGCGAAGGCCGAGGCCTTCTTGCTGCAGGAAGCTGGCCTGCGGTGGAGGCCCGGGGCCGGGAAGTCCCTGCTGTCAGCGACTTACACTTTAATTCAGGGGAAGCACAGCATGCCCACTTGGCAGACAAGTTTCCGTGCACAGAGGAGGGAGCCAAGCCGGCTGTCCGGGCCCACCTCCTTCACCCCAACCCCGCCAGCCACAACCCTGTGGGCACTTACCGGCTCTTTCCTGTGGCTTACCTCGCTTTTCTTGAGGACACAATTGGCTTTGTTAAGCGGTTCATGAATGAGGCAATGTTTCATTTAGCAAGTAGAGATGCTCCCTTCTTGCCTCATTTTTAGCATTTGTGGCCTTGTTATCAGGGGGCCCTTACGTTTTTTGAAGTCTGTCTTTGTTTTTTTTATTTTTTTTGGGTTTTTTTGTTTGTTTTTTTTTTTTTGAGAGAGAGGGAGCACTAGAGAACATAAAGGGCAGAGACAGAGAGAGAGGATCCCAAGCAGGCTCTGCCCTGCCAGCGGGCGAGGAGCCTGATGTGGAGCTGGAATTCGTGAACCGTGAGATCATGACCTGAGCCAATTGAGACTTGGATGCTCAACCGACTGAGCCCCCCAGGCAGGTGCCCCAAGTCTTTGTTTTTAATTGAGGTGTAACTTACATGTGGTGAAATTCACCCTTTAACACGTACAGTTTAGCGGCTTCTAATATATTCACAAAACGTTGCGCAACCGTCACCATGGTCTGATTCCAGAATTTTCTCATTCCGTAAAAAGCCCATTTGCGGTCCCTCTCCGTCTCCACCCCCAAGCCCCTGGCAGCCGCTCCTGTCTGTCCTGGCCATCCGCATAGATGCAATCTGCTGTCCGCATCCTTTGTGGCTGGTTTCTTCCTCTGGCGTTTATGCTGCGAAGGGCACTGCCGTGAGTGTTCGTGGGCTGGTCTGCGTGTGGACACGTGCTTTATGTCTCGTGGGTGTATGCCTAGGAGCGGAGTCGCCGGTCACAAGGTAAGTCTGTTTACCACGTGAGGAGCCGCCAGACTGTTGTCCACGGCGGCCGCCCCGTCCTGCACGCCCGCCAGCCGAGCATGAGGGTTTTTGTGGGTTCGCGGTTACCCTGTGTGACCCGAGGGCCATCCGGCTGCGTCCACTTTGCCCCCTCAACACCCAGCGAGTTTCCCATTGCCATACGCGACGGCTGTCCCAGAAAGGAATTGATTTTTAGTCTTTCCCCTGTTACAGAAGTAATTACCCGTTAACGTAAAAAGAAAAAATAGAGAAAATGAAGATAAACAAAAAGAAAAAAGTTAAATCACTTGTCTGCTATCATCAGGGGGCATCAGGACCATTGTCTGTGAGGCTGTGACATCTGTGGGATTTACTTTTTCTTAAAAAAAGTTTGTTTTTAATGTTTATGTTTGAGAGAGAGAGACAGAGCGCAAGCAGGGAAAGGGCAGAGAGAGGGAGACACAGAATCCGAAGCAGGTTCTAGGCTCTGAGGTGTCCGTGCAGAGTCCGACGCGGGGCTCAAACCCACAGACCGTGAGATTGTGACCTGAGCTGAAGTTGGACGTTTCACTGACTGCCCAGGCAGCCCTCTGTGGGATTTTCTTAAGCTGTCCCACCGGTGCTGACGGCTTCTTTTCAGTTTTTCCCTGCTCTAAATCTGGCTGTGATGAACTCTTGTTCCCCTGCAAGCAGCGTTTTCCCAGGTTCGGGTTTTCCCCCTCTAGTTAGTTTCTGGAGAAGGCAGTTATCTGGTCAGGGTCAGAGCGTTTGCGGCTCCACAGCCGAGTGGCCGGACTATGCCAGCCTGGTTTCATCCGAACCGTGTGTGGCACCCGCTCTTGGCTGGGGCTCACTGGGCTCTGGGGTGCAGTCCGTCCTCCCTGTTGGGTGTGAGCGGGTGGGTGGGCAAGGGGGACACAGTTGCAGGGCATTTGTTCCTGCAGCCTCTGTTCTGTTCATGCCCATTCAGGCGTGTGCCACACGCCTATCCTCAGCCCCCATCGGCACCTGGCGCTGTTGTGGGTGCCGGGCACCTCATGGGTCCCAGGGTGGGGCAGATTGGGGGCTGGGAGGCCTCTGGGGAGGTGATGGCTCGGGCAGACAGGGTGGAACATTGCTCGGGGGGCCTCCCTCCCTCATCTCCACACCCTCCTGGACCTTGGGAGACCCTGTGGCACTGCACGTGGCACTGTGCGTGCCGAGTGAGTCCTGGCTGCCCACCATCGGTGCTCCTTCCGTTGCTGCAAGGGACCTCCAGGACCTGGTGCCCCTACATCAGTGAGCCCCAGTGTTGTGATGGTGCCCAGCTCAAAGGGATCACCACGATTCAAAGAGCTCAGGCTTCCGTTTGGCCTTCTGGGCTCTGCAAGAGAATCCTCCCAGCCCTGCATCTCTAGCCTCGGGGCCTTTGTACCTGCTGTTCCTGACACCAGCATCCCTCCCAGTCCATGCTTCTCTTGCGGCCCCTCCACCTGCGAGATCCTCTTCTGATGCCTTGGTGCAGCTGCCTGTCTCTCCCTCCCCTCCGCTCCATGAACTTCACTGTCTCACTCACCTGCTTGTTCATCACTGGCAGGGACCTCCCGTGAGGCTGGGCTATGGCCTGTTCACCACCCCGTGCCCATGGGGTGGGGGTGGCAGGGACAGGTAGGCAGGAAGGGACTGTGCCACCAAGCACATGCCGGCCCCTGCAGAATTGCTGGCTCTCCCGCCTTGTCTTCTGGTTAGTCCCATAAGTGCCCTGTGTGGAGGGGGAGCCTGTGATCAGTCAGGCAGGTGCCTCTGGGTCACAGTGGGCGCTCTGACCACGTGTGGGGGTGAGAGCCTGCACAGGGCACCGTCTCCTGACCCGGCCCCACTTCATGGTAGCTCCCTGTCATGGTTGGTGGCACGGTGGCCATGAGAAGGCCTGGGCTGGGGGCTCCGACCAGGGGCTCCTCACTGCCTCCCCCCAGCGCCTCCGAGTCAGCTGCTTTCCATCCCTTCGTCAGTGTCCTTCGCCCGCCCCCCCGCCTTGGTCTTTGGTTACGTCCTGTGCTCTTACAGGTCCTTGTGACGACTGGTTGGGTGTCAGGAAAGCAGAGCGGTTGGGGCCGGGGGCTCTGTGGCCACACTGTTGGCATCTTGTCCCTGCTGCCTAGTGATCTCCCCTCTGCTGCGATGGGATGGTGGTTGTTGAGAGCGTGTCCGTGCAGGGTGATGCGGAGCCGGGGCTGGGGGGCGGGAAGCTCTTGGGAGGCATGGGGGGACAGCAGCATCTGTCTTCCTGCTGCTTCGCAGGCCCTGTGGGGCGGGGCTGGCTGGGCCAGGCTGTCCTGTTCGCTCGGACCTGGCCTGCCTGTTTGTGGTTCTCTGCGTGCCGTGTGCCTTCAGATCGCTGCCGCTCCTGCCTCAGTTTCCTCATCTGATGGTGGGGCAGCGGTGCTGCCTGCTCAGAGTTAATGGTGTCCGTACCACGTCGAGCAGGGCCCAGACCCAGGAGACGTGTCTGCGTGTGTCTGTTAGCGGGACGGCCGGTTGCCTGGCTTCCTCTCAGATGTCAGTAGAGGCCACTGGGGGGCGGAACGGGTTTGGAATGGTTGGTTCCTTTGGTGCCTGGGTGGTGGTGAGCCCCTTGTCAGTGGGGGATTTGAGAGAAATGGGTCAGGCAGGTTTGCGAGGAGGTGTGTGGTGCTGGGGGGCCGATGGCTGCTGTTCCCAGATGCTGGGCAGCAGCTGCTGCCCTGTGAGGTCCCATGGCAGGCAGAGGACCCCTTGGCAGTTTTCTCAGAGCTGCGTGTGCTCACCTAAGGCAGCAGTTCCCTTGGTTTGGGGCCCGAGGGCCTGACGGTGCAGAGGAGCCCCTGGAGGTCCAGTCGATTGCTCCTGGCCTGCTACAGCTTCCTGTCAGAGGTCCTGCCCGCTGCAGGCTTCCTGCCAGGGAGTGAGGCCACACCAGGGAGCGGGTCCCGAGGGGCTGACTGCCTGGGGCTGGGTGCCGCCTAGGTCTCCCACCCTGCCCGAGTCTAAGACACAGGGTAGACGCCTGCCCAGCTCTGCTCAGTGAATCATGGAGGCCGGAGGGGGCAGGAAGAGGTGCGGGGCTGTCTGCCCCAGGAGCCAGGCCTTGGCCCTTGGGGCCAGTAAAGAGGTAAGGGGTTGGGAGGGCGTCGGGGGCTGTCTGGCTGCCACTCTGAGTGCAGGTATCCTGGGGACTCAGCTACCTCCCCCAGGACCCTGATGTGGACTCTGTCTTAGTTCATGAACGTTTGAGACCACAGAACGTGACCCCGTGGGTGACCTGGGTGCCTGCGTCGGTCTGCTTCCCTGTGATGTTGGGCATGGGCCCGGCATGCCAGCCCTTCAACCCTGTGACTGGCGGGGCGTCGTGGATGGAGGGCTTCCTCGCTCCTAGGTCCCCGGCAGGTCCAAGGTGGCGATCACGTGTGGGGCGGCCGTGGAGGCCCAGGCGGGAGGCGGTGTCTCGCCCTGGCGGTTCTGGGACATGAGCCTGGCTGGCAGCCGCTCCTCCCCAGATCGGGTGTGGCCTTGGGCTGGTCCCCCGTACAGGGTCTCTCAGGTGCCTGCTGCCACACGCCTTCTGTCTGCCGGGGCCGTGCTTGAGCGCGGATTGGAGCCAATGCGGCGCCTGGCATCCTGTAAACTCTGTCCTTCCGTCTCATCCTCTCCAAACAGGGACCCAGACATGGAGCTTCGGGAAGAGGCCTGGTCTCCGGGGCCGCTGGATTCCGAGGACCAGCAGATGGCCAGTCATGAGAACCCAGGTGAGGTGGCCTTGGGCGGTTCTTGGCCGATCCTGCCCCCTTCCTGGACCCCGGCTCCCTGCACCTCTCCTCCTGTGGCTCTGGGAGCCCTTGGGGGCTGCTGCTGTCCGTCCCTCCTCCTGCCCTCATGGCCCGGCCCCCTCACCCCCCAGCGGCCTGGCCACGCTGCCCTGTTTCTAGGCCGCCTGCGCTTCTCCCAAGCAAGAGACTGCAGACCAGGGGCGGGCGCGACAGGGTTGGGGTGGGACTGTGCCCTGAGCTGACAAGACCGCAGGGGCGGCTGTCTGCTGGGTTTTTATGGGAAAATGCTTCACTTTTTAAATACTGCTACCTTGTTTTATTTAATAAAGCATTATTTGGGTTGAATAAAACTCCTTTTTGGGCTCGTGGGGCCTGGGGTTTGCTTGCCGGGGGCTTTCCCGTAGGGCAGCCAGGAAATAAAGCACGGACGTTGTTTTAGTGCTGCTGATGAAGCGTTTTCGGCCGGGGCCGGCACCGAGTTGGCAAATGGCTTTTACCGTAAAGGGCCAGAGGGGAGATACTTCTGGTTTTCTGACCCTGTGCCCTGCCCTTGCAGCAGGAAAGCAGCCGGACCATCTGGAAGTGAATGAATGTGACCATGTGCCAATAAAACTTTATTTACAAAACAGGCACTGAGTTCACCACCTTGTGCCAGTGTACCATAGTTGCCAAGAGAAGGGTTATGAGGGCCTGGACCTCACGTGGGGGTAGATGTTATTCTAAAGCCCCGGGCTCCTCCCGCTTCTTTATTCTAAGATCGTCTGGAGGAGAATGAAGAGCAGCTCCCTGCTGGGAGGTCCCCAGCAGCCTTGGGTACAGAGCAGGAAACCGAGTCATGGGGCTCCGTGCTTACTCTGACCCAGCTGCCCCCACAGGGAGGACCCATGCCTGTCCTTCCCTGGTGTGCCCCCGGGCCTGCTCCCCCTCCTTCTCCTGACCTATGTTCTTGCCCTTCTAGCCCCCCCTCCCCTTTTTTTTTTTTTTAAAGTTTATTTTGAGAGAGAGAGTAAGAGCACAAGCAGGGGAGGGGCAGAGAGGGAGGGAGAGAATCCCAAGCAGGCTCCGTGCTGACAGCACGGAGCCTGACACAGGGCTCGAATTCATGAACTGTGAGATCATGACCTGAGCTGAGATCAAGAATCAGACACTCAACAGACAGAGCCACCAGGTGCTCCAACCTTCTAGCCCTCTTAAAATTAACTCAAAAGCCTGTTTTGTTGTGGAAGTTTGAAACATAAGTGGTGTAATGACTGTTTATTTCTTCTGAACTCTGGCGATCAGAGACCCTTCACCACTCTTAATGTCCCCACTTGTGCCCTCTTCTCCCCCTGGAGCAGTTACAGAAAATTCTAGATGTGGTATCATTACACCTGCAAGTTCCCAGAGGTGCAGGCTTTATAAGAGCACGACCAAAACAACAAGGACACAGTGCTGACCCCACCTAATGAAACACCCAGTCCCTGTCCAAACCCCCCGTTTTCTCCAGAGTGTACGTCTGCCTTTGAGTAAGTTAGTTTTAGTTTTAGGAGTCTTCCGTTAACTTATTCTCCTTATAAAACCTTGAAAGTGTACAGGTGGGTTGTCTCATCCCCCTTGTCCAGCTGGCTGTCCTGAGCCTGTGCTCCCCATCCCCCACTGCGGTGTCACCACATTGTGACCCTCCCTTCGCTCAGCTCAGCTAGTGAGCCCCATGCCCGGATGCTTCCGAGCTGCTGGGCACTGCTGGGCGTCCCATTGTTGTGGACACCGAGCTGCTGGGCATCCCATCGTTGTGGGCCCTCCAGGTTCCTGCCTCCCTATGCACAGAGCCTCCCGTGGTACCGTTACTGTGCCGGACTCCTGCCCTGATGTCCCGAGGCCCCGGCTGGCTGCCGCTGTGGTGGCTCTGGTGGTGTGATTCCCGGTGCCTGCCCGAGAGGGATGTTGGGCCTTCAGGGTGGGGAGGACACGTGTGCACAGGCAGGCTGGGCTCCGCGGAGAGTCGAGAGGAACGGGGCCTGGTGAGCGGTGAGTGAGAGGGGCTGGTGTCTGCCGACCCCCGAGAGCGAGCTGGAGCCGGGAGAAGGCAGGTGGGGTGGTGGGCCTGTTGTCTCGTCCCAGGGCCGGAAGATGAAGACTGGGAAGTGCTGTCACGGCCCTGAGTCGCAGCCACGTGGCCACAGGCATCCCTGGCCGTGGAGGCTGGGACTGCACCCTGGAGTCTCCCCGCTCCCCCCAGCTGACTGAGCTCCACGCAGTCCTGTGTCCACCCTTGTCCCCAGCTGCCAGCGGCAGCTCCTTGAGGTACCCTGCAGTGACCCCCACGCCCTGCTCCGCTCACCTGCCGGGGTCACCCGGGACACCACCTGTAGCTCGGGGGTGAGCTCTGCCCTCTGAGCCCGGGGCTGTCTTCCAGCGGCTGGAGGGGTCCCCGTGCACAGCTGGAGGCGGAACCACAGGGAACCGTCCTGGTGGCTTGGACGGGAAGGACGGGAAGGACGTGTGGTCTGGGATGGCAGGCTGCAAGCAGGGTGCTTTCAGGGGTGGTTAGCTCAGCCACTTCTCCGTGATTCCTCCATGAGCTGCCGCGTCCTGGCCCTGGGTGGCCTTCTGCGTGCTGTCCCGGCCGCCCCCATGCTCCCGAGTGGAGCCTCAGCTCTATCAGGTCCACCCAGGCACCCGCCCGAAGTGAAGGACGGGAGGGGCACGGCAGATGCAGAGAGGGCCGCCCAGGCTTCTCTCCCCGTCAACCCCGTTTGGGTCTGGTTGGCCCAGTCGGGGACGCGTGACGTAGGGGGTGGCTTCAGGGTCACCATGCCTGGCTTATCCCAGCTCAGCCCTGTGCTGGGGATTTTCTGGCGAGGAAGACAGGACTGACCGTGGGCAGCACCCAGCAGGGTCACCCCAGGGGGAAGGGCCTTCTCTGGGGCTCAGGAGTGATGGGGAAGCTGTCTGGGCTGCTGCGGAGCAGGGGTGCCTTGTACTTCCCTGGAGGCCGCCAGCCCCTCAGGAGCTATAGGTCGTGGGCCTGAGGCTCGTTCAGGCCACGCGTTGGGTGGTGGGGCCTCAAGGGGCAGACCGGGAGGTGGGCTTGGGCTCCAGCCCATGGTGTCTGCAGGACGTTCCAGCTCTCTGTCCCCACAAGTTTGAGCGTCCCCGCCCCACCTCTCACACGCCTGCACACTCGCCCCCAGCCCCTGTGTGTGTGTGTGTACGTGTGTGTGTGTGCGTATGCCGAGTGTTGAGGTAAAAGTCTCGGATCAGTCCTACTGCTGGCGGCACCCAGGCTGTTCGTTTCCCCTGCTGCTCTATTTCGGGCGGGATGCCGCCATCCTCTCCACGCTGAGCTGGCCCTTGCTGCCGGGCCGTGACCCAGTTTGAAGCCCGCTGCTCCCAGGGCAGGCGGCCGGTCACCCGGGAGGTGCTTGTCAGGCACCTCCGCACACACGAGAGAAAAGAGCCAGGGGGTCGCGTTTCCTTTCCCTGGGGTGCACTTGCCCCAACCATCTGTGAAACCGCAGGAATTTCTGTTTTCCCCGTGTTGGGATGTTTTGGGGAATGGTGTGCAGGCTTAGCTGGTGCCGTTGTCAACAGAGGCTGGTGTTTTAGAAGCACTTCTGCGTGTCCCGGGCTTGTCTGGCCACCGGCCGTCCTGGGAGGCTGGGATGCCAGAAACAGTGCTGGGCGGGGAGGCTGGGCCACCTCCAGGCAATTTGATGGTTCCCAGGAGTGCCCAGGAGAAGGGCGCCTCCTGATGGCCCCAAACTGGCCGTCCAGGGTGGAGTTGGCCAGAGGTGTGGGGTTAGGCAGTGGCAGGGGGGGAAGAGCCGTCCAGGCCTATCTGAGCTTTAGCTACAGAGTAATCCAGAAAAATGGGTATGTGAATAGAAAAGACCCCGTGATTCTGAGGAGGGCGCCCTCCCAACAGGAAAGATGTCAGCTGGCATCCAGAAGTCACCTCCCGGAGGATGGCTTCTGACCTCCCTCTGCCGCGCCCTGGAGTCATTCCATAGAGCTGCCCTCAAATGCTGCTTCTGAGCCCAGCATGATGGCAGCCCTGGACTCCCCCCAGACCCACACATAAAAAGCCATATGCCCCAGGCCATGCTGATGACACACACCTTAGTGTGAAGGTGCCCCCGTGAGCCCCCAAATACGGTTGGGTGGGGACAAACCAACTGCCCCAGGTCTGTGTGCTGGTAGCATTGTGCTGGAGGGAAGAAAGGGAGGAAGAGCCCCAAATAGCCCTCGGGTTCACTGGAAGGCTTGGGGGTCCCACTGAGGCCAGCACCTGAGATTGGAGGTGTTCTGTCCAGACTGGGAGCAGGGAGCCCAGGGCCGCAGGAAGGTCTGAGGGGCTGGAGTGGCCTGGGGCCCACGCATGGGCTCTGGTGCCCACCAGGTCGAATGCCCTGCCAGGGCAGGACCCACGCAGGGTGGAACCTTCCAGGAGGGGACCCAAAACTGAGTGGGAACTGTTCTTGACCACAGATGAAAACAGGGGTGGCCGCAGAGCCAGGAATCCTGGGAGAGCATGTCACAGACTCTCAGCCATGATGTGAGGACGTTAGAAGCCAAAACACTACCCGGAACCTTGCCCCCACCCCGCCCCCACCCCAAAAAGCTATTAGAATAAAAGGGAACACGGGCAGATAACACCTCCCCAGATAGGGTCAGAGGCAAAGTCAGAACACTCAGAAGCAGGGGTGCACAGCCCAGCAGTGAGTTTGCAATATGAGAGATTTCACAGTGATGCCTGAAAGAGAAAAGTCAGGGCAGAATAAAAACAACACATTCCCCAAGAAAAATTGGAGGTAAAAAGGAGGGACATTTTATTTTATTATTTTATTACTGTTACTAAAATTTTTTAAATTGTATTTAAATCCGAGTTAGCGAACATAATAGTGTAATAGTGATTTCAGGAGTAGAATTTAGTGTGATTTAGCACTTACATATGATAACCAGCAAGAAAGGACATTTTACGATAAAAAAGGGGGGCAGCTGGGTGGCTCAGTCGTTAGGCGTCTGACTTCAACCCAGGTCATGATCTCATCGTTTGTGAGTTCGAGCCCCACGTTGGGCTCTGTGCTGACAGCTCAGAGCCTGGAGCCTGCTTCGGATTCTGTGTCTCCCCTTCTCTCTGCCCCTACCCCACTCATGCTCTGTCTCTCTCTGTCTCTCTCAAGAGTAAATAAAACATTAAAAAATACCTTTTTTAAATAAAAGAGAAATGAAGAAAGATTAAAACGGACTAAAAACTGAAGCTAGCCAGAACCCCAGTGATTGGAGGGGGCAGTCCTGCAGAAACTCAAAGCAAAGACGGGGAGTAAATAGGGAACCTTCCTGGAATGCAAAACTTAGGTGTTGAAAGAGCAAATCACAGATCTGAGAGTGTCGCGTCAGGACAGCAGGCCCTGTTCTGTTCGGGTCACTGGCTGCTAGGGAAAGCAGCAAACCTCGGGGCCTGTGGGCAGAGGGCGGGTGCTGGCAGTGTGTCAGCAGCCCTTTGTGCCCAAGAAAGTGGAGCCGTGTGTAGGATTCCCCGGGGAAGGCAGAGGGAGCCAAGGGTCTTCTCAAAACTGACGGGGGTGCCTGGGGGGCTCAGTTGGTTAAACATCTGACTTTGGCTCAGGTCATGATCTCGGGGTTCCTGAGTTGGAGCCCCTGCATCAGGCTCTGTGCTAACAGCTCAGAGCCTGGAGCCTGCTTTGGGTTCTGTGTCTCCCTCTTTGCCCCTCTCCCATTCACACACTCACTCAAAAATAAATAAACATTAAAAAACAAAAAACTGACCCACGAGTTGGAGGCGCCTGGGTGGCTCTGTCCACTGCATTGTGGGCCCTCCTGAGGAGTCTTAGCAGGTGAGGCTCGGACAGACACTGGCGAGGACAGACAGGCAGTGAGCCCGCTGGGCTTCATGAGACCCCGGGAGGTAGGGTAGGTCGGGACCGCACATGTGGCTGGCAGAGGACCGGCTGTGAACAGGAGTTGCGCACCCAAAGCCACTCTTCGTTTGTGTTTTCAGGAATCGTAATTGGCAATGGTGGGATCTCTCTCCGATTCTGGGCCTGGCGTCCAGGTCTCTGGCCCGCACTGAGGCAGCTACTTGCTCCTCGGTGGTTATCTCGAAACTAACGTGGGGTCAGCAAGTAAGTAACTCTGGGGCATTCAGATTCTCTCCTCCCCTTTGAAGAGGGGAGATGCAGAGATCACAGAGAAGACTCTAGAAAAACCTGTAGGTCCGGATTTGTCTGGGAAGTGTCAGTGTGAACTCAGAGGAATTTTATTGTAAGGAAAGAAAACAAACAGTGATCCTCTCCTGATTTTGGTCTTGAAGTATTTTCCGCCAAAAGAGCCCAGGGCCTCCTGGAGAAACAGCGTGTTTCACGTCCGGGTGGGACACGTAGATGAGCCTGGAACGTCTCAGTAGGCTGGGTAGCAGGGAAGCTGCCGGAAGACCACCTGGGCCCCGTCTGGGGGGTGTGGAGCCCCCTCAACTTGCTGTGGATGGGACACTGGGAGGCCCGCTAGCTGTAATGACGGCAGTGGAGTGAGACCCACCATATACGTTTACATCCAGGAGTTCATGGCGACGTTGAGAAAGGGAGCTCTGTTCTGCATACTCAGTGAGTCGGGCCACCTGAGTGTTGAGCGCCAGTGGCTGCTGACCGCACAGACAGGCACTGTGGACGCCGATGGCACGGACAGACAGGCATGGCGGACAGACATCCTGTACCTTTGAGGCAGGGGCAGGGTCTTCAGACAGCAGGTCTGGGGACGGAGTCACCGGCTGAACCGCATGCAGCCCGCGCTCTTGAACAGCAAGGCTGTGAGCAAAAGCAAGACACAGGAGAGTCTGGATTGAAAGAGACTCTCAGACACTCTGAACTGAAAAGTAACGGACCACAGGGATGCCTGGGTGGCTCAGTCGGTTGAGTGTCCGACTTCAGCTCAGGTCATGATGTCGCCATCTGTGAGTTCAAGCCCCGTGTGGGGCTCTGCTGACAGCTCAGAGCCTGGAGCCTGCTTCCGATTCTGTGTCTCCCTCTCTCTCTCTGCCCCTCCCCTGCTCATGATCTCTCTCTCTCTCTGTCTCTCTCTCTCTCTCTCTCAAAAATAAGTAAACATTAAAAAAAATTTTTTAAAAAAGTAATGAAACAGGGCCACACTGCAGCTTCCAGGGATGCACGTGGGCAACAGAGCCACCGAGAAATGCAGGGGCACATGGTGGGAGGGGTGAGTGCGGGAGGGGCTTCCCTGTGGGTGGCCAGGCCCTGTGTCTTGCTTGACCTGGGCACTTGTCTGTCTGTATTTCTGTGTTCAGCTCCGCATTCCATTCTGGGGTCCTCGGAGTCCCTGGCTGTGTGTTTTACAACAGCAGGGCTAACGTCGTTGAATTAAACCACCAGCTTCAGCCCCAGAGGGTGGTCCGCTTGAGGCCCTGAGCTGGGCCAGGTCGAGACAATGTTTGCTGTGAGTGCTGGTGCCAGGAGACCCCTCTCCTCCCCTCCCCTCCCCTCCCCTCCCCTGAAGGGCAGCTACTTCTGCTATTTTTGTGGAGTGAGCTCTTTCTACTGGTCACTACACTCCTCTCTTTCCAGCAGTTCCTTGAATCCTCTCAGAGAAAAGCCCCTAGTGAGGAGGGGAGTCAGAGGGCGGCTGCTCACTTCCTGCCTGACCCCCAGGCTGGCCCTTCACCACCACCTCCGAGCCCAGAGCCAGCCTGTTCTTGGAAAGCAAACACCAGCATCCAGAGGTCCTCAGAGGGCCAGGAACCCGCAGGTTGGAAAAGAACCTGCCTCCCAGAGTGATGAAAACCCTCCCCCCTTAGCAATTTCTTTAACACCTGCTTGAAAAAGCAGTGGTGTGTGTGGGCAGCTGGACACAGAAAATTCACTCAGCCTGAGCTGAGGCATGTCACAAAACCCAGCCGCCCCATCAGCTGGAGGCCACAGCCCGTCCTCCTGGATCTCGTCCCACTCTGGCCCAGGTGCCCAGGTCTCTGGCCCGCACTCATGCGACCACACTGCTCTGGGGTGAGGACGAGCCCTTGACCTGGGGACCAGCGTTTCACAAGCCTCAGTTGTACTCAGAATGTGCGTGGTGGCTGTGTAAACACCCTTCGCAGCTGAAGATTTAGTGAACACAGCGTACTGTTAAACGTTCTCCACAACTTAAAAAGCAAAATGTCTTTTTTTAAAGTTTATTTATTTTGAGAGAGAGAGAGAGAGAGAGCGCACCTGTGCACTCATGAGCAGGGGAGGGGCAGAGAGAGGGAGTCCCAAGCAGGTTCCCCACTGTCAGCACAGAGCCCGATGTGCGGCTCCGTCTCATAAACCATGAGATTGTGACCTGAGCCGAAATCAAGAGTCAAACACTTAACCAACTGAGCCACCCAGGTGCCCCTTGCACGTCCGATTTTGTTCTGTCTTTCTTTCCCTCCCTCTCTCTCTCCCTTCCTCCCCCTCCCCCTCCCTCCCTCCCTCCCTCCCTCTCTCTGTCTCTGTCCCTGTGTCTCTGTGTGTCTCCACCGGACGTGCTAGTAACTCCATTTGTTGGTTGATGTTGACACCAAAACGGGCTCCACCCCGTTCTTCGGAAGCCCCACCCCTCCCGACTTCCTACCTGCACTTTTTTGCTCCAGATGATTCCGTATCCAGTACAGGCCAGATCCCAGGCTCCCTGCCGTGGAGTGGTGGGTCTTCAGAGCCAGGGTCACGCGGTGCTGGGCCCCCTGCCCTAGAGCTGCTGAAACGGCAGGCCAGGGGCAGCTGAGTGAGACCCTACCTTCCCTGCTGGTTCTGATGCCACTGTCGGGGGGGGGGGGGCCCTTGGAGGAGCACTACCTTAGTGTGTGGTGCAGGGGCACGGGGCGGCTCTGCCTTTTCCAGGTTTTGATTGGTCTGCATGGTGCCTCGGGTTCTGTGCTGTAAAGACCCGATTCATAGCGCCCTGCTCACAGGACCTAATCTCACTGAGGCTGGTTAAGTACCGAGCGCCAGCCTCTGTGCGTCCTCTTGCTGCTTTGTGTGTTTGCCAGTGTTCCCACGGGTTGGTGTGTGAGCCTATGGGCCCGGCCCGTGCCCGGTTGTTGGATGCAGGACTGGTCTGCCCTGGGCTGGAGCATGTGGTCCGGTGAGGGAAGGAGCGGGGAGAGCAGTGTTTGAAGGGAGCCCGCGGGCGCACCCGTGGAGGTCGTGCTGATCCGGGCGGCACATGCCGGGTCCCGGGCTGAGGCCCTGCTGGCCGGGGAGAGCAACAGTCCTGGTCGCAGGTGCACAGGGGCCTTCTCTGAGCTGAGCCAGTTGTGGGGGGGGGGGGGGGTGGGGGTGGGGGTGCAGCTACCTTACCGTGGGAGATGACTCAGGGCCCCACACTTCTTTATTGTTTGTCTGTACGGGGCAGACAGGGACCAGTGTGAGGGCTCTGTAACAGAGGCTCTGGTATGTGGGGTCACACTCCAGGGTAGCAGGACTCCCGTGCTGGCCTGTGGTCCCTGTGATACCATTAACCAGACCAGTTCCTCCTTCCTGTTTCCTCACCCGCACCGGGACAGTCTTCCTAGAGCCCAGGTGTAACACCCTCTCCCCCAGGCCTGCCTTTGCTTCTGGGCTGCGGTCCGAGCGCCCTCACTCTGGGGCCTCCCTGCCCCAGCCTGGTGCTTGGGGTTTCAGGGTCATTTCCTGGACTTCCACTCCTGTTCCTTCATGTTGACGCTGTTTGTTTCCAGACATTTCTGGAGTCCCTGCCGTGTCCCAGGCATTGTTCTGGGTGTGGGGGAAGCAGCTGGGAGGGAAGTCTTGAGTGTTCAGTAAAGCCATGAATGTTCAGTAAAATGCTAGGGACTGAGCGATGCTCGAGGAAAACAGGGCGGGTAAGGGACCGGAGACCGAGAGCGTCTGCTCAGCCGGGTCTGTGGGCAGGGCTTTGCGCTGACCGGGCCTAGCCGCCCTCTGCGATCACAGGCGGTCCCGAGGCCAGGCCCGGTGGAAGCCCCAGGCTCTGGCTCCTGGACAGCCCCTCCCCCCCCCCAACCCCCAGCCGTGACTTCCCTGACTCTCCTACCCTCTTGCCTTCTAGTGGACATCCTCATCATGGATGATGACGACGTCCCCAGCTGGCCCCCCACCAAGCTGTCCCCGCCCCAGTCGGCGCCCCCCGCCGGCCCCCCGCCCCGGCCGCGGCCCCCGGCCCCCTATATCTGCAACGAGTGCGGCAAGAGCTTCAGCCACTGGTCCAAGCTGACGAGGCACCAGCGCACGCACACGGGCGAGCGGCCCAACGCCTGCGCCGACTGCGGCAAGACCTTCTCGCAGAGCTCACACCTGGTGCAGCACCGGCGCATCCACACGGGCGAGAAGCCGTACGCCTGCTCCGAGTGCGGCAAGCGCTTCAGCTGGAGCTCCAACCTCATGCAGCACCAGCGCATCCACACGGGCGAGAAGCCCTACGCCTGCCCCGACTGCGGCCGTAGCTTCACGCAGAGCAAGAGCCTGGCCAAGCACCGGCGCTCGCACAGCGGCCTCAAGCCCTTCGTGTGCCCGCGCTGCGGCCGCGGCTTCAGCCAGCCCAAGAGCCTGGCGCGCCACCTGCGGCTGCACCCGGAGCTGTCGGGGCCCGGCGTGGCGGCCAAGGTGCTGGCGGCCAGCGTGCGCCGGGCCAAGGCGCCCGAGGAGGCGGCGGCGGCGGACGGCGAGATCGCCATCCCCGTGGGCGACGGCGAGGGCATCATCGTGGTGGGCGCGCCCGGCGAGGGGGCCGCGGCGGCCGCCGCCATGGCGAGCGCGGGGGCCAAGGCGCCGGGGCCCCGCTCGCGGCGCGCCCCGGCCCCCAAGCCGTACGTGTGCGTGGAGTGCGGGAAGGGCTTCGGGCACGGGGCGGGGCTCCTGGCCCACCAGCGCGCCCAGCACGGGGACGGGCTCGGGGCGGCGGGGGGCGAGGAGCCCGCGCACATCTGCGTGGAGTGCGGCGAGGGCTTCGTGCAGGGCGCGGCGCTGCGGAGACACAAGAAGGTGCACGCCGTGGGCGCGCCGTCCGTCTGCAGCCGCTGCGGACAGAGCTACTACCGGGCGGGCGGTGACGACGACGACGACGACGACCACGAGGCGGCGGGGGGGCGCTGCAGCGAGTGCCGCGGCGGGGAGGGCCGGTAGGGGCGGAGGCCCGGGGGGGGGGGGGCAGGGCCCCTCGGGCTTGGCGGGGACGACGGTCGGAGCAGGACCCGGAGGAGGCGGAGACATGGACTGAGGCGGCGGGGGGCGGTGGCCTCCTCGTCTCGCTCCCCTGCGCCGCCCCGCGGTCGGCGCGGTGCAACGGGCGCCCCCGCCCTGCGCTCTGCCCCCGGCCTGGCCCGCCCTCCCGGTTCTCTTCTCGGTGAGTCCGGGACCGACCGTGCGGAGAACTGGAGACCGGAGACCGAGAGAGAGCGGCCCCTGGCCCCTCTTCCTCTTCCCCCGCCGCCTGGGGCGCTCGCGAGGGATGGAGAGCAGCCGGGCCCCTCCCGTGCAGGCGAGCCTGGGGAGGGAAGGGAGAGAGGGCCCTTTTCCCTTTAGAGTTTTCGTTTAATCGTGCCCGCCCCCTGACTCCCCCCTCCCGTTGTTTTTTTCTCTTCTTCCCCGCGGGTCCTGTTTTTCTTGGCCCTCGTCCCTCCTCCCCTTCCTGGGTTTGGGGTCGTGGAGGAGCGCTGGAGCAGGACTAGCCCCTGTTCCCAGGGTAGCCCTCAGAGAATGGGGCCCCGTCTATTCCCGGGCCTGGACGGGGCTGAAGGAGGGGTGCGGGGGCAATAAATCGCACTATCTGATTGTCTTTGCTCTGCCTGGTTCTTGAGTTGGTAGGGAGGGGGGAGGTCTCTGCCCAGCAGTTACAGGGGGGACAGCAGCAGATGGCTGAGCAGCTGGTTCCCTCCCAGGCCTGAAGAGTGACCTGACCGGGTCACCTGCACTGGGCTGTGGGCCTTCCGGACAGAAGGTCGCTTGGCCGGCCTGGGAGGGTCTGGGGCTGGTTCAGAGTAGCGCCTGCTTACTGCTGCTTTTAAAACGAATCCCATGGTCCCTTCTGGTGGGTTAACACAAAGTGGGTCCTCACACGGGACAGAGGACAGGGGCAAAGGAAGCCCCCTGCTCCTGTCTGTGGTTCCTCCACCGGCCCCCGAAGCCCCTCCCTGCATCCAGCTTGTTGGATAACCTGGCCTGGAAATGACACATGTCTCCCCCCTGCTCACATCCCAGTTTGTGTGTGTGTGTGTGTGTGTGTGTGTGTGTGTGTGTGTGTTGGGGGGAGCAGTCACGGGGTCACATTTCCCTGCAGAGGAGGCTGGAGATGTCCTTGGTCAGGGCCACTACTTCCCAGTGACAAAACTATATGGTGGAGGAGGGAGAGGGACTTTGGTGGGTAGTTGTCTCCCCTACAGGGCTCCAGGTGACAGGGCCAGCGGAGGGGCTGGGGGAAGAGGACAAGGATATTGACGGTAGTTTTGGGGTGCTTCCCGCCCTCGGCACCGCGCGATGTGCCTGACCGACACGGTCCCGTGGAGTCACGCAGCATCCTGTGAGGTGAGGCCCACTAGTAGGTTGTTCCTCAGGACCAGGTCCCCCTGATGCCGATTCTGGTTTCCTGGTTGGTACCTGCAGCCAGAGTCTTGGGATTGTGGGAGGAGGGGACCCACCAAGGGGTATTTTCAGCCTGGCTGACCGGCCAAGGCCAGGCTCCTTGTTCCTTTGACCTCCGGGGAAGGAGGAGCTTACTAGCAAAGGAGTGAGATTTCCAGCCTGAGCCCAGAATCCGCCACCTGGTGTTCCGCTGGCCTAGGGCAGCGCATGCTTCCCACGCCCCCTGAGGTCCCCTGGGCCTCGTGTCCTCATCTGGAGGGCGAGGGGCTCAAAACCAAGGTCCTGGATGGCCGTGGGGGGTGGGGGGCGAGAGGGCGACCCCTGGGAGGATCTCTGAGACCCTCTTGGTCATGACTGTAGGCCAGAAAAGCATGTTCTCAAGTGACGTTGCCTTGTTTGGAGAATGGTGAAAGCAGTTCAATTTGTTTCAAGGTCTCCAGGTCTCGGTCGCTTTAAGGTGGGGAGGGGCAAAGTTGTTCGTCCAGAGAGCGTGTGTGTGTGTGTGTGTGTGTGTGTGTGTGTGTGTCAGCAAAGCCTTGAGAAAACATTGCCTAATGCCCTTGGGTGCCCTGTGTGGAGTGGTGACACCTTCGGGGGTGGGGGTGGGAAGGTGAGGAGCTGTGGACGCCCGCGTGGTGCCACGTGCCTGTCCCACAGGTGGGAGGAAGCAGTAGGGTCCTGGGACCAGTTCAGGGTGGATGTTGTGCCCTCAGCCCTGCCTCTCCTGCTCCCGACCCTGGGGGGTGGGGGTGGGTGGGAGCTGACACCCAGCGCAGGAGAGATCCCGCACCAGTCTCCACTCTGCGACCCTGGGCAAGTGAACCCTGACCCTCGAGTTCCTTCTCTGCAAAGAAGAGCCTGCCTGTCCCGTATGACTGTGTGTGCCTGGCGCCCACTCACGGACAGTTCATTCCTTTCCCGGGAGGGAGTGTCCTGCCGTGTCGGGGAGCCGAGGTTCACATCGGGCTCCACCTGCAGAACTCCCTGCGTTTCTCGGAGCCTCAGCTTACTTCACGTACCGCAGGGCCTAGACAGATGTCCCTTCGTCGTTACTAATTAACATCCTCATCGTTGTTGCCACGATGCTTTCCGGAAAGCTGAGTCTCAGACTCACGGGAGTGAGACTGCGGATACGTTTCCCCACGATGTCCCAATCGTACACAACAAGAATTTATACCGTTGGTGCAGTTACTGTGATGCATCTGCCACCGTTCTCAGCCCTGCCCCTCCAGCCTGCTCTGCGACGCAAGGTGCATCCCGACAGCGTGCTCCTTCATGTCATACGCGTCCTGTCAGACACGGACCCTGGCGTAGACATGCCCATACGGAGGGCTAATGCCCAGAGGGAGTCGTTCACGTCGCACGTGTCCTATCAGATGCGGACCCTGGCGTGGATGTGCCCAGACGGAGGGCTAATGCCCAGAGGGGGTCGGGCCCTGTCAGCTTCAGCACTGTTGGCATTTTCAGCTGGGTTATTCCTCTTGGTGGGTAACCGTCCTGGGCCTTGTGGGGTGTTGAACAGCATCCCTGGCCTCCACCCAGTAGAAGCCAGGAGGGCCCTGCAGACAGTCCACCACATCTCCAGAGATTGCCAACATGTCCCCTGTGGGTGAGGAAAAATCACCCCGAGCTGAGAACCACCGAATGGCTCTTCGGCCCTTGGCAACTTTGTCCTCTCCTGGAGCGAACATTCCCCACCTTCCCTTCTACGGCACAGTCTGCTTCCATGCAGTTAATTTCTTGGCCTCAAGTCACGGTGGTGCCTGCGAGTTCCTGTTCTGGTCTCCTAAAATGGTCACCTGCGAGCTTCAAGCTTAGATTCTTGTGGGGACCAGGCAGGGGACAGGAATGGGCAAGGGCTTTGGGAGGTCAGGGAGGCCACGCCTGGTCTGAAGCGGGCTCCTGCTCAGCTCAGTGACATGCGCCCCTGCATTGTCAGGGCGGTTTTCTAGGAGAGAGCAGAATTAGGATGTTTTAAAATGGGAAATCCCCATGAAAAATTGTTAGCAACTAATTGAAAGAGATTTTTTTTAGGTTTATTTATTTTTGAGAGACAGATGCCAAGTGGGGAAGGGACACAGAGAGAGGGAGACAGAATCCCAAGCAGGCTCGGCGCTGACAGCACAGAGCCTAACTCGGGGTTCAAACTCACGAACGGAGAGATTGTGACCTGAGCAGAAACCAAGAGCCAGAAGCTTAACTGACTGAGCCACCCAGGCGTCCCTACTTTTTAAAAATGTTTATTCATTTTTGAGAGCATGAGTCGGGGGTGGGGGGAGAGGCAGAGAGAGAGGGGAAACAGAATCCGAAGCAGGCTCCAGGCTCTGAGCTGTCAGCATGGAGCCTGATTCAGGGCTTGAACTCACAAACTGTGAGATCATGACCTGAGCCGAAGTTGGATACCTAACCGACTGAGCCACCCAGGCGCCCCCAGAATTCTATTTTATTTTTAAGAAATGTTTACATATTTTGAGAGAGAGCGAGTGGGGGAGGGGGAGAGAGAGAGAGAGAGAGAGAGAGAGAGAGAGAGAATCCCAAGCAGGCTCCTTGCTGTCAGCACAGAGCCTGATGTAGGACTCCATCTCATGACCATGAGATCATGACCTGAGACGAAATCAGGAGTGAGACGCTTAACCCCACCCGGGTGCCCAGACCCAGAATTTTAAATTGGAACATATCGCATAAAAACATATGGATTTCTGGCTTCTCTTAGAAGTTCTGGCAACATGGGGCATCTTGTTGCCTGGAGACCGTTGGCTGGGGCGCAGGTATATGTGTTAGTGTGTGTAAGATACTCACCTGTACACCCCAAGTCCAGGGGGAGGGACTTCTACTGTGCTTGGTCACAGGACCCTGAAGCAGGCCTTTACAATATGCAGACCCAATATGTTTCGGGTTTCCTTTTTAGATGGTAGAGTTGGTTCTGGAGGCCAAAGATTTTGACTCTGGGGTAAACCACCCTGCACGGCAACTGGGGAAGGTTGTGGTGGCCTACGAGACCCAGGATCTGCCAGTGCCTCAGGTCAAAAACTAATATCCCCAATCGTCCCCAAGAACTGGTTGCAATGCGGGTTCCCGGGAAGGCTCTGTCCTTTGCATTCAGATTCTGCAAGTCGAGGCTGGGGTCTGAGAATCTGCCTATTAATAAGCTTTTTGGGGGGCGCCTGGGTGGCTCCTTGGTTAAGCATCTGACTTCGGCTCAGGTCAGATCTCACACTCCGTGAATTCGAGCCCCGCATCAGGCTCTGTGCTGACAGCTCAGAGCCTGGAGCCTGCTTCAGATTCTGTGTCTCCCTCTCTCTGACCCTCCCCCATTCACGCTCTGTCTCTCTCTGTCTCAAAAAATAAACATTAAAAAAAAATTAATTAATGAGCTTTTTGGGTGGTTTTGGTGGCTGCCGTAGTGGGGAAGCTGTCTGCTCCAGAATGAACTCAGACATTCTCCACTGGGAAGGGACACTTGCTCTGTGTTTGGGCCTGCTGTCCTCAAGGTTTGACGGACATACGGATGTGGAGGGGCATTGCTGGTCAGGCAGATACCTGGGTCCTGTCCCCAGCGGTTCTCATGCAGTGTGTCTGCAACAGGGCTCGATGGCCCTCGTGTCTAACCAGCCCCTGAATTCCGGCCAAACTGATGGCCAGTGCGGGAGACACATCAGCTTCCACAGGACCAGGCACCAGACCTGTGCTTTCATGCCACATTGTGCCATTTATCCATTTGTCCACACACACGCACATTCACTCAGCCCCTCACTTCCCCAGCAAGTCCTTATGGAATATGCCAGGAGTTGGTTTGGGCGCTCAGGTAAGAGAAAGAGATGTATGTCCTCTTACGGATCTCACCGTGTAGTCCTCATGGTGAGCCCACACCGCGGCCCTTCACCCACTGCGAGGATGGAGGAATCGGGGACATGGGAATTTGGATGAGTTTTCAATCCCATGAGCGCACAGTGGTGATAGTGCCAGGAGTCTTGTTTGCTGCCATGTATTCAGTGCCCGCCCTGGTGCAAGGCTGACTTCCTGTTCCTCACTTAACCCAGTCCTCACAAAGGCCCGGGGGGTGGGCATTACTCCTCCCTTGTTGGTGATGGAACTGGTAGCAGATCGCGGTCTGTAAAGCGGTAGCACTGACGTCTGAACTCAAAGCCCCAAACCTCATACTCCTTCCACTGTGTCCACACCTACCCCCTTGTTCATGTTTATTGAGCACTTACTACATGTCTGGGACCCTGCCAAGCACGGGGGACGCATTGATGAACGTGACAGGCACAGTCTGCCCCCCTGGAGCTACCCGCTGGTGTCTGCGTGCATGTGTGTGGCATCAGGGAGTGACCCGTGGGTGAGGATTGATGTGGAGAAGGTCCTGGGGTGGGGGAGGCGGGGGAGGCATTTGTCTGAAGAGGTGGGGTCTCAAGGGGTGGAAGCCAGACAGTCATGGGGTGACTGTCCAACTCCCTTCCCACGTCTCCCCACATCATGACCGTTAAGTGAACATGTATTAAGTTGAGCACAGATGGTGAGCTGTGGTGCAACAGCAGACCACAAGAGAAACTGAAACAGAGAAGTTTATTACTTACAGGTCCTGGAGGAAGTATAACACACGTCTCAAGGGGCTGCGTGGGGAGGTCAAGGCAGAGTGCAGACAGAGGAAAGATGTGGGGTACATGCTTTTACTGGGGAGTGTTGGGTGGAGTGCCCTGGGCTTCCCAGGCTAGGGCTGGATTGGCCAATTCAAACCAAGAGGGTGGGGTTTTGGTGAGCCCCATAGCAGCCTCAACCAAGGAGAGTATAAGGCATATAGGCTCCGGAGTCAGGGGATACTCACTCATAAGAGTGCTTGTGTGAGTCACCAGGAAGCTGCTTTTGCTTGTGACTTGAGGGCACATGCTCAAAGGAGGGGTGGGTGTCAGGTTCAGGCTCCCACAGGCCACTTGGCCACATAGAAAGGATGCCAAGGCAACAATTCCCTGGAGTCACTTAGCTAAGCTCTGGACACCACCTTTCCCGAAGTGTGCCCTGGGGAATGTAGGGTCCAGGGAATGTTGATTAGATATTTGGAGAAAACAGGATCCTGTGTTCAAGTAACTTGGGAAAAGGTTGTATTTGAATTTTTTTTTTTTTTTTTAACGCACAGAACAGTGCTGGGCACATGGTGTGGAGTTGAGATTTTGATCACTGAATAAATCATTAAACAAGTTTTTGTTTCTTTGTTTCCCTTCAGGAGCCTTTTAATTGCAGAGGTGGGGGTGGAGGGTAAGTTATAACAAGCAGTATTTCCTGAACTTGTTTGATCATGAAACCTTCCGCTAATAGGGCATCTTGGGGACTGGTGTGCTCCAAGCCATCCTTAGAGGAGTGAATGTCGTGTGTGTGTATCTGCGTGCATGTACACACACATGTATGTGTGTCCCTGTGTATCTTTGTAGTCCCGCATGTCTATGTCCTTGTGTGTATGTATCATTGTAGGTGCCTGTGTCTGTGTATGTATCTGTGTCTCTGTGTATCATACACCCACTCATCTTTTCTCTTCCACTGACCTCCCAAAGAAGTTATGGGTGGGGAGGGGATTGTTTCTGGCCCCATCGATGTTGCCTCCTCTCCTGCATTGAGAGACAAAAAAAGTTTATTCCACAAACCCCCCACCTCGTCACTTGGCTAGATCCTTCAGCACCACGGACAGAGCCTCGCCGCTGGGTCTAGAGTGTTGGAAACCCGCTTAATCCACAGACATCATCTGAGGCTTCCTAACCATCTCATGAAGTGGTATTGTCCCCATTTTACAGATAAGAAAAGAGGCTCAGGGGAGGCTTTCCCCAGGCTATCCTAGCTAGTAAGTAGCAGAGCTTAAAAGTCCAAATCTAATACCCGTCCTCACAGTGGTCTCTACTCCATGCAATGCTTGTGAAATGGATGTGGCCCCCAGCTAGCAGAGTAAAAACACTATCTCGATATGGCTGCTGGGGGCTATGCCAAGGGAATTTGTGTCAGGAATTGATAACGTGATCACAAATAAGATCTTAAAAAAAAAAAGATACTTGGAGGAAAAACACCAACTCTTTTTTATCTCAATTCCCAGGTTCCTTATCCCTCTTTCTACATTATCCTTTGAGAGACTCCGTGAATAAAGTCTTAAACAAATACTTAAAAAATAATTTATCAATGGGAGCACATCATGCATATCATTCTGCCACTTGTTATGTATGTGTGTATGGACGTATGTATATATGATGTTTCTACGTATCTGTGTATCTACGCATCTATGTATATCTATGCATGTATCTATGTTTCTATCATCTATGTGTGTATTCTTGCACCTGTATGTCTATGTGTCTATGTATGTGTCTGTTGTCTACCTACCTGCCTACCTACTTGTGTATCCAAGATTGTTCCAGAGAGGCCCATATACATTATCTTATTCCTTTTAATATTTTCAAAACATTTTATCATGGATGTAGCATTTTATTACCCAGTCTCAGTCAGATACACACTGAGATGCTTTCTCATCTTCTGCTACGAAAAAATACTCCACCAAAATTCACTCTTCCTCTCCTGGCATGAGGGGGAATGTGCATTTGAATTCTGACAGACACAGCCTCTCCCCAGAGGTTAGACCGATTGTGTCCCCAACAGTGCATGAAGTGACTCCTTTTGCCTGCTCTCCCCAGGGAGGGGACACACAAGTGAGGGTTTCGAGATGGCTGTTATCTAAGAGACTCTCGGGAGATACAATTTAATGTGAATCTACTGTGTGTCTGGGGCTCCACAGGTCTCATCTTGCCTAATATTCATACTAACACCAGGAATCAGGAACTATTTCCTCCACTTGGCAGAGGGAGAAGCAGCCTCAGAGAGGTGAGGCAACACACCCAAAAATATACAAGGAGACACAGTAACACCGGGTTCCAGTCATTAGGTTCTGCCACACACTGCAGAGACATGGCTACATTTTGTTAAGTGAGGCCACTCACTCAAGATCTGGTGATGTTCTGATACACTATCATTCCCAATGGGATGGAAATACTGCCCAGAATGCCATCCAGTTTGGCAGCTTCCTTCATCCTCCCCCTTGCCCGTCATCCTGGACCTCAGAGGCTCCTGCCTGTCCTTAGCTGCATTCACTGCTGTGGATAAATCCAGAAAAATTCAGCAGTAGCCTTCTACGATGCAGAAATGCTCCATGCAACCAGGCAAGGTGGATGTTCCCATTCTGCAGCCTCCTAGGGTCCTCTAGGAAAATGCTGGTCTCTGCTGCCACTGTGTGGATTCTTGAGAGTAGCACAGTGTTTGTGAAATCCTGAAAAGATGGCTCCAGGGTGAAGAGCAGTAGGGGATATTATGTGTCATATCATTTAAATGCGTGGGTCTGGGTTCGTGAGTTCGAGCCCCGCATCGGGCTCTGTGCTGACAGCTCAGAGCCTGGATCCTGCTTCAGATTCTGTGTCTCCCTCTCTCTCTGCTCCTCCCCTGCTCACACACACACTCTCTCTCCTAAAAATAAATGAACATTAAAAACATTTAAAAAATTAGCTTTCTAGGGGTTCCTGGGTGACTCAGTCGGTTGAGCCGACTTCGGCTCAGGTCATCATCTTGCGGTCTGTGAGTTCAAGCCCCGTGTTGGGTTCTGTGCTGACAGCTCAGAGCCTGGAGCCTGCTCTGGATTCTGTGTCTTCCTCTCTCTCTGCCCCTCCCCTGCTCATGCTCTATCTCTCTATGTCAAAAATAAAAATAAAACATTAAAAAAATGAAAAAAAATTAGCTTTCTGGATTTTTGTCTCTCTTCTCCCCCTTCAATTTTTGATCATGGTCCCCAGTGATCTGTGGCAAAAAGATGAAGAAAAACCATTTGACTGACACAGGTATTTCCAGACTATAGAAGGACCTGAGTTGGTTTTCACTAAGAATTTAAAAACTCTATGGGGCACCTGGGTGGCGCAGTCGGTTAAGCGTCCGACTTCAGCCAGGTCACGATCTCGCGGTCCGTGAGTTCGAGCCCTGCGTCAGGCTCTGGGCTGATGGCTCAGAGCCTGGAGCCTGTTTCTGATTCTGTGTCTCCCTCTCTCTCTGCCCCTCCCCCGTTCATGCTCTGTCTCTCTCTGTCCCCAAAATAAATAAACGTTGAAAAAAAAATTTAAAAACTCTGCAACCAGACTCTTTCTTTAAAAAAAAAAAAGGCATTTTAGGGCAGTTCTGTGTTCACAGAATGCTAAGTGGTAGGTACAGAGGTTTCCCACATACCGCCTGACCCACCTGTGCACAGCCTCCCTCCCTATCCACATCCTCCCCCAGAGTAGTGCATTTGTTAATTGATGAACCTGTACCAACACATCATTATCATACAAAGCCTACAAGTTACATTAGGGTTCATTCTCTGTGTTGTATATTCTATGGATTGGGACACGTGTATATTGTATCATACAATGTCACTGTCCTGACCTGTTCATCCCTCCCGCCTCCCCCCACCCTCTGGCAAGCCCTGGTCTTTTTATTGTCTCCGTGGTTTTATCTTTTCTGGAATGTCACATGGTTGGAATCCTACAGCACATACTCTTTTCAGATTGGCTTCTTTCATTTAGTAATGTGCATTTAAGGCTCCTCTGTGTCATGGCTTGATAGCTCATTTCTTTTCAGTGCTGAATGATGTTTCATTATCTGGCCGGACCACAGGGTATTTATCCATTTACCTCCTGAAGGGCATCTTGACTGCTTCCGGGTTTGGGGCAGCTACCGTCTTGGGTGCCCAGTACAGAAACGTCCTTCTCCTACGGAAGAAGCCAGAAGCGGTGGTACCCTTAGCACTGCATACTGATATGGGATTGCCTGCGAATCGATCCAGTCCACTGGGGTAGAGGGAAAGCCGCTGAGGATGCTTCTGAGGGAGGTGTCCCGGCTTAATATAGAGCGGTGGTCTTCAGGCGAGGGCGACTGTGTCCCCGGGTGACATCTGGCCGTGCCTGGAGTCAGTTTCAGTGGTCACGACTGGAGGCAGGCGGGTGCTCCCTCTTAGCGGGAGGAAGCCAGGGATACTGCTCAATATCCCGTCTTGCACAGCCCCTCCCCCACAACAAGGCTGACTTGAAAACCTCACTACTGGGAGGCGTGAGCACATCTTTCTGCAGGTTTAGCTTTAGAAATTAAAGTGCTCCACTGCCATCTAGTGCACATCCGGGGACGTTCAAGGGAATTGTGGAGCCATGGAAAGGCAGGCTAGGGATCCTGACCTGAAGCCCCTATCTGTGCTACACCCAGAAATGAGTCCACGGGCGGCCAGTTCCAGGTTTAGTTAACTCAGCAGCACAGGGAGGTTGTGGGGAATAACTGTGGGGTACAAACGGGCATGAGGGAAGATGAACTGTTCCGTACATCTTGGTGAAGGCTATCCAGCTGTTTGTCAAAACTCAGAACAGCACACTAAATGGAGAAAAGCATATCCCAAAGCCAGCTTTAAAAAATACAAACAGAAGAAGAAGACACATGGCCTTCTCAGGCTCCAAAGTCAAAAACGGCTGGCCCACTCTTGCCAACATGCCACTACTGTCTGATTCTTTGTAGGATGTTTGATTGGACATTTGCAGCTTGTACTGGTCTCCTCGCTACAATGTTAGAGAGAGTAGAGACCTTGCTGGCCTTGCGTGCTGCTGAACGGTCAGCCCTGGCCCAGCGGCCAGCACATAGGGGCTGGGCATTTCCCCTTCTTTTGGAACTTGGAATTAAATGAGAAATCACGAATCAGATATAGATCACAATGTCGCTCCTAGTGCTCAAAACGCCACTGGTCGGATGGCCTGTACTTGCAGATTCCTAACACTTTGCCTTAGAGTCCTCCAGCCCCTGGAGGCTTGCTAAGGACAGGCTGCTTGGAAGGAGTGCCCAGAGGGGCTGAGCCACACAGGTCCGGTGTCTTCCTTCTGGCCTTACCAACTAAATAACTTCTTCTCTACCCTTGGAGATGGCTGGGGGAAACAAGACAGAAGCTGCCCTTTCCAACACACAGAAGTGAGTTGAGAGTGGCTTCCCTCTAGAGTATGGAGCAGAGCATTGGACAGACTATAAGGTGGCCCCATGCTCCCTTCATCCCGATGTTCATGTCCTTGTGGGGTCTCCTTCCCTTGAGTGTGAGCAGGACTTGTGACTTATAGCCAAATAGAATAGGGCAAAGTTGGTGGGACCTCACTTCTGTGGCGACATGAAATTATAAGTCTGTTTTGCAGAGGGACTCTCTCTCTTGCTAGCTTTGAAGAAGCAACCTGCCATACAGAGGGGGCGATATGGCAAGTAGCTGGGAATGCCCTCTGACAACCAGCAAGAAAAAAACTGACGTCCTCTGTCCAACAGCCTGCAAACATGTGAACACTTCTGGGAACCACTTGAATTTGGGAGAGGTTCCTTCCCCAGTTGAGTCCCAGATTAGATCACAGACCCACTGGACACATTCATTGTGGCTTCGTGAGACCCTGAGGAAGGGGATCCAGCTAAGCCACTCCCGGACTCTTAACCCATAGAAACTGTGTAGATAATGTGTTTTAAGCTGTTAAGTTTGTGAACAATATTGTGAACTGCCATAGATAACACAGGTAGGTACTTAATATTTGTGGAATGAATGTTCTAGCTGCTGGTGAGCTTTTCCAAAATTCTTCTTCTCAAACTGACCCTAAGAGGCAGGTACTATTTTCCTTATTTTACAGATAAGGGAACAAAGGCTGATGGAGGGTGACATTTGTCCAGTGTCATTTAGCAGAGTCAGGATTTCAACACGGATCTGAATAAAAAAGTTGTTGCCTTCACTCTTTGATCTTCCTTTTTGGTGGGAATTTTCCAAAGTGGGACATATCTACTGTCAGGGGAGACAGGGACAAGCAGTGCTCAAGAAAGTCCATTAAACACAGAAGGCGGGCATTAGGTACTTTTAGCTATAAATAACATGATAGTCTTTAAAAAAGACTGAAAGAGTAATGCTTTATTAGCTTTAACACACGCATTAGTGGTACTGCCTCACTGGGTCTGTAGGTCAGATAGTCATGTGTCCCATGTGATGTTCTGAAGACTCCAGTTTAGAAGGTGTCACTGTGACACCCCTCCCCCATTCGTATCCCACAAACCCTGTCCCACTGGCCCAATATACAGCATGATGTACTGTGAACACTCCCAGAATGTGTTTAAAAAGTATTCCTGGGGCGGCTAGGTGGCTCAGTTGGTTGAGCGTCCAACTCTTGATTTTGGCTCAGGTCATGATCCCAGGGTTATGAGATCGAGCCGCTTGGAATTCTCTCTGCTCCTTGCTCTCTGCCCCTCTCCCCTCGTGTGCACTCTTCCTCTCTCAAAATGAATAAATAAACATTAAAAAAAGTATTCCTGCAAAGACACCACAGATTGAAGATAATGCTAACTGCATAAACCCAAGGAAACCACAGGGCTGACGTTTCTCCTATGCCTGGCAAAAACTTTTCGTCAGCCATATTACAGGGGTGAGAGGAGGCAGGCCAATCACCATCTGATTTAAGCTGACAGGGAACAAGCCTAAAACATTTCCAGGTTTGAAAAATCATCCTTGGATTTGAAGACCAAATGGGTTGTAGATTGTGCTTAGGATAGAGCCTGGCACGCAATAAGGACTATGTGTGTTAGGTATCATCATCATAGACTAGATAAATATGAGGAATAATAAAAAGAAGTACATGTTGGTGAGAACCCCAAGAATTTCCCACTTTCCTAGAAAGAGACTGATCTGTAGCCATGGTAACAAGTAGCTACCCAACCAGGTGTAAACCCATTAAATGGATCCAAGACAATTTGCCTTGGTGAACATGCTTTGACAAGCCAACCAAGGACTCCCCTTAGCTTCTGAAATCCAGCCAATCAGGAAGGATTCACTCTGGTAAATACACCTGTGAATGCTACATGTCAACTCACCCCAAAGATCCACCAATCCCTGAACCCCATGCTCCCCCACATCCCTGCCTACATGAGATCAGCAGTCTGCTCTTCTCAGAGAGATGGTGGTAGACCAGTTCTTCACTACACTAAGCAATGCGCTCGACTTTGTGTTTAAGTTTCGATATTGATAGTCACACCTTCTTTGACTTTTGGATTGTGCTTCAATATTTTATTTTAACTCCAGCAGAATTGTGTCACTAACATTTGGGGGCCACTTTGGGGACCTGTTTCCCCACTCTTCTCCTGGATCATATCTCCACTGCACAAGGACACATGGTACTTATTCCCCAAATGCTCTCAATGTTTGATATGCTCTGAGTAGGACAGACATTTCATAGATACAGAAATCCTAGGACTTGAAGGTCACAGGCTATGTCAGAGGCAAATCCAACAGCCGGGATATATTGGACACACAAGAATAACTACCAATGAGGGCTTTGTGAGAATCAGAAATCATATTCCATCTCCGAGAGGGACGTCCTGGGCACAGCTTTCAATGTTCCTCCATCAGAATGCGTGTGGGTGGGGAGGGTTTTCGCATCTTCAGTTTTTCCACCAATACCGGTCATCTTCATCAAAAGAATACCAACCATCCCCAATTACAATGTGTGGCTTGAGTAGCTGGACCTCCTTCAGTAGCTTCCTTATTTGAGGAGGATATTGCCATTTCCACAGCCTGGTGAGGCAGAAGGGGGACATGTTACTCTGGGAATTTGCTTTTTTTTTTTTTTTTAAGCTTATTTTCAGAGAGACAGAGACATTATGAATGGGGGAAAGGGCTGAGAGAGATGGGGAGAATCCCAAGAACCCACAGCTGTCAGCACAGACCCTGACATGGGGCTCAAACTCATGAACCCTCAGATCGTGACCTGAAGTGAAAACCCCACCAAGGATTTGAAACCTCTTTTTGTACTCTTGAGGAGAAACAGAAGGTTCCCCATAGAACAAGAGTAAATCCCTACGTGGAAAGGCACTCTTCAATGTGTTAGATGCTACACTGAGCTTTCAGAGGCATCTGCCCTTTGCCATGATCCTAAGAGTCAGGCATGATTATTCATCCACCCACAAACCCCTTGAGAACCTATTATGAGCCAGGTCCTATTATAGGGCTTGGGGACATAGTAATGAACAAAGCAAAGTCCCCACCCTTGTGAAGCTTGTATCTTTTAGGACAGGAGAGAGAAATAGGTGTTCAAATAGATACAGAGCAGCTTCCCCATTTTGCAGATAGGGAAACAGGTTCCTGAAATGTCCATTAGGAAAATATAGGTCTGGCTCTTTTATGCTAAGTCCCAAGGTCACAAGCTAAGCTTGTCCAAGCCTACACTACTACTGCTTATTTTTTTCCCTTAAGTTTATTTATTTGTTTAATTTTGATTGGAGCATTGAGTCCATTGACGTTTAGAGTGAGTACTGAAAGATATGAATTTATTGCCATTATGTTGCCTGTAGAGTTGGAGTTTCTGGTGGTGTTTTCTGATCCTTTCTAGTCTTTGTTGCTTTTGGTCTTTCACTCTTTCCCTCTTTCTCACTCTCGCTCTCTCTCTTTCATCTTTTTTCCCTTCAGAGAGTCACCCTTAAAATTTCTTGCAAGGCTGGTTTAGTGCTCATGAACTCCTTTAATTTTTGTTTGTCTGGGAAACTTTTTATCTCTCCTTCTATTTTGAATGACAGCCTTGCTGGATAAAGAATTCTTGCTTGCCTATTTTTCTGATTCAGCACACTGAATATATCCCACCACTTCTTTCTGGCCTGCCAAGTTTCTGTGGATAGTCTGCTGCAAACCTGATCTGTCTTCCCTTGTAGGTTAGGGACTTTTTTCCCCTTGCTGCTTTCACGATTCTTTCCTTGACTGAGTATTTTGTGAATTTGACTATGATATGCCTTGTGGATGGTTGGTTTTTGTTCAGTCTAATGGGAGTCCTCTGTGCTTCCTGGATTTTGAGGTCTGTGTCTTTCCCCAGGTTAGGAAATTTTTCTGCTATGATTTGCTCAGATAACCATTCTACCCCTATTTCTCTCTCTTCCTCTTCTGGGACCCCTATGATTCTGATGTTGTTCCTTTTTAATGAGTAACTGATTTCTAAATCGTGCTCTTTTGCCTTAATCTCCATCTTTCTTTCTGCTTCCTTATTCTCCCTAAATTTGTCCTCTGTTGCTGATTTTCTGTTCTGCCTCATCCATCCTTGCCGCCGTGGCACCCATTCAAGATTGCAGCTCAGTTATAGCATTTATTTCATCCTGACTAGATTTTATCTCCTCTGAAAGGGATTTTAGTGTGTTTTCAACCCAACTAGTACTCTTATTATTGTGATTCTAATCCAGAATCTGTGATTCTATCTGATTCTGGTTCAGACATCTTGCTTGTATCTGTGTTAAACTCCTGGCTGTCATTTCTTCCTGTTGTTTCTTTTGGTGAATTCCTTCATTCCATCATTCTGAAGAAAGAAAAGGAATTAATAAGGTAAAAAAATTAAAAACAACACACAAAAAAATGAAATAAAGGAGGCTTAGATCCTAGGTGTGTTCTGGTCTGGTTGTTGAAAGGAGATTGATAGATTAGAGAAAAAAGGGAAAGATAAGAAAATTTTAAAAAAAGAAAATATTTGAGAATTTGAAAAAATGTATACAATGGGGGGTGCCTGGGTGGCTCGGCTCAGTTAAGCGTCCAACTTCAGTTCAGATCATGATCGCACAGTTCATATGTTCGAGCCCCGCATCAGACTCTGTGCTGACAGCTCGGAGTCTGGAGCCTGCTTCTGATTCTGTGACTCCCTCTCTCTCTCTGCCCCTCCCCTGCTCATGCTCTGTCTCTGTCTCTCAAAAATAAATGTGAAAAAAAGAATTAAAAAAAAAGAAAAAATGTCTACAATGAAAGAGAATAAAATAAAATGATGGAAGTAAAAAAACAATTTGAAAATTTTACAAAAAAGTAAAAATATAGTAGAAAAAAGTTAAAGAAAAACTATTTTTAATAGAAATGGAAAATAAAAATAAATTTTTTCTCTTTCTGTATTGAAGAATAAGAAAAGAAAAAAAATTGAATAGATGGACCAGCAAACAGACTGAAATACGATTGAAATTACATCGGTTTCCCCTAGACGTTGAACTATGAAGCACTTTGTAGTCCATAAACTAAGCAGGTGGAGAGACTAGTGTTGTTCCTGAAGAGCGCGGTTGGCAGTTGGGTGGGGCTTAGTGTAACAGCTCGGTTCTCCACCAGATGGCGCTGCTTAGCTTACTGGGGTGGATGTTGTGGCGCACGTAGGCATGTGGGCGCATGCGCGAGAGGGGCGAAAATGGCGTCACCCAGGTAGCGGGTCTCTAGTATGGGAGGTCTGTTCTCTCCCGCCAGCAATCGCGCACTCCTCCTCTGTGTCCAGCTTCCGTCCACCCCCCGCTTCCACACTGTCCGTGAGCAAGCTGTCAGGTTGCCAGGCAGCTCCTCCCTCCTGAATTTTATCTCAGACGCGGCAGTTTCCCGCCGGTCACTTCTGAGGGACTGCGGCTTTGTTCCGCTCAGACCTTCTGCGGGAGGGTCTCACGAGCAATGGCTGGTGCTCGCCGCGCCAGGAACGTTCTCGAGACCGTGCTGCTGCCGATGCCCAGAGACCGCGGCCTGGTGCCAGCCCGCCCCAGAAAAAGTTTACGCGGGCGTGTAGCAGCAGCATTTCGGGGATTCTGGAAAATCACAACTCACATCTGGCGCCAGGCTTCACCCCCAACGGCCCTGTTCAAGCACCAGCGAATGTGGTTGTTCTCCAGGATCCGCTGGGACCTTTGCCCGTGGGGATTCCTCCCAGAAGGGGAACCGCCTCCCGTGTGGCCCGAGGTCCTCACTCTGCTCCTGGGGATTCGCCCCTCCCATCAGAGCTCCACCAGGTATGCAGCTGCGGAGCTTTGGACTCTGCGCTCCCCCTGTTTACAGAGTTTCATGGAATTTAAACCCTCTCCTTCTCCTTTCTCCCTTTTTTGTTCAGTCCCTTGCATACACTTTCTTTTCTCTCCAGCCGCTTTCGGGCGTTGGGGGTGGGGGGATTCTTCCTGTACTCTCCCCCGGCTCCGTCCTCTCTCTACAAGCACAAACAGCTCCCTTCCCTCTGTGACTCTGTCCCCCAGTTCAGCTCTCCACGCCGCGTACCTGTTGAATTCTGTGGTTCAGGCTGTGCAGATTGTTGTGTTAATCCTCAGATCAGTTTTCTAGGTGTGCAGGATGGTTGATCTGGCTGTATTTCAGGGTTGCACAAAAACCTTCCATGCTGTTCCGCCATCTTGGCCCCCTCCAAGGCTACACTGCTTCTTGAGTAACTGATACAAGTATGCTCTTTTCCAACCCAGTCTTCAGCCTTTTCTGCTCATTTGCTGAAAAGATCCCTATAACAGTTCCTGGCCACGTGGAGATTTCCAAATCCACTCAGCCAAGCCTCTCAATCTTCCCCCTCAGATCCCACACGATAAGCCTTGTGTTCTTTCTGGTTACACCCATATGCCAACACGTGACCCCTGCATAAACCCAGCCGCTGCAATCTGGGCCATTACAGGAACCGACAGGTTCTCAGTTGGGCAGTTTTCTATCGATATAAATATAGGACAACCAGCCTCAATGGGTTGTCCATCTTAACTGTTTTTCAGTGTACATTTCAGTGGCATTAACTACACCCACACTGTTGTGCAGCCATCCCCACATGTAGCTTCATAACTTTTCATCTTCCCCAGCTACAACCCCATGCCCGTTAAACACCAACTTCCCATCCATCTCCCCCAGCCTCTGGCACCACCCCCGACTTTTTGTCTCTATGGATTTGACTCCTCTCGGGACCTCACTTAAGTAGAATCACGCAGTGTTTGCCTTTTTTGCATCTGACTTATTTCATTCAGCACAATGTCCTTAAGGTTCATCCATGTGGTAATGTGTGTCACAATTTCCTTACACTTTAATGCTGAATTTTATTCCATTGTGTGGCTATACCACAGTTCATTTACTCATTCACCTGTCAACGGATGCCTGGGTTGCTTCTACCCTTTGACTGTTGTGAATAATGTTGCTATAAATGCGGGTGTACAAATAATTCTTCTAGATCCTGGTTTCAATTCTTTTGGATATGTACCCAGAGCTATAATTGTTGGCTCGTCTAGAAATTATATTGTTAGTTTTTTAAGGATGAACATCTTATTTATATGTTGTCTCTCCACTGTTTCTAAACCCATGGAAAGTAAGTCCTGTGAAATCAGGCACCTTGCCTCTATGTCTGTGTCCCTGTATCCCCAGCACAGTGCCTGGAACACAGTGGGCACTTAGTGGTTGAATAAATACTTGGTTTCCGAGCCACAATCTCAACTTCTGGGGTAAAGTGTTTGTCCACCAACTAGCATGCCTGTAGTACAGGGAGGTTTGTATCTCAGAAGACAATGCCAGGGACTTACCCAATTATTTGTAGATTAGATGTGGGCTGTGCAAAGGCTGGACATAACTTCATCATTCCTGCAGGGCTGAAATTGTTCCGCATCAGATTTAGGCTGGTCAGGCGCTGGCTGCAGAGGAGGGCCGAAGCGAGTGCCTCACAGCAGTCTGAAGTCAGTCCACATGCCTCCAACCTGCAGGGCCAACATGCCAAGAAATGCCTCCAAAGATTAGTGACTGATCCTTCAACCCATCTGACTTTCACATCAATGTTTAAAACTGAGTTGTGGGCACTACCTATAGAAGTTTGTGGTTCAGCAGTTCTGGGCAGGAACCTGAACATTTGGCTTAGTTTTTTTTTAATTTTAATTTTTTATTTTAAGGAGAGAGAGCAGGGGAGAGGGGAAGATGGATGGAGAGGGAGAGGGAGAGGGAGAGGGAGAGGGAGAGGGAGAGGGAGAGAGAGAGAGAGAGAGAGAGAGAGAGAGAGGGAGAGAATATGAATGGATCTCAAGCAGGCTCCATGGAGCCCAAAGTGGGACTTGATCCCACAACCCTGGGATCATGACCTGAGCCAAAATCAAGAGTCAGATGCTCAACCAACTGAGCTACCCAAGGCCCCCCACCCTGCCCCAATGTTTGCATTTCTAATGAGTTCCCAGGTGATGATGCTGCCATTGCTGCTGGTTCTGGTGGTAAGAATCACTGAGTGACTTAATTATAGCTGTGGAAAGAATGAAAGATAAAGGTTGAGAGCATCTGTCACCAGGGAACAAAACAATACACATGGAGAAAGACTTGCTGAGGAACTGACATTTCATGTGAGACTCAAGAGACAAGAAGTAAGCCCAGTGAATGCATGCAGGAAGCAGCAACAGAGATTAGGACACTGCACAGCCCTTGTGGAAGGAAGGGGTGGGACATGTCTGAGACCTGGAGAGTCGACCAGATGGCCAGAGGGGAGCCAGAGGCAGTGGCATGAGAGGAGGCTGGACATTTTAGGTCATATTAAGGATTTAGGATTTTATCCTAAGAGCAGTGGAGAGCCAAATGGCATTGTTGGATGTAAATATGGTATGGTGGCCATGTTCTCACATGTTGGAGATGCATATTGAGGTATTTAGAGGTACAATGACAAACGCTGTAACTCGCCAGAGCAAAATACTGATGACTGTTTAAATTGGATGGTGAGCATACAGTTTTTCATGTCCCAATCATTCTAGGTTTGGTGTGTTTGGGAATTTTTTGTGATAGAGTAAAAAATCTGTGGCATGGAGCTCAAGTAGTTTAGTTAGATGGTGAGGTGGGATTGAATAAGGCTTATTATTGGTTTTGCTTCTGAAATTATATCTAAGCATTTATGAAAACAGAAAATCTCTAGTAGGGTGTCTGTGGAAGGAGACAAGGGCAGGTAATTCTATGATAGCATAAGGCACTTCATAGATGCTTCTTGGATTCCCAGTGTGAGCAAAGTTAGCCTCTGATAGAGGTAGGGATTCCTCCTTTACTGTTTAGGAAGAAGGGAATGTGGGTGCAGATATTAACTGCTTTCATGGTGGAGAGTCTAGGCTTTCCTATGAAGTAGCTTTATGTTGATTTGAAGGGGGTTATGTCATCTCTTAATCACCGGGAAGAACAAAGCAAATTCAAGTGGAATCAAGAGAGAACACCGTCTTTGTTCAAGCAACTTCAGGCTCAGGTCCCCATTTCTCTTCACCCAGCCCTCAAACAGGTGGCCCCAGGAGCTCACCCAAGCCTCCTCAGACAAGCCTTCTTGTGTTTTAGTCCCTCGCACAGCTCTACGATGCCATGATCACCCAGGGCGTTGGCGGCAAGATCCAGGCTCTTCAGGTATTTGCTCCTTGAGATCACCTGGGACAGATTCTTGCAGCAGGTGGCAGTGAGATGACACTTAACCAGTCTGCAAGAAGACAGTCCGTGTAATTTGAGGAGAGAGTGCTTCAAGGGGATGATGCCCAGAAACATCAGTGGGGCGTTTCCTTTCCTAACTGGTAACCTTTCTGTTCATCCCTGGTAATGTTTTAGACTGTGCAAAATCCACTAGCTCATGTGCAGAGGGATGATAGTGGCAGGTGGGGAAAGTATGTGATGTGGAGGTATCTTTGGGAAGAAGAAACAAGCACGTCAGATCTTATATCCCACTTGGAGATGGGTAAGGATTCTCCCTGGTGGATGAGAAGAAAGAGACAGAAAAAAAGAAACCACAAGAGAGAAGTTGGTAGAGTCCGTGACAAAGGACAGAGCCCTGAGGGAGTGAGAAAAGATGACAGAGGACAGAAGCTACTGAAATGCGAGTTAGGTTTGGGGTCTGAAAGGAGAGGCATCTTGTGCTTCTGTTCCCAGTAGGAATGATGAAGGTGGGAGTCGAGAGAGCCCCTGCAGTAAGGACCGGCTGACTCATCTGAGTAGAAATGATGGGAACAGCTTCACTGTCTCCTATTTTCATTTTAAAATGAACGATTCCATCGGGATGAGAGAGTCCTTCTTCATGAGGCATTCACACCAAGAATGAGCAAGAACACAGTTGTTAGGGCTCACACCTGCAGATCAGGTGGGAATGACCAAGTCTTGGATGCCAACATGGATAAATGATGAGGTGAGGACCAGATAACCCCCCAGCACATAAATGTAATCCCAAAGAGATGTCATCTCCAATTGATTAAGCTTTAGTTTCTACTCCATACAGAAGTAGGGCTTGATATGCCAATTTCATGAAAACAAACATAAGAATTAATGCTTGGGGGGGGGGACTCTGATGTGTGGGCTATGATCTCTATCCAGTTCCTCTCTATTATGTATTAGTGGAGAGGAAGAGGTCTTAAAATGGTCTTTTTGGTTCATTAGTTCTATTTTTGTAATTGAAGAGAAGGTGCTACCAGTTACACAAAGATTTGCAAGGTACATATGACTAAAACATTGGCCATAAGCTCAGTGTCTAGCTTTAGGGGATTTTTTTTAAAGGTATCATGCATCCTTAAATGGAATACTTAGTTACTACTATGGTGTGCAGATCCCTGGGGGACAGAATGTGAGACCAAAGGCAAGATTTTGGCTCCTTGGGAGTTCTGGTTTCCCCTGGGAATGATTGGTAGGGGAGCTACATGAGACTTCACATGCAAAATATATAGAGCCCTGTGCCTGCCACGTGGGCAAGAAAGCCTCCAGTGGTAACTGCTGGGATCCTTTCGTTGTAACACTAAATGCTATTTATGCATCTGGGAGGAATTTGCCAAAGGAGTAACAGCGCTTACTGCTTGGTTATGAATTGGGGATTTATTTCCTCTCATTGAGACCTTTTAACTTTCCTGTAGTCTGTTTAAGGATGGAATACTCTTATTAAATAGAAACATTCCAGTAAAAGGGAGTGAAAAAGTATCGAGAGAGAGAGAGCCCCTCCGTTTTCACCCTACATACAGAATGAACAGCAGAAGAGTAACTTAGGACAAAAAGAGGTCCTCTGAGAAGTGAACAGGTTTTAGAAACCAAGGGCAACCTAAGCTGCAAAGATCCTGTCTTGGGGCTTCTGTTTGGACTCATCTCTCTGTCCTTCCCACACTCACTGTAGTGTACCCCAGAACACATGAGCATCTGGTTGACCCCAGAACTGATTTTTGGTACCAGTCTTCCTGCTCACATCTCTTGACTTTCTAGGAACCCCAGGCCCCAATATGGTAGAGTTGGCCCCGAACAGCCATTGAAACTTACTCCAGGTCCTGGAGGTGACAAGATGGCTCCATCATGACCTCACACAGAAGGTTCATCCCGTCATCTTCCAAGGGGTTCATGCTGAGGCTCAGGTGTGTCAGATGTCTGTTGCCCATAAGTGCAAATGCAAGAAAGCCACAGCCAGCGACATCCAGGTTACATTCTTTTAGTCTGCAGGGAACACACAAGGGAGAGAGGAAGGCGTACTCAGGACTTGGCATAACCTTGGGGAAGCAACTTCTGTTGGCCCCAGTTTATTCCTGCTTTGGGAGGGGGATATTTATGGGGGTACTTAAGAACGTTTCAGCTTGCTCTGTAAAACAGTATGGAGGTTCCTTGGAAAGTTAAAAATAGGACTACCCTACAACCCAGAAATTGTACCTCTGGGTATTTACCCAAAGGATACAAAAATACAGATTTGAAGGGGCACACACACCCCAATGTTTATAGCAGCTCTATCAACAATAGACAAACTACAGAAAGGGCCCAAATGTCCATTGACTAATGAATGGATAAAGAAGATGTGGTATATACATACAATGGAATATTACTCAGCCACCAAAAGGATGAAATCTTGCCATTTGTAACAACATGGATGGAACAACGTATTATGCTAAGTGAAATAAGTCAGTCAGAGAAAGACAAATTCATATAATCTCACTCATATGTGGAATTTAGGAAACAAAACAGATAAGCATATGGGAAGGGGACAAAAGGGAAATAAACCAGAAAAGACTAACGATAGCCAAGAAACTGAGGGTTGATGGAGGGGTATTGGTTGGGGGGATGGGCTAGATGGGTGTGATGGGGATTAAAGAGGGCACTTGTGATGAGCCCTGGGTGTTGTATGTAAGTGATGAATCACTGAATTCTATTGCTGAAAACAAAATTATGCTGCATGTTAAGGGACTAGAATTTAAGTAAAAGCTTGTTGCACGTTCCGGATGCCGTTCAAGATCCCCTGTTTTTAATTTTCCTTCACACTCAATGTGTTAGTTTCCTATTGCTGTTATAACAAATCAGCACAGTCTCTTAGTGGCTTGAAACACATATTTATGATCATGTGGTTCTGGAGTTCAGAGTCTCACTGGAGCAAAACTCAAGGTGTCCGCAGAGCTGTGTGCCTTCTGGAGGCTCGAGGGGATAATCTTTGCTTCTTGCCTTTTCTAACCTCTATAGGCTGCCCGCATTCTTTACTCCCAGTCTCCAGTCAGCAGTTATATCCTCTGGCCTTTGTTACCACATCTCTTCTCCTCTTCTCTCTTATAAAATCCCCTTTGAGGGGCACCTGGGTGGCTTAGTCAGTTGAGCATCTGACTTCAGCTTGGGTCATGATCTCGCGGTTCGTGAGTTCTAGCCCTGCGTCGGGCTCTGTGTTGACAGCTCAGAGCCTAGATCCTGCTTTGGATTCTGTGTCTCCCTCTCTGTCTGCCCACCCCTGCCCCAACACTTGTGCTCTGTCTCTGTCTCTCAAAAATAAATAAATGTAAAAAAAATTTTTAAAAACCTCTTTGATAATATTAGGGCTGCACAGAGAATCCTAGACCATTCCCCATCTCGAGATCCTTAACTTAATTGCACCTGCAAAGTCCCTCTTGCCATGTGAGTTTATGTATTTACAGGGGTTAGGACACAAACATCTGGGGGGGGAGGGGCACTATTCTGTCTACTATACTCAATATCCCATCACTACTTAGAACTCACTCTAAGAGACATGAACATTAAAGTTATATTCTTTAACAGAATTTATGGCTACAGGTACACCATCAGCCTAGATCAGTTTTTTGCTTTTACAGAGTTATTGGTGAACTGACTGGTCAATGGGGTGAGATGGCGTAAAGCAAAATGACCCCAGCAAAGCAAACTGATGGTGTGGAACAGGTGTAACAAAACTCTTTCGTTCTCACTACCACACCAAAGATGGAGGCTAGAAGAGGAATTTGGCAACACGGGGTGGCAGTTTTTAAAGCAGTTACTGAGACATCTTCTTGTAACCCAGCTAGAGTACACAGCATCCCCTGACTGTGTGCGGGTCCCTCCCTGGAGCCGAGGAACGCTGCCTCTGTGGCTCTCAACCCTGTGCCACCATTACCATCGTCTAAACGTCTCCCTTATCCAGCTCTCCCTATCAGAATCTAAGCTCTGTGAACCTAGAGAGCACGTTTATCATCTCTGCATCTCTAGCAACTAAGAGAGTTTATGAATGTGGCTGATCCTCATTATTCTTGGATTCTGTGTTTGCAAATTGGCCAGCTCAAAGTTATTTGCTACCCTGAAAATCCCTAAGCACGGTGCTCACGGTCCTTCACGGACACGCATGCACGTGCAGGGAAAGTTTTGAGCTGCCCAAGGCACCCGCTCCCAGCTGAGGCTGAACTCATTTCAAATTCATCATAAACAAGTATCCTTTTCACTCAGTGCCACGTTTTTTTCATGTTTTTGTGGCTTTTGTTGTTTAAAATGCAGTGATAATGCCTAGTGCTGGAGTGCTGCCCACTGTGTCCACGCACAAGAAGGCTGTGCTTCTGAGCGGAGAAAGTTGCTTCCTCCAGGCGTGAGTTACGGCCCGGTTGGCCCTGAGCTCAGTGCTAACGAATCAACAATATGCATTCAATAAGGGGTCTTTAAACAGAAACGCACAAAGCAAGGTTAGGCACTGATCGATTGGTAGAGGAAAACGTGACCGGAGGCACCCAGGAACCTAACCCCATGTTTCCCATGGGAGCAACGGGTCCGTGTTTATGGTGACTTTACAGAACGTGACTGTGGTAACAGTAAGGAGAATTTGCCTGCCTTTGGGTGAATGATGATTTCCCACTGAAAGAAAACAGAGGCAGAAATGGAATGTTCCACGGAAGGAGAAATTGGGGTGCGGAACAGGACGCAGCCCTTATAAGTTCCTTTCATCATGACAACAGTGTTCCCCTCTGCTTTGTGTTTGGCAGGTGATACATGCTGTTTGTAATAAGACAGTGCACCTCCCAGGGAAGAGAGTCGGACTCACATCAGCCTCTGTAGCCCACAGTTGGGGGATTTCATGGCTCGACACAACAGATTCATGCCTGCGCTCCCCAGGCTGTTGCTGGACAGGCACAGGTGTGTCAAACTCTGGCCGCTGGTGAGGCCCGAGGCCAGGTCCTGGCAGTCGGCCGCGGTGAGGCCACAGTTCCCCAGTCTGCAAGGAGAGAGCCCCCCAGAAGGGAATGGTGAGGTTGTTCTTCAAGTTCCATCCCTCCCTCCCTGGCAAGGAGGGGAAGGAGAGGTCACCCCCGTGGCTGGCATGCCCCTGCCCTATAGGGCGACATCACACCGTGTCTGCATTTAACTTGCAAAGTCAACGCCACTTCAGTGATGTGGGTGACTAGATCTGCCGTGAGCCCCAACGGGAAACACACGGGCGATGCCAGCCGCTCTCCGTCCAGTTGTTTTGCTCCTCGCACGTACTGCGGTGGGAGGCATTGCTGGATTAGTGACCTTCCTGTTTGGAAGCTGACCTTCCTATCCCATTGGTTTCTCAAAGCTTCATAGGCAGGAGTACTTGCGGAGAAGAGTGTAATGGTGGTTCTGGCAGGGGCTCGTGATGAAGTTAGAGGAGTTAACCTCTCTAAGGTGCTCAGAGCTGTGCATGCAGCAAGCACTGACTCCATATTGTTAACAGTGATTTATTTCAATGAAGAAATGCTATGTGGGTTGGATTAGAAGGGGGTCAGGATATGTAAGCCTGAACTATGCCACTTTGGCATAAGGATGATCTTGAACTGAGAGCATCTGAGAAAAGCAGAGACAGGAAGAGCTCTCTGGTCTCCCCCACCTGCCTAAAAACAGGGCACGAATCTCCCTTGTGCATGTGTCCCTCCCCTTCGATTCCAGAAAGAGAAGGACACTTGTCACCAAAGATGGGCATGACATTGAAGTGACTTATATAAACTTTATCTACCATTAGGTCCCCCCATATACTTCTTAGTCACCTACCCACAATTTATCAGTTCCTAGAAGCTCCATACCCCTTTTATCTAGTTACTCCTCCACTATTTATCATACGTTGTTATAATGATATATAAGCTCAAGTCTGCCCGCTCCTTTGGGTTCCTCACATCTTTTCTGTGAAGCCCCCAGGCACATTAAAAAAGAAGTACCACCAATAAAACTGGTCGGTACTTTCCCCTGTCAATCATCAGTTTAATTTGCAGGCCTCAGACATCGCACCCAAGAGGACAGAGGTAAAGTTTTTTTCCCCCTCCCTTAGAGGAAGAGAAGACGTGTTGGCTTCTCATGTGGTTCTCTGCCCCCCCACCCCCCGCCCCGAATCCCACTCAGGACTTTGAAGGGTAGTTTGTGCCACTTAGTTTTCCTTTTTTGGTATGACTTTAGCCACCAAACTCCCCATGAAAGAGGGAGGTTATTGCCACGGCAGGCTTTGAGAGTGGTGAGGGAAACAACTTTGCCCAGATGGCAGGTCTTCGAGGGGGAAATTTCCAAATAATAGATTAGTCCCTTAGGTATCCAACCAGAGCTCATGTTCTGGCTTTGCCTTTTATTCCCTACGTGACCTTAGACAAGAGATTTCCCTCCTTCTGGATTCTCTTTTCCTTATCAGCAAACGGGATGAAAATAATTCCTCCCTGGCAGTTGTTTGTGAAGATGGCATTAGTGAGAAGAGAACATGCAGCACAGAGGCTGGTGCTCAAAGACACCGTAGGTGGTGGCTCCAGCCACAAGCCTAACACTCTCCAGGATTTCGGCATGGGTGAAACTTGGCAGTAGGTAACACAGCATTGCTAACTCTAAGCTGGACGCTGCATGTTAGTTCCCCAGAACTTACTTGTCTTCAACCAGCCTCTCCCCATTGGTCCCCAACCAGCAGCCCCTGGCAACCACCGTTCCACCCGCTGGTTCTATGAGCTTGGCCTCTCCCCTAGACTTCCATATTGGTTCAGAGTTTAGTGGCGAAGGCACGGATGTTATTTACTGGGTGTTTTTTTTTTTTATCCTCAGTATTGGGGCACTCCCATGGGGTCACAACTGCCATTCCAACCCTTGGCTTAGGCATCAGCTAATTCCTTCCCCATCGCTTGGACCGTCTCAGTTAAGAGGAAATAGCCCGGGTGAAAAGAAGTTCAACTCACATCAGCTTCTGCAGGGTGCACTGTGAGGCAATCAGGGCATGACAGAGGGGCTTTATGCCCTGGGCTGTCATCTTATTTCCTACGAGGCTCAGAGATTTTAGGCTGATGGATGTAAGAAGGATTTGGGAGATCACCATGCAACAGGTGGGGTTTAATCCACAGTGATCCAACCTGCAGAAACAGGCAACACGAAACACAGTCTCGTCTCTGCCCATAAAGCAACCCGTTTCCCTGCATGCCAGCCACACTGGCCTTTTTGCTGATTTTTGGACACTGTTTGCTCCAGACTCAGGGTCTGAGCATTTGCTATTTCTTCTGCTTTGCAACATCCCCCCACCCCCACCTCCAACCCCACGTCTTTATGTGGTTCAGTTTTTCCATTCGGGTCTCTTGAATGTCACCTCTTCTGAGTAAGCCAGTCTCCCAACTTTACTTACCCGTGCCTGCCCCACCCCACCCAACCTGGCCGCCCTCTCTCCAGCATTATTTTATGCAGATCAATGATCGCCAGCCAATGTTTTATATATTTGCACTTAAAAAAAGTTGAAATACATCTGACACGTAACATTGTGTAAGTTTAAGGTATAAACATGCTGATTCGAAACATTTATATACTGCAGTAGGATTGCTATTATAAGCGTTAGTGAGCACCATCATTTCTTTTTTGGGGGTGGGAATGATTCACATCTAGTATCTTCACAGTTTTCATGTTTATAATACAATCTTGCTGTCTATGATTGTTACACTGTGCATTAGGTCTATAGGACCTATTTGTGTACAGGTTTGCAAGTTTGCTCCCTCAGCGTCTCATAAGCATCCCAAGTAGCGGTGTCTTTTGACAAGTTAATCTAATCCACAAAACACACACCCAGGATTTACAAAACTGTGGTACCAGCCCCCAAACTGGAAATGAACAGAACGTCCCCGGATAGTTGAATGGTTACCTAACTGTTCTGTACCGTGCTACCAGATAGGAAGTACTCAGCACTAAAAAGGAACCAGCATGGAGGGTGGATCGGGAAGAATTGGCTGACTGAAAACAGTCCAGTCACAGGGCAGTGACATTCTGTACGATTACGGATGGTGTGGTTGGAAAAGGGAACGGGGTTGATGGCACTTCTGGATCTTGGGTACGGCATGGTTTTACAAATCTGCACGTTTCACAAACTGACACAAAACGACATACACACGTTGGTCACTGTGTCAGCATCACTGGGTTTGATATCACACTGTTAGTTATGGAAGATACAACAATGAGAGAAATTGCCTCAAGGGTTCCTGTCGTCTAATTAATTTTTTTTAAGTTTATTTATTTATTTTGAGGGAGACGGACACAGTGCACAAGCAGGGGAGGGGCAGAGAGAGGGAGACAAAGAATCCCAAGCAGGTTCCGCACTGTCAGCGCAGGGTCTGACTTGGGGCTTGGCCTCAACAATCACAAGATCATGACCTGAGCTCAAGTTGAGCGCTCAACCAAGCGAGTCATCCAGTTGCCCCAAATTGGATTATCTTTATGAAGCACTGAAAGTTACCTTTTTATTGTGGAGAAATATGCCTCACAAAGTTTGTACAGGTGTGTGGCATTAAGTACATCCATGATGTACAAGCATCCACACCATCCACCTCCAGATCGTGCAGTCTTCCTACTAGTTTTGCAACTTGCTGTGAACAATTATTATTTTTTTTTTAATTTTTTTTTCAACGTTTATTTATTTTTGGGACAGAGAGAGACAGAGCATGAACGGGGGAGGGGCAGAGAGAGAGGGAGATACAGAATCGGAAACAGGCTCCAGGCTCTGAGCCATCAGCCCAGAGCCTGACGCGGGGCTCGAACTCACGGACCGCGAGATCGTGACCTGGCTGAAGTCGGACGCTCAACCGACTGCGCCACCCAGGTGCCCCAACTGTGAACAATTATTCAAAAAAAAAAAAAAAAAAGCAGGGGCACCCGGATGGCTGTCGGTTCAGCGAACGACTCTTGGTTTCGGTTCAGGTCATGATCTCAAGATTTGTGAGATCGAGCCCCACGGTGGGCTCTGTGCTAATGGCATGGAGCCTGCTTGGGATATTCTGTCTCTCTCTCTCTCTCTCTCCCCCCCTCCCTCTCTCTCTCTCCCTCTCCCTGCCCCTCCCCTGCTCACACTGTCTCTCTCAAAATAAATAAACATTAAAAAAAAAAAAGGCAAAGACAACACTGGCAAAACCAAAATCAAAAAAGCAAAAGCCATCCCCAGCACTTACCTCAAAGACTCCAGCAAACAGTTTGGGTGTCTTAACGCTTTGCACGCCATCATGAGATCTTCTTCCCTCAGGTGGGTGCTTTCCAAGCTCAGGTATTTAATATTACGGTTGGAAATGAGAGTCGTCCAGAGATGACGAAGACCAAGGGTAACCTCTGCACCTTTAAATCTACCGAAGAGAGAAAAGAAAATGATGCATCAGACATAGGGGACAGTTGTAGCTCAATTTTCCCTTGTTCCTCTTCTTGTATTACAACTCTCTTATCTCTCACTATTTGCATTATTTTTTTAATGTGTATTTTTCAAGAGAGAGACAGAGCGTGAGCAGCAGGGGAGGGGCAGAGAGAGAGGGAGACAGAGAATCGGAAGCAGGCTCCAGGCTCCAAGCTGTCAGCACAGAGCCTGACGTGGGGCTCGAACTCACGGACCACGGGATCATGACCTGAGCCGGAGTCGGACGCTCAACCAACTGAGCCACCCGGGTGCCCCTAATTTTAAAGATTAAAAAAAGATTTAATCTCTCCACCCCATGTGGGGCATAAACCCATAACCCTGAGATTAAGAGTCACACACTCCACTGACTGAGCCAGCCAGGTGCCCCTAATTTATTCAATTTTAAAGCAACAAATACTTGAGTGCCTGGGTAGCTCAGTTGGTTAGGTGACCAACTTTGGCTCAGGTCATGATCTTGAGGTTTGTGAGTTTGAGCCCTGCATCAGTCTCTGTGCTGACAGCTCAGACCCTGGAGCCTGCTTCAGATTCTGTGTCTCCCCCTCTGTCTACCCCTCCCCTGCTCATGCTCTGTGTCTCTCTGTCTCTCAATAATAAATAAGTGTTAAAAAATTTTTTTAAAGCAACAAATACTTGAACATCTATGACGCAGCAGGCACTGGACACAGTATTAAATGATGCTAATATTGCACGTTCTCACGGAGCTTAATCTCGTGGGGGGACACTCAGTGAAGAGCTGAACAAGACAGCTATGCTGAAGAATGAAATTCAGGACGGTCCATTGAGAACAGAGCTACAGGGGCACCTGGCTGACTCAGTAGCCGGGAACACGTGACTCTTGATCTTGGGGTTGTGCGTTGAAGGCCCACGCTGAGTGTAGAGGGCACTTAAAAATAAAATCTTAAAAAAAAAAACAACAGAACTGCAAAAGATACGATCAAGTTCAAGCTGAACAGAGAAGTCCTATGTCGCAAAAAGGAGTCTAAGGTGATAACTGTTTGGTTTTTAAAAAGTCATTTGCCAATATATGCATAGAGTTGCATGGAAAGTTCAGGAGATGTGAAAGTAGTTAATTAGAGAAATAGGAGAGGTGGCAAAGGATTTACCTAAGACCCTTGTAGTGCCCGAATCTCGTTACCATTTCGATGTATTCCTGCTGAATTACAGATATGGTGACGACAGGAACTCTAGGACATCACGGGCAAGAGCAGAGAGCAGGGACTGCTTAGCGGGAAGGGGTGTCCAGGGAAAACGCTAAGATAAAGCTGGCGGAGGAGTTTGGCGTAGGATGGAGGTGAACAGGGCACTGTCAGCACTCTGGCATCGCCTGCCTCCCTGGCACAGCCCAGCTTAAGGAAACTACTTAGGGAGGAGATAGAGGCAAGAAGGGGAAAATGTTTGCGTGGAGAAGTTGACTTGCTCCGGTCTGGGGGTCACCTGTGCTTTGCTTGGAGGGAAGAGTCTGGAATAGACTCTGTCCACAGTAGAACTAGCATTGTTGTCTCGTGCTCCAGGTGCTTGGTGAGCACCCTGGGCTCTACCACAGACCCAGGAACCTACGAGCTGTTCAAATATTTGTTACCTTATTAACAAACGTAAAAGCATTAAGAACTGATGGAAAGCCTCTCTGATCTTCCTCTACCCACTTGCCTGAAATGAGCTCCCCTCACCTTTGCCCCTAGTAACCAACTCCTATTCATCCTTCAATACCCAGGCTGAGTGAATCTGCCTGACAGGGTCTCTAGTTACTCCCCCCTTGTGTGCTTCTGGTGACCCGGTTCCTGTAACTTCTGTAGGACTTATCCTCTCTGATTACATTCTTAGATTGGTCTTTTCTCATAGGTGGGAGAGGAGAGCTGTGACACAGCCACGCCAAGGGGCATGAACCCTTACATCAGATTCTGTATTTTACAGGTTGGCTGCCTCAGCGTGGCACAGAGGGTCTTCATGGCCGCTTCACTCAGGATGCTGCCACTCAGGTCGAGCTGCCGCAGGCTTGGGTGGGTGCTGAGCACGAAGCAGAGGTCTCCCCACCACTCATCAGCAAGGCGCCTCGCCGGCTTCCTACATTGGAGAAGGAAAGAAACATTTGCTTCCACGGGATGGAGTTTAGCGCGAGAAGGTGTCACAACAGGGTCAGAAGAGACCCGTCCATCACGGTAAGACTCGGATGGCTTCCGAGGGTCTGAGGCCCATTTAGCGTTGTCGCCTTGTGCTTTGCGTGAGTGCTCTCCTACCCACCCTGCTTCCGGAACATTCCGACACCCCAGGGGGGTGTGCGGAGGGGACCTGGAGCCACCAGCTCTATAGTCAGATATACCCTTAGATCCCAACTCCCCCTGGAACGGGAAAAGGTGCGGTTCACAAGGATGTTCCTCAGAAAGTTAGAAGCAGAACTACTCAATGCTCCAGGAGGCCCACTTACACTCAGGAATTGAAGGCAGCACCCTGAAGAGGGATTTGTGCTATCTTCACAGCAGCCGAGATACAGAAACGGCCTAAATGTCTGCTGACGGATGAACGGATTAGGAAAATGTGACACACCCACACGCACGCACGCACACCAGGGAATATTACTCAGCTTTGAAAACAGGAAATCCAGGGGCGCCTGGGTGGCTCAGTCGGTTAAGCGTCCGACTTTGGCTCAGGTCATGATCTCACGGTCCGTGAGTTTGAGCCCCACGTCGGGCTCTGTGCTGACCGCTCAGGGCCTGGAGCCTGCTTCTGATTCTGTGTCTCCTTCTCTCTCTGTTCCTCCCCTGCTTCCACTCTGTGTCTCTCTCTCTCTCTCTCTTTCTCAAAAGTAAATAACAAACGTTAATAATAATAAGAAGAAAATGGCACAAGTGAAGGACTCACCCTTGGGGACTCAGGGGCTGTGCCTCAGTGAACTCATCCTTTGAGAGGCTCTCCTGCACATCCATCCGAATTTTCCGCAAATACTGGCAATGCCGGAGGCAGAAGGAGGACACCAGGACATCCATTCTCCGGTTCATTGGAAGCCACACTTCTTGGAAGCTGTTCAATGCCAAGCAAACAAAGTCTTCATCTTGAGTCTCAAAAAGACAGTAGAAGGAGTCCAGGAAGTCCAGAGGGGAGGGGGTGCTGGGCTGCTGACCCAGCAGGGAGATCCAGCCCAGAAGCCCCTGCCTCACCACCAGGGGGACTGGACATCCAAGCAGGACTTCCAGGGTCCCCATCACCTCTTTGCTCATGAGGCCAAACAGGAAACGCTTCATCTGGAGCAAGTGAGCATTGGAGCTGATTTGTCTGAGCTCCATCAAGCTCCTTATGTTCTCCATGAACACGGGGTAGGGATCCCACTCCATTTCCAGTCCTTCTAGAACGTAGTGCAGGGCAGCACAGAACTCCTGGATGCTGGGGTGCAGGAACGTGTAGCACCTTTCGTGGCCATGGTCTCGGAGGAGGACATTCATGTGAAACAGAGCGGAGAGCTCGGATTCCCTGAGTCCGTGAACACTCAGGTCATCTCCGTAAAACACAAACTTCATGTTCCACACTCCCTGCACCGCCATGCGGCACAGGCTCTTCAAGGTGGCTCTCTCTTCCTGGCTGAGACAGCGCTGGGATGGGTCTCGGGGAGTGAGATGATGGAACAGAAAGGTGGTGTACAAGCCCGTGAGGGTCTGGCAGGAAGGAGGAAGGCTCTTTCCCGACGCCTCATGCAGATTCAGAGCCTCGCAGGTGAGCCACCCCAAGATGGGGACCTGGCACTCGTTAAACAGCGGGTGGTTGTCCACCACTGAGTTCAAGACTTTCGTCTTCTGATGCTCATTCTTCATGTGCTTAAGGAGCAACTGAACCCTTTTCTCCACGGAGATGCCCCTGACTAACAGGTAACGGGGTGACAGGACCATGGATTTGAGCTTTTCTATGCCCGTGTCTCTGACGGTGATCATCAGGGAGGCCTCAGGGAGCAGGACTTTCTTCAGCAGACTGTGCATCAGAACGGACATGGGTTGCTTGTCTCCCCAGTCTTCACAGAGACCCAAGTCAGCATCTTTGAAAGCAAAGTCCAGGTCATTGAAACCATCAACAACAAACAAAAGCCTTTCTGGTTGGGACATGATCTCCGTCACCGGAACCTGTGAGTGTGGCCACTCCCTGCAAATTAGCTCTGCAAAACTGACCTCCCTCATCCACGGCATTTCTCTGGCATGGAGGAAGAAGACATAGGAGAACATTTCCTGGTAGAGTTCACCTCGCGCCCAGTACAGCAGGACCTTTCTGGCCAAAGCTGATTTCCCAATTCCTGATTTCCCGTGCAAAACCACAGTGTGAGGCCGGAAGCCCCTCTGGTCTGGATTAAAAGCATCAAATAGTATTTGCATTTCTGGACAGTCAAAGGCAAAGTTGTCAACACCATGGTGTGCGTCCAGCTTCATAGCAAATTTTGTCATCACGTGACTCTTGTAGTCCCCTGTATTACCTCCACAGCCCAAGTTGGACAGGGGAAGGGAGAAGAAAAAACAGGAAACAAAGTTAGAAGAAAGTCTGGATTTCAGGAAAAAGCAAAACACAAGTCCCCAACCCCCTCGACCTAGAATCAATGGGTCCTAAGTTAGAGCACGTATGTGTACATGGTTCTTTTGTTTCTTCCTAGCAATGGGCTGATAACAACCTCCATCCTTCATGCAAAGGTCAATCCCTTAAAGCGTATGAACGCCCTACAAAATACCTCTACTTGTCCCTTTAGCCCCGTCTGTTTTTTCAGCACTTAATACCTGACACATTACATTTTTGTTTGCTTCTTGTCTGTCTCCCCTCAGTAGACTCTGTGCAGGGACTTTGCTATTTACTGTTGTATCTTTATTAGAATGATGACTGACACCCTGTAGACACTCAAGTATTTGTTAAATGAATAATCTATGCCAAACACTACTATGCAGTCTATGAAAGGCAGAGAAGCTTAGGGGAGCTGAGGATGTGTGTGCATCGGCACTGATTTCTGGGCTTGCAGGACAGGCATGGATCTCCAGCAGCTCCGGGCTGCTATGGAGAAACCCCTCCATGCAATAGGAAAACCTGCTCTGCCACAAAGAGGCAGACATGGCCCTGAAGTCAGACAGATCCTGCTTGAAATTCCAGGCTCTCTTGTATGGTGTCAATTTCTGAGCCTCAGTTTCCCCACCTTTGAGAGGAGATTAACATCCTCTTGAAGTGTTGGAATAAATATTTAAGAGAGAATGTGCCTTCAAAATTTATTGGCACAGGGCCTGGCAAAAACAATCAGTGGCCACTATTGTCGTTACAAACCATAGTTCTTCCGCATTATCTGATTATATTTTTATCCCAGCACTTGTCACAAATGGCAGTTATTTTATGCATCTGGTTTTTGCCTAGTCCCTAGCTTGTGTTGGAAGTTCCATGAAGGCACTTTATCTGCATACCTCCAGACTCTTCAACAGCCTCTGACGTCTGACAGGTACTCAATAACATGAAAAAAAAAACAAACAAAAAAAACCCTCCTCTAAGCTGGGGTCCTTACATTTGCTGGTAATACTATTATATATTTTTTAAAAAGATGACAAGATCCAGGGCGCCTGGGTGGCTCAGTTGGTTAAGCATCCAACTTCGGCTCAGGTCATGATCTTGCGATCTGTGAGTTCGAGCCCCGCGTCGGGCTCTGTGCTGACAGCTCAGTGCCTAGAGCCTGTTTCAGATTCTGTGTTTCCCTCTTTCTCTGACCCTCCCCCGTTCATTCTCTGTCTCTCTCTGTCTCAAAAATAAATAAACATTAAACAATTTTTTTTTAAAAAGATGACAAGATCCTCTCTGTACAAGTGTATAAGGCAATGACTATCTTTACATAAAATATCTACCCAGAAGTTCTAAATCTAAGCTCCCTTATTCTGTATAGGGAAAGGTATTAAGACACCTATATTAAAACTATAGGAAGCAGGGGTGCCTGGATGGCTCAGCTGGTTAGGTGTCTGACTTCGGCTCAGGTCATGATCTCATGGCTCATGAGTTCGAGCCCCGTATCGGCCTCTATGCTGAAAGCGCAGAGCTTGGTGCCTGCTTTGGATTCTGTGTCTCCCTCTCTCTCTGCCCTTCCTTTGCTCATGCTGTCTCTCCTTCAAAAATAAACAAACATTAAAAAAATTAAAAAAAAAACTGCAGGAAGCAGACCTTGAGGTCTGAACAACCTCTATTTGCTGAGCTCAGACTGATGCATTATCCTCAAAGGACAGACTATGCTCCTGGGCTATAGGTTTTCAAAGAGAGAAGGAAGCCCCAAGGAGGTACGTCTGCGTTGAATTTGGGTCACCCTTGGCCACCTCTTCTCCCATGGACTCAAGTATTGCATCTGTGACCAATAGTTCCAAATCTCCTTCAATGGTGCTGACTTCTTCCCTGAGATCCTAGGCTCATGTGTCAAACTCCCCACCTCAAAGGGTCACAGGGACCTCAAAGTCAGTGCGTCAAAAACTCATGTTTTACCTCCAACAAGAAACTCCTCATAAGTTTCCCATAAGTGGCAATTAGACAAAAGCTTCTGTTTGTGGACTTACTTTGGAACAGATGTTTGCCTCAATGCTTTCTCCATAAACCTAACTTTAGCCCCATCTCACTCTTATGGTGGTTTGTTCATCTGCAAAATGGGGATATTAATACCTCCCTTAAGAGACTGGTGTAGGATGTTATGACATAATCATAAGACATGGAGAATAGCACCTGGCCCGTGGCAAGTATTCTAGAGAGGTCGTCAATATTGGCATTTATTACCACTCATCTCAACTGAAAATGGACAACACTGGCAACTGCTGGGTCTTCAAGCATTTGTCTGGTGAAAGATTAAGGCTAACATAGGTTATGTCACAGAGGTGGAATAAAACTCCAGCTTGAAAGTCAAATAAATCACTGATTCCTGGCATCACCATCCATCAGGCTGTCTAGTGGAAAGGCAGGAGCTACACCTGACACTTTTTCCCCAGAAATCCCAAACACCAGCTTTTATCAAATACCTCATAAGTCAAATCACTTCTGTCCATCAACACTTCCTTGTACATGAATATTCATAGTGGCTTTATTCACAATAGCTAAGAGGTAGAGACAACCCGAATGTCCATTGTCTGATGAACAGATAAAGAAAAGGTGGTCTATCTACACAACAGGATATTAGTCAGCAGTAGAAATGAGCTAAGTGCTGGTATGCGCTACAACATGAATATAGAAAACATTATGCTAAATGAAAGAGGCCAGTCATGAAAGACCACACTTGTAGGATACCATTTATACATATGGTATACATACATAGAAGTCCAGAATAGGCCAATTCATAGAGGCAGAAAGTATATTAGTGGTTTCATAGGACTTGGAGAAGAAGAGATATAGAGTGATAATGGGTTTGGGGTTTCTTTTGGGAAGAGGAAAATGCTCTGGAATAACATAATGGTGATTATTTGCACAACATCGTGAACATGCAAAGAAACACTGAATCGTACACTTTAAAAGGGTGAGCTTTTTGGTACATTGATTATAGCTCAACAAAAAGTCTCAAGTGGAGTGCCTGGTAGCTCAGTTGGTTGGGCAACTGACTCTTGATTTTGCCTCAGATCATGATGTCAGGCTTTGTGAGGTCGAGCCCCAAATCGGGCTCTGCTGGCAGCGAGGAGCCTGCTTGGGATTCTCTCATTCCTTCTCTCTCTGCCCCTCCCGTGATTTCTCTCGCTCACTCTCAAAATAAACAAGAAAAGAAAAGAAGAAAGAAAAGAAAAGAAGAAAAGAAAAGAGGAAAAGAAAAGAAAAGAAAAAAGGAAATAGAAAAAAAAAGAAAAGAAAAAAGCCTCAAGTAATATTCCTCAGAGAAGTCTGCTGTCACTTCCTTGACTGGTCAATTGCTGTTTCATACAAACATGGCACCTGGGATCTCATCGTTTTGTATTTTGTTTGGTTTAGTTAACATATAACTCTATATGGCCATATGTATATATATTTTACCACTATTTTCCTATCAGTTCTTCAAATAGTAGGTATTCACAAAATAAAGGTTGACAGAAGGACTTGGGAAAAGAAGTCACCACTAGCCAAGTACTTCTGAACAAAGTGCTTGATTACTCTTGTCTATATTTAGCGCCTGTCAAACGAGCTTACGCTTCATGCCCAACTTCCCCAGAATCCCAGGTCTTTGGAATGTGTCTTCATACAAAGTAACTGTAGATGATCACAGCAGACATATGTGATGCCTTTGATGATGATTCATTCTAGGAGCTCTTGGGGGAGGAGACTGATGTACCAGAGACAAATGCAGATGAGCAATGGGAAAGTGGACTCCTCTGCCACCCAAACTCCATTCCAGGATGGCCAAAAAAAAAAAAAAAAAAAAAAAAAAGCAAACCAAAAAAAAAACCCCCACAGCAAATCAGATTTCTTTACCTTGTTCTTTCATCTCTGCTGCTGTGGCACCATCTTGTTCTATAGCTTGTGAAATTTCTGCAAAAGAGAGAAGGAAGAATAAACTCCCCCATTCTTTTATTTTTAAATATAATTGTCAAATTGGTTTCCATACAACACCCAGTGCTCATCCCAACAGGTGTCCTCCTCAATCCCCATCACCCACTTTCCCCTCCCTCCCACTCACCCTCAGTTTATTCTGAGTTTTTAAGAGTCTCTTATGGTTTGCCTCCTTACCTCTCTAACTTTTTTTCCCCCCTTCCCTCCCCCATGGTCTTCTGTTAAGTTTCTCAATATCCACATATGAGTGAAAAACATATGGTATCTGCATTTCTCTGCCTGGCTTATTTCACTTAGCATATCCTCCAGTTCCATCCACATTGCTGCAAATGGCCAGATTTCATTCTTTCTCATTGCCAAGTAGTATTTCATTGTATGTATAAACCACATCTTCCTTATCCATCAGTTGATGGACATTTAGGCTCTTTCCATAGTTTGGCTATTGTTGAAAGAGCTGCTATAAACGTTGGGGTACAAGTGCCCCTCTGCATCAGCACTCCTGTATCCCTTGGGTAAATTCCTAGTAGTGCTATTGCCGGGTCATAGGGTAGATCTATTTTTAATTTTTTGAGGAACCTCTCCACTGTTTTCCAGAGTGGCTGCACCAGTTTGCATTCCCACCAACAGTGCAAGAGGGTTCCCATTTCTCCACATCCTCTCCAGCATCTACAGTCTCCTGATTTGTTCATTTTAGCCACTCTGACTGGCGTGAGGTGGTATCTCATTGTATAAATTCCCCCATTGTTATGTGAATATCTGAATTAGAGAGGGCACAGACCCACATCTCAGGACCAGTTTGGAACATGGAAGCCACTGGCTCAGCTAGAGATGCTAAGTGTATGTAAAATGAGCACTTGATTCAAAATCAGGAGATATGAAGTTCTGGTCTCAATTCTGCTTTTAATTCTTTGGAGACCTTTTGGCAAGTCATTAAAATGGTGGATAAAATCTGGTGGATAAGAACTAAGGGTCTGGAGTCAGACATAGGATTTAAATGGGAATTCTGTCCCTTCCTGCTTATGAGGTCTTAGTCAACTTGCTGGTCTAACATGCTTCTGTGGGTTCATCTGTAGAGCTAGGATAATAGCTCCTACGTTGTGGAGTTGCTCTAAATTAAATCAGGTGTTTTGGTAGAGGAATAGCACAGTCTCTGGTGTATAATAGCTACTACTTGCTGAGAATAACCATTATATCTACTTATTAAAAATAGTTTCCTAATGTGGCTAAGTACATATTTGACATAGGTGATGTGGGAATGACTTATGGTATTTAAGGAATAGTCAAAAGGGTGGTGTTAATCTTGCAGATTATAAAAAAAAACATGCAATAAATTATCACAAATGTAACAAAACTATTTGAGCATTTTAAAGCAGACGAGTCAAGTTTTCAGATGTAAATTTCTAAAAGATCACCTTGGTTATTATTGTATAGAAAATGGATTGCATACAACCAGAGTGGAAAAGGATAAGAAATTCGAAGGAAATGATTCTCATATACAGGGTATGGGTAGAAAAACATAGAAATGGATTATACTCTAGATGTGCATCTCATAGGATTTTGATTCATTGGATGAAGGTGGAGAAAGAAAAGAAGCAGTCAGTCAGACTAAAAAGTGAGTAGGCTTTTGGAATGAATAAGCAGGTGGATAGCAGTCCCATTTACTGAAATAAAAAAACAGAGGAGGCAGATATATAGAACACCAAGAACACCAATAACAGCAGATTATATGGTCTTCTGAAGCACGCATAGAACTTTCTCTAAGACACGCCATATGTTAGCCCATAAGACACAACGTGAAAATGGAACAACAAACTAAAACTTACAGCATGTAGATAGAGCAGTGGTTAGAGTGTCGACATGTGTAGGGTTTAAGTATACAGCTTAGCCTCTGGATCTTCAGTTTTGTTACCAGATGATTGGAATTACAGTTACTACCACACGAAGTCCTGTGGAGATCTAGGAGATTGAAGCACGTGGCACCATGCTTAACCCGTAAGGTCTCAACAAGTGGTAGTTCTTGTGCACAATGGTAATTTAGAGGGGTTTCCCAATGTGGTTTAGAAGACCCCAGCTTTTGTCCATTTTGATCCTACTGCCAACATTAGTCAGTCGGTGTCTCTATTTCATATCGCTAAATCACTACTTAGTAATCTTTAAACCCAGTAAGATATGATTTTATCCCTCGAAAGAGAATATGTGGGACTCCCCCTGTTAAGCCTAGATTTACATTAAAATTGGGATAATTTATGCCCTCTGGGATTCTGAAACTCTGACTCATCAGTTCTTCAGACTTTAGTTTTGAAAGGGATTTTCCTGCCCACAGTCTGAACAAAGCTGCTTCAACAGGAGGTTGGTCCTGATTCTTTTGAGGTGTTAGACTTCATGGTCAATGCTGACTGCTAGAAGATTAGCAATACATAAGTGGTAGTGTGGGTAACAGTGGGGGAAAGCATGCTGTCTATATAAGCCTACATCTTTCCCTGTATGTTTTGGCATCACTGCTTTGATTCCTTTTGTTGGTCTCCTTTTTCCTCCACTGAAGTGTAAACTTCATGAATGCCGGGGATTTGCATGTACTTTGTCCATGGATGTATCACAAGTCACAGAGTGGTGCCTGGCATATCACCAGTACTCAAATATTTGGGGACTTGTATTGAACATGGTTTCATGTTATCTGGTTCTCCTCACCAAAGCCTCCAAAACAGATTATTAGGTGAAGCTTGTCCTGGTGGGGTCATGGAGTTATCCAAACTGAAGATGGAAACTCAAATAGTTGTAAGAAAGCTTTAAGTTCACAGAGCTCTTTGGACTCAGAATAAGAAAGACCATGATGGGAATGCAAGCTGGTGCAGCCACTCTGGAAAACAGTATGGAGGTTCCTCAAAAAAACTGAAAATAGAACTACCCTACGACCCAGCAATTGCACTACTAGGCATTTATCTACAGGATCCAGGTGTGCTGTTTCAAAGGGACACCTGCACCCCCATGTTTATAGCAGCACTATCAACAATAGCTAAAGTATGGAAAGAGCCCAAATGTCCATCGATGGATGAATGGATAAAGAAGGTGTGGTGTGTGTGTATACACACACACACACACACAAAACACACAACGCACACTGGAGCATTACTCAGCAATCAAAAAGAGTGAAATCTTGCCATTTGCAACTATGTGGATGGAACTGGAGGGTGTCATGCTAAGTGAAATTAGTCAGTCAGAGAAAGACAAAAATCATATGACTTCACTCATATGAGGACGTTAAGAGACAAAACAGATGAACATAAGGGAAGGGAAACAAAAATAATATAAAAACAGGGAGGGGGACAAAACAGAAGAGACTCATAAATATGGAGAACAAACTAAGGGTTGCTGGAGGGGTTGTGGGAGGGGGGATGGGCTAAATGGGCAAGGGGCATTAAGGAATCTACTCCTGAAATCATTGTTTCTCTCTATGCTAACTAATTTGGATGTAAATTTAAAAGAATAAAACTTAAAAAATAGATTAAAAAACTAAAAAAGTAAATATTTTGGAAAATTAAAAAAAAAAAAAAAGACAGACCATGATTACCAGATCCTCAGAACCCATACAACCACCTGACAGAACAGAAAGAACACTGGACTATCAGGAGTAATGGTTCAAGTCCCAGATGTGCCACTAACTCATCACCATGTGGCTTGAGACGTATCCATTTTCCCACCATGCCCATACTGACCTGGTACTTCTTTCATGCTCAGTTCTTGGTCATTCTTCATTGTAGAATTTTCTGGCATTTCAGCCAGTGAATACCCTGCAACGGAGAGTAGATGAAATAATAGTCTCTGACAAAGTCAGCAATTTCCAAGACTAGGGATGAGATTTCCCATTACTAAATACTGAGGGGAACCAAGACAAGTCTCAGATGTCAGTTTATTCCATGACTAACTGGTATCAGAGACAATGGAGTCAGATCCTCAAATGCCACCAGCACAGCAAAGCAACAGAGACTTGTTGCAAAGACAGCTCTGATTTTGAATTTGTAAATTCCAGTCCCAGTTTTGCTGTAAGGCCTTGGGTAATTAACATAACAAGGCAGTTTATGGTGGCTATCAAGAATTTATCTTCAAGAGTCATCCTGAACACCTCTCTTGAACTTCAAACTAGTTAGTTAACTACTCACTAGGGACCTGTGAATTATCCAAATAGAGATGTCCAGCTCATCATTTCTAACATTGTTTACTCCTTCTCCTGTCTGCTGCAAAGCAACTCTTCCAATGTTTCTTGGGATGAGGTAATGGAACCCCATGCACCCAGTCTCATGCCAGAAACACGGGTGTCATCCATGTTAGCATATTCTCTCTCTGCATTTAGTCCTACAAAACTGTTGTGTCTGCTTTTGAAACATCTTCAGTTGAATTTCTACTTTCTCTAATGGCCACTGCCACCCTGGCCCAAGACACCTTTATTTCTCCCAAGGGATGCCAGAATGGCCTCTTAACTGGTCTCCCCACACCTATTCATTTATTCTGTCTGGACCACAAAACACTTCAGCAACAATGATGAAATGTCAATTGGATTATTTTTACTCCATCCCCCTTCAAACGAATGGCTTATTCTTTGCTATTAAAATTATTTTCAAGATGCTGTGTTGTCCAACTTGTAGTCCACTTCCCCATATTTATCTCTTGTCTTGTTCCCTCAAGTTCTTCATGCTCTAGCCAAGCTCTTTGTTAAAGGCTTCATGATGCTCCTGTCTTCTGCTCAGCATGTGCTATGTGCTTCTCTAATTATGTCCAGTTGGCTTGGCTAGCTTCTTTTCTTCATATTTGTTTCAGCCTGAACTTCACTTCTTCTAGGAAGTGATTCTGTCCTTCACTTTACTCTGGTCTGGAATAGGAACCTCTCCTTTTTCTGCACCATTAAAAAAATCACCCATTTATTCCTCTTCCTTGCTGCACTGGAAACTATGAATTCTCATGGGTCACATGCCAGAGATTTAAAGATATGTTAAATAATGAGTCCTGTCTTTGTCACCTGTAAGCTCATGAACTGGGTCATGTTGTAGAACTTGGTAGAAACTCTATTTTATTTTATTTTTTATATAGAGAGGGAGGGAGCCAAAACATAAGAGACTCTTAAAAACTGAGAACAAACTGAGGGTGGTTGGGGGGTAGGAGGGAGGAGAGGGTGGGTGATGGGTATTGAGGAGGGCACCTGTTGGGATGAGCACTTAGTGTTGTATGGAAACCAATTTGACAATAAATTATATTTATTTAATATGAAATTTATTGTCAAATTGGTTTCCATACAACACCCAGTGCTCAACAGGTGCCCTCCTCAGTGTCCATCAACAAGTTTCCCCTCTCCTCCACCCCCCATCAACCCTCAGTTTGTTCTCAGTATTTAAGAGAATCTAATGGTTTGCCTCCCTCCTTCTCTGTAACTTTTTCCCCCTTTACCTCCGCCATGGTCTTCTGTTAAGTTTCTCAGGATCCACCTATGAGTGCAAACATATGGTATCTGTCTTTCTCTAACTGACTTATTTCACTTAGCATAATACCCTCCAGTTCCATCCATGTTGCTACAAATGGCCAGGATTTCATTCTTTCTCATTGCCAAGAAATATTCCATGGTATATATAAACCACATCTTCTTCATCCATTAGTCATAGAACCTCTATTTTAGCTTCTTCAATGGGGAACCTATTTCATGGAGTGGGTTTGAGACTCAATGACAGGGCAGTTTCAACATAGTGCCTCATCTAGAGTACTGACTCAGTAAACATCACCCATCATTTTAATTTTAGAGCCCTAATTTCCTGTGAATCAATTAGGGCTTTTTTTTTTGTTTTCCACACAGGGCTTTTTTGAAGCTCTGAAAGGATAGCTTCTCTTAAAGTCCTTTGAACTTCAGATAGATGCAGAGTTACATCTAGGCATTTAGGGCCAATCTGACCCTTGGGACTCTTTTCTAAGTTTTCTGTCCACAGTTGAAGAAGAGAATTCCTCTTGATAAAGGAGGGCTATTATTTTTTTCTACCTTTCTCCTAAATACCCTAAGATAGTCACACAATATGATCTGAATACATTGCTATAATATGGACACCAAGAGTCTGACAAGATCAATCCTTAGAGTTCCTTGAGCCTTAGTCCTTCAGCTTGGGGCAAGAAATATGGGATAAACCCACTGTACATCCACCATAGTGTTCTCAATAAGTGAATGAAGCTTTGTTGATCCCTTTCTATACGTTGTGTTGTTGAAACTTTGCAACAGCACATGTAAGCATTAGTGTTCCAAGATGTGGAATCCAAGGGCCAGAGTAAAAGCAGATTTGCTCAAAGTCATACAGAACAAGTAGAAGGTCCAGAGCTCAAGCTTAGCACTTAGGACTCTAAATCCTATCTACTAACTTCAACCAAATTCTGTCCAGGTAGAGGGTCTATCTACTCAATTCTTCTCTTCCACTGTTTCACAGGGGAGAGACTACTCTAATTTCCAGCCAGGTAGGATGACCATTGAGTGACTTCTCATAGTTCAGACTCACGCTGTGGAGATGGACCCAATTAGACATCAAGGATACCTTCCCCATTCCCATGGGGGCTTGATGTCATCTCCTTTCTCTCCTGCCCCCGGATTTGCCCCAAGTCTTACTCACTTTTCATCTCTTTCCTTGCCTTCTCAGAGAGTGTGGACAGGTTCATCTTTTCAAAAATGTGAATAGATATTTTCCAGGCAAGAGATTCTCTATAATGCTCATGCAACAGGGAAGCTAGATGTTCCACATTGGCACTGTTTACTTCAACCCACGGAAAAGAGCACGTTGCCAGTTCTGAAGTATTTTCCATGAGCAATTCCTTAAATGTCTGAAATTCTTCCTTTCCTAGCTGCTTGAAACACCACTGCAGTCCATAGTTGGAAAAGGAGGGTAGTTTGGCTTCCCGCATCTTAGTGCAAGGCTGAGAGCTCAGGTTTTGATGGAAAAGTGGATTCTTTGGTAATATGGAGCAAATGACACCTGTGGAAGAGTAGTAAGATTCAAAAGAGGATCTTGCATCAAATTCTCAAGTTCATACAACCAACATCAGTTAACTCACTAGAAACAACATTCTCTCTTCCTTTTGTGAAACACACAGAAAAGCCCCATTCATGGGTAACAATTCTTTATAGACTTAAAATTACTTGACTTCATATCTGTTTATCTCATTACAAGAATATAAGCTCTGGGATGTTTTGCTGCCCTTATCCCTAGTTCCCAAAACACCACCCAGTATAGGGTCAGATTCAAAACACTTAAAAGAATACATAAACACTAATTTGAAAGGATATGTGCACCGTATGTTTATTGCAGCATTACCAACAATAACCAAATTATGGAAGCAACTCAACTGTCCATCAATAGATGAAAGAGTAAAGAAGGTGTGTGTATATGTACACACACACACACACACACACACACACACACACACACACACTTGGATATTATTCAGCCACGACAAAGGATGAAATCTTGAGATACGCAACACCATGGATGGAGCTAGAGAGTATTATGCTAAATGAAATATGTCAGACTGAGAAAAACAAATAACATGATTTCAGTTGTATGTGGAATTTAAGAAACAAAAAACAAATGGGCAATTGAAAAGGAAAAAAAGAGAAAGAGGCAAACCAAGAAACAGACTCTTAAGGATATTAAGAGAACACACTGATGGCTACAAGAGAGGAGATGGGTGGGGGTGATGGGCAAACGGGTGATGGGTATTAAGGAGGGCACTTATGTGATAAGCACTAGGTGTTGTATGAAATTGTTGAATCACTATATGATACACCGGAAACTAGTATTACACTTATATTAACTATACTGGAATAATTAAAATCAACAATAAAAAAACCCAAAACACTTACCAGTGATGCTCTTGGCTAATGTAGCTATACTCATGAAAACTGGCAGATAAGTTACCACCACTTACTGAAAATTAGTCACACTGTTTATTACTATTATTATGTTTATTTTTGAGAGAGAGAGACAGACAGAGAGAGACAGAGAGAGAGACAGAGAGAGAGAGAGACAGAGACAGCATGAGCAGGGGAGGGGCAGAGAGAGAGGGAGACACAGAATCTGAAGCAGGTTCCAGGCTCTGAGCTGTCAGCACAGAGTCCAATATGGGGCTTGAACCCACCACGATCTCATGGTTTGAAATCATGATGAAATCAGACCCTCAACTGAGCCACCCAGGCTCCCCTATTATTATTTTTTAAAAGTAGGCTCTACATCCAATGTGGGGCTTGAACTCATGGCCCTGAGATCAAGAGTTGCACGCTCTACCAACTGAGCCAGGCAGGTGCCCCAGTCACACAGTTTTTAGAGCAGTTGATTCCTTCTGTGTCTGTTAACATAATATGAAGTTACATAAACATAGTAAAGAGTTGTGGTATAAAAATAAATGGGTAAACATTTGAAAATCTTATTTGACAAGGATATTCTATCTAGAAAATATAACAATAAAAAGATAAACAACCTGATTAAAAATGGGCAAATGATCTGAATAGACATTTCTGCAAAGAAGATCTACAATTGGCAAATAAGCACATGACAAGACGCTCAACCTCCTTGGCCATCAGAACAGATTCTACACCCCTGACCCCCTCCATCAGCTTGTTCTGTACATGGACGTCCATGACCTGTACCATGCATTTCTTCTCAGAATCGTCTAGGCTGGTCGGTGGTGACAAACATTTTGTACTTGTTAGGAATGCTCCAGGAAGAATTCTTAAATCTAGGAAATCTCCTCTTCCATTATTATATGGCCTCTATAAACAGGGACAACCAATACCAGTTGGGCATTTTGGGGCTGTTCTGGTCTTGCCCAGCCATTGGTTTGTGGTGGAAAATAAAGCAATCAAAGGGATACCATGTAATAAAAAACTTTAAGGGCTCAAGTAGACGGCAACTTGATTTTTTCCCCATGAGCCATAGTAGAGTGGAGGTTAGCTGTGCTGGATATTCCTATACTTGCTGTGCTTCTAGGTCTGATTTGTAGATACCCAGTGAGGTCCTCTTGAGCTCCTTCCTGGTACTGGAAGCATGTCACCAAGGTGTAACCAGATTGTAAGGTACATGTCTGGTCAAACTCGGAGTTTTGTTGTTGCTGCCTAGGCAGACGGGGCATCTACTCTCTGTGCCCTTAACTTACACACTGGATTCTGGTAGTTTCTCTCTGCTGCTCCCCTGCCATTCTCTACGTGCAGTTTTAAGGAGGGGGTGGTGACTAAGATTACTTCAATTTACAATGAGAGAGCTGGAGGATAAAGAAACTGAAGATTATAAAATACAGTTAAAACCTTGGATCGCGAGGAACTTGTTCTGTGAGTGTTCCACAAGATGAGCAAGCATTTCTTTTTTTTTTTTTTTAATTTTTTTTAACATTTATTTATTTTTGAGACAGAGAGCATGAACAGAGGAGGGTCAGAGAAAGAGGGAGACACAGAATCTGAAACAGGCTCCAGGCTCTGAGCTGTCAGCACAGAGCTTGACGCAGGGCTCGAACCCACGGGCCGTGAGATCATGACCTGAGCCGAAGTCAGACACTTAACCGACTGAGCCACCCAGTCGCCCCAGAGCAACCATTTCTAATAAATTTTAACTTAACAAGCAATGTCTTGCAGTATGAGTAGTATGTGATGCTGAAGGTCACATGGTCACAACTGAGCCAATGCTTCTTGAAATTCACCTTGATATACAAGTGCTTTGGATTACAGGCATATTTCTGGAATGAATTAAGCTCACAAACCAAGGTTTTACTGTACATGGAAGGAAACGTGGAAGGAAGGGCTCTGGGCTGGTGAAAGAGGGGGACACAGATGCCACTGTGACAAAATGGTAGTTTTCCTAAGCTAGAGTATTTCAAACACTGCTTTCAGAGATGAAGCGGTCTACATGGGCACAAGTTTTCCCCCTAGCATATAGGACACAGGGGATCACAAATGTCTGGTTTATGAGAATTACATCTTAAAACAGTTCAGAGATGGTAGTCAGACCATTATCATGGACTGACAAGCTGCCTGGAGGAGCAAGTAGAGTGGTTGGGACAGAGTGCTAATGGCCCACAAAACTGAAAACAGTCAGCCCTTTGCAGAAAGTCCACTGACTTATGCTCTTAAAAAAAAAAAGCTTCAACATTGGGGTGCCTGGGTGACTCAGTTGGTTAAGCATCTGACTCTTGGTTTTGGCTCCATTCATGATCTCACAGTTTGTGGGCTCTGCGCCAACAGTGCAGAGCCTGCTTGGGATTCTCTCTTTCTCCCTCTCTCTCTGCCCCTCCCCAACTTGCTCTTTCTCTTTCAAAATAAATAAACCTAAAAAAAAATTAAAACTAAAATTTCCTATTTTTCCCCCTCCAACATAAAACAACCTGGATACATGGAGATGGAAAACAAAACACCCCTCTCCCCCTGCCCCAATCTCCCAACTATTCGGTTAAGTGGTGACTAAATGAATATGGGAAGCTCATTTAAAGGAGAATAAGTTTCAGATGGCCACACCTGCACATGGGTATAGACATGATTTGAATTGAACATTTGCCTTATCGTGCAAAGCAATCAAAGGAACAAGTAGAGGAGAACTGTGGCTGTAAAAAGTCACAAAAGTCTCAGTGGTCTCAGGAAGGTTATTTTTAGGATGGAACGCTTGACAAAGTTTATATGCTCAGAGGGAAGAGTAAGTGAAAGTAGAAGCAGGAAACAAAACAATTAAATGAGTACTTACTCTTTTCTAAATCCCTTCTTAGGCAATTTACAGCAACTCATTAATACTTTCCATCAGTAATGTGGATACACAAAGAGTGTTACTGTCTTCACTTTACAGAGTGTTTTAGGAAAAAGCATTTTAACGCACATCTTATTATAATGCTCCACCTCTTCCAACACATCCCAGGAGGGAGCTGATAATCAAACCCAACAGAGTAGGAGGAAAGCACAGGTGGAGGGAATGGCCTGGGGAAGGCAGATGGACCCCTTCCCCTGGAAAGCCGAAGAGGGATTGGGGAGAAGGTAAGGACATTATTCCCACAAAGGGCAGGGTTGTAGGTTGGAAAGATGTAGAGTAAGACTGGTGGTTAACATTATTTTCTGGAAATAAATGACTAGCCAAAGCTTCCCCTTTGTCTTTATCCTTTATTCTATCTATGTCTTGCAATGGCTTTCTGCACCGGATCTTGAATGATCCCATAGAAGTGGTCAAGATCACAGGGCTTGAGATCTATCACATGCAGTTTTGAATGTTGATTCAGCCCTTGCTACTCCAGGCAAAGCCATTTATTCCTCTGTGACTCAGTTTCCCCATGTGACAACACCCTCAGGACTGTATAGCGCTTCAATAACTGTAACCCTTCCCTGTGTGGTTAACATATAATTAGCACCTTAATTATAATTAACATATAATTAACACAGTGACAACCCTGAGCTCCCACAAGACCTGGTCCAGACATGAGCTGATCTTGAACTTAGAGTCACAGCACCCCCCACTCTGTCCTCTATTTTAGACCTAGAGACTGGGAAGGATTAAAGGAACATACTGAAGGAACCCAAACAAACGTGAAAAATATTCTTTTATCAAAATGGGGAAATGGGACGCCTCATTCTTTCAAAGCATATCTTTGGTTCTTGGGCTCTGGCTAGTCTAAATGGAGAGCGTGGGCACACAGAGCCAAGCTCAAGGAATAAGTCCTAACCAGTGCTAGAGAAAGAAAGGAGATGAAAGCTAGGAACAAGAGAAAATACTCACCAACTCGCCTCCAAAATCAGAGCCCGCTCCCCGGCCAGTGGGCAACCACACGGTGAGGGTCTTTGGGGAATCCTGGGTCAGTGACGTTGTTGCTTTCCATTGGTTGTCCTGGGCTCTGAATGGCCAGCTCCAGGGTAGATGTGGAGCAGCTGTCTTCTGCACCTGTCCTTGCACTATTGAAGATGCTGCCTCATCCTTAGCACACCTGTGCTCAGCCCTCACCTGGTTGTCCCAGGGCAATGTTCTTATTTTACACAACCTGCATTTACTGACCAGTGTCTAATGCCACTGCTGTTGTCTGTTCAGTTGACTTTCTCCATAAACTCTTTTTTAAATGTTTATTTATGTATTTTGAGAGAGAGAGAGGGAGAGTAAGGGAGGGATGGGGAGAGAGAGAGAGAGAGAATCCCAGACTCCATGATGTCAGTGTAGAGCCCAATGTGGGGCTCGAATTCACAAACTACGAGATCATGACCTGAGCCGGAGTCAGACACTCAACTAACTGAGCCACCTAGGCGCCCCTCTCCATAAAACTCTTACCTGGATTCCCTGTGAACTCATCGTAAGCATTCCTGTTTGTTATCAAAAGAACAGCCTCCGAAACTCTCCCCTTCTGAACTGTCCATCTTGGGCAATAGAAGTACTAGCCATTTTGTGCCTTGAGTCTCCACATTAATGGTTGTTTCCTGGAATTTTCCCATCCTTCCCGCTGCCCTCCTCGCTTGACTGAAATATAACTGACAACACTATGTAAGTTCAAGCTACACAATGTATTGCTTTGACACACTGATTCACTGAAAAGTGATTGCCAGCAATGCTAACAGATACCTCCTATTCCAGTAGTTCCCAAACTTCACCCCAGGTTAGAATCATCTGGGAGAATTCTAAAACCCCTGATGCCCAAGCCACACCCTACTCCAATTAAGTCTGGATGTCTGGGGCTGGCAGCCAGGCAACAGTGCTTTTATTAAAGATTCCCAGGTAAGACCCTGTGCCACAAAGACTGGGGACATTGTCACACTTTCAAGCCCGGCTATTTTCAAGGCACATTCCCCTACTGCTTTAGCAAAGGGGTGTTTCCTGGGCCCTTGTGGGGAACCTGTCAGTGGGTGGATTCTCTGGCTTTCTGTTGCCCCCAGGCAAGGCAGTTCAGGGCAGCCCCACCTCATTCACTGTGGATCCTAGTGGTGGTACATTATGATCAGCTCCAGCTGTTAAATTCTGGGCTCTGGAGAACAAATCAAAGCAAATGAAATTTGCAAATGACATACTGGATAAAGGGTTAGTATCCAAAATCTATAAAGAACTTACCAAACTCAACACCCCAAAAGCAAATAATCCAGTGAAGAAATGGGCAAAATACATGAACAGACATTTTTCCAAAGAAGACGTCCAGATGGTTAACAAACACGTGCAAAGATGCTCAACATCACTCATCATCAGGGAAATACAAATCAAAACCACAATGAGATGTTACCTCATACCTGTCAGAATGGCTAACATTAACAACTCAGGAAACAACAGATGTTGGCAATGATGTGGAGAAAGGAGAACCCTTTTTTTTTTTAATTTTTTTTCAACGTTTATTTATTTTTGGGACAGAGAGAGACAGAGCATGAACGGGGGAGGGGCAGAGAGAGAGGGAGACACAGAATCGGAAACAGGCTCCAGGCTCTGAGCCATCAGCCCAGAGCCTGACGCGGGGCTCGAACTCACGGACCGCGAGATCGTGACCTGGCTGAAGTCGGACGCTTAACCGACTGCGCCACCCAGGCGCCCCAGGAGAACCCTTTTTTACTGCTGGTGGGAATACAAACTGGGGCAGCCACTCTGGAAAACAGTATGGAGGTTCCTCAAAAAATTACAAATAGAACTACTCTATGACCCAGCAATTGCACTACTAAGTATTTATCCAAAGGTTACAAAAACACTAATTCAAAGGGGCACATGGACCCCAGTATCTATAGCAGTGCTATCAACAATAGCCAAACTATGGAAAGAGCCCAAATGTCCATCGACTGATGAATGAATAAAGAAGATGTGGTACATATATACAATGGAATATTACTCGTCGATGAAAAAGAATGAAATCTTACCATTTGCAACAATGTGGTTGGAACTGGAAGGTATTATGCTAAGCAAAATTAGAGAAAGACAAGTATCATATGATTTCACTCATCTATGGAATTTAAGAAACACAACAGATCAACATAAGGGAAAGAAAAATAAGATAAAAACAGAGAGGGAGGCAAACCATAAGAGACTCTTAAATACAGAGAACAACCTGAGGGTTGCTGTAGGGGAGGTGGATGGGGGGGATGGGCTAAATGGGTGATGGGCACTAAGGAGGGTACTTGTTGGGGTGAACACTGGGTGTTATAAGTATGTGATGAATCAGTGTGTTCTACTCCTGAAGCCAATATTATACTATATATTAACCAACTTGAATTTAAATAAATTTTAAAAACAAAAAAAAAAAAAGCAAATTTTAAATGGAAGATTGGATTACCTTTATTTTTCTCTATGCTTTAAGGATGGGGTGGAGGTGGGGTTGAGGATTCCAACTGCTCTGACTTTTGTAATGAAACCCTTCTGGAGACCAGAGAACCAATGCAGATAATACCTGATCATTACTTTGTATAGAAAAACATGAGTTTTTCTTTTTTTAAAAAAAAAATTTTTTTAAGGTTTATTTATTTTTTTGAGACAGAGAGAGACAGAGCATGAACGGGGGAGGGTCAGAGAGTGAGGGAGACACAGAATCCGAAACGGGCTCCAGGCTCCGAGCTGTCAGCACAGAGCCTGACGCGGGGCTCGAACTCACCGTGAGATCATGACCCGAGCCAAAGTCGGACGCTCAACCAACTGATCCACCCAGGCACCCCAAAACATGAGTTTTTCAAAAGAAAAATATCGTATGGCTGCCTCTATATCTTTGAGTTCCAAATGCTGTCCTAACTCCTTCATTCATGTACGACATGATTTAGACCTGGAAAGTTCAGACTGCTCTGTGATGTATAGTCCCTTCCTGTGAGGTTGGAGGGGAGGTCATCTGCATATTAATAGAGTTTCTCAAAGTTCTGTGGACCACGAGGAGACAGAGCATGTAGGGAACCACTCTCTAGAGCAAGGATCTAGTTCAGCCTGCTATGTGTCCAAGAAACATTTGCCTTAATTTGTTTTATTGTATTAATACACTAAAATCATTTTTAGAAGTTCAGTTTTTAAAAAGTTTATTAATTTTTGAGAGAACGAGAGAGAGAGAGAGAAAGAATCCCAAGCAGGCTCCACACCCAGCATGGGGCTTGAACTCACAACTGTGAGATCATGACCTGAGCTGAAACCAAGAGTTGGATGCTCAGCCAACTTAGCCACCCCAGTGCCCCTGAGGTTTCTTCCATTGATCTACTAGTCTACTGGTAAATAAATAACACTTGAAAAGCTTTCACATTGCATTTATGTATACATTTTTAATTAAATTCTTCTGATATCCTCATAGGCAATTCAGATACTTCCCAGAGACAATATTAACATGACAAATTCAAGGACTTCCAGAAGCCAGGGGTGGAAGAGGGCTGGTTTCCCCAACTCAGTGACTAATCCATGTCTAACACATGAACGTCAACATCTCCAAGGGAGCTGTTTAGAGGTCATGCCCCACACCATTTTCCAGAAACAATTGGGCCATTCCAGACTCAGAATGGCCCACAGAATAGGCCAAAATTCCCCAGGTTTTCTCTAGGAAAAAAATACCCAGGGTGGGCTCACCAGACCACTCCATCCATCTTGCCTCCTCCCAGTACTCAATGCTCCAGTCCTGTATGATCCTCAGGACTTCATTCTTCACAGCTGGGCCCTCCAGCCTTGTCATTGTCTCTGCTGTGTCGTTCTGCTTCGTTTCCCTGTGAAGGACAAGAATCAGGCTTTGTTGTCTCACATTTGGTGTGCGTGTGTGTGTGTGTGTGTGTGTGTTCCTAGAAACGTACACAGAGCCTTGAAGACAGAAGTGCACCACCCTGGAGACCACTCTGGTCCCATGCTGCAAACCAAGACCAGACTACGGCTCTGGGGAGTCAGGGATGGTGGCCGAGGTCCTCCGTCCAACCACTTACTAAGTGTGGTCAGCAGCCTCAGATGGCCCAGTGATTCTGCCCTGTTATTTTCACTCTGGTGGAGTCTCCTCCCTTCTTGGGCTATGGTTGGTCTGTGTCACCAGCAGAATAGGGCAGGAATGATGGATGCCACTTTCAACTGAAGAGATCAAAGACTGAGGTCTTTTTTTGGGTGTCCTCTCTCTGTCTCTCACTTGTTCTGGAGGAAGCCAGCTGCATCGTCATGAGCAGCCGTACAGAGAGTAATCGAGGCCTCCTGCCAACAGCCACATGGGTGAGCATAGAAATCACTCTTCTAGGTCTCCATCATACCCCGTCAGTGAAGACCATGAGCTAGAACTACCCAGCCAAACCACTCCCATTGTTCTGACCCTTGGAAATGTTACAAGAAAATTAACGTGTGTTGCCTTAAGGGATTAAGCTTTGCAGTAATTTGTTACGGAGCAATGGATAATGAAAACTCCAGATACCCTTACAACCTCCACCCAGAATCCACCGCTGACTGAGAACGCTGTGGCGTCACATCTCCATGGAGGAAGCCGCCATCCCAGTTCACAGATGGGGAAACTGAGACTCAGAGAGGTAAAGGAACTTGTTCACAGTCATATGGCTGGTAAGTGGTGACTCACTCAGTTAACACAAGGAGGGAAGGTGAAGGACAGAAGGAAGTTAAAATCCGACAGGAGAGTGCAGGCCAATGTTCCCAACAGGCACCAGGAAAATATAAATCCCCAGGAAATGAGAGGAAAATCAGCAACAGCTGCAACAGCTTTTTAGGTCCAGAGTTTCCCTCTTGTCCAGGAGCTTTGCTTGGGCTGTTGTTTTTCTGCACAGGGAACCCAACAGAGACTTACAAAACAGCCCTCGCTTTCCACTTGTGCTGCTGAAAAGCCTCCTGCAGGAGCAGTATGCCCCTGCACCCGATGTCATTCTTGCTCACGTCCAGGTATCTCAGGCTCTGGTTGTGGAGGAGCATGGAGGCCATAGCCTGGCAACAGACACAGGTGAATAGGCACCTTTCCAACCTGTGGGGTGGAAGCAGACAGTAGACAAGTGGCCACGCCCCACATCGGAGAGCTCAGCCAATCCGAACCCTGGAAATCATAGCCAGGTGGCTACACCCCCATCAGAGAGCTCAGCCAATCCGAATCCTGGAAATCACACCCCCTGGAATGAGGCATTTCCTTCCAAACGTGTTAAGTACGTGCTACAGATGTGTCAGTTTTTTCTTGTAGTTTAGGATGGCTGTCCAGGGTAGGCTATAAAAGTCCTAACTCCAAGAAGTGAGGAGCCACACAATCTCTTTTAGAAATTGATTGTCACTGTGCATTAGCTTTGTTCATTCAAAAAATATTTATTTAGCACCACCTGTGTACCAAGGCACACAACCATGAAGAAAACAGCATCCCTGGCTTCCTGGAACTCATAGTTGATTGGGGGTGGTGGGGGGCAGGCAGGTCACCAGATAAATATATGCAAAGAGCATGTTTCAGTATTCTAGAAAGATACCTTTGCCCTCACAGGCAGTGTTCATGGCAAAAGGGAGAGACAGGTCCAGAAAGGAGCTGAGTCACAGAAATGCTGTGTATCATAAATTCAGAACAAGCATATAAGAGGAAGTGGTGCGTGGGTGAGAGAAAGGTACAGGAAGGGGGTGGTTTTGGCTCCCATCTTTGAACAAGGAGTACAATCTCCCCAGGAGCAAGGCTATTATAAGCAGTGCAGAGCAGACATAACAGAGGAGGCCTTGGGATCCCTGTGTCTCCTACTCGTGCACTGTTTGCTTTCATTCCAAGTGCTTGCCTCCCCTGCCCTGTGCATCTCTGCTAGCCCATAAATGACAAGCTGGGAGCTGCTGCCCAAGCCAAAACTACAAGGGCATCACTCAGCTTTGCCTTAGTTTATAAAGGCCCTGACTTTCTTTCTGTCAGGTAGGTCCCTGGTCCTCCCTGTGCACACCAGCCAAAAAGTTCCCTAACCTCATTTAGAGTCACTTAAATCATTTCCTTTTGACAGAAGGAGGCCAGTCATTCTAAATTAATTATTTTTTAAAAGCTTTTATTTTTTATTAAATAAAAAAATGTTTATTTCTTTTTGAGAGAGTGTGTGCGAGCAGGGGAGGGGCAGAGAGAGAGGGAGACACAGAGTCTGAAGCAGACTCTAGGCTCTGAGCTGTCAGCACAGAGCCGGACGTGGGGCTTGAACTCACAAACTATGAGATCATGGCCTGAGCTGAAGTCGGATGCTAAACCGACTGAGCCACCCAGATGCCCCCAGATTGTATTTTTAACTAATCTCCACACCCAACGCTGGGCTCTAACATACCAATCCTGAGATCAAGAGCTGTAAAGCATCCCTAAAATAATTCTAATTATAAATAAGATGCACAGGTATGTGAGGACTGTTTTTAAAATGAAAAGAATAAGCAATAGAAGTCTGGGTTCTTCTTGGGAAAAATAAAGATGTCGATGGCTTTTCTACAAGACTAGAGTTCTATAGAATGAAATCTAGGGGAGTTTTAGATCAAGAAGTTTGGGATACAGAGGGGTCTATGAATTTCATACTCAGTCAAGTTACTGCCTGTCAGTGAAAAGTAGTAGATTTTGAAAAGTAGTCTCACACAAGCAAAGGCTTAGAGAACACTACATAAATGCTCATCTGGAAATTTATTTCATTCTTTTTGTTTGTTCGTTTGTTTTTCAAGTTTGTTTGTTTACTTATTTATTTATTTATTATTGTTTTTAATATTACATTTATTGTCAAATTGGTTTCCATACAACACCCGGTGCTCATCCCAACAGGTGCCCTCCTCAATGCCCATCAGCCACCATTTCATCCTTGAAAATGTATTTCACTCGATTTAAGAGATAAATCAGTATTTAAAACCCAAGATTAAATTTCTGGAGAAAAAGAATCATGAGCTGGGGCACCTGGCTGGCTTAGTTGCTGGAGCATGCAACTCTTGATCTTGGGGTTGTGAGTTTGAGCCCCACATTGGATGTAGAGATTACTTAAAATAAAAAATCTTTAAAAAATGAAAAATAATCATGAGATACAATGAACAATGAATTTTTTTTTTACTGGCTAATTATCAACAAAAGTGAAATCCATTATCAGGATATCCTAAGAAATTAGAGATGTAGGGGAAGAAATTAGAGGTGTAGGGGAAGCTAGAGATGTAGGGGATGTAGGGGAAGCAGTTGATTAAGCGTCTGACTCTTGATTTTGGCCCAGGTCATGATCTCATGGTTTGTGAGATAGAGACCCAAGTCAGGCTCCATGCTGAACATGGATCCTGCTTAAGATTCTCTCTCTCCCTCTCTCTACTCCTCCCCCTCTCTCTCTAAAATAAAAAGAAAGAAAGAAATTAGAGATGTAACATAAAACAATGATTTTAATGATCTAGACTTAAAACCTAAATTATACTAATAGAGAACAGATTATGTGGGCAGAAAAGAGGCAAAGCACTTTCACCCATATCCACTGATCACCAGAGAAGAGACGTTTCCAAATCTTTTCCAAATACTTAATCTAACCACGATACTCATTAAAAATAGGATGAATCTTGCCAAATCTTTGGCTAGTGTGCATGTTAGCATAGAGACCATTTAGGAGAGGAAGAAAAAATATATATGTAAAGAAAAGAATTTATAAGTACAAAAGTTGATTTCAGAAGGCCAGCTATCTCAGGCATTAGTCCACAGCCAACAAATACACTTTCTTTTACTGGATGGAAGACTGTTTCCTAGAACATTGGTACTCCAAGTGTACCATGCCAGGGAACCACTTGGGCATGCTGGTCAAAGAGAGCCCGCCTCCAGAGCACCACGCGACCCAGCACCCCTACTTCTGTGTACTCAACCAAAGGAGCTGGAACCAGGATCTCCAAGATACCTGCACCTCATTCCCTGCAGCATTACTCATGATAGCTACCCTCTGGAAACAGCCTGCATGCCCACCAGCAGATGAATGGATAAAGAAAACATGGTGTTTACACACAATGGTATATTACTCAGCTGCAAGAAAGAAGGAAATCCCACCATTTGTGATGTCAGAGATGCACCTTGCCATAGTTGTGCTGAACAAAACAGACCAAGAAAGACCCAACACTGCAATAATTTCTAACGACTCCCCAGATGAACAAGTTCCCAGTCTGAGGAACCACCTTCAGAACCACTGCCCACAAACTTCCTGGAAGACCTGGATCCTGCATTCCACTAAGAATTTTACAGACCATTGTCCTCGTTGCAAAGGAGGGGATGGGGGTAACTTACTCCAGAATCTGGAGGACAGACTCAGGATTCTCGAGGGCCTCAAAGAGCAGGATAACACCATCGTCCTTCAGACTGTTAAAACCCAGGTCCAGGCTTCTCAAATTTTTATTTTTATCCAGAGCAGAGGCCATTTCCTGACAGCACTCGGAGGTCAGGTTACAGTTTCTCAGCCTGCGAAGGAACACATGTCAAGAAAACCAATCAAACACCCTTAGATTTTATTCCTTTCTTGCCCCCCACCCCACTTTTTTTTTGGATATAACATCAAGATATTATTATCATGCTGTATCATTCACCAATTTAGATTGTACAAATCAACGTCATTTAGTATATTTACAAAGGTGCACGTTTGCCACAATTTTAGGATATTTTCAGTACCCCAAAAAGGAACACCCTGTACCCTTTTAATTCCCAGATTCTTCCCCCAGCCACTCCCCAGTCTAGCAACTGCTGTCTGGATATTAATCTGAAGGAAGTGAAATCAGGATCTCAAAAAAAAAAAAATATGGCGTCTTTCATTTACCATAATATTTTCACGATTCATCCATATTGTAGCATGTGTCAATACGTCATTCCTTTTTACGGTTGAATAATATTCCATCATATGGATGCACCGACCCTTCTTCATTCACACATCAGCTTATAAACACTAGGGTTGTTTCCACTTTTTGGCTATTGTAAATAATGCCCCTATGAGCATCAGTGTACAATTTTTGGTGCGGTTGTACGTTTTTTATTTCTGTCATGTGTGTACCTGTGTGTGGAATTGCTGACTCATGTGTTAGGTCTACATTTAACTTTTTGAGGAGCAGCTAGTCCATTTTCCAAAGCAGCTGTACCATTTTCTGCTTCTTTTTGGGGAAGCTGAAAGTGTAATGGGTTCAGGGGGTATTTTGTGCCACTCTCTCATTTCTGGTTTTATGAGCTAGAAAATTTATGGTTGAAGACCATCTGAATTTATTTTCTATTAATAATAGACAAAAGCACTGTGCATTGGTGCTCTGAGACTAATTTCAACATGTGTGGGGTGGTCTCCCACACTAATAAACAATTCTTAGACGTCAATAGGGTCCAAGAATTCAACTCACTTCTGATACCGTCTGCAGATCATCAGATTGTACAGGTTAAGGGCTCAGTCCTACAAGACTGCTTCCCCTACATCATCCCCTCCCTAGATACCAGCCATGAGCCCAGACTATTACCTGTGCTTCTGAACAGTGGGTTATAAACTGAAGGTTCCAGTGCCTTCTTCCAAACTTGGAGGCCAATCACCTGTTACCCATGCTTCTGATCGACTGACTATAGATCAGAAGTTCCTATGACCCCCTCCTTGGATTTGGTTAATTTGCCAGAGCAGCTCACAGAACTCAGGAAACCCATTTACTCATTACATTACCATTTTATTATAAAAAGTTAGAACTCAAGAACAGCAGACGGGAGAGATGTGTAGGGCCAGGCATGGAGAAAGGATGTGGGGGTTCCATGTCCTCTCCAGGTGTGCCTTTCTTCTGAACATCTGAACGTGTTCATCCACCCAGAAGCTCTCAAATCCCATCCTTTGGGGTTTTTATGAGGCTTCATTATGTAGGCATGACTAATTAAATCATTGGCTATGGGTGGCTGGTTCCACCTGCCTCTCCTCTCCTCTCTTCTCCCCAGAAGTCAGGGCATAGGACTTAAAGTTCTAACCCACTCATCACAAGGCTGGTCCTTGGGGCAGCAAGCCTCCATCCTTAGGAACTGTCCACAAGCCACCTCATTAACATAATAAAAGATGACTTTATGGCTCTCACCACTTAGGTATTTCCAAGGGCTTGGGGACCTCTGTGCCAGAAACAGGGACAAAGATCAAATACATATTTTTTATGTTATAAGTCACAGTATCATACATCCTGACACCTAAGGGAAATCATTTAAAGAATTCATGATAGGGGCACCTGGGTGGCTGAGTCAGTTAAGCATCCAACCTCAGCTCAGGTCATGTTCTCACGGTTCGTGAGTTCAAGCCCCATGTCAGGCTCTATGCTGACAGCTCAGAGCCAGGAGCCTGCTTCTGATTCTGTGTCTCCCTCTCTTTCTGCCCCTCCCCTGCTCATGCCTCTGTCTCTCTATGTCTCTCAAAAATAAATAAACGTAAAAAATTTTTAAAAAGAATTTATGATAGAGATCAGTGCATGTACACACACACACACACACACACACACACACACACGCATGCACACATGCACGGCTTCCTCAATCACTCTGTTATACTCCAGGCAGTCTCAAAGAAGACATTCTGGGACTCACACCAGCCTCTGTAGAGGGCACAAAGAGTGCTGTAAGGCACTGCAAAGCTGTTTTGCTCCTTCGTCCTTCAAGGCATTTTCTGCCAAGCTCAGATGGGTCAGGTTCTCGTTTCTCTTGAGGGAAGAAATAAGACTTGTACAAGAAAGCAGCGTGAGGTCACAATTCTCCAATCTGTGGGGCAGAAAGACACAGATGGGATGCAATTTCATTCATGTGCATGTCCCAAACTGAGAGAGGAACATGGCCATCTGGGGTGTCCTTTTCAGTGTGAAAGTGTCATCACACCTCTGTAACCACCCCTTAGGGCTTCTGAGTCCTAAAGGAGAGGTTATCAGCCTTCCTGTGAGGCTAGGGGAGTGGAGGAGATGTGGGTCAGGAAAACAGCAATAGGGATTTACAAGGATGGGAAAGAGACCACCAATGACTAAACAATACATAATGGGCACCGGGGTGGCCCGGGAGAGACAGCCCTTCACAAGCTTCAAAAATGTATGCTTAAAAGAGATGCATTTTATTTTATTTTATTTTATTTTCAATATATGAAATTTATTGTCAAATTGGTTTCCATACAACACCCAGTGCTCATCCCAAAAGGTGCCCTCCTCAATACCCATCACCCACCCTCCCCTCCCTCCCACCTGCCATCAACCCTCAGTTTGTTCTCAGTTTTTAAGAGTCTCTTATGCTTTGGCTTTCTCCCACTCTAACCTCTTTTTTTTTCCTTCCCCTCCCCCATGGGTTTCTGTTAAGTTTCTCAGGATCCACATAAGAGTGAAAACATATGGTATCTGTCTTTCTCTGTATGGCTTATTTCACTTAGCATCACACTCTCCAGTTCCATCCACGTTGCTACAAAGGGCCATATTTCATTCTTTCTCATTGCCACGTAGTATTCCATTGTGTATATAAACCACAATTTCTTTATCCATTCATCAGGTGATGGACATTTAGGCTCTTTCCACAATTTGGCTATTGTTGAGAGTGCTGCTATAAACATTGGGGTACAAGTGCCCCTATGCATCAGTACTCCTGTATCCCTTGGGTAAATTCCTAGCAGTGCTATTGCTGGGTCATAGGGTGGGTCTATTTTTAATTTTCTGAGGAACCTCCACATTGCTTTCCAGAGCGGCTGCACCAGTTTGCATTCCCACCAACAGTGCAAGAGGGTTCCCATTTCTCCACATCCTCTCCAGCATCTATAGTCTCCTGGTTTGTTCATTTTGGCCACTCTGACTGGCGTGAGGTGATATCTCAGTGTGGTTTTGATTTGTATTTCCCTGATAAGGAGTGACGTTGAACATCTTTTCATGTGCCTGTTGGCCATCCGGATGTCTTCTTTAGAGAAGTGTCTATTCATGTTTTCTGCCCATTTCTTCACTGGGTTATTTGTTTTTCGGGTGTGGAGTTTGGTGAGCTCTTTATAGATTTTGGATACTAGTCCTTTATCTGATATGTCATTTGCAAATATCTTTTCCCATTCCTTTGGTTGCCTTTTAGTTTTGTTGGTTGTTTCCTTTGCAGTGCAGAAGCTTTTTATCTTCATGAGGTCCCAATTGTTCATTTTTGCTTTTAATTCCCTTGTCTTTGGGGATGTGTCAAGTAAGAGATTGCTATGGCTGAGGTCAGAGAGGTCTTTTCCTGCTTTCTCCTCTAGGGTTTTGATGGTTTCCTGTCTCACATTCAGGTCCTTTATCCATTTTGAATTTATTTTTGTCAATGGTGTGAGAAAGTGGTCTAGTTTCAACCTTCTGCATGTTGCTGTCCAGTTCTCCCAGCACCATTTGTTAAAGAGACTGTCTTTTTTCCATTGGATGTTCTTTCCTGCTTTGTCAAAGATGAGTTGGCGATACGTTTGTGGGTCTAGTTCTGGGGTTTCTATTCTATTCCATTGGTCTATGTGTCTGTTTTTGTGCCAATACCATGCTGTCTTGATGATGACAGCTTTGTAGTAGAGGCTAAAGTCTGGGATTGTGATGCCTCCCGCTTTGGTCTTCTTCTTCAAAATTCCTTTGGCTATTCGGGGCCTTTTGTGGCTCCATATGAATTTTAGGACTGCTTGTTCTAGTTTCGAGAAGAATGCTGGTGCAATTTTGATTGGGATTGCATTGAATGTGTAGATAGCTTTGGGTAGTATTGACATTTTGACAATATTTATTCTTCCAATCCATGAGCAGGGAATGTCTTTCCATTTCTTTATATCTTCTTCAATTACCTTCATAAGCTTTCTATAGTTTTCAGCATACAGATCTTTTACATCTTTGGTTAGATTTATTCCTAGGTATTTTATGCTTCTTGGTGCAATTGTGAATGGGATCAGTTTCTTTATTTGTCTTTCTGTTGTTTCATTATTAGTGTATAAGAATGCGACTTATTTCTGTACATTGATTTTGTATCCTGCAACTTTGCTGAATTCATGTATCAGTTCTAGCAGACTTCTGGTGGCGTCTATCAGATTTTTCATGTCATCTGTAAAAGTGAAAGCTTAACTTCATCTTTCCCAATTTTGATGCCTTTGATTTCCTTTTGTTGTCTGATTGCTGATGCTAGAACTTCCAACACTATGTTAAACAACAGTGGTGAGAGTGGGCATCCCTGTCGTGTTCCTGATCTCAGGGAAAAAGCTCTCAGTTTTTCCCCATTGAGGATGATGTTAGCTGTGGGCTTTTCATAAATGGCTTTTATGATGTGTAAGTATGTTCCTTCTATCCCGACTTTCTCAAGGGTTTTTATTAAGAAATGGTGCTGGATTTTGTCAAAGGCCTTTTCTGCATCGATTGACAGGATCATATGGTTCTTCTCTTTTTTTTTTTTATTAATGTGATGTATCACGTTGATTGATTTGTGGATGTTGAACCAGCCCTGCATCCCAGGAATGAATCCCACTTGATCATGGTGAATAATTCTTTTTATATGCTGTTGAATTCGATTTGCTAGTATCTTATTGAGAATTTTTGCATCCATATTCATCAGGGATATTGGCCTGTAGTTCTCTTTTTTTACTGGGTCTCTCTCTGGTTTAGGAATCAAAGTAATACTGGCTTCATAGAATGAGTCTGGAAGTTTTCCTTCCCTTTCTATTTCTTGGAATAGCTTGAGAAGGATAGGTATTATCTCTGCTTTAAACGTCTGGTAGAACTCCCCTGGGAAGCCATCTGGTCCTGGACTCTTATTTGTTGGGAGATTTTTGATAACCGATTCAATTTCTTCGCTGGTTATGGGTCTGTTCAAGCTTTCTATTTCCTCCTGATTGAGTTTTGGAAGCCTGTGGGTGTTTAGGAATTTGTCCATTTCTTCCAGGTTGTCCAATTTGTTGGCATATAATTTTTCATAGTATTCCCTGATAATTGTTTGTATCTCTGAGGGGTTGGTTGTCATAATTCCATTTTCATTCATGATTTTATCTATTTGGGTCATCTCCCTTTTCTTTTTGAGAAGCCTGGCTAGAGGTTTGTCAATTTTGTTTATTTTTTCAAAAAACCAACTCTTGGTTTCGTTGATCTGCTCTACAGTTTTTTTAGATTCTATATTGTTTATTTCTGCTCTGATCTTTATTATTTCTCTTCTTCTGCTGGGTTTAGGCTGCCTTTGCTGTTCTGCTTCTATTTCCTTTAGGTGTGCTGTTAGATTTTGTATTTGGGATTTTTCTTGTTTCTTGAGATAGGCCTGGATTGCGATGTATTTTCCTCTCAGGACTGCCTTCGCTGCATCCCAAAGCTTCTGGATTGTTGTATTTTCATTTTTGTTTGTTTCCATGTATTTTTTAATTTCTTCTCTAATTGCCTGGTTGACCCACTCATTCTTTAGTAGGGTGTTCTTTAACCTCCATGCTTTTGGAGGTTTTCCAGACTTTTTCCTGTGGTTGATTTCAAGCTTCATAGCGTTGTGGTCTGAAAGTATGCATGGTATAATTTTAATTCTTGTAAACTTATGAAGGGCTGTTTTGTGACCCAGTATATGATCTATCTTGGAGAATGTTCCATGTGCATTCGAGAAGAAAGTATATTCTGTTGCTTTGGGATGCAGAGTTCTAAATATATCTGTCAAGTCCATCTGATCCAATGTATCATTCAGGGCCCTTGTTTCTTTATTGACCATGTGTCTAGATGATCTATCCATTTCTGTAAGTGGAGTGTTAAAGTCCCCTGCAATTACCACATTCTTATCAATAAGGTTGCTTATGTTTATGAGTAATTGTTTTATATATTTGGGGGCTCCGGTATTCGGCGCATAGACATTTATAATTGTTAGCTCCTCTTGGTGGATAGACCCTGTAACTATTATATAATGCCCTTCTTCATCTCTTGTTACAGCCTTTAATTTAAAGTCTAGTTTGTCTGATATAAGTATGGCTACTCCAGCTTTCTTTTGGCTTCCAGTAGCATGATAAATAGTTCTCCATCCCCTCACTCTCAATCTAAAGGTGTCCTCAGATCTAAAATGAGTCTCTTGTAGACAGCAAATAGATGGGTCTTGTTTTTTTATCCATTTTGATACCCTATGTCTTTTGGTTGGCGCATTTAATCCATTTACATTCAGTGTTATTATAGAAAGATACGGGTTTAGAGTCATTGTGATGTCTGTATGTTTTATGCTTATAGTGATGTCTCTGGTACTTTGTCTCACAGGATCCCCCTTAGGATCTCTTGTAGGGCTGGTTTAGTGGTGACAAATTCCTTCAGTTTTTGTTTGTTTGGGAAGACCTTTATCTCTCCTTCTATTCTAAATGACAGACTTGCTGGATAAAGGATTCTCGGCTGCATATTTTTTCTGTTTAGCACACTGAAGATCTCGTGCCAATCCTTTCTGGCCTGCCAAGTTTCAAAAGAGAGATCAGTCACGAGTCTTACAGGTCTCCCTTTATATGTGAGGGCACGTTTACCCTTTGCTGCTTTCAGAATTTTCTCTTTATCCTTGTATTTTGCCAGTTTCACTATGATATGTCGTGCAGAAGATCGATTCAAGTTACGTCTGAAGGGAGTTCTCTGTGCCTCTTGGATTTCAATGCCTTTTTCCTTCCCCAGTTCAGGGAAGTTCTCAGCTATTATTTCAAGTACCCCTTCAGCACCTTTCCCTCTCTCTTCCTCCTCTGGGATACCAATTAGGCGTATATTATTTCTTTTTAGTGTATCACTTAGTTCTCTAATTTTCCCCTCATACTCCTAGATTTTTTTTATCTCTCTTTTTCTCAGCTTCCTCTTTTTCCATAACTTTATCCTCTAGTTCACCTATTCTCTCCTCTGCCTCTTCAATCCGAGCCGTCGTGGTTTCCATTTTGTTTTGCATTTCATTTAAAGCATTTTTCAGCTCCTCGTGACTGTTCCTTAGTCCCTTGATCTCTGCAGCAAGAGATTCTCTGCTGTCCTCTATACTGTTTTCAAGCCCAGCGATTCATTTTATGACTATTATTCTAAATTCACTTTCTGTTATATTATTTAAATCCTTTTTGATCAGCTCATTAGTTGTTGTTATTTCCTGGAGATTCTTCTGAGGGGAATTCTTCCGTTTGGTCATTTTGGATAGTCCCTGGCGTGGTGAGGACCTGCAGGGCACTTCCCCTGTGCTGTGGTGTATAACTGGAGTTGGTGGGCGGGGCCACAGTCAGACCTGATGTCTGCCTCCAGCCCACCACTGGGGCCACAGTCAGACTGGTGTGTGCCTTCTTTTCCCCCTCTCCTAGGGGCGGGATTCACTGTGGGGTGGCGTGGCCCGTCTGGGCTACTTGCACACTGCCAGGCTTGTGGTGCTGGGGATCTGGCGTATTAGCCGGGGTGGGTAGGCAAGGTGCACGGGGGCAGGAGGGGCAGGCTTAGCTCGCTGCTCCTTAGGTGATCCACTTCAGGAGGGGCCCTGTGGCAGCGGGAGGGAGTCAGATCCGCTGCCGGAGGTTTGGCTCCGCAGAAGCACAGAGTTGGGTGTTTGCGCGGAGCGAGCAAGTTCCCTGGCAGGAACTGGTTCTCTTTGGGATTTTGGCTGGGGGATGGGCGGGGGAGGTGGCGCTGGCGAGCGCCTTTGTTCCCCACCAAACTGAGCTCTGTCGTCCGGGGGGCTCAGCAGCTCTCCCTCCCTTTGTCCTCCAGCCTCCCCGCTTTCCGAGCAGAGCTGTTAACTTATGACCTCCCAGACGCTAAGTCGCGCTTGCTGTGGGAACACAGTCCGTCAGGCCCCTCCGCTTTTGCCAGCCAGACTCGGGGCCTCTGCTTGGCCGGCAGGCTGCCCCTCCGCCCCGGCTCCCTCCCGCCAGTCCGTGGAGCGCGCACCGCCTTGCCGCCCTTCCTACCCTCTTCCGTGGGCCTCTCGTCTGCGCTTGGCTCCGGCGACTCCGTTCTGCTAATCCTCTGGCGGTTTTCTGGGTTATTTAGGCAGGTGTAGGTGGAATCTAAGTGATCAGCAGGACGCGCGGTGAGCCCAGCGTCCTCCTATGCCGCCATCTTCCTGCCTCCCAAGAGATGCATTTTAAAGACATGAACAGGCATTCATAGTCTGCTATGAATAGTAAGGTCATGAAAACATTCTCATAGTAATGAAGGAAATGCAAGTGAGAACAATGAGGTACCACCTCCTGTTCGGCAGACTGGCAAAAAACAGTAAGGAGAAGACAGATGGACGGTAACAGCAGTGGATGAGGGACTGGAGCTCTGGGAACTGGTGGCTACCTGCTGGAGAGGGTGCAAACAGGTGCAGAGATGCTGGAAACAAGCAGGTAAAATGGAACACAGACGCTGTCCATGACCCAGAGATCCTACTGCTGGAGCATTCATCACAGTGTGTGTGTGTGTGTACAGCCCAAACCTCAGCGGCCAGTAGATGGTGCATATTCACACACACGTGATCATCCAGTAGTGAAGGTGAATAGATTTCCAAAACCACTGAGCACGAAAGTGTTGGTTGATCAGAAAAAGAACACATACTAAGCTGAGGCCACTTATGTGAAATTCAAAGCAATGAAAAACTGTGTGGTGCTCAGTTTAAGAATACATGTGTGGGGGCCTGATCAGCCCAATTCGAGGTGGCTATCATGAGGTGGGGGGGGGGCAGGAATCAATACAATTAGTGAGGAAGGAAAATAATACTGGTGAGCCTCTAGTTCATAAACTAGATGACAGATATATCAGGCTCACTATAATTATGTATTCCAGGGTCTTGGGTATAAATGTGTACTTTTATGGAGACATTCTTGGTCTGTCCTCATGGACCTGTCTACGTAATTATATCAGTCACCAGACTTAAGTTGGCACACATTCCCCCATGACTGCTTTTCTCCCAGAAGCACTCAGTTCACCACACAAATGAACAGCAGTCATGACAATAACAGAAAGATTTATGATAGCCTCTCCAGCTGGGCCATGGACAGGTAATCTTAACCAAATGTCTCCAGGTAGCTACTTCCTAATATTAGTGTCTTTGAGTGTATGTTACTTCTGAGATGCCTGGCAATATCAATCCAACTTTTAGGGCTAAGTGAGCAGTCTTCCAGGCTATGGAGGCCACAGAAAAATGCCCAGCCTGAGCCCCTGGGGAAAATGGTACCCATGTAGACACATAGATCCCATGAACCGTCTCACATTCTTGTTTTTCACACAGAGTGACTCCAGGGGTTACTTCCATCCTTTCCAGCAGGAAAGCTTGTACCGAATTCAGCATCTTCGTTACAGATGATCAAATAATATACACTTGGGGTCAGACCCAACTGGCATGGTCTTGCATCTGGGCTCTAACTATGAAGCAGGGACTCAATTCAGCCCTTGAAATACAGCTTCTTTTTACATTCATCTGACAAACAATCTTCAAGATGAAGGACTGAGATTTCAGTCATGCGAGACAAGTCTTCCCATGTCACGCACCTGCCATCTTGCCAAGCTAGGTTTCCATCTCAAGTCGATCGCTACCAAACTACTGTGCTGCCCTACCTCCAGTCTGGCCACCTGAGCCTGGTTCCGTTAAATGTCGAGATTATCCAGGCTCCACTCAGCTCTGACAGGTGTGAAGGAGCAGAGCTGGCAGATGGAAACAAGAGACTGCTCAAGTTGTGTCGGTTCAGCGTCACACACAGAGAGACTGGTCGGGATGCTGAGCACTTGGGTGCTGGTAGATGTTCAGCCATTGACTCTGAAGAACAAAAGCCCTGATGTGCAATGTCTACCAATGTCTAGTGTGAATGCTCCCACAGTGGCTGATTTCAAGCTACCAATGTCAAGTTGTTGGACGCACAGTTGGGGAGAGATGTGCAGGAGCACCCCACCACACAAATGCAACAACCTCAGAAACACATACTGGGAGTTGGCAAACTATGGCCATGGGCTAAGTCTGGCTGGCCACCTGGTTTTGTACAGCTTGTGAACTAAGAATTTAGAAAACTTTTTAGGGGCGCCTGGGTGGTTCAGTTGTTAAGTGTCTGACTCTTGATTTTGGCTCAGGTCATGATCTCACATCATGAGTTTGAGACCCATGTCAGGCTCGGCGTTGACAGCTCGGAGCCTGTTTAGGATTCTCTCTCTCTACCCCTCTCCCCACCTCAAAATACATAAACATTAAAAAAAAATTTTAATGGTGAAAAAAGATCAAAGAACAATACTTTGTGACACATGGAAATTAAATGAAATTCAAATCCTGTGCCCATAATAAATATTAGTAAATTATATAGTGAATAGAGTTATTAATAAATTTTTAATAAATTATTAATAATAGCTATTAATAACTTGTATTATTCACAGATGCTTAACAACTTAATAATAATACAGTTTTATTGGAACATAGCCATACCTATTCATTTACATATTGGCCATGGAAACTTTAGACCTATAACGGCAGAGTTGAAAAGTCATGACAAAAGACTGTATGGCCCACAAAGATGAAAATACTTATCTGGACCTTTATAGAAAAAGTTTGCTGAATGCTGGCATCAATAATAGTATAGTAAAGAAATTAGGAGGTGATGAATTTTGATAATCTATTATTCTTTTTTCTTTTTTTCTTTTTTTGGTGAGCTCTATGCCCAATATGGGGCTTGAACTCAACCCACATGCTTTACTGACTGAACCAGCCAGGTGCCCCTAAATTTGTTTTTTTCATATAGTTTATTTAATTGTAAGTCTGTATAACTTTGTAATAATGGCATTTGAAAATCATGCATAGAAACTAGAGCCCAGCTGGTTTTTCTTTTCTAGTGCCATGCTAGCTGCTCTTAACAGGACAAGGTAACATTCGTCGTAAGGTGTATGTAACCCAATGTGAACTGCATCGTCTAAAGTGTTAGCCATCAAGTAAGACCAAATGTTTCTGTCACTGAAGTGTTCTGAACTATACCTTGATGTTTAAAAGCAAAATCTTGGTTAGAACAACCTTCACCTCCTAGGATCTATTTTTTAAATCTTCTGTCCCCTGTGGTTATCAACTGCATGTACCAGGCCTCTAGAAACTAGTGTGTTAAACTGAACCAACTTGATGAGAGTGACTTATAAGGCTTGTTTTCCAAAGAAGAGCATCGTTTAGAGTAGCGAAATTATAAGCCTGCTTTAGGCGTATTGTAAAGCTGTTGGAGAAGTAACTCCTCAAGTTTTGTGAGTGGAAATGTAGTTCTCAAGTCACACTATGCTTTAAGAGGTTGTAACAAATATGAATGAATTAAAAAAAAGAAAGAAAATCAGCTCACAAAACTCCTGTGTTCTTAGAAATCACCTCTTGCAAGCCAGTATGAGGGGAGTCAAGCTCACCACTGGAGGCTCTAGTCTTGTATCTTAGACATATCTAGGATATGGTCAAATTGTAGAGTGTGAAAAGTTGAGTGAAAGTTAGAACCAGGGAGTAGAATCGTGGTTGCCAAGGTCAGGAGTGTAGCGGTAAGGGGGAGAAGATGGTCTTTGGGTTGTAAGATGTGTGAATTGTGGGGATCTAATATACAGCTGTAGTTAACAGCACCGTATTATATACTTGAAATTTGCCAAGAGAGGAGATCTTAAATCTTCCTTCCCCCAAATGGTAACTAGGTGAGGTTGATTGTGATGATTATTTCTCAACGTGTGTGTATATCAAATCATCATGTTGTACACCTTGGGAAAAAAAAAAAAAAACTAGATCGAAAGAAAGATGGCAGGCAGACCACACATGTAATCCCACCTCCAGAAAACCAGTCTGGGTCTCTCTCAATCCCAGGCTTGTCTTACCTGAGACGCTGTAGATAACACTGTGGGTACTTCAAGGCTGTGCACAGAAACTCCGTGGTCTCACATCTCACTTCTGTGCCTTGTATTTCCAAGTGTCTCATATACCGGTTTTCAATCAAAACTTGGAAGAAGTCTTCATTCAACATGGAGGGATTCACATGTCTAAAGCTGGAGAAGTAAGCAGCACCTAGTTGAAAGATCTTATCGGCTAATTAGTTCTTTTTACAAAAACAGCTTTACTGAGGTATAAATGATATATCACTAAACACATCTATCATGTATTTAAGGATTATCATTTGGTGTTGGATATATATATATATAATACACTCATGAAATCATTACCACAGTCAAGGTGGCTAATTAGTCCTTCTTATCCTCCAGCTTTTTTTTTTAATTTTTTTAACGTTTATTTATTTTTGAGACAGAGAGGGACACAGCATTAATGGGAGAGGGGCAGAGAGAGAGGGAGGCACAGAATCGGAAGCAAGCTCCAGGCTCTGAGCCATCAGCCCAGAGCCCGACGCGGGGCTCGAACTCGTGGACCGCGAGATCGTGACCTGAGCTGAAGTCGGACGCTTAACTGACTGAGCCACCCAGGCGCCCCTCCAGCTTTATTGAGATGTGATTGACACATAACAATGTATGAGTTAAGGTGCACAATATGTTGATTTAAGACATTAATATATTGCAAAATGGTTACTGCCTTGGCATTGGCTAACACCCTCATCCCATTACAAAATTATCATTACTTGTTTTATGATGGGAACGTTGAAGATCAACTCTTGGCAACTTTGGAGTTTACAATATGGTATTGTTGACTGCAGTCACAATGCTGTCTTATCAGATCCCCAGAACTTATCTTCTAACTGGAAGTTTGTACTTTTTGACCAACACATGCCCATTTGCTAATCAGTTCTACATTCAATTAGTTTATACACATGTGAGAGCCTTTCTGTGTGGTCCAGGGCTCCGAACCAGGTTGTTCTCAGCTCAGCTTGGCCTCCCTGGTTGGGTGAACTTACATACATCCCTTACCTTCCAAACTTCAGTTTCGAGTCCACGAGAGAGAGAGAGAGTGAAGGATGCCTTCTCCGTAAGATGGGTATGGGAATTAACATACACGACACCTGTAATTGGTACTGCACGGTGCTTGATGTACAGTAGGCACTCGATAAGTGGGAGCTAATAATAATCGTTATAGTAACAGCAGAGAAAATAGGTCAGATGCTGGCTAGGGGCAGTCACATAATGTCTGGTGGGCTATTTCAAGGAATTTTGAGGAGCTACTGGGTTTCTAGGTATTGAAAAGCACAGGGAGCAAGAACATGGGGTACTGGCTATGAGAACAGACCCTGGAGACAAGATGTCCAGATTAAATCCATGTTTTAAGTACATATCAGCTGTATCATCTTGTGCCTCAGTTCGCTCATCTGTGAAATGGGGAAGCCTACTCCATTTGTATGTTTTTTTAAACAAAAAAAATTTTTTTTTACTCTTTATTTATTTTTTGAGAGAGCATGAGCAAGGGAGAAGCAGAGAGAGAGAAGGAGAGACAGAATCGGAAGCAGGCTCCAGGCTTTGAGCTATCAGCGCCGAGCCTGACACAGGGCTTGAACCCACAAACTATGAGATCATGTCCTGAGCTGAAGTTGGACCTTTAACTGACTGAGCCACCCAGGCGCCCTTCCATTTGTATGTCTTAACGGAAAAGTATCTCACTGATATGTGGACCTAAAACAACAACAACAACAACAACAACAACAACAACAACAAACCCTAAAGCTCAGGAAGAGATCTGTTTTTGTGGTTGTCAGAGGCAGGAGGTGGAGGAATTGGGTGAGGGTGGTCATAAGGTACAAGCTTCCCAGTACTGGGGACATGACGTACAGCATGATGACTGTGGTTAACACCACTGGCTGGTCTATTTGAAAGTTGCCAAGAGAGCAGATCCTTCTTATCACAAAGAAGAAAAAAATTTAACTTCTAGAAGGTGATGTGTGTATTTTTTTTAATTTTTAAAAATTAAACTAACTCTAGAAGGTAACTCTACAAGGTGACTCTAGAAGGTGATGTGTGTATTTTTTTAATTTTTAAAAATATTTATTTTTGAGAGAGAGAGTGCATGAGTAAGGGAGAGGCAGAGAGAGAGGGAGCATTAGTCTGCACACCTTAAACTTACACAGAGCTGTTTGTTCTGCCTCATTACAACTAAAAGGGGGAAAAATATAAACATGGGTGGTTTCTGCAAGTCTATGTGAGCAGAGAAGGGGAAGAAAAACGGGATGGGAAGCAGACTGTTTCCATGGAATTCCCTCCAACCAGGGTCCGTGTTTTACGCACATTAGTTTTTGCAGTGGACACCAAGGGTGTCTCAGAGCTGCATGAAGAGGCCTCGCTGAATCAGTCTCCATAAAAGTGTTGGTCACAGCCAGGACCTCCAAACTCTCGTGTGTCCAAAACACGGAGCAGAAGTCTCGCCACCATAGAAAACACTGATCGCTGCTTTCTGGTCTGTGTGCAAGAGATAAAAAACCCTGTGGCTTGTCGTCAGAGATTAAACTTGAGCAAACCCACTTGTAAACCCAGGGCTGGTGTTCCCTTACCTTGGTTGTGATCCACAGACCCTTTATGATTCCAGTAAGGCTCCCTCACTTAAAAAAAAAATGCCCAGAAGAACCATTACAAGATTTTGCATTTTATGCCAGGAAGACTTGTAGCCTTAGGTAAAGAAAGGTACCTGTATTTCCCCATGACTTAGAAAGGTAGAGAGTTGCTGTTTTAACCACTTAGGATTTATATGGAGGCAGAGATTAAATTACATCTGCATTCTCTAGTCTTACTCTTTGCTTATAAAACTGTTATTAAAAATAAAAAAAAAAAACCCTGTGTAGGAGAATAGGGGAATATTAGTCTCTTTTGGCATGGTGAGTGCAGGAGAGGAAAATCCATAGCTAGACTCACATGTGATGTAGTGTGGCTCTGGAAACACCTGCTGATTTCCCCCTTCATTTCCCCCCATGCAATCTTTTTCAGAAAGGCTGACCAAGAGATGCCTATGAGGAATTTTGTTTCATGCTGTTTGTATTATTTTTTTTTAATTTTATTTATTTATTTATTTATTTATTTATTTATTTAATATGAAATTTATTGTCAAATTGGTTTCCATACAACACCCAGTGAAAGACAGATACCATATGGTTTCACTCTTATGTGGATCCTGAGAAACCTAACAGGAACCCACGGGGGAGGGGAAGGGAAAAAAAAAAAAAAGAGGTTAGAGTGGGAGAGAGCCAAAGCATAAGAGACTGTTAAAAACTGAGAACAAACTGAGGGTTGATGGTGGGTGGGAGGGAGGAGAGGGTGGGTGATGGGTATTGAGGAGCACTGGGTGTTGCATGCTGTTTGTATTAAATAGTTGGAAATAACCCCCAAGCATACGAAGGGGGAACTGCTATAATTATCTCCAGTCCACCTATTTTTGGGAGACTTTAGTACACCTCGTTGAAGAAGAACCATTAAAGAAAGTGTGCACAGATACTAAAATATTTCTAAGACTGGGGCGCCTGGGTGGCTCGGTGGGTTGAGCGTCCGACTTCAACTCAAGTCATGATCTCACAGCTCGTGGGTTCGAGCCCCGCGTCGGGCTCTGGGCTGACGGCTCAGAGCCTGGAGCCTGCTTCCGAGTCTGTGTTTCCCTCTCTCTCTGCCCGTAACCCACTCGCATTCTGTCTCTGTCTCTCTCAAAAATAAATAAACATTAAAATTTTTTTTTAAATATTTCTAAGACCTATTAGATGAAAAAAAGAAAAGTTTGGAATACTTACACTAGCATGTAATTTTTGTTTAAAATAAAATCCCATTAAATAAAGCCATGTACGTTTCATATCCATTTTAAATACAAATACATCAAAATAATACCAACTCCGTGTATGGGAGTGGGGAGAGGAATGGATACAGGTAGTCAAAGCATGCAAACCGTTTACCATGTTATATATTTGAAAGTCACTAAGAGAGTAGATTGTAAAAGTTCACACACACACACACACACACACACACACACACACACAAATTGTAACTATGTGAGATGAGCGATATGTTAAGTAACCTTATCGTGGTAATCATTTTGCAACGTGTACATATATAAAATCACTACGTTGTATACCTGAAACATATATCAATGTTATATATCAATTATAGCTCCAAAAAAGCTGGGATAAATATACCAACTCCCTTCAAGAACTCCCGCAAACATTATCAACAGACTCACCAACACAAAGGAAATTTCTCACCTTAAAAAAAATTTTTTTTAGTGTTTCTTTCTTTTTGACAGACACAGAGAGACAGAGTGTGAGCAGGGGAGGGGCAGAGAGAGAGAGGGTGACACAGAATCAGAAGCAGGCTCCAGGCTCTCAGTTGTCAGCACAGAGCCCAACGTGGGGCTCAAACTCATGAACTGTGAGATCATGACCTGAGCCGAAATCGGATGCTTAACCGACTGAGCCACCTAGGTGCCCCAAAATGAAATAAAATTGAAAAATGCCATGTCAGGGGGCACCTGGGTGGCTTGGTCAGTTGAGCCTCCAACTTCAGCTCAGGTCATGATCTCATAGTTCGTGAGTTTGAGCCCTGTGTTGGGCTCTGTGCTGACAGCTGGGAGCCTGGAGCCTGCTTCACATTCTATGTCTTCTTCTCTCTCTTACCCTTCCCCCCCCAAAAAAAACCCCAAATAAACATAAAAAAATTTTTTTTAAAATGCAGTGCTCAGTAGTCACACGTAGCTAGTGGTTCACTTATTGGATGGTGCATTTCCACTCTCACAGAAAACTTCCATTGGACAGAACCTCCCTAGAGACTAATGAGCTAGAGACACACAGAAGTAGGGGGGACAGATGCAATGTCCCCATGTAGAAGGGGGGGAGGGGATGCAGACTAGAGATAAAGAAGGTAAACAAATCACTTTGCTTCTCCAGGATTCTCCTGGTTTTAGCATGCAAATCTGCATCCTGGGAGTACCTCCTGTCCTGGTTTTAAAATGGAAAGTCCCTTGTGTAAGGGACCGCCTCAGGACAGGTGGTTGCTCTGGACACCGGGAGGACCGCAGGCAAGGTCCCTGGACAGGTCAGGCTGCCCAAGCAGAGAGGAGAGCACTCACTCAGTGGAACGGAGGGATTCTGGGTGGGGTGTGGACACTTGGGTGACGGTCAGGGTGATTGTCAGTTCTAGACACCGCAGGTGTCTACAGTGCTTCAGACAAAAAGCAGACACCTGCATGTCTTTGACCTCGCTGATGGTCAAAGCAGCTTTCTGACAATCATTTAGGATCTGGCTCACAAATGCTTCCTCCTGGGTTTCATGCAGACAGTACAATAGCTGTGGGACGCCGTGGTGTGGGGTTGGGGGGCCGAATTCATGTGACAGGGCTGCAACTTTCAACAACTTCTTTCTGTTACTGAAGGTCAGTTTGCCTTGGAATGACTTCTCTGTGGCTAAAGCGCACGTTTCATTTAAAAGGCCAAACAGGAAAAGCCCCATCGGAGCGAGATAGCTTTTCTTTCTTCCGGGGTAGGCTATCAGGCGCGTCACGTGAACGCTGTCCAACACCTGGAAATTTCTGGGTCTTTGCGGGGAGGAGAGGACGTACCACAAGGCAGCAAAGAATTCCTGGAAGCTCATGAAGGCAAAAGTGTAACAGTCTTGGTCACCTGCAACCCTTTGAAAAATATTCACACGGAGAAAAGTGGCAACGGCGGTCTCCTCCAGCTTGGCGTGCTCCAGGTCTTCTGGGTCAAACACCCATTTCATGTTCCACATATCCTCTGCAGCCAAGTAACACAGACCTCTCAGCTGTTCTTGGTGAGTGTTGCCGGGAAGTCCTCCAGCCTTGGTGGGAAATAAGCTAGACAGATACTGGACGAATAGAGCCGTGGCATTTGGATACACCTGCCTGAGATCTGCTCCTCCATCTGCTGCCTCAGACAAGAGCACACCATCCAGCAAACCACAGGGACCTGGCACATGGACAAGAGAATCGTGTTTCCCATGAGGAAACTCAAGGCTTCATCAGCTTCCCTCTTGTTTCCGAAATAGGTCCTGAAATACTTGCCTCTTTTTGGCATACCAAACCCTGTAAGGGTTATAAAAGAGGGCGGTTTTAGGAAGGGCTTAAGTTTCCTCCGAGACGTGAACCTCAGAGTGATCAGTATAGTGGCTTCAGGAAGCATTCTTTTGCTCAGCAAACTGGTCAGCAGGATAGACCCAGGCAATTTCTGGCTTTAGTCCTCACTCAGGTCAGTTGGTCTATCTGTGAGGGTCAATGTTACCTCCTCAAAGCCATCAAAGAGGAGCAGAAGTTGGTCTGGTTTGGACATAATCTTGGACATGAGAACTTTTGACCCTGGCCACTTATGGGCAATCAGCTCCGAGAAGCTCTGCTTGGCCACCTGGGCCACTTCCCGGCAATGGATGTAGAAAGCACACCAGAACTTATGGGGGTAGAACTTGTTTTGTGCCCACTCCAACATCACCTTTTTAGCTAGGGTTGTTTTTCCAACCCCAGCAACTCCCTGTAGGACCACAGTCATGGGCTGTCTCCCTTGAGGTCTTCTGGGAAGAAACAGACATGGTAAGAACCTCTTGTGTCTCTCTATTTCTTGGTAGAAGAAGTCTACATGGTTCCCAGGCCAAGTGGTCTTGCTACATGTTGTGGAACACTCATCGATCATGTGCAGTTTGTACTCTTGTATTTTATCTAGATGAGCAGGATGGGAGAAATACAGATACGACATCAGGGTTATCTGCGAGAACTAATTGAACAAAAAGAAAACTAACCTTGATGCCTACATCAAGCCCCACAAGACACCTGCACACGCCATGCACTTTTCTGAAAAGCACTGCAAAATTTTAGAAGCTGCGAGTAAACAGGAGAGTCCACTTGAAGTGGCTTAAACAGAACAAGGATTGCTTTTTATTAAAGAAATATGGGGAGGGTGGTGTAGAGATGTTGAAATCGGTTTGGTGGTTCTGAAGCTTCAGGGTCAAGTAACATCACATTTCTATGAGCCCATTCTTCATATTTCTTGCCTCATGAATAAGACACTGCTATTGTAGCTATGTTATTGTTATGTAGTTGGTTATGGCATTTGTATTCAAAGCAGAAATAGTGGGGAGGAGGGACATACTAACAGCTCATGTCTACTTTTATCAGTACAAGTTCATGAACTCAGGAGATTTTTAATTATATCTTATGGCCTAGAGTTGTCAGATGGTTAACCCCAATTTTAAGGGAGTCTGGAAAAAATATTTCCCTTAAGGCTGGTCACATTTTACCCCTAATTGAAACTGGATTCTCTTAGCACATGAGATATGGGGTCAGGAGTTAACAGGATCTGTCACAACCTTCATCCCAACATGTTATTCTCTTCCTTCCTTTCTTTCTTTCTTTCTTTCTTTCTTTCTTTCTTTCTTTCTTTCTTTCTTTCTTTCTCTCACTCTCACTCTCTCACTCTCTCTCCCCTCTCCTCAACAGGAAACTTTACAAATTAGACATGATGTCTGGTACAATTGCATTCCCCCCCAGCCCCAGCTGATGGGTAGAAGGAAGCTTACTACGAGTTCAAGATCTATGGACCTGTTAGCTCTATGAGGGTAAGCCAGTCACAGAATCTCAGCCTCCAGCCTGCCATCTCCAAAATAAAATAGGGTTTATGACTCTGTCTCAGACTGTGGTGTCAGAACTATAAGCCCTCCAGTGTTTGTTGAACAGGTGAAATCTAACTGTGCTAAGGCTGGAGTTGGGAAACCCACATCCCACTTACTACATGCTTTCACGGCAGATAAGAATGCTGGCCTTGGGCTCTTGGTTCCTTTTGACCTCGTCTCTTCACACAACCTGACTGAGAAGCACAAACTCAATTCGCACAAAAATAATTTGGGTTCTTTGTAGAATCTGACTTCTGATGGCCCAGGATTGTGGAATGGAGAAGAGGACGGAATAAGAGATGCGCTGTATTTGTCTGCCTACCAACCATTCCCATTCTGGCAAGAGCACTACCATGATTCTTTAGGGAAACCTCCTCTTGCAGCCCCAGTTTGTTAAATTGGGCTGTGGGCTGGTCCTATTACCAAGCTCTCTCTGAAGTGCATGAACCAGTCTTAACCAACCAGAGCATTTCATCACATCATTCATTCATGAGCTTGGGACCTCAGTTCATCAGATGAGTCAGTTCTAGGATGAGTGCTGGAGAAATGAGAAAATACTCCTCTTTCTGCTGATGCTAAGTGGGTACAATGTGTGTGTAGGGTAGCTGGTGGTCAAGATGGCCACCGTGGCAGGAGACACTACTTGAAACTGGGTCCCACAAAAGAAGAGGGAGATAGAAGGACAGAGCAATGTCTCAAGTATGTAGCTGGGGCCCCTGCCTCTATCTGGGCTGGTGGCTGGACTTTGAGTTATGTGTGTCCCCAACTACTCTTTTTTCTTAAGTTCTGATTCATAGAAGAGATGCTGACTTACTCATTTATAATCTGCCCTGCTTCAGGAACTGAGCTTCTCACCCTAACCCACAGCTTATGTTCCTCCAGGCTTTGTCACGATGCCAGCACATACCAGATTCTCTTTCCTCCATATTCACTGGCATTTCTCTTGGGTTTGCGTCTGCTGGCTCCAGTCTGGGTAGAATGTCTGGAACAGACAGGGAAGGAGAATATTCCACTGGAATGACTGACAGGACAGGGAAAGCCATGTGGAGGGGATGGGATCTTTTAGGATGGGGGCAACAATTCACCACCTTAGTCCAGGGAGAAGAACATTGTCTTGACCCCATCATGCCATTAGGAAGTGAGAAAATGGTGCTGTTTTAGGATGTACTGAGGAAGGTGTTCAAAAACAAATTTATAGCCTAGCCAAACACAGAGGGAGAAATAAACACACACACACACGTGTATGTGTATATAAAACATATACAGACTTTAATATATATGTATGTTCACATATAGATGTATTTGTATAAATCTATGTGCAGATTTATATGTATATGAACATAATCATATATATACAAATATACACATATAGTCATTGATTCTTCTTATTCATGCCATTTATGTTCTATAAAATTACTGTGAACATTCAATTAGCCAATACTGCTCCCATGTGAATACAGAGATACCTTCCTATAGCCTCTGTCTACACATTTTTGACTCTTCAATCCATAACCATGGTCTATGTTTGTTTTTGTTTAAAGACATCATATTCGACTGTGCTATAACTCATGCCTGAATGAAGCTTACCCAACACATGTATTTTCTCTGTAAGGCATGTCCCGACCCTTTTGTGCTTAGGACACCAAATAGCACTCCACCACTATGCTTTGGGGATCAGGTTCAACAGCAATGGCACCAACAAAATACACAAAAACACACAAAAAAGTGGCACTAAATAGATGATGGAAAAGACACTCGTTTGCAGGATGGGAACACAGGTAAGAAGGCAGAGTATTGCTTTGTTCGTCTGCAGTTGGGAACATGTGCATTCAATTGTCCTCCATCCTGCATGTCTGTAAATGAGCATCAAAGTGCCACCATTATTGATTTCGGAGTTACAAATAAATTTTAGTGAGTAGGCAGATTCACAAACATGGGATCTATAAGTAATGAAAATGGGCTATAGATAGGTCCTAAATAAGCAGTATCTGGTTAAGTTTGTTGTTGTTGTCAATATGCTCATATGATGGTCTTTGCCTTTGCACTCAGTCATCATCTTACTCCACTGTTTGCCTTCTGATTCAGTATGGATGGCCAGTAAAGTATTCAGTTCTTTAGCACTGAAACCCATCCCCATTTTTATACCAGATTATTACTTACCATTTAGCTCCATCTGTACCTGAAGACACAGTTCTGTCTGGTTCATCTTGGCAAAGATGTCACGAGTCACATCCCAAGCCAGTCGTCTAGGGAAGTACTCCATCAAGAGATGAACCACCTCCCCCCATCTGGCTGTCTTCACCTGGTCCCAGGTGATCTGGACAGAGCCAGGTCTGGGGTTCTCATCCACTAAAAGCTGCTTGAACCTTTGTAGTTCCTCCTTGCTTAAATAGACCATGTACAGCATGACCCCATTTTCAAAAGGGGAGGAGGAGGAGGAGGCAGAGGACATCAAGGATGGGAACAAATAACAAGGAGAGGAAGAAGACGGAGCAGGAGGAAGAGCAGGAAAAAGGGCTAGAATTCTGATTCACATCACTTATTTTCTCTCAAGACCTAGAACCTTAGTGCCAGTGACAGACAACCAATTGGAAGAGAGAACAGACCAGACCTGTGGAGACATGAAAATAGAAGAAAATGAAAACCCACCCAAGAGGATAAATTTATCAAATCCATATTTTATAGAGCATACTGTGTACCAGATACTGTCTTACCTCCTTCTCCCCAAGTTTCTCTGTCCTGTGGAAAAACCCAGGGGCACATCCAGTGCTCAGGCTTAGTGTTTAGACTCAAATCCACTTGGTTGTTTTTATTCTCAATGCCACATATTGGCAAGGTGACTGGCCAAATTACAGGATCTCTCTGTGCCTCTTTTCTCACCTTTGATCTTGGGATCAGAGCCTACCTGCTCATGGGGTTGTGAGGATTCTCAAAGAGATAGATCTACAGTTACATTTGGGATAGTGCCTGGCACATCATAGCTAACACTTATTTGGGGCTTCTATCTATACCTCAGTTATTTTAGAGACTCAATGGGAATGTATAAAAAGCGCCTGGAATCAAAGGTGTGTTGTTCCTCTCCATTCATTTCCTCCACTGTCTCATCCTTTTCTTGTCTTCCATCATGGTTATCATGGGAAAGAAGTGGAATGTGGAGAAGAAGAAAGAAAACAATGAAGTCACTGGTGGGAGAGGGGCTTACTTCTTGGTCTACCTGCTGCTCACATACAATTACTTCTCTGAGTTATTTTTGTCACCACATTTTAATTTTCATCCCCATCACCTGAGAACTTCCTGCATATGTCCTTTAAGTCATTATGTATTTAAGTCACCAAAGTTTTATCACCTTCAATTAATTCACTGCAATGGTTCTGGATAATTGTAAGTTCCCTGTGGATGACAACTTCCCCTTAAATTAGCACTCAACCTTCACCTCCACTCTTGGATTCTGTCAATTCCTGATATGCAAGCAAAAACGCCTACATTAAGAAAAAAAAAAAAGGTTTCAAACAACCCAACTTTACACTTCAAGGAACTAGAAAGAACAAACTAAGCCCAAAGTTAGCAGAAGGAAGGAAATAGTAAAGTTCAGAGAAGAAATAAATGAAACAGAGACCAAAAAGACACCAGAAAAGATCAATGAAACTAAGAGTTGTTTTCTTTAAATTTTTTAAAATGTTTATTCATTTTTGAGAGAGAGATAGAGTGTGAGTGGGGGAGGGGGAAGAGAGAGAGGGAGAGACAGAGTCCAAAGCAGGCTCCAGGCTCTGAGCTGACAGCACAGAGCCTGACATGGGGATTGAACCCATGAACCGTGAGATCATGACGTGAGCCAAAGTTGGACACTTAACTGACTGAGCCCCCCAGGCACTCCAAAAGTTTTTGTTTTCTTTGAAAAGATAAACAAAATTGACAATCTTTAGCTAGACTAACCATGAAAAGAAAAAGAGAGGGACTCAACATCAGAAACAAAAGAGGAGACATTACAACTGATACCACAGAAATACAAAGGTTCATGAGAGACCACTATCAACAATTACAACTCAAGAAATTGGATAACTAAGAAGAGATGAATACATTTCTAGAAACATACGAACTACCAAGATTGAATCACAAAGAAACAGAAAATATGTGAACAGATTATTACAAGTAAGGAGGTCGAATCAGCAACTGAAAACCTTCTCCAGAAGAAAAGCCCAGGACCAGATGGTCTCCCTGGTGAATCCCACCAAACACTGAAAGAAGAATTAACACCAATCTCAAATTCTTCCAAAAATTGAAGAGGAAGGAATACTTGCAAACCCATTTTACAAGACCAGCATTACCCTATTACTTAAACTAGACAAGGACACCACAAGAAAATTACAGGCCAGTATCTGATGAACATAGATGTAAAAATCCTCAAAAATATGGCAAATTGAATTTAACATCACCGTAAAATGATCATATACCACGATCAAAGGGGATTTATCCCTAGGGTGCAATAAAGGTTCAACCTAAATCAATAAGCGTGATAAAACACATCCACAGAATGAAGTGTAAAACCCATATGATTATTCCAATAGATGCAGAAAAGGCATTTGGAAAGACTCAGTATCATTTCCCAATTAAAAAAAACTCTTAACAAATTAGGTGTGGATGGAAATTACCTCAACATAATAAAGGCCATACATTAAAAGGCACAGCTAACACCACATGCCACCATGAAAAGATAAAAGTTTCTCCTTTAAGATCAGGAACAAGACAAAAATGCTGACTCTCCCACTTCTGTTCAACATAGTACTGGAAGTCCCAGCCAGGAGCAAGAAAAAGCAAGCAAAAAGTATCCAAATGAGGAAGAAGTAAAATTATCTCTGTTTGCAGACAACATGATCTTACAAATAGAAAATTCTGAAGACTCCACCAAAAAACTACTAGAACTAACAGACAAATTGAGTTAAGGTGCAGAGTACAAAACAAATACACAAAAATCAGTTGTGTTTCTATATATTAAGAATGAAATACCTGGAAAAGAAATTCAATAAACAATTCTGTTAACAATAGCATCATAAAGAATAAAATATGTGGATACAGATTTCATCCAACAGGTACAAGATCTGTATGCTGAAAACTATATGACATTGATAAAAAAAAAAAAATCAGGGGCGCCTGGGTGGCGCAGTCGGTTGGGCGTCCGACTTCAGCTCAGGTCACGATCTCGCGGTCCGTGAGTTCGAGCCCCGTGTCAGGCTCTGGGCTGATGGCTCAGAGCCTGGTGCCTGTTTCCGATTCTGTGTCTCCCTCTCTCTCTGCCCCTCCCCCGTTCATGCTCTGTCTCTCTCTGTCCCAAAAATAAACGTTAAAAAAAATTTATAAAAAAAAAAATCAAAGACACAAATACATGAAAGGACATCCCATGCCCTTGGATTGGAAGAATTAATATTGTTAAATGTCCACACTGCCCAAATGCATTGCAATCCCTATCATAATTCCAATGGCATTTTCTACAGAAATAGAAATAGCAATCCTAAAATTTGTGTGGAGCCACACAAAATACCCTGGATAGCTAATGCATTCTTGACAAAGAAAAACAAAGTTGGAGGCATCACACTTCTCAATTTCAAGCCATATTACAAAGCTATAGTAATCAAAACAGTATGGTACTCGTGTAAAAACAGATACAGAGACCAATGGAACAGAATCAAGAGTCTAGAAATAAATCCATGCATATATGGTCAACTGATAATTGAAAATGGAGCCAAGAATATTCCATGGGGAAAGAATAATCCCTTCAATAAACGTTGGGAAAACTGGATACCCACATGCAAAACAATGAAGTTGGACCCTTATCTTACACCATATGCAAAAATTAACTCTATATGGATCAAAGATGTAAATGTATTACCTGAAACTGTAAAGCTCTGAGAAGACAACATATGAGAAATTCTCCTTAACATTAATCTTGGCAATGATTTTTGGGGTGTAACACCAAAAGCCTAGGCAACAAAACAAAAATAAACAAGTGGGACTATATCAAACCCAAAAGCTTCTGTGCAGTAAAGGAAACAATTGACAAAAAGGAAAGGCAGCCTATGGAATGGGTGAAAATATTTGAAGATAAGGATTAATATCCAAAATATATATATAAAGAACTCATAAAACTCAACAAGATACCAAAACCAAAACAAACCACCAAACAGCAACAACAACAAAAACCAAAACCCCATTAAAATGGGCAATGGATCTAAGTACACATTTTTTTCCAAAAAAATGTACCAATGGCCAAAAAGTATGTGAAAAGATGCTCAACATCACTACTCACTAGGGAAATGCTAACAAACCATGAGATAGTCTCTCACACCTGTGAAGATGATTATTCTCAGAAAGATAAAAGACAGCGTGGGTTGGTGAGGAGGTGGGGAAAAGGGAACCCCAGTGCCCTGCTGGTGAGAATGTCAACTTGATGCAGCCACTGTGGAGAACAGTATGGAGGCTCCTCAAAAAAATAAAAAATAGAGCTACTTTATGATCCAGCAATCCCACTTGTGGGTATACATCCAAAGAAAATGAAATCAGTATCTCAAAGACCTATTTGCACCCACATGTTTGCTATTGCCAAGATACGGAAAAAATCCAAGTGCCTATGGATGGGCAAATGGATGAAGAAAATGTGGTAAATGCACAATGGATTAGTATCCAACCATTAAAAAGAAGGAAGTCCTGCCATTTGCAATTTGCAACAATATGAATGAATCTGGAGGACATTCTACTAAGTAAAATAAACCAGAAACAGAAAGGTAAAGACTATGATCTCACTTATCTGTGGAATCTAGAGTGTTGAACTCATAAAACCAGAGAGTATAGAATGGGAGGGGGGTTGTCTGGGTTTGGGCTTAGAGAAAATGGGGAGATGTTGGTCAAAGGGAACGAACTTTCAGTTACAAGATGAATATGTTCTGGGGAATCTAATGCACAGCATGGTGACCACAGTCTATCACATACATCCTGTCTCCTCCATTTTACAAAGGAGAAAAAGATTTACGTGGGTTAACTAAAATCAGCCAAAGCCATGACAGAAACCAGCGATTGGAGCCATGTCTCATTCCCAGCCCCATATGCCGGGCCACGTGGCTGAACTGACAAATATCTTTATCGATAAGGAATATTTGGGGAGAGGTGGTGTCAAAGAATTCCTTAATCTTAGCTGCCTCCTGTACTTCTCTGTGCCTCATTCTTTCTCCTTTGTGATGACAGCTTTCTCGACTTTTTAGAAAAATTGTATCAGCTAATGGCTGCTGTGGACCTCTGAGCCCCGAAAGACCCATTGATATTTCCTTCAGGCTCAGCATTGTGCTAGCTCTCAGATACTGAGAGCTGGGGAAAGAAAGGCTGGGAATTTAGGACTTTACTTCAGGAGCAGGAAGACTGGGTTACTGAGATTGGTAAGGATTTTTATCAATGAAGCAGAGCTGGTCATTTTCAAAGGTGAATCTCTAGCTTTGCTTTACATCTTCAATACTGGACAGCTGGACTTGGTGAGCTCAAGTGTCTGTCACTGTAACTCTAAGAACGTGAGATGATGCAGAAAATAGGGGCAGGAGAGGGAAAAAAAAAGATGACACTCACCCCAAAAGGAAATAGGTTCCCTAGCTCCTTCCTGTCAAATACATCTCCCAAAGCAGACAGAAAAGGGCTTGGTCTGCCCTGCCCCCAACCCTAATAGGTTCCGAGGAGGGGGGGGGATCAGGGGAATTAACATCATTCCTCCCACTTGCCAGGCTCCTGCATTATCATTGTTCTGCAGTGCACCACCTTGCAAGCAGTTAGCATCCCTGGTCTGTCCCAGGTAGTGGGTTACCCAGCTTGTTCCCTGCAGGTGCTTTCAACTTGAGGAGAGACTCCCCTACCTCCTCAATTCAGAAGGACAAACAACTTTAGAAAGTTATTGTTTTGGAGAGCTCAGACTCAGAGAGGGCCGACACCTTAGACCGTCCATTCATACGTTGTTTCCCATTTGCAAGAATCTAGAGCAACTTATGACATGATCTTGTTCACCTGTCCACCCCCACCCCCACCTGGGGTGTAATTGTACCAAGCAAAGGGAGGATCTTGGTATCACCAGGACCCAATCAAACAAGCCCCATCAAAGACAGACCCAGGGCCAGAGGCTGTAGGAAAATGACATAAATATACATGTTGGTGGTAGCTTTCCCGTTGAGTTGTTTAGGTTTTCTGATATGCGATCAGGTCATCTGTACATACAGTTTTACCTGTTCCTTTCCAGTTATTATACCTTTCTCCAAGTGCTTCCTGATTTCCAGTTTAAAATTGCTAGTGTAATTTGAGACAGTTAGCTAAAATCTTTAACTTAATCCACTAATACCTCCAAGAACGATATTAAATCATGGCATTAAAACCATCCTGTCTTGTTCCTGACTTCAATGGAAAAGCCTTCGCGTGGAGGATGCAATCATGTCACAGGAGGTGTTCTGGACTCCAGGAGAGGAAATGGTCTCCAGATGTGGCTGCTTCTGTGGTTTTATTGTAAGTCTTCATGGGGTCTTCTTCCTCTTTCACTGTTCTACACGACCTTGCAGATGGTGGGAGAGGTACCTCAATGGCCTTGGCTGGAGTGGAAGACTGTGTTTGCACCAGGAGAGCATGGTTTTTAATTAGAAACACACCTGTGCCTCCCTTTCCCAGCTAGTGATGATTTACACCTGGAAGGGAAGGGGTCAGAGATTATGTGTGGCAGCTGGGTCCTGGGTGGCATCTTGACCCCATAAACTAGGAGCTTGGAGAGAGCCCTGATAGGCTGTGGAGGGGCCTGAGGGCCAATCACAGAGTGGGGAGGAAATACAGCTGGCTACTTGTTTGAGCTTCCCTGACTCGGGGCCCTGGGAAGTTGCATGAGATTAGAAGTCTGATAGGTAAGTGATGTCCCTTTTCTCTGTTGCTCCAAACCTTTCTTTCTCTAGTGTCCCTTCCCCTCTTGGTTCCCGCTGGTCTTTAGAAAGATCTGCTTCACTAAGGTACGGTTGATGAAAAAAAAACCTGCAAATATTAAATATATACAATTTTATGAGTGTGGATACAGGCATACGCTCTCAGAATAACCACCACCAGGGTAATAGATCTGTCCATGACCTCTAAAAGTTGGTGTCCTGTGTGTGTGTGCCTGCAAGTTGAGAGCATTTAATGTGAGATGTACCCTCTTGGCAAAACTGCTGCTGACTGTGTGCACTTTGCGGTACAGCAGACCTTTAGAACTAATTCTTGCGTCACTGACACGTGGAATATACATGCAACAGAATTTTACCCAGTCTTAAAAAACAAAACAAAACAAGAAAAGGGCTAAACCCTGCCATTTGTGACGACGTGGATGAACACGGGGGATGTTATGCTAAATGAAGGTAGAAGTCCCAGAAGGGCAAACACTGCATGATCCCACTTGTCAGCAGGACCCAAAAGAGTCAAGTCTACAGAAGCAGAGGCTAGGACGGTGGTTTACCAGGGGCTGGGCAGAGTTTGCTGTTGGCGCTTTCTTCATCAGCAGCAGGAATGGGCTGCATCTCTGACCTCTGATTTGAAGCTTCTCTCTTTCTAGACAGGGAGATTCCATAGTTGTTGGAGAACTCTGTCTTCTTCCACTCGCCGTGATTCAATCTGGTGGACCCTTCAAGCCTCACACAATTCCCTTTCCTCTCTCGCTTGCCTGTTGTATCGGCTGTGTGATCTCATGGCGCCCTGTAGGATTCTCTCAGACTCAGCACACTGTAATACTAATTACCGTCAGTTCTCATTATTTGCGGATTCCGTATTTGTTAATTCACCTACTCGCTAACGTGTTTTTTTTAATCTCCGTGTTCCCGCCCCCAAATCATTACCTGCCTTGCTTTCCCTGGTCATTCTTGGACATGCGCAAAACGGTGAAAGATTGGAGAAACGTTCCCAGCTGGGGTTTGACAAGGCAGCGGTCTGCCTTCTTGTCAGGTCTCTTGCATTTTGTGCTTTTTTTTGTGTGTGGGGGGGGTAACATGACTATTTAATATGACCTCCATGGGTATTGCTGAAGTGCTGTTTAGTGTTCTTAAGTTCAAGAAGGCTCTGGTGCGCCCTGCAGAGCAACGCCTGCGTTAGATGAGGCCCCTTGAGGGTAATGGTACCACGGGCTGTGAGGTCAGTATAAATGAACCACCCATATGTATTGAGTAAGGCGTCCTAAACCGAGAGGCACATAAAACAAGGTTAGGTGTTGATGGGTTGGCAAAAATGCTGTGACCAGAGGCTTACAGGATGCTAACCCTGTATCTCCTGTAGGAGGAAATGTGTAGCATTTGCTAATTCAGTGTTTCTGGTGACTTAATAGCACATTACGACTGTACTTAACAACAAATGATACACGTTTAATGAGCAAGTTGGCACAGAACTGGACCGGACCAAGACTTTGCAAACATGCGTCTTCACTGTAAGCTCGTGCAATCTGCTCATCCAAGGCTGTGTCCCCAGTCTTAGGGCAGCGCCTCACCTGGCTTCTGGTGGGTGTTTAATGATTGTTTGATGCCATTCAAAGCTCAGACTTCCTCTTGATCTTTATTCTCCCTGTTAATGCCTCCTAGGGCTTTTCCCCACGAGCTTCCCCCTCCTTCCCAATGTTCCCTCTCTCTCTTTTCCCCCAACCACCTCCAGTGCTAGTCCTGTGAACCTGGACTGCTGGCATGGGCTTTAACAGCTGTCTGTTCTGAAGGAGCTCCTTACAGGAGAGGCAAGTCAGCAGACCAGTAGCCCCAAGCCTCTTCTCTGTTGGTTTCAGTGCTCCCTGGGATTTGAGATAAGCAGTATCCTGGCTGGACCAAGCTCTGAGGGGAGTAAGGGTAGATCTATCTTTTTTTTTCCCCCTTTGTCATAAATATTGCCTATAAACCTCAAGATATTTTTAATTTTTTAATGTTTATTTTTGAGAGAGGGACAACAGAGTATGAGCAGAGGAGGGGCAGAGAGAGAGGGAGACACAGAATCTGCAGCAGGCTTCAGGCTCTGAGCTGTCAGCACAGAGCCCGATGTGTGACTTGAACCAGCGAACCATGGGATCATGACCTGAACTGAAGTTGGACACTTAACAGACTGAGCCACTCAGGTGCCCCCAGTTAATCATTTTAATGTGTACATTTCAGTGTATGTAGTACATTCACAGTGTTGTGCAACTGTCCCCATTGGTCCCCTAAATATTCATCACCCCAAATGAAATGTGAACCTATTAGACCATCACCCCACATTCTCCTACCCTGGTAACCTCCTACTTTCCTTGACTCTTTGGTCCAAGTGACTTGGTTGAATATTTTCCACCTTTGCATTAACCATTTGTTCAATAAGCATTCGGGTGCCTGCAATGTGTTGGGCACTTTTGGAATAAAATGGTGAGCAGGATGAAAGCTTGGGGTCCCCCTTGTGAGACCTGAGAGCTTGCACCATGACCACATCTTGCCTCCAGTGACTGACACGAAGTAGGCACTCAAATATTAAACCTCACAGACTTGCTACCTTTGTAGATGTGAAATTGTGGGAATCTTGGCAATCTTTACACGATCCAACCTGGTGGCAACTGAAGTAAGTCTGCAAGGCAGAGACCCATGCACAGGCTGTTGCTGACTTTGTGTGTGTGTGTGTGTGTGTGTGTGTGTGTGTGTGTGTGTGTGTTTTAACAGGGATCTTGCACAGGGATCTTGTGGCGGGTTTCTTTGGTTCTTTGTTGAAATGTAACCCACATAAAGCACAGACCATCTCAAGTGTACGGTGTTGGGGCAACCATTAAAAACAAAATCTCCAGGGGCGCCTGGGTGGCGCAGTTGGTTAGGCGTCCGACTTCAGCTCAGGTCACGATCTCACGGTCCGTGAGTTCGAGCCCCGCGTCGGGCTCTGTGCTGACAGCTCAGAGCCTGGAGCCTGTTTCCGATTCTGTGTCTCCCTCTCTCTCTGCCCCTCCCCTGTTCATGCTCTGTCTCTCTCTGTCTCAAAAATAAAATAAACGTTAAAAAAAATTAAAAAAAAACAAAAACAAAAAAACAAAAATCTCCTGCTGACCCAGAACACATCTGCACAAAATGAAGAGAAAGACATTGTATTATTGTGGTCTGGCTTCATGCTTATTCAAAGCGCATCACAAGTGATTCACTGAAAGAGGATACAAAGGCAGATACAAAATGTGCCCTTTTTATAGAGCCCAGGGGATACAGCCGGTTACGTACATGTTCTCAAGATAAATAACTTGTCTTGCAGTATGAGGACGTGTACAGGAGCTGACAGCAACATTTGATACATGTATTTTATCCTAAGTTTACCTGGTAACTGGGGCGACCATTTGTATGAGCTAATTGTCTTTCACCAAAAAAGTAATGAAACTTGTAGCTTCTCTGGGACCAGCAGGTAATCACAGCTTGGAACCAGGACCTCAATTAAGGTGTCCTGGAGACGGAGGGCTAGGGGCGCTGTCTTCCTTGGTGTTTATGGCTCAGAGTAACACCAGCAAGAGACAATTTAGACTTTTAAGATTTGTATCTCAAAGGGGAAGAGAAAACATTTGCAATGACAAGTTTGCTAAAGAAATGCCCTTAAGGAAGGGGCAACCTTTTGTCTACTTTGTTTCTATGTGTTTGTGTGTGTGTGTTTTTTTAATTTAAGATGAGCCATCTAAGTGACACCATGCAGTATTTTCCTGTCTGGCTTACTTCACTGGGCAAAACATTTTCCAGGGTCATCCTTGTGGCAGGGGATTGGGGGATGGGGGAAGGAGGGAAAGGTTGGTGAGAAGGCAAAACTTTTAGCTCTAAGATAAGGTCTGAGGATCTAATGTAAAACATGGTAACTCTAGTCAATAACGCTGTAGTGCGTAATTGAAATTTGCTGAGGGGTGTCTGGGTGGCTCTGTCTGCTGAGCGTCCAGCTTCCGGTCAGGTCATGATCTCATGGTTCATGAGTTTGAGCCCCACATTGGGCTTTGCGTGGACAGTGCAGAGCCTGCTTGGGATTCTCTATCTCTACCTATCTCTCTCTCTCCCACACGAGGGGGAAGGGGTCTCTCAAAGAAATAAAACCTTTTTTTAGCTTTTTTCCCCCCAATGTTTATTTTTGAGAGACAGAGGCAGAGTGTGAGCAGGAGAGGGGCAGAGAGAGGGAGACACAGAATCCAAAGCAGGCTCCAGGCTCTGAGCTGTCAGCACAAAGCCCAATGTGGGGCTCAAACCCATGGACCATGAGATCATGACCTGAGTTGAAGTTGGCACTCAACCGACGGAGCCACCAAGGGCACCAAGGAAGAAAACCTTTTACAAAATGAAGAGGAGGAAAGTCTTTTCCCCCTTTTACATGAGGACAATTAATAATTTTTAACTTGATTCATATTTGCACTTAGAGCAGCTTAAGGCCTTTTACATATACTGCAATGCCTTCTCTCCCTGTTCAAGACATTGAATATGTCCAGTACCCTAGAATGCCCCCAAGTGCCCCCTCCCAGGCTCCCCTGGAGCTAACCATTACTCTAAAGTCTATCATGGTAGCTGATTTCTGAGCTTCATATAAAGCTATTATGCAGTGTGGGGCACCTGGGTGGCTCAGTCGGCTCAGGTCATGATCTCACAGTCTGTGAGTTCAAGCCCCACATTGGGCTCTGTGCTGACAGTTCAGAGTCTGCTTTGGACTCTGTGTGTCTATCTCTCTCTCTCTCTCTCTATCTCAAAAATAAACATTTGGGGCACCTGGGTGGCTCAGTCAGTTGAGTGTCCGACTTGGGCTCAGGTCATGATCTCCTGGTTTATGAGTTTGAGCCCTGCATCAGGCTCTGTGTTGACAGCTCAGGGCCTGGAGCCTGCTTCGGATTCTGTGTCTCCTTCTCTCTCTGCTCCTCCCCTGCTCACACTCTGTCTCTCTCTCAAAAATAAATATTAAAAAACAAACCACCTCAAAAACCCAAACCCCCCCAAACCCTCCCAAATCCCCCCAAAACAAAAAAAACCCACAAAAACCCCAACCCCCCAAAAACAAAAAACCCCAACCAACCCAAACCAAAAAAACCCCAAACCCCCCAAAAAATAACAACAAAAAACCATTAAAAAAAGTTATTATGCAGCATGTACCTTTTTGTTACCTGTTCCCTTCTCCATGTAATAATTGTGAGAGGTGCATGTGGTTTTATGTATTGCTGTACAGAATGACATTGTATGCATGTAACACATTCCCACATTGGTGGACATTTGGTTCCTTCCAAGTGTGTGATAATCCTCGAGTAGAGCCTCTGTAGACACTCTTGTTCATGTCTGTAGGACATGCGCCTGGAAGGGGAATTGAAGAACCTGTGTACATGTAGCTCAGGGACATGTCACCAGGCAGTTGTACACAATGGCCGTATCTTTTGTTTTTCTTTTTCTTTTTTTTTTTAAGTTTATTTATTTTGAGAGCAAGAGGAAGTGCGAGCAGGGGAGGGGCAGAGAGAGAATCCCAACCAGGTTCCACACCGTAAGCAAAGAGCCCATTGTGGGGCTCGATCCCACAAACCTGAGCTGAAATCAAGAGTCAGACTCTCAACTGACTGAGCTGCCCAGGCAGCCCCCACAGTGACTGTATCTTTTTACATGGGTGTCCTGGCTTCACGTCAGTGACCACACTGGAAGTCAGCCCTTACCATTCTAGCTCCTCCAGTTGAGGTCTAGAATTATCTCATTGTGTATTTAATTATCTGATGAGTCCTGTTCATGGGTCATTTGGATAACCTCCTCTGTGAGATGCCTCTTGAAGTGTTCTGACTATTAGTAAAAGTAGGATGTTGTTACCGCAGTTGTCGGGGACAGTGTTCTGTACATACATATCAGGTCAAGTTGGTTAATGATGTTCAAATATTCTATACCTTATGCTTTTTTCCTGTCTATTCCCTTATGATGGAGATCTGTGTTGAAATCTCAAATTATTTCCCTTTTTGCTTTATGGAATTTGAAGCTGTATTATCAGGTACGTAAAAATTTAGACCTGCTCTATCTTCCTGCTGGACTGGTCCTATTATAAAATGTCCTCTGCATTCAGTGATAATTTTGCCTTTAATGTATTTAGGTAATGTTATCGTTAAACTTGTTTCCTTATGGTTAGGGTGTGCACGCTGTACTTTTTCACATTAATTTAAATGTTATGTGCTCTGATACTTGTCATGTGCCTTTTATTTTTATCCAGTTTGGCATAGTTTTCTTGAGTCACTATTTATCCCATGTATGTTTCTGTAGTTGCCAGCACATTGGGGTTTTGCTCTATCTTCTTGGTACTTTTTGTTTTTAATTTTTTAAATTTTTATTCATTTTTGAGAGAGAGTGAATGGGGGGGGGGCGCAGAGAGAGGGAGACACAGAATCCAAAGAAGGCTCCAGGTTGTGAGCTGTCAGCACAGACCCCAATGCGGGGCTTGAACCCATGAACCATGAGATCATGACCCGAACTGAAGTTGGACACTCAACTATCTGAGCCACCTAGCCATCCCAGTGTGTGTGTGTGTGTGTGTGTGTGTGTGTGTGTGTGTGTGTGTGTGTGTGTGTTAAATAGGCTTCATGCCCCACATTGGGCTCTCTGCTCTCAGTGCAGAACCCACTTCAGATCCTCTGTCTCCCTCTCTCTCTGCTCCTCCCCCATGCACATGTGTGTTTTCTTTCTCTCACTCAAAAATATTTTAAAAATAGCAGGTAACATACAGTGTAGTGTTAGTTTCAGGTGTACAATATAGTGATTCAACACTTCATACATCACCTGGTACTCATTACAACAGGTACACACCTTCATCCCCATCACTTATTTCCCTCATCCTTCACCCCCTCCCTTCAGGTGACCATCAGTGTGTTGTCTATAGTTAACTCGGTATTTTACCTTCATTTGTAAAGGACATTTTCATGAGACGTAGAATCTAGGTGGGCGGTATATTTCTTTTCTTCACAGCAATTTATTTTATTTATTTTTAGTTTTTTAAAAAATGTTTATTTAATTTTGAGAGACTAAGACAGAGCACAAGTGGGGAAGGTGCAGAGAGAAAGGGAGACTCAGAATCCAAAGCAGGCTCTAGGCTCTGAGCTGTCAGCCCAGAGCCCGAACCAGGGCTTGAATTCACAAGCCATGAGATTGTGATCTGAGCTGAAGTCGGATGCTTAACCGACTGAGCCACCCAGGCACCCCTTTTTACAGCAATTCAAAGATGTTCTTTCATTTTCTCTTTTATAAAATAGAGCTAATTGATGTACCTGTGTGTCACTGGTGGTTTAGAGAATGAAATGAGAGTGAGCGACCGCGGTGTGGAGTAAGTGTTTGGTATTGCTTATTCCTTCTCGTGTGCCAGGTGCTGCTCTAGGCACTGGTCACGCAGCCAAGAACAGACAACGTCTCTGTCCAGAGGGCATGCACGGTCTTACAGAGGAGAGCTAGAGAAGTACACAAACACAGATAGCAGGAAGTACTCCTGGGAGAAGATAGAATAAGCGTGTCGATGAGTTTTGGAGGAGGTGCAAGTCCTGGCTTAAGGTTTCAACTCCCTTTCTTCTCTACAGGTCCTGTTTGTGCTGTGGATGTAACAGTTGTTGGGCAGAGCTAGAAATCCTGCGTGTTCAGCAAGATGAGCTCCTCAGCGAACATCTATGTCGACAATGGTTCCTATAATAAGCTTCTATCCTACCTGATGGGCCTGGATCAGCCTCAGCTGGAGGAATTCAAGATCTGCCTCCAGTCCTCACAGCTGCTGCTTGGGAACTTCCAGCAGATTCCCTGGGCAAACTTGAAAGCCATCGATCCCACTAACCTGTTGTGTCTGTTGAGTGAATACTTTTCAGAAAGGCAGATCTGGGAAGTGACCCTCAGCATCTTTGACAACATGAACCTGACTTCACAGTGTACAGAAGTTCGAGCTATGATGAATGGTGAGTGGGTCCGTAGGAAGGATGGATAGATGGGGGCAGGGATGCAGACGGGCATCGACCTGCTGCTCCTGGGAGCTACTGGATTTTTATGGGGTCCTGCCAAAGTGCTAGTCTATTCCGTAACAAAGAATCTCCCTGCTGGGCTATGAAAGTTTCAGGTAAAGGGATAACAGCTACAAAGACTTGGAGCTCTAACCTGGGAGGGAACGGGAGTTGAGGATGCGAAGCAAAAAGAGGAAAGTGAGAGGCACACTCAGTCATGCGGCAAGCCTTCTTTTCAAAATATAAATTTGTTCCCATGCTGCTGTAGTATTAGGCAGTGATTTGAGCATAACAGGCATTTCACGTTTGCGTATGCAGATTTTTTTTTTCCTGCAAGGAAAACCCTAGGTACATGCAAACGAAACAAAAAACCGCACCCAGTTGAGTGGAGCTGTGAAGCAATATACCAAATGCACATGCACGTATACACACCTCAAGTATCTACCGGCTTCCCAAGTTTTGGGTGCATGTGACTCATGCTTACCGCCCGATTTCATTTTTTAAAATACAACTTACTGCCAAATTGGTTTCCATACAACACCCAGTGCTCCTCCCAACAGGGGCTCTGCTCAATGCCCATCACCCACCCCCTCTCCCTCCCACTCCCCATCAACCCTCAATTCTCAGTATCCAAAAGTCTCTTAAGGTTTGCCTCCCTCCCTCTCAGTAACTTTCCCCCCCCTTTCTCCCTCCATGGTCTTCTGTTAGGTTTCTCAGGATCCACGTATGAGTGAAAACATATGGTATCCGTCTTTCTCTGCCTGACTTATTTCACTCAGCATAATACCCCCCAGTTCCGTCCCCATTGCTGCAAATGGCAAGATTTCATTTTTTTTTTCATCTTACTGCCCGATTTCAGATCACTCTCTTTCCACTTCACAAAACCTCACAAACTACAACGCTTCCCACACCTGCAAGCAAACGTCAGGCTCCCCCACCCCTAAAGTGCATGCTGTGTTTATGGTGGTGTTGCAATAGCTAGCTAGCTACCTAGTGTGGCATTGTATCATGCAATATTTATTGTAGTTGTGATGTGTTTCATAACCAGTTAGCAAGTGTAAAACTGTGCTGTTTTTGTTTGTTTCTTTTTTTTTTTAATTTTTTTCAACGTTTATTTATTTTTGGGACAGAGAGAGACAGAGCATGAACGGGGGAGGGGCAGAGAGAGAGGGAGACACAGAATCAGAAACAGGCTCCAGGCTCCGAGCCAGCAGCCCAGAGCCCGACGCGGGGCTCGAACTCACGGACCGCGAGATCGTGACTTGGCTGAAGTGGGACGCTTAACCGACTGCGCCACCCAGGCGCCCCTGTTTCTTTTTTTTTAATGAACGTATTCCTGATCCCATTTTCCTATGAAAATAAAAACCCGTGTGGTTTTTATCCAGTTTTCTCTCTGCGGTGAGTCTTAAGAGTTCTTGATGGCAGACCTGGCTGCCTCTGAGACCTGTAAAAAACAAAAACAAAAACAAAAAACAAACCAAAATTCCTGGGGTGCCTGGGTCACTCAGTCAGTTGGGTGTCCGTCTGACTCTTGATCTTGGCTCAGGTCATGATCTCCTGGTTGGTGGGATCGAGCCCCACATTGGACTCTTTGCTGACAGCATGAAGCCTACTTGGGATTCTCTTTCTCTCCCTCTCTGCCCCTACCCTCCTTCCTCTCTCTCTCCCTGTCTAAACATTAAAAAAATAATAATCCTGATGTTTTCCAGTACTCGTTATGAGCCAGGCATTGACCCCAATTACTCCTGTGAATTTGTACTTAGGGCTTCCTTCTAAGGAGTGTGGTAACAACTGTCATTCCAGTTTTATAGACAGGCAACAGGCCCAGAGCTCAAGTGAGTTGCCCAAGGTCACAGAGCTGGTGACTTGAACCCGGGTAGCGGGTCTCAGAGGCTCTGTGCCTGACCATACACTGTTTCTCTTGACCCACAACGAGAGCATGGGTTCTCAGGAGTAGGGATGGGAGCTGGCAACATGATGTCTTCTGTCTCTGAGCTTTTGGCATTGGACACCCTGAGCCTGGAAATTCAGGCTCTGTATCTTGCGGTGAGCAGGAGGATGGGGTGGGACTAGGTTTCCCTGTCCATACCTGCCCCTCCTCCCACCTCCCTCTTCATTTAAAATCCCTCATTTAGTCTTGTCTAGAATAGGCAGGTGTTGAGCAGAGAGCTAGAGAATGGGACCTCGTCTCGTTAAATCCTGTTGTAGACTGGCAACCCCAGAGAGAGGCATTTGCACAGAAGAGGACGCCCTTAAAGGAAGGATCTCCTTTCTGGTCACTGGTCCTGCATGAAGGCTGTAGAGCCATACTTGGCATGAAGAAGGGACCCCTTCTTCCTGGTCCTTCTTTCGGTCCCACTTGGCCTTCCAGCGGGGTGTGGAGGATATGTCTGCAGCAGGGAAAAGCCCTAGACCACATCCAGCAACGTGGGAGACAATGAAAGGTCCTGTGGGCCAGGATAGCTTCTACTGCCCCTTGGCTCCCTCTTCTAGGAACTATGGCATAACAAGGTCTCTGTGCTTGAACGATGCTGTGGACTAGGAGTATGTGAATGCATCTGTGTTGACGGACACACACATGTGTCCTGTCTTTTGGGGGCCCTGGGTTTAGGAGCTCAGGTTCTAGAGTCAGATTGCCTGGATTCAAAGACTGGCCCACGTAAGCAACTATAACCCTGGGCAAATTAGTTACCACTGGGCCCCTGTTCTCTCTTCTTGAAAACCAGACCCCACATAAGAGTGAAAACATATAGCATCTGTCTTTGTCTGTATGACTTATTTCACTTAGCATCACACTCTCCAGTTCCATCACGTTGCTACAAAGGGCCATATTTCATTCTTATTGCCACGTAGTACTCCACTGTGTATATAAACCACAATTTCTTTATCCATTCATCAGTTGATGGACATTTAGGCTCTTTCCATAATTTGGCTATTGTTGAAAGTGATGCTATAAACATTGGGGTACAAGTGCCCCTATGCATCAGCACTCCTGTATCCCTTGGGTAAATTACTAGCAGTGCTATTGCTGGGTCATAGGGTAGATCTACGTGGATCCTTAACAGAAGACCATGGGAGAGGGGGAGGGGAAAAAAAGTTAGAGAGGGAGACAGCCAAACCATAAGAGACTGTTAAAAACTGAGAATAAACTGAGGGTTGATGGGGAGTGGGAGGGAGGGGAGGGTGGTGATGGGCATGGAGGAGGGCACTTGTTGGGAGGAGCACTGGGTGTTGTATGGAAACCAATTTGACAATAAATTTTATATTTAAAAATAAACATATATAAAGAGAAAACCAGGCCAACTGTACCCACTTCTGAGTTTCTAGGATGAAATTCTTAGAAGGCACTGGGCTCAGAGAAAGTTCTCCCACATCTATTTATCTTTGGGGTAGTTTTTTCTAGATTCCAGGTCTTGGTTTTGTTTTTTTTTTAACGTTTATTTATTTTTGAGACAGAGACCGAGCATGAACGGGGGAGGGTCAGAGAGAGGGAGACACAGAATCTGAAACAAGCTCCAGGCTCTGAGCTGTCAGCACAGAGCTGGACGCGGGGCTTGAACACATGGACTGCGAAATCATGACCTGAGCCCAAGTCGGCCGCTTAACGGACTGAGCCACCCAGGTGCCCCTAGGTCCTAGTTTTGAGGACGATGCTGGATGGGCAGTATCAGAACCAGGAATATCTTTGCCCTCTCCCTGAGCATCCCTTCTGTCCTACCCAAGACCATCTCAACAGATTTTGGGTAGGTGAATCTGTAGTACAACAGGCTTTCCTAGAGAGACAAAGGGAAGTCAAATGGGTGTGTGTGTGTGTGTGTGTGTGTGTGTGTGTGTGTGTGTTCTTTATACAAAGGAATTGGACTCAAATTCTAGGCTGTTTTCTTGGAACAGCCTGCCTCTTTTGACAGGTGGCCCCAGCAAGATCTAGAGCCTTGAATTTAATGTGTCAAAATATAGATTGTGGCAGCAAAGCTATAACCTACAAGGATTCCATCACTGGGTTTATGTGCAAGAGAAGAAGGGCAATATGTCATGTAGTTGGTGTACAGATAAAGGGAGCCAGTGGTGAGGGATGATCTTAGACTACTGAGCTATGCTCCATGAGATTCAAATTCAGGTTTCTGTTGCTAGGAGAGCTGGTCTAACCCTGGACAGACCCTACAGGCAGGCTTTATGGGGCTCCACAGAACTGGGACTTTTTTGGCCAAGACCTCCTTGGTGGAGAGTGATGGGTCGTAGTTCTTCAAAGCAACATGGGAACATGAGGAGGAAGCCAGGACCCAGCTGGCTACCCAGACCAAGTCCTGCAAACCTTGACAACCAATGGAATTATAAATATTAGATCCATGTTCTCTTTAGAACCACATCCTTTTCAGGGCATTGGCTCATAACTAAGCACCGGGCAATGGAATCTGAATTACTACTGTGTGACTTAGACACAGAAGGGCCCTTTAGCTCATGAGGAATGGGGCATTCAGAGTGGTTTTGTGAAACCCATGGAGGGAGGTTTAGGTTAAAACCCGATTCTTTGTGTCTTTTTTTCTTAACAATATTTAATCAATAGAAAGCTTTTAAGAATTTGGTATAGTTAATGATCGTACATAGAAACAGTCAGGATACCAGTTTATATTACATTTTTTAATGTTTATTTTTGAGAGACAGTGTGAGCAGGGGAGGGGCAGAGAGAATGGGAGACACAGAATCTGAAGCAGGATCCAGGCTCTGAGCTATCAGCACAGAGCCCTATGTGGGGCTTGAACTCATGAACTGCAAGATCATGACCTGAGCCAAACTCAGATGCTTAACTGACTGAGCCACCAGGTGCCCCTAGATTTTTAATATTTGAAAACACTAGAATTCTTTTTTTTTTAAAGTAGGTTCCATGCCCAATGTGGGGCTTGAACTCACGCTCCAATGTGGGGCTGAGATTAAGAGTCACATGCTCTACTGACTGAGCCAGCCAGGTACCCCTTGGTACTTCTATTTCTGTAGTACTCTGGTATCCAGAAATATTGGAGTGGCTTTTCTGTGCTGGGTCTTGTTCTACATACTTGGGATAAATCGGTGAACAGAGGCTAGCCACCCATGTCCCTCCAGTGGGGGAGGTGGGGAGAGAGGCTCTGAATATGAGAAATATGTACACCACATGGCATGTTAGGAGTTGACAAATGAAATTGGAAGAGAGGTGAATGAGGAGAGCCTCAGGTGTGGGCTGTAGAGATAAGTTGCAGTACTAATCAGGACTGTCCAGCACTGTTGAGCTAAAATTTGAGAAAAACTCACGTGAGCTAGTGATCCATGTGAGTGTGGGGAGGACGGCACTCCTGACAGGGGATGGCTGCGTCCAAAGTACTTGAGTGGATGGAGCTGGAGGATGAGATTCCTTTGGTCTTTTCAGTCCCAGGCCTACCAGTTGGTCCTGTGGAGAGAACATCTGTCACTGGCCATTTACAGCCTGGGTATCTCAATATCCCACCATCACTGTTTGTTGCAGAGGTAGCACAGACACAGGGATCCCAAGATCCAAGCCAAGAAGAACCAGAGGTGCCAGAAGAAGAAAAAGGTTTGTATGCTACTTGGTGGTGATGATGGACAAATTGCTTGATGGGGCATCCATTTTACTGGGTCTATAATTGCCACCTTCTCTCAATTGTTCATCACTTTACAGCGTGCGAGAAATTCGTCCCTCCCAACCTAGTCTTCCACTACTGCTTTTTTTCCCCCTCATGTTTGTTTATCTATTTTGAGAGCAAGAGAGTGTGCATGAGCAGGGGACGGGCAGAGAGAGAGAGGAGGGAGAATCCCACGCAGGTTCTACACTGTCAGCACGGAGTCTGATGTGGTGTTTGATGTCATGAACCATAAGATCATGACCTGAGCTGAGATCAAGGGTTGGACACTCAACCAACTGAACCACCCAGGCGCCCCCACTGCTGTTGATTGAATGATAAGTTAGCATAAACTGGATAACTTCTCTGACTCCGCTCTCCAGTTCTTAGATACCAGTGTCTGTTTCTGGACTTTTCATTAATAGGTAATTGTGTTTTGTTTTGTTTTGTACCCATTGATTGTGGGAGACTTTCATGTTGAAAAAGTAATATACACAGTTAAGGAACAGGCTAGGTTTTACCAAATATATGTACTAGTATATGATTCAGAAAGAATCGTGGAAACTTAAAACTTGTAATGAGAAACATCAACCTTTTGCACATCGCTTGAGTTCTATTCTGTAGAAGCCACCCTCTGCCACTCTGGGTTGCCACTTTCATTATTTCTCTGCTCAAACGGGATTAACATACACTGCAACCTCTTAGTTTTTCAATCAATTATCATGGTAGGTAAATATCTCCCTTCTCCAATTACTTATTTTTTGTGGAGGAAAGGATTTTCAGTGTTGGGGATATAAACCAATGCTGAGCCACATAATCCATCAGGATCACGTGCTGTATTTGTTTTCCAGAGTTGCTGTAATAAATTTTCACAAACTGGGTGGCTTAAGTAACGGAAGTTAACTCCCTCATGGTTCTGGATTAGTCCAAAATCAAGGTGTCACCAGGGCACCTTGGGGTACCCTGGGGTTTGAGGGGACCATCCATCTTTGTTTATCCAGCTTCTGGTGGCATTCCTGGGCTTGGGGCTGCATCCCACCAATCTCTGTCTCTGTGGGCACATGGCTACCTCCTCTTTTGTGTCACAAATCTCTCTGTCTCTTGTGAGAATACATTTGATTGCATTTAGGGCCATCCAGGATAAATTCCTCCCCTCAAAATTGTTCTTCTTTTTTAAATATTTATTTATTTTTGAGACAGAGAGAGACAGAGCATGAACAGGGGAGGGTCAGAGAGAGAGAGAGACACAGAATCTGAAGCAGGCTCCAGGCTCTGAGCTGTCAGCACAGAGCCCGACGCGGGGCTCGAACTCACAGACTGTGAGATCATGACCTGAGCCGAAGTCGGACGCTCAACCGACTGAGCCACCCAGGCGCCCCTCTTCTCTCAAATATTCTTGAGTTAGCTCTTTGGCATTAGTTGTTCCTTCTCTGTTCTTTTTCTGAAACTCTAATTAGGTGTTGTGTTTCCTGGGAATAACCTTTAGATTGTAACTTTTAAAAACAAAACTTATTTTACTGTTTTTTTAATTAAATGTAGTTGACACACAATGTTACATGAGTTTCAGATGTACAACATAGTGATTCGATACGTTTACACATTATGCTGTGTTCACAAGTGTAGCTACCATCTGTCCGAATACATCGCTATTACAATTGACTTTATTCCCTGTGCTCTGCCTGTTATATCCCCCACTTCTTTACCTATTTTGCCCATCCTCCAAATGTAACGTTTTAATCTCAAGCAACTATCTTTGTTCTGGTTAAAATCATCTGAAAGATTACTTCAACTTTCTATCATACCTTCCATGAAATCTATTTGATCAATAATATTTTTTTAATTTTTTATTTATTTTTGAGCACAAGCAGGGGAGGGGAAGAGAGAGGAGGACAGACGATCTGAAGCAGGCTCTGCACTGTCAGCACAGAGCCTAATGTGGGGCTCGAGCTTATGAACCTGGAGATCATGACCTGAGCTGAAGTCAGATGCTCAACTGACTGAGCCGCCCAGGTGCTCCACCAATATTTTTAATGTCAAAACTCGTAACTCTATTTCCCCTTATTGGCATCTTTTTAAAATAGATGTAATATGGGATGCTTGGGTGGCTTAGTTTGTTAAGCATCCAGCTCTTGATTTTGGCTCAGGTTGTGATCTCATGTTTTGTGAGTTTGAGCCCCACATCTGCCTCTGTGTTGGTGGTGTGGAGCCTGCTTGGGATTCTCTCTGTCTCTCTCTCTCTCTCTCTCTCTCTCTCTCTCTCTCTCTCTCCCTCTCTCAAAACAAATAAACTTAAAAAAATAAAATAGATGTAATATCTTTTAAAATATATTTTTTACAACTTTGGGGGAAGTTTTTGGTTCCTAGATTTGTTTTCTGGTTTGAGTAAAGTGGTTATACAAACAAATATAAATGGTACAGAGTGCTTAATATTCTAAATTTTTTCCTATATAACCAATTCTACAAAGGTAACCAACTTAGAAATTATGTGTTTATGGGGCACCTGGGTGCCTCAGTCGGGTAAGCATCAGTCTCAATCTCAGCTCAGGTCATGATCTCACAGTTCATGAGTTCCAGCCCTGCATTGGGCTCTGCACTGACAGTATGGAGCCTGCTTGGGATTCTCTCTCTCTGCCCTACCTCCGGAAGATGACCTTTCCCTTCTGATGGGTGAAAGAAAAATGTTTTTCCATTCTTTACTGCTTATTTTGAACTCCTACACAAGGGAACCGAGGTTCAAAGAAGTGGAGTGTCCACAGAGCATCGCAGTCCTAAGTATTCTAAATCTTGAAGAAAATGTGAAGGTGAGTTTTTGGTATTCCTACTCTGTGTTCTTTCCACCAGGAACATGTATGTGCATGTAGTAAATGGAATCTTCCTCCACTGAGCTAATTAAGCCACAAACATAGAATTCAGGTACAACTATTTTCCTTAGCAGTCCCCACCCCCACGTGAGAAATCCATTGGTAATGCTGTTGGCTCTACTCTCCAGATATACCCTGGATCCATTCATTTTATTTTATTTTTTAAATTTTTTAAACGTTTATTTTAGAGAGAGACGTGGAGTGTGAGCAGGGGAGGGGCAGAGAGAGGGAGACACAGAATCCAAAGCAGGCTCCAGGCTCTGAGCTGTCAGCACAGAGCCTGACATGGGACTCAAACTCACAAACTGTGAGATCATGACCTGACCTGAAGTGTGGTGCTCAACCAACTGAGCCACCCAGGTGCCCCCCACCCCGCCCCATTCATTTTATATACATATGCTTTAGTTCTTCACAGGCTGTGCCAAGTGCTTCCACAGGGAACCAGAGACCTGTTGTTGCTGTTAGGTTATCAATGGGTATGTTTGACCAAACCTGCTGACTTTCACTTAGACGATCGAAGTAGCTTCTTGAGTGGGTTTCTTGCACCGTAATCCCCTCTCCAAACAACAGTGACCTTTGAAAAATGTAGATAATCTCTTGGCCTTTAGAATGAAGATACTCATGACCGGCCCCTCCCCAGAGTTGAGCTCACCTATTGGGCATCTTGCTGTGTTCTAGAATGTTCTTCCTGTGTGAAGGTGTTTGTGGTAGCTTTTCACTCTGCCTGGCAACCTCTCCTTCTACATCTTGGACTGGTGGCTTCTCACGACTATGGCACTAACTCTCATCCAGAAGCCTCTGCAGATCCCTTCCCCATCTCAGAGGGCATTCTCAGTCTCTCTTGTGTCCTCGTGTTTTTTTTTTTTTATTTGTCTATATCCTTAAACTATTTACTTCTATCTTGGCTCCTCTCAATCACCACACGGCCCTCCTCCAAAAGTTAGACTCTCAAAGGCAGAACTTGTTTGTCTTGTTCAAGGCTTTATATAAGGACTTAGTATTCCTGAGGCTGAACCTCCTTCTGACCATTATTGTGTTGTGTTTTGCCTCACTTCTCTGTTTTTAGACCACAGAAGAAGATACAGAGAGAGAATGAAGGCTAAAATACTGACGATGTGGGACAACATCCCTTGGCCTGAAGACCATATATACCTGCGCAATGTGACTGAAAAGGAACATGAAGGACTGAAGAGCCTCCTGTATCCTAACAGGACTGGAGCCCAGCCACAGACGATCGTCTTAGAGGGTCTAGCAGGGGTCGGGAAGACCACCCTGGCAATGAAGGTTGTGCTGCATTGGGCAGAGGGCTTTCTCTTTCATCAGAGATTCTCCTATGTTTTCTTTATCAGCTGCCACAAAGTTAGAGACATGAAGGATACCACATTAGCTGGCCTGCTTTCCTGGGACTGGCCTGACTCCCAGGCCCCCATTGAAGCTCTCATGAGTCACCCTGAGAGCCTCCTGTTTGTCATCGATGGCTTTGAAGAAATGGACGTGCCCTCCACTTTGGACGAGAGTCCACCATGTAAAGACTGGTACCAGCAACTCCCAGTCAACAGAATCCTGTTCCACTTATTGAAGAAAGAGTTGGTTCCCCTGGCTACCTTACTGATCACGACCAAGGAGTATAGAACCAATGATCTTAAAAAGTTGTTACTGAATCCATGGTTTGTACAAATCGTAGGGTTCACAGAAGGAGACCGGGAGGAGTATTTCATCAGGTACTTTGGTGACCAAAACAAAGCTAAGAAAATCTTGCATTGGGTAAGAAAGAATGAATCTCTCTTTCACTTCTGCTCTGCCCCCATGGTGTGCTGGACCGTCTGTTCTTGCCTGAAGCGGCAAATGGCGAGAAATCCTCACTTCCAGCTAAGCACCCAGACCACCACCAGCCTGTATGTCTACTTTTTCTCCAGCTTGCTCGCCACAGCAGAGGTGAGTTTGTCAGACCAGAGCTGGCCAGATCAATGGAGAGCCCTGTGCTCTCTGGCTGCAGAGGGGATGTGGTTTTGGAAGTTCACATTTGCAAAGAAGGACCTCAAACACAGGCACCTGGAAGCACCTGTCATTGATTCTCTCATCAGGTTGAATATTCTTCGAAAGGTCAGCGACTGTGAAGATTGTGTTACTTTCACTCACCAGAGTTTCCAGGTGTTTTTGGGAGCCATGTTCTATGTGCTCAGGGGGGTGAGAGGATCCATTGGTGGTCCTCCAAAGCACCAGGAGATGAGGGTGCTTCTGAACGATGCTTTGGCTGACACAAACTTCTACTGGAACCAGATGGCTCTGTTTTTCTTTGGCCTTTTAAAAAGAAACCTCGCAGAAGAACTCGAAGATACTTTGCGTTGTAAAATGAGTCATAGGACAACGGATGAATTACTAGAATGGGCAGATGAATTAGAAAGCTATGACCTCGTCTCCAGCTGTTTTGAATTCCTACACTTCTTTGAGTGCTTATACGAGACTCGGGAGGAAAACTTTGTAAGGCAGATTTTGAGTCATCTCCTTGAGGCTGACCTCGATATCTTTGGGAGTCTACAACTCCAAGTGTCTTCATTTTGCCTAAAACACTGTCAAAGGCTAAGTAAGCTAAGGCTTTCTGTCAGCAGTGCTATCCCTCAGACGGAACTGACTTTCAACTTGGAAACTCTGGAGTGAGTAATGTAAGGCTGTTTCCCCTCCCAGATTTCTTCTTTCCAGGCTCTGTCCAAGTTCTTCCATGAAAAACTGGGGATGTGTTGTTGTGTTGTCAGTGATTATGGTTGACCAAGCATATCTTCTGGTGTCAAGGTTAGTCTGTGCTTCCCTACAGCACAGCTTCTTTTTGTCTTTCCTCAGTGGTTTTTAATTGTAGATCAGAATTAACCGGGATGTTAAACACGAATACACGGGCACATGTACACATACAAATACAAATACACTAAGGTTGGAACAACTACTCTAACCAACACTGTAATAATTCTGGGCTCCGCGTGTAGAACTTTATATCCTTCAGGTGCTATAACGTGTTCTTTGTTTTTACTTTCTTCATCTAAGATAAAAAGTGTAATTCATGACTTGAATGCTCTTTTACTCTTATAAACATTGAGAGCCTACTGCAGTAAGAAAATACTAAAGAGTTAGAATTCCAATTATCCTAAGTTCTAAATATCACATGAACATTTTTTTTTTAGATTTTTTTTTTAAAGTTTATTTTTGAGAGAGCGGGAGAGACCATCCATCCCAAGCAGATTCTGCGCTGTCAGTGCAAAGCCCCACATGGGGCTCCAACTCACAAACTGGGAGATCATGGCCTGAGCCAAAATTAAGAGTCCTATGCTACGTGGATGGAACTGGAGGGTATTATGCTACGTGAAATTAGAGAAAGACAAATATCATATGCCTTCAATCATAGGAATTTAAGACACAGAACAGATGAACACAAGGGAAGGGAAGTAAAAATAATATAAAAATGGGGACAAAACATAAGAGACTTCAATACAGAGAACAAACAGAGGGTTACTGGAGGGGTTGGAGGAGGAGGGATGGGCTAAATAAGAAAGGGGCATTAAGGAATCTACTCCTGAAATCATTGTTGCACTATATGCTAACTAACTTGGATATAAATTTTAAAAAATAAATTAAAAAAGAGATTCTTAACCAACTGAGCCACTCAGGCACCCCCCCCCCTTTTTTTTAATCACAAAATTCTATTAGGGTAAGTTTTATTATCTACATTGAGGGAGAGAAAATTGGAGCACAGAGATTAAATCATATCATAGATGACACAGCTCTGAGTTTATCTTAGGTCCTTTTGACTTAAAGTCTGAACTCGTAAGGAGTATCCAATGGCCACCTCACCTCACTTACATGGTTGCCTTCCTCCGAAAAGAGTGGTTGAGGATTGTTGGAATAAACCATCTGGGACTTTGAGAGCTATGCTTCCGGGGGTCATGATTTTCCTGCCCTGAACTCCAGTAAATTCCTGTACTTTCACTGGGTCTGTTTGCATCTCCAGTAGACTACACTCTGGGTGTTGGTTGAAGATCACTTACTCTAGTAACCCTTCTTTGCCTCCCTCATAAAGAACAAGGCCACATTCCAAGATACGTCAGTGGCAGGATGTTTGCTCTGTGTTTTCTAATGGGAATCTGACTGAGCTGGACTTCAGTAACAGCAAGCTTAACGCTTTTTCAATGAAGAAACTCTGTTACGAGCTGAGAAATCCAAGGTGCAAACTCCAAAAACTGACGTAAGTGTGAGACCCTCACAGTGTGAAAAATTCCATCGGAAGATAATCCAATGTCTTCCTTGGGATTATTGCATTGAGTGTCTGTTTTCCAGAAAGTAAGTTCAGGTGCTCGGGAGAATAAAATAAGTGCCCTTTATGAGCAAAACTGCTCCTTGGGCAAAGACCCAACACCCTGCCGTGTGTGGTCTTGCATGAGAGAAACGCATAGGCCAACTAGTTTTTCCATAAGACCTCTGCATGAGGCTGCTGTCTTGAGCTGGATATGAAGGAGTAGAAGACTTGTAGGATGTGGTGGAGACCACGTGCTTGAGGAGAGCCAGAGTTCATGTGGAGTCTAGGTGAAGTGTTGTGTCTTAAGGAAAGGTGGATAGTTTGCAGTGAAGCATTTGTTCATTCAGTGAAGACCTAGCATCTCGTCTCTGTTCTGAGGTTATAGCAGTGAACAGAACAGATAATTCCTGCCTTCCTGGAGCTCACAGTGTTGGAGAAACAGATGCAAATGATCAGAGTAGTGTAGGAGACCGTGACCTCTCCCAAAGCAGGGGGGAAATCCTTTCAGGGACTCAGGAGAGGTCCTTCTATCTAAAAATGCCAAGCCTCCTCTTTCACACCCTATCTAAAAGGTATTTGAGTAAAAAAAAAAATAAAATAAAAGATACTTGAGTAAAGACCGAGTTGTGGAGCTGAAGCATCATTCTGGACTGAAGCCTCTCTCACATGATGTAAATAGAGATCACAGGGCCTTAAATCTGGCTTGAAGGTGGCGAAGAATGGAGGTGGCTCTTGAAGGGGGAGCCAGGGAAGAGCTACCTGACCAAGGACAGAGTGAGTGGCTCTTGTTGGAGAAGGTGTTGGGTTGGATGCTCTTGAGTTCAGGCCAACTGATTCTGTCCTGCTCTCCCTCTGCAATTCGGTGCTACCTCAAGGTCTGAGGATCAGAAGCATGTGTTGACTCAGTTAAGAGGCAAGGATTTGGCAGTAATGACTCCCCTCAAACCTGAGGGTGCTGGCTCCAACACCTGGGAGGCAGCCTTAAACATCCTGCTTGACGATCTGCTTTTTCATCCTTCCCCCTTTCCCTCGCTCTTGGTCTTCTCAGTACTAAAGATGAGGAGAAATAAACTTAAGAGAAAACAAGAGGAGAGATGTGTTCTCACTAGGCAGTACTGGGTTGGTGTGGGGGACACCCACCCCAAGGAAGAGTGGGGGGTTGGTTTCTGATTTAATACATCCAACTGTGCTTTGGATGTATCCAAATTTGGATGAATTCAAATCAGTTTTTGGATTCCTCTTGTATATGCACGTCCTTGAGGGAGGGTGTGCGTATGCACGTGTGTGTGTGCAAGCATGCATATGCATGGGTGTGGTAGAAAAGCGAGATGAGGAAGCACTCCCCTCCATGAGGCTACCCTCCTCCCCGGCTCTCTTCCCCAGGTGCAAATCAATAACTCCTGTGAGGATTCTGAAGGAACTTGTCCTTGTCCTGTATGGTAACCACAGGCTGACACACTTGAACTTGAGCTCGAACAACCTGGGAATTCCCGTGTCCACGATGATCTTTAAAACCTTGAGGCACTCAGCCTGCAACATCCAGTATCTGTGGTAAGTCTCTGGTTTTCTGGCTTGGTCCACAAGGTCACCCCACAGTTCAGGGCTGCATTGGGAGGATGGGACTCAGCACGGCAGCGAAAGGCTGTAGAGAAAGATGAGCAAAGGGAACGCGCATGGGTACAGAGCAGTGCTTTGCAAAATTCTTGCCTGCCAGAGCCACCTGAGGGGGCGTGTTAAAAGGCAGGGTCCTGGAACCCACCCCCTGAGCCCCAGCAGGGCTTCTGGGTGGGTGGTGGCAGCATTTCTAACAGGCTCCAAGGTGGCGCTGGACCTTGGACCACACTCTGAGTAGCACTGACTTGGAGACCATCCTGCCAGGAGAAAGGGTGAAGAACAAGGAGAAATTGGCTTTTGGTTGTGAAGCAAGGGGGACTCCAAATGAAGATCCCTCTTCGCCGGGAGTAACTCCCTGTGTTGGGGCCTCTCTGGTAGGTTGGAATCCTGTGGCCTCACCCCTCTAGCCTGTCATCATCTCTTTCTGGAGCTCGGCAAGAACTCAAGTGTGCGCTTCCTCAGCCTGGGGGACAATGATCTCTCTGGTGTTGAGGTGAAAAGTCTGCAGGGGCCCTCAGAGATGCCCGAGTCTTCCCTGAAGGAGTTGTCGTAAGCCTTCCTGCCTTGTCTAAATAGCATCTTTGGGGAGTCTTGGGGAACATCCCATTGTAGTTACCCATCCCACGGACACATTCCCCGTCTTCACTCTTTCCACCTTCCTCCTTAGGGCTCTGTCTTGGCCAGTTTTGCCCTCACCTTGACTGCGGTGTCTCTCCTGCCAGTCTCCCCTAAACCCAGTGGTTTTAAACTGGTGGTGGTCTTGTCCTCCAGGGGACAGTGTCTGGACATTGACTTGGTCCTCACAATTTGGAGGGGAAGATGCTACTGGCATGTAGTGGGTGAAGACTAGGTGTGATCAATATCCTTCAATGCACTCGAGAACCCCCCCACACAAGCCCCCACCTCCACACCAGCACCACAAAGAATGTTCTTGACCAAAGGTCAGTAGGGTTGAGAATGAGAAACCTTACCTTGACCCACTTTTTTCTCCTGGAAGCTTTTGTTCTTTATACAGTTTAATCTTTCACGATGTCTGGGTCCCAGATGTGTGGCCCAAGGGACTGAGAGTTTGAGAAAGAAAAGGTGGGCATGTCTGAGGCTCGTGCTGTACCTGTGCCTTCCTCTGCAGCCTGGAGAAATGCAACCTGTCAGCAGCCAGCTATCAGGATCTAGCTTTGTACCTCACCAGTACCCAGAGAACAAGTCGACTGTGCCTGGGATTTAATCCGCTCAGAGACGAGGGCGTGAGGCTCTTGTGTGCTTCCCTGACTCACCATGAGTGTGCCTTAGAGAGATTGGTGTGAGTGTCTCCTGGCTCTGTTTCTAGAAATGACTCTGCTTGGGGGTGGGCATGGAGGAAAACAATGGGCCCTTCATTTGGGACCCGTTTCTTTTTTCTTTTTTTAATTTTTAAAAAAGTTTTATTTATTTTTGAAGGAGAGACAGAGCACGAGCAGGGGAGGAGCAGAGAGAGAGGGAGACACAGAATCGGAAGCAGGCTCCAGGCTCTAAGCTGTCAGTGCAGAGCCCGATGCGGGGCTCGAACTCACAAACTGTGAGATCATGACCTGAGCCGAAGTTGGATGCTTAACCAACTGAGCCACCCAGGCGCCCCCACTTGGGACCCATTTCTATCACTGAACACTAACACACGTCAAGCAAGTACTCCATGTGCCTGGCACCGTTCTAAACACAGATTCTGAGTAGCACCCTCAATTTGTTGAATCAATCTCTGGGGGTTGTGCCAAGGAATTCAGTTTTAACAAGGATACCAGGAAATTACGATTTAGTCAACCTATATCTGAGCTCCTTTATCCCAACACAGCTGGGCACCTAGGTTGGGGTGGTGGATAAGACAGAGAAGCTTCCTGCCTGTGAGGAGGGTGTAGATGGATGAGTGAGATACCAAAAAAACAAAAACAAAAACAAAAAACCAGTAGTTCAGCGAGGAAGACAAAGTGGAATGAGTAGACAAGGCATGGTGTGTTGGTTTCCTGGTAAGGTCTCCCACTGACCTGAGGAGGTGACACTGAAGCAGAGACTGAAGGAACCAGACACAGAGAAGGAAGACGAAGGAAAGTTCCAAGACTGGAGTGTTGTAGGAACATCCAGAGGACTCGTAAGGCTGGAGTAATGTGAGCGAGGGGGATAATGGGAATATGCCCTGGCCATGTACGAATCTGTTTTGTTTGGAGCAAGGTGGAAAGTCCTCTGAGGACTGGAGGTTGTACAGGGACAGACTCTGAACGATCACCTGGACTGCTGTTGAAGGGTAGACTATAATGGAAGCAAAAATAGGAGGCAGCAAGTGCCTGTTGATCAAGCAAAAGGATGAATACGAATCAGCCAGGTGAGGTGGTGGGACTTCAGGGCATACGTGAAGGTACAGCCAGTAGAGCTTGCTGATGGGTCAGTGGTGGTTGAAGAGGGAAAGGGACCAGGAACCAGGAATGCCCCACAGGTGGTGGGTTTGCCAGCTGGGTGAAAGGCGCTGCCGTTTTCTGACTGGAGAAAATGGGAGGATGAGGTTTGGATGTTAAGATTGGGACATGGGAACGTGAGATGCCTATTAACCCACCACGTAAAGCTGTTGTATGTATGTAGGACTGTAGGTCTCAAGGAGGTCGTCGGGTGGGGATGAGTCCACTGGCAATGGTAGGTGCCAAGTGTCATTTCGATGGGTTTTCCCAAAACTGGATATTGTTCAGGTGAGCATAAAAGGACAAAAAGGCCAAGGGTCTTGAGGCACATCCAAGGGGGTGTATGGTGAAAGACGACAGAATCTGAGCTAGGGACTAAAAGGTTAGCACTCTCAGCACAGAGCTTCAAAGAACCAGAATATTAGTAAGTAATTCATTCATAGGTAATATGAACTAATATAACATGACAGTTATAGGTTACATTATATTTATCCCACTTATAATTACACCTATATAAGATACTTTAATATATATACATATTAATAATACATACTATATGAAATATATAAAAATCTTATAACTGCACATTACATGTTATATGTTACATGATAACATATGTACACCCTGTATGTATCTGTTACATACCTAGATATCTAATATATGCCATATATTTCAAACATGTATACTATATATATCTAATGCAAAAATAATCTGTTACATATCTCCTATATAATTATATATCACATGTAACGTATATAATTCACATGATATATGCTACACAGCAGCATTATCATATGTATGTACACCATGTATAAATGTCTGTTATACCTATATGTCTAATATATACAAAGTGTAACATATCTGTATTCTAGATCTCCTACAACTTGTATTGCATACTGTACTTTTTTTGACATGTGAAAAGTCGTACATATTTAATATGTACAAATCGGTGAGTTAGGGGAGAAGGACACACCCATGAGACCATCATGGCCATATGGTGGCCATATGACCACCGTTAAGGACATAAACATATCCATCTCCTTCCAAAGTTTCCTTCTGTACCCTTTTTTATCAACTTTTTTTGTGGCTAAGACTTAACATAGAAAATATAAGCACGTAAAAAATCTGAATCTTGGAGAGCTTTACACAATACAGTATTGTTAGCTATAAGCACAACACTATAAGGTACATCTTCAGAACTTACTCCTTTTGTGTTACGCAAACTTGGCATGCTTTGAGCATTCCTTTGTTGTTATTTTTTTTAAACCAAACACTAAGGGCCGGCATGTTCACGGTGTGCTCATTGCAGAAGTCTGGGGAAGGATAAGTAAGCACAGATACTCAGCATTTCCTGGGTGGGGGTTCAGGGGGACACCATGGCTGAACTCAACACCATAGTTGAGGTGGGGCTTGAGGCTTGTGTTCCCAGTGGTCTTGGTTTGGGCTGCTTTCCTGAGCATCTCTGTCCATGGCTCTTGCCCCACAGTCTCTGGTTCTGCCAGCTCGGTACATCCAGTTGCAAGTACTTGTCAGATGCTCTCCTCAAGAACAAGAGTTTGACCCATCTGAACCTGAGGAAGAATAACCTGAGAGATGAGGGAGTGAAGTTTCTGTGTAAGGCCCTGAGTCGTCCGGACTGCAGCCTCCAGAACCTGGAGTAAGTTCCATTGCCTCCCTGCCCTTCGGACGATGAGAAGAGACCATGTGAATTGACCTGCAGATGCCTGCATTCCAAATGGGACTGAAGTCCTGGGTGTAGACGTGATGGCTCACACAGAGAAGCTTCGGGCTCTATTGGAAGGGCGTGAGGGGATGGGTTACTGGGATGATTGTTAAGGACCAACCACAATGTGTGCTGGGAGTCCCCAAGACCACCCCAGGAGCTTGATGACTCACAGAGGACTCTTCTCTGTGTGCAGTCCAGATTAGTGGCTGTGGTTTATTACAATGAAGGGAGGAAAAGCAAAATTAGTAAAGGGGAAAGGTGCATGAGGTGAAATCCAGAGGAAACCAGGTGCAAGCTCCCTATAGATGGCATGGGGAGAGGGTTATGCTGTTGTCCTGCCTACTTAATTTCCACCAGGGGTAGATAGAGTACCCAGGGTGTCTCAGACCCCTGACCAGCACCCTTTTCTTCCCAGGGCTCTGGATGAGAAGTCTCACTTTGGCATCTCTCCTTTCCTTGGGAGACTGTGAGATGGGCTCGGTATATAGAGCAAAGTCTAAGGACTCCAGGATTGTTCTTTTTCCCTTTGTGTTTGTTTTGCAGTTTGTCAGATTGTTCTTTCACAGCGGAAGGCTGTCAGGAGCTTGCTAATGCCCTCCAGCATAACTGTAACATGAAAATTTTGGATATCGGGAGCAATGACATTCAGGATGATGGAGTGAAACACCTGTGTGAGGTCCTAAAACATCCGAAGTGTGCATTGAACACGCTTGGGTGAGTTAACCCTGTTCTCTTTGTAGGAAGCCCCCATCTCTACTTTTGGGGTAGGAAGGAATAGATGGGATCACCTGGGGGTTCAAGAAGGTGGGGAACAAAGGACTAAATTCTCCTGTTAAAAATCTCTTCTCAACAATAAGACTCCAGTTCAGAGACAGAAGTTCATACCACTCACCCCCTCCTTGGAATATTAATACTCTTTTCAATCGGTACCTTTTGGATAGTAGGTGGGGGGCAGATACAGCCTGTTTCCTGGCCCCAGAGTCTTTTCTGTCTAAGGAGAAGTCTGATTTTAACTATAAGATGATGTGTTTGTTTAGCAAACTAAGATGGTTTAGACTCCAGGAATAGGAGTTTGGGTTAAGTGTGGCTTACATGTTAGCTATTTTTCGCATAGGCAGTGATTCTACTCACTCTCAAAAAATGTTAAGAGATTCTACAGTATTTCGTTCTCTGTGGAGACCTCCCCCCCATGTGTGTTTAATGGATGCACCTTGAGGGCATTATACCCATAAGTAAGTCACCAGTTGCTGCTTCTTAGTACATCCTTATCCTCCAAGGAGTATCTTCAGGTGCACAATTCTTTATCCTTCAGGTGAAGGAGAAGCCCTGGGATTTACACAAGTAATTCAGGGTCCTCTTTGTGCCTTAAAAAAGAATGATGGTCTGGTTTTAAGCCCTCACTCTCTAGCTGCTTCTCCCTGGATGCAGAAATGAGTAAAATGTTTGCAACAGCTCTCCTGTTGTCTTTAATGATGAACGCCTGCCTGACACTCAGTTCACTTCCATCTGGTTTCATTCTCCAAAGTAGTAGCCTTAAAGCAGGCACCTGCAGGGCTAACTTGTGCTCAAAGGTCCCATCTTTACCATCACACCAGGGTTTCTCAACCTCAGCACTGTGGACACCTTGGGGTGAGTAATCCTTTGCTGTGGGTGGTCCTTCATTCTGTATGATGCTGAGCAGCATCTCTGGCTCCCACCCACCAGATGAAATTGTACCTCCCTGCTCTGAAGACTTTGTTCCGTCTACCCTGTGGGGGAGGGGGGGGAATCACCTTTCATTGAGAAACACTGACCTAGATGACCATGGAAGTGTTAAAGGTTCACAATCAAGGTCAACAATATACAGTATAAGGTACTGGTTAAAGCCCTGCAGGTGGCGCTAGACTGGAGACAGGGTGCACTTGTGTGATCTTGGAGTCGGTCTTTCTCCTGTCATTCTCTTCCTATCCACCAAGTAGTACCTTTATCTTGAAGCATTCTCTGGATCTTACCCAACCCCTTCCACCCTAAGAAAACCTATTCTTTCTGTCCACTCTTCATGCATCGCAATTTTTTTTTTGGAAGGCATTTTTTAAACTTCAAGTTAGTCAACATACAGTGTAGTCTTGGCTTCAGGAGTAGAACTCAGTGACTCACCTCAAAATTTTCATGTATGGACACCTGTCACATTATCTTTATAGACTCGGTGGAAATTTCCACTCAGTTAAACTGATGTAACACTTTGTCACTTTCATCTTTGAACATATGGTTGGCCAGCTCTACTAGGCATACAGATTTTTGTTTTGTTGAATTTAGGAACAAGATGAAAGTGTAGTGAAGAGGTTGTAATCTTATTTTAGTCCTTTCAAGGATCTTCCAAACTCACATCTACTTTTTACAAACATGGTTTCTTTCACAGGTGGGCAGACTAATGTTCTGTTGGCTCATCTGGCAAATGGAGTTTAAGACATTGGCCACCTCTTTATAGGATTGGTATATGAGTAAATGAGTTATGTGTAAGCAGTTGGAGAAGTGTCTGGTGTGTGGCAGGCTCTTCACTGCTTAACCACAGACTTTTTCCTAGATGCGTATCATTTCTGTTTCTAACTTCTCAATCCTAGTGGACCATCTTTCACACTTCCTTCTCACCCACTCCTAGGTTGGAGAAATGCAATCTGACACCTGCTTGCTGCCAGTATCTCTCCTCTGTTCTCAGAAGCAGTAAAAGCCTGTTTAACCTGAACCTTTTGGGGAATAACTTGGAGCCCAGAGGAGTCAGCACACTGTGGAAGGCCTTGAAAAAATCAACCTGCAAACTACAGAAGCTTGGGTAATCCCCACCACCTTTAATGCTGGGAGGCACCTGATAAGAGGGGATGGATGGGCCGATGTTTTATAGCAAGCATCAGATTCACCCTGCATTGGATTTCCTGGAGCAGTGCTGGCCAGCAGAGCCTTTAGTAATGACGGAAACAGTCTATATCTACTGCCCGATAGAATAGCCAGTAGCAGCATGTAGTAACTGGGCACTTGAAATGTGGTTAATGCAACCAAGGAGCTGAATTACTGAAATGGCCACATGTGGATAGTGGCAACCATGCTGGGCAGCACCGTCCTGCAGACATCTGTGTAGTTGAGGAGTCCCCTCATTTTTTGCATTTTTGTACCTACTCAATAATTCAACAACATTTCACTCAATCATACCTTTTTTTAATGCTGACTATGGGCCAAGCATGCCATAGCAGATAGCAGTAAATAAATGGTCATGAGCCTTGCCATCATGGGTCTGCATTCTCCTCAGGGAGAGGACAAATCTGAAATATATAAAAGCAGTGTTGTCACGAATGCTGGGAAGGAAACTTGGGATTGTGGTAGAAAAACATGGGTGATCAGAGTGGTACCAGAAGGCATGTCAGAGGTGGTGATGTTGATGCTGAATCCCAAGGAGGCTGGAAGGAGGAATCCACATATCAGGAGGGAAACATGGACAGTGACAAAGGACCAAGAGTGTTTGAAGGAAGCTGGAGTAGCATGTGCAAAGGCTGAGGTTAGACTACCAAGCTCTGTATTGCCCCTTCCAGGCAGTAAAATAAGAGTGTTTAATTAGAACATTCTCCACCTTATTCAGTATTCTGGAGATGAGGTCAGAAAGGTAAGCAGAATTTTCTTATCCCCTGGAGAAAGACCTTAAACTAGGCATATTTTTGCAGAAATCTCAGATACCAAAGAATCTTGCCTACTTGAGGAAGTTGTTCAAAATCTACACATTCAGGACTTTACATTACCAACTTCACATCTAAGTAATGCACTATTAAAAACATTCTATCTCTCTTTCTTGCAGGCTTGAAAAAGAGTTGTACAACATAGTGAAGGGGGAGCTCGAGGAATTGCAGGAGAGGGGGTCCTTTCTGAGAGTCAAGTGTAAGTGGGATTTCAATGACCTTGAGGACAAATGGTGGTGGTGATCCAATGGCTACACTGTGGGATGTTCTTGGAGTAGAATCACCAGGAGATTTCTCAGGTGTTGCTGCTCTTGAGGACAAATGAGCAGTTACCTCCAGAGTGCTTTCCTGCAATTTGTTGTAAGCAGCATATTTAAATACCCAATCTCCAGAATCCTAATCTAATACTACATTTGGCCCCACGAGCCTACATTGGCTTTGTCTTAAGTTTCCTTTTGTCTTTCTTGGTGTAATGTCTTTAACTCTCACATGTTAAGAGAATTCAATAAAGCAAAGGATATAAAAAAAATACCTTGAGAAAGCCTAAAGCCTCATTTCCTATGGATCGAGAGATGGGATAGATGTGACTGTAATTCCACAGTTATTATACTGTGGATAAACCAGCCAAATGGAGATCAAGAACCATTCCTACGATGCAGATAGACCCAATTTTGGCTTTTGCGTGTACCTTCGAATGATCCATGGCTGTGTTATGTCTAAAATGTATTTTACTCACCTGAAAATGCTGGGGAACATGGATCCTACCCAAGGATGTAATGTGAAATTGATGTTGTACATGGGAAATACATATGAAGATAGGATCTGATCACAATTTTATCTCCTTTGCCCTATTATTTAATAGGCAAAAGCTATCAGAAGTAGTCTGAGGGAACAGTGGGACATTCATTGCATTTTGCATTTCGTAGCTTATAAAACCTATCATAGTGTGTCTAAATCCACATCAGAGCCCTGTAGGTAGGGACGTCCCTACTTGACTGATTTTGAAAACAAAGATTCTGAGGGTAAATAAATGTTCTACAACAAATTACAGAAATAGTAAGTCAAATAATGAAACTTAGAATCCGAGTCTTCTATTTTAAGAGCCAACATGCCTTATGAGACCCAGTGGGGTCTTGGAGTAAGTCCATGATCCTTCTATCCATCCTGTTCCCTCACCATTAAATATAAGTGAAACCCAGAGTCCTTGAAATAAATCCTTCCTTCTCTTTCTTGTGCATTTTGGTCATTCATCGTAGATAAAAGCTGGGATAGTAGGGGGGGGGAGGTTTATGAACTAAGAAAATCTTGTCAAGGAAGAGAGATTTTAAAATCAAAGGTTTAGATATGCCTTAGTCTCCATGTCTTTAGTTACTGTAGGTTAAAATAGCATTGTGTTATTTCTGATAATCTGACAAACTGTTAACCCCAAATCCAAGAGGATCCCAAAATTTCTTCATTGTGTCTTTGAAAACAAAACATGGGCATATTCTTCTGTGAACATTAGATCTACAAATTCTCTATCAATATTTTCATAATATTTTAGGAATTTATTCTAGAATTTCTGGATGTGCCATGGAATTATTTCAATTACAGCAAAGGTTCTTCACCTTTGGGTCTTCTAACAATGTTGTTTTATTTCAAAGCCACGTAACGCCAAAGTGGCTTTCTAGGGAAATCAAGGATAGGTCTACCCCCATCCCCAGAAGGGAAATGGGATGGGACTGAATGGATTTGGATGAGGTGACAGCTGAGCTACTTCCCCAGGCTCACTGCAGTTTAGGAAGCCCACCACCCAACAAACACTGATTAGCTTGTGACCAATTGTACTCTAATTTCAAGTCCGTGATTATGTGAAAGACCACCTACCCCCCCCCCCTCCTTTTTCACACCTGATACTTGGCCATCTTAAAAGTGTGGGTAGACGTGGCCAGGACTATGGTATGGCCAGTGGGGAGGGTTAGGCAGGGGTAGTGTAGAGTTATCTAGAAGAAGCACAGAGAATCCCTCTTGTGATGTAATGGAGGGGATGTGATTGAGTAAAGGATCCCCTGCGTTGAATCTGGCAAGACAAACAGGTTCTATGGAATGGAAACATTCACAGTGGCTTTTGATGATAAAACCACTGCTTCTCAGCTAATGATTTTATACCCTTTAAGCCAATTTTCTCATTACAACTTGGGTCTGATAGCATCAATCTCAGGTTTTGCAAAAATTACACAGAATGATGTGTGAAATGGTAAGTTGTGATAAGCACCTGTAAATGATGCTCTTAGGTTAATAATCTCCTTCAATCCTATCATCTCAGGATCCTCTCTTGCTAACTAGATGCTTCATGGCTCAGTTTTTTTGTCTTATATTTTTATCACCTCTGTTGCAGAAACCCTGGCAGGATGCCTTCCCTCTTCTCCACAGATGAGAGATGAAGTGACTTTCTCAGTCTCTTTCTCTTGTGATTTTTATTGTATGGTAAGATGGGCATAACAAAAATTCACTGCTTAGCCATTTTATTTTTTTATTTAAAAAAATTTGTTTTAACGCTTATTTTTGAGACAGGGAGAGACAGCATGAATGGGGGAGGGTCAGAGAGAGAGGGAGACACACAGAATCTGAAACAGGCTCCAGGCTCTGAGCTGTCAGCACAGAGCCTGACGCGGGGCTTGAACTCACGGACCGCAAGATCATGACCTGAGCCGAAGTCGGATGCTTAACCGACTGAGCCACCCAGGCACCCCACTTAGCCATTTTAAAGTGAACAGTTCATTGACATTAAGTAGCTTCACACTGTTGTGTAACCATCACCACCATCCATCCCTGGAACTTTATGTCCCCAAACTGAAACTCTGTCCCCATTAAACACTAATTCCCCATTTCTCCCTCCCTCAGCCCCTGGCAACCACTATTCTTTATGTCCCTATGAATTTGACCACCCGAGGAACCTCGAAAAACTGGGATCATACAGTATTTCTTTTTGTTGGCTGAGTTAACCTCACTTAGCATAATGCCCTCAAGGTTCATCCATGTTGCAGTAGGTGTCAGAACTTCCTTGCTCTTTAGGAATCCTATTTCACTATGGGTATGGACCACATTGTGCTCATTCCTTTGTCAACAGACATTTGAGTTGCTGACTTTACAAAATCTAACTCCTAAGTGGATGGCAGGGGAGTCCAGAAGTGAAATACTTGTATCCTTAAGCTTTCCTTCCAGTTACCACCCCCTCTCTTCAGTTGGAGGGTTGGAGGTCCTCAGTTGGAGGAGGGGAAAAGAAGAGAGTCTTGAAAGCCATAAGGTTCAGCAGGAAGAGGAGGATGGGAGTAGAGTTTGGGGAAGGATGAGAGATGCAATGAGTCATGCAGGGAAATGAGATGAGCAAGGACAGAGAGATGACCCAAAACTTGGAAGGAGGCAGAAGAGAATGACTTCAGTATTGTTTTGGGGACCCTGCTGGGCTTGCAGCTTTGGTTGATGGAGTGACTTTACAACTCTGCAGAGGCTGACTTGTGGTGTCTTCTCTGGTGTTTCTGTACTCGTTAATGTTTTGCTTCGACTTTGTCAATTTATTCCACTGAACAAGCACGACTCAAGAGACCGAATCACAAAGCATTCTTTTTGCCTGACTGTTGAAATTTACTCTCAGATGTGAACTCTTCTCCTGTACCTGGTTAAATACTTGTCCTGGGCCATTTCTTTTTCTTTTTTTAATCATGTAATAGTCTCAATAGCGATAACTTAACAACCTAGTCCCATGCCACAATACTCAATTGAAACTTTAGGCTCTCCTGAACCGTGATATGGAAGCCCTGTGTCCCAAGAATGGATGCACTCAGAAAGGTGGAAGGCAAGGGAGCAGGAAACGTAGTTACTTGATTGACACAGTGACAGATGCAGCATCTGACCACTGGAGCTGGGTGTTTAAAGCCAGCATTCTTGGAATCAGCAGAACCTTCCCATCAACGGAGAAATACCCATTGGAGAATCTACTGGTGAAGACAGATACATGCTTAGCTCATCTGGTGGCTTATTCCTCCCTGAACCCCTATACATCCCATGAGACCAGTAGCTTATGTTGCTTATATTTGTTATATTGGTTTCACACATTATCTACTGTGTCAAATGCCTTACTGTGTTGGGATTGAGCTCATTTCTTCATGCACAATCTACCCACCTCCCTTGTTATAATTATCATCCTTCTATTGGTGTCTTATAACCATACGCACTACATGTACATCTCTGGGTGGCTGCCTTAAATATTCCTGTATGAGAGAGTTATAAGGTTGTAGGTTGTAGTGATACATATGATGTCAAATATTAGGATTTTAGGTGGTTTCTATCAATAGATCATTCAAATGACGTACATATATACAAGGCAATTCTATCCCGCTAAAGAAACCACTTTTAGATATATGGAGACCTATGGTTTACAAACCTATATCTCAACCTTTTGGCATGTGTGTACATACGTATACATGCATACGCCTTTTTTAACCTGACATAGAAGGCATTGTATATATGCACTCCATTGTGTTTATACGTGTTGAACTATACACACATTTCTGTGTATACGTATATATCACCAGTGATCTGTTTTCAGTCTATCCATGTTAGTTTACACACACCTATCAATATGGATAGCCTAACAATGAAAAAACAATGCATTTGGCATGGGATCTTCATGTAATTTAAAAAATCAAGGCTATTTTGTTAATGGATGCATTTACATATATGGAAATATAGAAAGGGTATGGTACTTAGTTTCCTGCCAGATTGCCTGTGGGGTGTCGGAAGAAGGGAATGAGACAGGTTGGTGGTCAAAAGGATCTTCACTTTTAGCTGTACATGTAGGTGGAGGGCTATGGATGACTTATAGCACTTTTCTGGGTGCCTGGGGGGTACAGTCCGTTAAACATCAAACTCTTCATTTCAGCTCAGGTCATGATCTCCTGGTTCATGGGTTCGAGTTCCAAGTCAGGCTCTGTGTTGACAGCACAGAGCCTTCTTGAGATTCTCTCTCTCCCCCTCTTTCTGCCCCTCCCCTTGCTCGCTCCTGCGTGCATCCTCTCTCCCTGAAACATTTAATAAAATAGTACTTTTCAAATCCCATCATGAGGCAAGAGAAGAGAAAGAGCCTGAGTTGGGACACCAGCAGCACAAGCAGAAAAGGGGGACCAGGTTATACCTCAGGTCCAATGCTCACAATATGGGCAGCACCTGTCCAAGCCAAGTAGGGAAAAGACCACAATTTCTACAACCCACATGCTTGCTCTGGGCAATTTGACAAATTGTTTTAAGATCTAAGATTTTATTGAGTGTCTAAAATGTCCTTGTGAGACAGGATAAGAACTTTACTTTGACAGCCTTTCAGGGCTTGCCCAAGGCCACAAAGCAAATAAAAACCGTATACACACACAGTATATGAAGTATCCAAAGTGTGTGTGGGGGGGAGGCCGTGCAGAAAGATCAGGGTTTACATCTGTGTCTGGAACTATAATTCCTGGGGACAGAGTAGGCATGAGTAAGGGCTCCAATAACTTTTCTTTGCAGGTCACTTGGGTCAGGAGGAGTCACCAGTCACCTATAACTGTCAAGGAGGGATTTTCTTCTTCTGCAACTGTCAGAAGTCTCTGGGTTTCCTCATCAAATTCAGTTTTTTGCAGCCTGGTAAGATATAAGAAGAGCTCTGTTGAATTGCTATCTCTTGTTTCTTCTCTGCAGCTCTTCTCTAGCATGTTTTCCCTGGTCAAGCCTAGAAGAACCTGGTGTTGCCTCCCTCCCCACCCCCATGGGACAGACATACCTGTCAGGCAGTGGTGCACTGATAAATGTTTAACACCTGGCTCTTGGCAGGGGGTGGGGGCCTGGAGGGGTTGGGGGGGGGGAAGAAAAGCCCTGGTTTATAGCACTGCACGTTTCTGAGGTGTAAATTCTCCTACCATGGCCAATACCAATTTTTTTTCAAATTTTTTAACATTTATTTTTGAGAGACAGAGGGTGAGTGGGGGAGGAGCAGAGACAGAGAGGGAAACACAGAATCTGAAGCAGGCTCCAGGCTCTGAGCCATCAGCACAGAACCCAATGCGGGGCTCCAACTCATGAACCGTGAGATCCCGAAGTCAGACGCCTAACGGACTGAGCCACCCAGGTTCTCCTATCATGGCCAATTTAAAGCTGCCAACTTGATGTCGCTAAACACAAGAGCAGGAAGAACTGTCCACACAGGGTTATCACCATCTGGTGGCAGCGGTCTCCAGCACATCCCTGGACAGAATAGATGTCCTATTTGATAGAAAGCCCTGACTCCACCTGAACATTGGGGTTTGAAGATGGGAATTCAGGAAGCTAAGGAGCAAGACCAACTACTTTTATTGTTAAAAAGATAAAACAGTAATAGCTTCTGTTATCTGAGTGCCTGGTCCTAGCCTTCTGCTGAGGGCTTTAGGTGCAGCTTTCATTAAAATTTCTCAGGGGCGCCTGGGAGGCTCAGTCGGTTGAGCGGCCGACTTCGGCTCAGGTCATGATCTCGCGGTCCGTGAGTTTGAGCCCCGCTTCAGGCTCTGTGCTGACTGCTCAGAGCCTGGAGCCTGTTTCAGATTCTGTGTCTCCCTCTCTCTGACCCTCCCCCGTTCATGCTCTGTCTCTCTCTGTCTCAAAAATAAACGTTAAAAAAATTAAAAAAAATAAAATACAATTTCTCAACCGTTGGAGATAGCATTATTGACCCGATTTGTGATGAAGACAAGCAGGCAAAGCAAATTGGCTCAAGGTCACACAGCCATCGAGTGGTAGAGTCAGGATACAGATGCCAGTACCGTGGCCCTGGAGCCCCTGCACTTAACACGAGGCAGTCCATTGTGGCTCTGAACTAAATGGGAGGGTTAAGGATGACTGTGTGTGTGTTCTTCTGTGGGTACAAATATCTCTGGTGTCTGCTGGTATCTGTTGGCAACCGTCCGGAGTACCTTCACCTCCCTGTTGGAGTGAAGGACATTCTTTCAGGCATCTGTTCATCTTGACACACAGATCTGTGGGACTGTCCATGGTTGGGGAGGGTGCACAGGATGTGGAAACTCACTTACGTGTTTCCAGCATTTTTATTACATCTGTATTTTCACAGTACCTGTGTCCAATCATTTCCCTCATTTGGCAGAGAACAGACAATCAGGAGAAATGCCTTGCCTGGGGCTACAAGACTCAGCACGGAAAAGCTGGCATAACATGATTTTGAAAAACTATGGAAAATCCAAGTCTTCCCACTGCCTCAAGCACCACCTTCGGAACCTCTCACAAAAGGTAAGATGAGGATGAACTTTCTAGATGGCAGGCACCTGAAGTTTCTAGACATAGGACTTTGAGGAAATGGACTCATAGCTTCACAAGGTGGAAAAGACAGTAATGGTCTTAGTGTTGGAGTTATACCAGTTTTAGCCCAACATCTCCGAGTCCTTTCTAGAAATGAGTGGCCATGTAAGTACCTACGACTGCCCTGGATTTCAGATACGTTTGGAGAGAGTAGGAGAAATAAATGAGAAAGCGACGCTTAAGGTTCATTATATTGTCACCTAATAGAACAATCTTTGATAAAATAACCTAATACACACATTTTGTATTATATGTATAATTATAGTTTTATAAATATAATTATATAATTATATGAATAATATATATTACATGTGTATAATTTAAATATTTAAATCTATAATTATAAATGTGTGGGTGCCCGGGTGGCTCAGTCAGTTAAGCATCCGACTTTAGCTCAGGTCACGATCTCATGGTTTGTGGGTTTGAGCCCCTTGTCAGCCTCTGTGGTGACAGTTCAGAGCCTAAAGCCTGCTTCGGATTCTGTGTCTCCCTCTCTCTCTGCCCCTCCCCTGCTCACACTGTTTTTCTCTCTCTCAAAAACAAATATACATTAAAAAATGAAAATACATAATTATATACATGTATAATTATACATATAAATTATAACTATGAAATCTAATATATGAAATACATAAATACCTACTTAAATTTTAATATAAGTCTATAACATATAACATGTAGAAGTCTACTTTATACTTTAATTTTATAGCTATGAATATGTTTATGTCTACATAAATATACAAATTATATGTAGTTTACATTAGATTTTAGTTATAATTTATAAATGTTTAGTTATAATTTATAAATTATGTAGACCCTAGGGTCTATATTAGTATAAATGTAAGTCTGATATATCAATAATTATAAATGTAAAATTTTTATATAAGCTTTAATTTTTTTTAATGTTTGTTTATTTTTGAGAGAGTGTGTGTGAGCAGGGGAGGGGCAGAGAGAGAGGGAGACACAGAATCCAAAGCAGGCTCCAGGCTCTGAGCTGTCAGCACAGAGCCTGATGTGGGGCTCGAACCCATGAACCGCGAAATCATGACCTGAGCCAAAGTTGGATGCTCAACTGAGTGAGACACTCAGGTGCCTGGTTGATAAGCTTTAATATAGTAAGCTATACTTTATAATTGTACTGGAACAGTAGCAAGTGCCCCTGTTCATAGGGTATCACCACCCACCAGGTATTGTGCTGAGTTGACGTATCTTTCACTCCCACAATCCCAAGGCAAGGAGCACCATTTGCATTTTGACTGTGGCAGCACCACACCTCGGGTTCCAGTGAATCCTCCCTCACCCGGGCGTGTCCTCACCAGGAGAGCAAACCCCAGCTCACCCTAGAATCTGCAGGGTGCACGCTGGGTGTCTCAGGGCTTCACATAGCACTGCCACTCCGGTGTGGTCCAGGGCGTTTCCTTGCAGGTTCAGACTCTTCAGGGTTTTACTGCTGGTGAGGGCACTAGAGAGGTCCTCACAGCAGGCACTTGTTAACTTGCATGTAGCCAGCCTGCAACCAAGCATACAGGGTGAGAGGTGGTTCATCCAAGTGAGTGGGATGAGGGTGTCACATTTAGCCAAGGTCACCCCTAGCCCTTGAGTATAGTGTGTGACATCTGGTCCCTGACTGGGGGGAGATCATAGAGGGCCACACTGTGTGTTCCTCTTTGATCCCATGCCTGTACAGGGCTTGTGTCTTGGCAGCTCCTTCCAGTCATGGAGGGACCTGTTTCCCTACCCCTGAAAGAGGCTGGCCTTCTGCATGGTCTTGGCTTGTAGGACCCAATGGAAGCAAGGTTATGGGAGTTCTGAGCCACCACGTTGTGCATTTCTTGCTGTCTAGAACCCGAGATGCTGATTGTGTCCCTCCAAAAACTCATGTTGAAGTCCCAACCCTCAGAACCCCCAAATGTGGCTACAGTTGGAGACAGAGTCTCCACAGAGGCCAAGAGGTCAAAATCAAGTTATTAATTACTCCTAATCCACTATGCCTAGTGTCCTTATAAGATGACAAAATTAGGACCACACACAGGGAGAAGACAGCTGTCTACAAGCCAGGGAGAAAGACCTTAGGAGAAACCAGCCCTGCCCAGTCCTGAATCTTGGACTTCTGGTCTCCAGATCCATGAGGTGACACATCTCTGTGAAGTGGCCCAGTCCATGGGGCCGTGTTATGGCAGCCCCAGCACACTGTCAAAATGATTGAGAGGACCACCTACATGAGCCAGTCCCCAGGGAACCTTGGACCCCTGAGCCATCGCCAGTGCTCCTTACTTTACGTCTCTAAGTTAGGAGTCATTACTCCAGGACAGCTCATGACTCCGTGTCCCAGTCTGGTTTCCACTTTCCTCCACCTTCCACCCACCGAGACCCAGCCTTGACATTGGGGTCACCCACCCAAGAATCTCTAAGTGACAGCTGGGATGTGCTAGACCTTGACACAGCAGCTTCACACCAGCATCTTCTATGTCATTGTAGCTGATTTGTAGACTTCTCAAGTTCTGATTGCCAGTGAGGACTGAGGCGAGGTCTCGACAGCCATCAGCGGTGATGGAACATTTCACCAAACTGCAAGAGAACAGTGCTGATGTCACTCTTAAGGGTTACTGCATCCACACTTGAGATCAGAAAAAAGATACGAAAGCATTACATGTTCATCCATGCACAAAGGGCATAATGCAGCAGCTCTGCTAAGGCGGTGTCCACTCCCTGTCCCCCCGCCCCCCACTGCCCCCATGATGTACTTGTCCTCAGGCAATTTCTGAACACACGTGGATGGGTCTTTTGGGGATCCCTATGCTGGTTGTTCATACCTCTGGATTCTGCTAGGCTTTTAATTTCTAAGACCTTATAACAAGTTATCTTTTTAAAGGTTTAATGTTTATTTTTGAGAGAGAGAGAGACACACAAAGCACAAGCGGGGCAGGGGCAGAAAGAGAAGGCGACACAGAATCCAAAGCAGGCTCCAGGCTCTGAGCTGTGAGCACAGAGCCTGATATGGGGCTCAAACTCACGAGCTGTGAGATCATGACCTGAGTGGAAGCTGGACACTTAACCAACTGAGCCACCCAGGCGCCCCTATAACACCTTATCTTTAGAGCAAGACCTTCCCACTTCTTATTCATTAGGTGTTTTGAGGTATCTTTGGCCCCTTGCAAATTCCACATACATTTGGAAATAGGCTTTTCAAGTTCACCACCACCACAAGTATTGCACTTTGGGATTTCATTAAAACTAAAAATCATTCTGTGTAGAATTGACTTTGGATAGTGAGTATTTCAATCCTTGAACATGGACTCTATCTCACATTTCCTGAATTACACTAGCATTTCATGATATTCACTGCAAAGGTTTCACACATACTATATTGGCTTAATTCCCAGATGATCCCTTTTTGATGCTACTGTAAATGGTACTTCTATTTAATTCCATTGGTGTATTGCTTCTTGTTGGCCTATAAGAAATCTTTTTTTGGTAGATTATTTAAAAGAAGCTTGTTAGACTCAATTCTGATTATTTAGTTACAGATTTTTAAAAGATCTATAATATTCTGTCTGCATAGAATTAGGGGCTTGGGGGCACCTGGGTAGCTCAGTTGGTTAAACGTCCAACTTCAGCTTAGGTCACAATCTTGCAGTTTGTGGGTTTGAACCCCACCTCGGGCTCTGTGCTGACAGCTCAGAGCCTGGAGCCTGCTTCAGATTCTGTATGTCCCTCTCTCTCTGCCCCTCCCCCACTTGCACTCTGTCTCTCTCATTCAAAAATAAACATTAAAGAAAAAGGAATCAGGTGTCTTTTCCCTTCTAACATTTTTAAGGATTTACCGTTTTATATTTTTTACCTTATTGCTTTTGCTGACATTTATAGGACAACATAGATTAGAAGTGATTATAGCCAGCCTTCTTACCTTTTTCTTGATATTAAAGAGAAAGATTTTGTGTCTTCATCGCTAAGCAGATGTTTGCTTCAGATTTCTTGAATGTTTTATCAATTCAAGGAAAGCCCCAATTATTAATTTTCCAAGAGTTATAATAAGTGGATATTGTTTTAACTAAAAGCTTTTTCTGTAGTTTAGAGGATAGTTATTTTAGTTTTAATCAGTTAGTATGGTAAGTTACACTGATCTTTTTAATGTTTAACTACCTTCTCTGGATAAACCCAAATTTAGTCCTTATATTCTTTTATTTTTTTAATTAAAAAAAATTTTTTTTTGAGAGAGAGCATGTGAGCAGGGGAGGAGCAGAGAGAGGGGGACACAGAATCTGAAGCAGGCTCCAGGCTCTGAGCTGTCAGCACAGAGCCCAACGTGGGGCGCAAACCCATGAACCGCGAGATCATGACCTGAGCCGAAGTCGGACGCTCAACCGACTGAGCCACCCAGGCGCCCCTATATTTATTCTTTTAATACATTTCTGGAATCTGTTTGCTCACATACCTTTTAGTGCTTTTGCATTTCATGAATGACATTGGTGTATACTTTCTTTCTTAGGAGTTTGACGTTATTCTAGCCTTGAAAAAATAGTAGGAAATATTTCTTCTTTTTCCAGTCTTTAAAGAATTTGTGTTAAGACTGGAATTATTTCTCCCTTGAATATCTGGCAGCAGCCATTGATGAAAACTTTCAAGCCTGATTTAATTTCTTCAGTGGTTTAAAACTATTCATTTTTCGGGGAGCCTGAGTGGCTTAGTTGGTTAAGCATTAGACTCTTGATTTCAGCTCAGGTCAAGATCTCACAGTTCATTGAGATTGAGCCCTGCTTAGGGCTCTGCATTAATGGCACAGTGCCTGCTTGGGATTCTCTCTCTCTTCCTTGCTCACTCTCTGCCCCTCCCTCACTTTCATGCATGCACTTTCTCTCTCAAAATAACATTAAAATTTTTTCATTTTTCTAAGTTTGGTCATCCTTAGTATTTTTACTGATTTTTGAAAAAATCTAAATTTTCAAGTTTATTGTATACAGTTGCTCATAATAATCTGATATCTGTATCATCTGTAGTAATGTCCTTTCCCATTCTTGATACAGAGCAGTGCTGTTCAATATGGTACCCACCAGGGATGTGTTTTTTATTCAGGGTGTATCCTAATTTCTACTCTAATCTCTTCTTTGTTTTATGGATGATGAATGTGAAGTAATTACATTCACCTCCTAAGAATTTGAGTTCAATGGAATAGGACATTAGTTTAAAAAAAAACAGCAGGATGCAAATAATGGATTGATGCTTTCTTTTTCAAATTCTGTTTTGTCTGTTGGATACAGCTTCAACGTGTTCATGGCATATTGTTTGTCTTTTCCGTCTTCCAAATTTTTCTCATTAAACTTGAGATGAAATTTCCATAACAGAAAATCATCTTAAAGTGAACATTTAGTGGCATTTTCAGTGTAACGTGCCATCACAGCTTCCTTACATTTTAATAGGTCACTTAAAAACATCACTTTTTTTTTTTTTTAATCCAGTATGACAAGGGTACCTGGGTGGCTTAGTCGGTTAAGTGTCTGACTTCAGCTCAGGTCATGATCCCACAGTTTGTGAGTTCTTGTGAGTTTGAGCCCTGGGTTGGGCTCTGTGCTGACAGCTCAGAGCCTGGAGCCTGCTTCAGATTCTGTGGCTCCCTCTCTCCCTGTGCCTCTCCCACTAGTGCTCTGTCACTCTCTCTCTCAAAAATAGACATTAAAAAAAACTTTTTAAAATAAAAATCCTGTATGACAACCTTTCTTGTGGCCAAAATACTTAATTTTTTATATTTACTTATATTTTAGATCTACGTCTTACATTTTATATTAGTCTCTTGATTAGGTATTTTTTATCATTCCATCTTCTCTGCTTATTTGGGCGTCAGCAATACTTTGTTTTTTTTCTAATGTTCTATAGAAATTTCTGTGTCCACATTTAACCCATCAACATATTAAGTTAATCAACACCTTTACCCTCTTTGTGGACTTTAGGACATCAACTTACATTTTATATTACTGCTGTTATACATTTAAATTGTTCTCCTTTAGGATTTAATAATTGTATCTCTTTTGTTAGTCCATATTTTGCTTGGATTGATCTACAGATTCACCACTTTTTCTATCTGGAATATTTTACCTTCTCTTTGAGGGATGTTCTTTACAATTGCCTTGAATGACACTTAGGTTTTTGTTCTCTTTCCTAATGATTTTTGTTTGTTATAAAACGTAAGGTTGACAATTTCTCCCCAGCATGGCAAAGATCCCCCTGCACTGCCTTTTTCCATGGTTAGTCTTCATCCACTCTGTGCTTCCTTTAGATATGATGGCTTCCCCCAGCCCCAAGCATTGAGGTTTTAAGACACTACCTGCATATTTGGTGTTCTGCAGATTCTCCAGTATGTATCCTACTAGAGGCTGATGTGGATGATTGGATCTGTAGATCAGAACCTTTCATCAATTTCTTTTCCATCGGGAAAACTGTGAGCCATTACTTCATAAAATAGGTTGTCTGTCTGGGATTCACATTACTTGGGCTAGAACATCTTGTTCTTCTAGGCCCCCAGTCTCTCCTATTTTACATCTTTTTCTCCTCTTCACACCGTCTTAATTATGACCTGGCTTCTGTTTTACTGATTCTCTTCAATTATGTCTAACCTATTGAATGTCTTAAGCTTTTGGTATTTACGATTTCTAGATGTTTATGGCTTTCCCCCCTCTAAGATACTGCAACTTTTAAAAAGTTGTTTATTTTGAGAGAGAGAGCCCATGTGAGTGGGGGCAAGGGAGAGAGAGAATCCCAAGCAGGCTCCTTGCTGTTGGCACATAGCATGATGCAAGGCTTGCTCTCACAAACTGTGAGATCATGACCTGAGCCAAAATCAAGAGTCAGATGCTTAATGGACTGAGTCACCCAGGTTCCCCCCTTTTTCTTTTTCTTGAAACATAGTATATGCAGTTATTTTATATGCAGGTCTGATTTGAAGGGGTATATGCACCCTAATGTTTATGGCAGCATTGTCAACAAACTGTGGATAGAGTCCAAGTATCCATCAAGTGATGAACGGATAAAGAACACACACACACACACACACACACACACACACACACACACACAGAGGAATATTGCTTAGGCATCAAAAAGAATGAAATCTTGTCATTTGCAATGACTTGGATGGAGTTAGAAGGTATTATGCTAAGTGAGATAAGGCAGACAGAGAATGACAAATAACATGTGATTTCACTCACATGTGGAATTTAAGAAAACAGATGAACATATGGAAGGCAGGCGGAAGAGAAGAGAGGGGAACAAACCATAAGAGACTCTTATGTTCTCAATAGAGAACATACTGAGGGTTGATGGAGGGAGGTGGTAGGGGATGGGCTACATGGGCTATGGGTATTTAGGAAGGCAGGTGGTGTGATAAGCATTGGGTGTTACAGGACTCCTTTCTCCAAGTAACCAACTGAACAAGGAATACAAAATTCTGAACTGAGATATCTTGATGTATTACATAAAAAGAATTGTGTCTAATCCACATCTCTTGATTTCTCAGGGAAAGAGACACTTGATGAGGTAATGCTGTCCCTCTTGGGAACTCCATCACCATAAGGTTACCCAAATATTTCTCCATTTTATAACATCAAATTAAATCTTTTCATTATTTCCTTTACTATTAAATTTACTGCCCTGATTCCTTCCTCAGGTGTTCCTTGTGTTATCCATGTGTGTCCCACTCCTGTTATCAGGCCTCCCATTGCCATGTTAGATCTACCTACCTGAGATTTCCACCCCAAGATCCCTGTTCACTTGGTGCAACTCATGTCAAGCATCCAACCCAAGACCATCCCTCAGCCCCCAGTCATAATTAGGTTATTTCCCTCAGCCTATATGTCTACCCTGCTGAATGACTAGCTACAACACCCTAAATCTGTGACACAAGGAGGAGGTAAGGTTTGCTCACCTCAACATTTCCACAAGAGTCTGAGTCAGGTCATTTCTAAACTTTACATTCTGAGGAACAGACCCTATGGCTCTCCTCAATTCCAGATAGATTCTGAGCAATCCGAGCGTTCCTCAAGAACACCTACCACAGTGACCACAGGTGGCAGCCTGGCTGCTTCAAGGCCTCACAGAGAAGTTTCAAGTTTTCATATTTCAGGACGTTGGCACTGAGGTCTAGATGGGTCAAGCTTTTGTTATACAGAAGAACGTTGTAGAGGTATTTCCAGGAGTGTTCAGTGAGGTAACAGTAACCTAATCTGTGGAGACAAACATGGGAGGAAAGGAGGGAAGGACTGACACCTCACAGAACTTAACTCCATGTTAAAAGTAGGAGTCCTGTAATTTTCCATATACAGTCCTTAATGAAGCAATGAACCTGTGGCTTATCTGAAAATACCTCTCTTTGAGTTTCCTTCCTCACATGATACACGAATTAGAAAATAAAACTGATAAAGTAATGCTGAGGGAAAACTATGGCACAATGAATACTCGAGAAGAATGTAGAAAATGTTGGTTTTAACTCTACATCTGATATTGTCCTTGGACAAGGCATTTACCTTATGACACTCTTCTCTCATTGGACTGAGGAAGTGCATTGAATTACCTTATGTATAAAATCCTCTTTCTTTTTCAATTCTGTTACTCTTTAAAATCCTAAGTTCATGGCTTTCAACAAGATGCATGTTAACTTGGGAAATATTCTAAGGTACCACAAAGTAAAGCAGGGGTTGCAAACTCGTGTCGACTGAACCACACATAGCCAATAGACTTAAATTTTCTGGCATTTTATATTTAAATTTTAGTTTTAAACTTTCACAATTTAGTGGCTGTACAATATTAAGTTACTATGGTAAAAATATTCTTTGATGAAGATTACTCTAACATTTCATAGGATTTAAATATTTTACTGTGTTTAAGTGTCTTATTTTCAACCCTGGCAAACATTGACAACTAAAAATTTTCTACTTAGAGAAGTTGTCATGTTCTTTATTTACCAGGAATAAAAAAAAATGCAAGTTAATATGCTGATGCTGAATATACTTGTACTTTAGATACTTAGCCCTATAAGTAAAATAACTCATTTTACATCCAACAAATCCAGGAAAAATATGTAGCTTGTTTGTAAGATCTCACTCAATATTAATGTTGTATCAACTACTTCTAAGTTTTTTATATCCGTATATTTATTTCAATATAACCAATCATTTCCATGTGGTCTTCTTCCCAAATGTTTCTATTTATATTTCATCCTGATTTCTTTTATTGAGGCATAATTCAAATACAGCCTAGTGTATTTTTACAGTATTATATATTTAAGGTGTATAGTTTAGGTACACCCATCGCCATTGGATGATGGAACATATCCATCAACTCCAAAACTTTCCTCATGCCCCTCTGTCATCTGTCCCTCCTCGTGACCCATCTGCCCCACACTTAGGCAGTCACTGATCTGCTTTGTGTCTCTATAGATTAGTTTGCATTTTTGAGTTTTATCATATAATGTGTATTCTTCCTTTCTAGATTCCCCTGGATTTTCTACACCAACGTTCATGTTGCTTAAGAATAAAGAGAGTTTTACTTTACTTTTTCAAGGCTGGATTCTTTAGCTATGTTCTGGGAAATTGTGAAACTACCTGAGAACAATTTTCTAAGCATTTTCACCAAGACTAGGGTTTAGTTTACAGGTAATCCTATCCCCCTCCCAAGGGGAGACTATTCTGAACACTCTACCTGATGTCTTGTGAATGAGAACTATGCCCTAGTCTGTGTGAGGACCAGGTCCAGCACCCTCACATCCTCTCAGGGTGGCCCTTCCCTGAGAAAGGGAAAGGTAGTTTTCTCTCATGTTTATGTGAGCCAGAACCCTGCTGCGTGCTTGAGGGGGTGTCTTTCAGACTTTGACATTTTCTAGATGCTTTGGCGTGCTGTTCTGTGACCTCCCACAAACTTCCTAGACTCTCAGCCAACATCTCCCCAAACCCTGTAGTCTGCCATGCTCCATGTGAGTTCTCTCTTCCTGAACAGTATCCTGGAAACTTTCTGCATAGTCAGCTGGGACAATTATAAGACTCCCCCTGTTTGTCTCCTGTCTCTCAGGAATCCATGTCCTTCATTGCCTGATGTCTAGAAAATGTTGTTTCACTTATTTGGTTATTTTTGGTTGTTTTCAGGGGGAGATTAAATCCAGTCCCTGTTTTTCCATTTTGACTAGAAGTGATGGCCTCTAACTGGCTTGATTTATTCTCAGAGTACTCTTATTCTCACATAGGTCACATTTTTACAAACCCAGAAGTGTAAACAGAGAAACGTTTCTCTCCCACCTTCCAGTTCTGTTCCCCACAATCTATATCATATCACTAAGGATATTTGCATATAAAAAAACAGACCCAAATGCATATGTATTTTCCCACCTCCCCTTTCTTACCAGTATTATCATAAACTGAAGACAGATGTGGAACTTTATTCAATGAAGCCAATGCCCCCAAGGTCATCTTGCTCCGCTGTGGCCCTTAGCAAGGACCATAGGTGAGAGCTCACTGTACATACTAGTAACAGGTAAACAGTAGGGAGTAAGGAAGTATCCGAGTGTTGTAGTTACTTTCACCCAGTCTAATATTGTGTATGCTCTGTATGTGCTCTGCATAACCTCAACTTTCATAATACTTCTAGGACAGCATTTTTTCCCTCCTCCTGTTTACAGAGGAGCAATTTGAACCCAAGAGAAGTTAGGTAACTTGGCTCAAGATGACAAGGGTTAAGTGGTAAATCCAGGGGTAGAGCTCAAGTTCTCCTGAATCCTCAGCTTAGGCTTTCAAATTTCTGCAGTGGTGCCTCCATCACTGGGTAGGATTTTAGACAACTGGCCCAAGTTCAAACTAACCACTGCCTTGGTTCTCCACAGTGGACCCTCCCAATGTGCACTTACATCAAGCCCTCTAGACCACAGTCACGGCGCTGCAAGGCCTCACACAGCAGGGGTACCCCTTGGTCCAGGTAGTTGTAGGATACATTAAGAAGCTTCAGCTTCTTGCTGCTGTTTAGGACACAGGTAAAGGCTTCACAATCATCTGCTGAAAGGTGACAATTTGCCAGCCTGTAGGAAAAAGAAGAGGTCACATTTTGTTGGTTTCTTTCTCTGATCCATTCCCCTTGTTAATCCTGTACAAGTCAGGAAGAACATACTTGCTCTGCTTTGGCACCTCATGGACCCCGTTCTTGATCCTGGTAACTCTCAGGACTTGAGGAGTCACTAGAGACATAGGCTTATTATCCATGTACGACCTAGGGAACTGCTACAAACACATCACATGATCTATGAGGCCCCATCCTATTCCTATATCCTTGTGTCCAGCCATGTTGGCCATTTTCAGTTGCCTTACCCACATTAGGAGCTACTCAAGGTAGTCATTCATGTTTGCTGCTCTCCACATGTCCCCCCAAATCTTCTGACCCACTTAGGGTTTTTGCACTTGTGCACCTTGTTGGAATGCTCTTTGCCTGGTCTTTAGTTTGATCTTCATCTTTCAGGTCTCTGCTCGAGCAACACCTCTTCAGAGGACATTCTGTTGAAGATGCCTTCAACTGGAATTCTATAGCACTCATCAATTGGTAGCTTGAGTAGGTGGAGGCTGCCAGTAATTATGGTTTTCTATTACCTCAGCCACTCTCCCTCTGGCTGCCACAGAAAAGGTATAAACTAGGTCCAGAGGTGATAGAATAAAGATGTAAACAATTAGTTGTTAAGAAATGAAAATGTAATTGGCAAGTTACCAAGTCTGTAGCTCCTAAAATTTTTCTAAGATGATTCTGTGTCAAAGCTTGGTTTAAAAAAGTTGTTTCTAGCATTAGGGTATTATTTTCAAGGATTAAAAAAAGGGGGGGGGGTTGACTTACTGTACACTACCTACAAACAATAACTCCAAATGGATCATAGACTTAAATATAAGAGTTGAAACTCTTAGAAGAAAACATGGCAGTAAATTTTCATCGCCTTGGGTTGGGCAATGGTTTCTTAGATAGGACATCAAAAGCACAAGAGGCAGAAGAAAACTACCTTTCAACATAAAAAAATGGAACAGAATAAAAAGCCCAGAAGTAAACCAACACTTATATAGTCAATTAGTCTATGACAGAGGAGGCAAGAATACATAATGGGGATAATACAGTCTCTTCAACAAACAGAAAGTGGTCCAGTTTTTCCAGCATTAATAGCATACACAAAACCAAAATGAATTAAATGCCTGATGTGAAACCATAAAACTCCTAGAAGAAAACATAGGCAGTAATCTCTTTGACATTGGCCTTAATGACATTTTTCTAGATAGGTCTTCCCAGGCAAGAGAAACAAAAGCAAAATTAAACTATTGAGACTACATCAAACCAAAAAGCTTTTGCATAGCAAGAAAACCAACAAAATGACAAGGCGACCTACTGAATGGGAGATATTTGCAAATGACAACCCCTTATGGGATATAATATCCAAAATCTGTAAAAAACTCACACAACTCAACACCAAAGAAACACTTCTCCAAAGAAGACATCCAGATGGCCAATAGACACATGAAAAGATGCTCAACATCACTCATCATCAGAGAAATACAAATCAAAACCACAATGAGATACCACCCCATACCTGTCAGAATGGCTAGTATCAAAACAACAAAAAATAAGTGTTGGTGAGGCTGTGGAGAAAAGGGAACATTTATCCACTATTAGTGGGAATGTAAACTGGTGCAGCCACTATGGAAAACAGTTTGGAGTTTCCTCAAAATATTAAAAATAGAATTTCCATACCACCCAGTAATTTCACTACTAGGTATTCAAATTAGAAACAAAAACACTAATTTAAAAGATATGCAGCACCCCTAAAACATTATTTACAACAGCCAAGATATGGAAGCAACCCAATTATCCATACATAGATGAATGGATAAACAAGAGTGGTACACACACACACACACACACACACACACACACACACACACACACACTGGAATATTACTTGGCCATAAAAAAGAAATCTTGCCATTTGCAACAACATGGACGGACCTGGAGGGTATAGTACTATGTGAAATAAGTCAGAGAAAGACAAATACCATATGATGTCACTAATATGTGGAACTTAAACAAATGGACAAAGAAAAAGATACCACCACCACCAACACCAACACCAGACCTAAATACAGAGAACAGACTGGTTGCCAGAGGGGAAGTGGGGATGGAGGGATGAACAAAATAGATAAATGGTCTTAAGAGGTATAAACTTCCAGTTATAAAATAAAGTCATGGAAATGTAAGTACAGCATAGGGAATATAGTCAATAATATTGTTGTAGCCTTGTAGTGTGACAGAGGGTAACTATACTCGTCATGGTGAGCATTTTGTAATGTATGTAATTGTTGAATCATTATGTTGTTCACCTGAAATTAAATATGTGAACTATATATACTTCAATTAAATATAAAGACATATAGAAAAACTAAAAAATTTAAAAAAAATTGTGTTTCAAAGGACACCATTAAAAAAGTGAAAAGAGGGGTGCCTGGGTGGCTCAGTTGGTTAAGCATCTGACTCTTGATCTCAGCTCAGGTCATGATCTCATGGTTGGTGGGATCAAACCCGTCATTGGGCTCTGAGCTGCCAGTGCAGAGCCTTCTTGGGATTCTCTCTCCCCTTCTCTCTCTGCTCCTCCCTTGCTTGTGCTGGCATGCTCTCTCTTTCAAAATAAATAAACGTAGTTTTAAAATTCAAGTGAAAAGATAAATGAAATTAGAGAAAAGATAAATTAAGAGTACATTTATCTTAAGCACTGAGAAATGGATAGAATTGTTGAATCATTATATTGTACGTATGAAACTAATATAACACTGATTATAAAAAATTGAAAAGACAATTCATAGAATAGGAGAAAAAATTTGTGAATTATGTATCTTGCACATAACTTGTATTACAACTCATCACATAAAAAGACCAACAAACCAATTAAAAATGTGCAAAGGACTTGAATAGACATGTCTCCCAAGACATACAATTGCCAACAATCACATGAAAAGATTTAACATTATTAGTCATTCAGAAAATTCAAACCAAAACCAGAATAAGATGCCACATCAAACCTGCTGGATGGCTACAATAAAAATAATGGAAGGTAAGTATTTGTAAGGATATGGAGAAATTAGAACCCTCATACATTTCTGGTAGGAATGTAAAATTGTCCAGCCACTGTAGAAAACACTGTGGTGGTTACCCCAAAATGTTAACATGAAATTATGACTCATTTCCACTTCTAATTATATACCCAAGAAATTGAAAACAGGTGTTTAAACACTAATATTCATAGCAACACTATTCACAACAGCCAAAGGTGTCAATAACCTAAACACACATTAACAGACGGGTAAACAAAATGTAGTATATCCACACAATGGGATATCATTCAGCCATAAAAAGGAAAGAAATACTGGTACAAAACATGATTTAGATGAACTTGACAACATTTTACTAAGTAAAGGAAGCCACTCACAGAAGACCACATATTGTAGGATTTAATTTAAATGAGAAGTCCAGAATAGGCAAATTCATTAAGACTGAAAAGTTAGTGGTTGCCAGGGCAACAAGGCAATGGGGAGTGAGTGCTAATAGGTATGGAGTTTGTTTTCAAGGTTCTAAAATCAGATCGTTGTGATGGTTGCATACTCTTGTCAGTATAGACTAAGACCACTTGGTATATTCTTAATATGGAAGGGGTGAGTTTTATGGTTATGTGGATTGTATCTTGATAAAGCTGTTATTAACAAATGGGTTTGGGTCTTTGTGTATTTGGTTGATGGGCAACTAGAGAAAGCATTTGAAAATGTGGGTACTATTTGTAGCAACATGGATGGAACTGGAGAGTGTGATGCTAAGTGAAATAAGCCATACAGAGAAAGACAGATACCATATGGTTTCACTCGTATGTGGATCCTGAGAAACTTAACAGAAACCCATGGGGGAGGGGAAGGAAAAAGAAAAAAGAGGTTAGAGTGGGAGAGAGCCAAAGCATAAGAGACTCTTAAAAACTGAGAACGAACTGAGGGTTGATGGGGAGTGGGAGGGAGGGGAGGGTGGGTGATGGGTATTGAGGAGGGCACCTTTTGGGATGAGCACTGGGTGTTGTATGGAAACCAATTTGACAATAAACTTCATATATTGAAAAAAAATAAGTAGAAACACACTAAAAAAATGTGGGTACTACTGAAGGTCAATAGAGGTTAAGTATTGGAATCATTACTTGATTGAAAACAATTCTTGAAGTGTCATATACACACAGAAAAGTACATAAGTGCTAAGTGTTGGCCAATGAATGGTCACGAACTGAACACACTTGTGTTACTAGTATCCAGGTCAAGAAACAGCATATCTATCACCTCCTGTCGCTATCCTAACCTCTAATACCATGTCTTGCCCATCTTTTAACTTTATATAAAATCATATAATCTACTCTCAAGTTTGGCTTGAGATTCATCCAAACTGTTGCTTATAGTTGTAGATTCATTCTCAGGGAATGAGAATTCTCTTATTTAACTTACTGTTAGTAGATATTTCCATTTTTCAGGTATTATGGATACTTGCCATGTATGTTTTTTAGTAACTCTTTTTCAGCAAACTTATACATCAACTCTGTTGAATGTACACCTAGAAGTGGGATTTTAGTAATACAGAATGCCAGAACCTATGAAAGCCAAATACAGGCAAATGTTTTGCAAAGTGGTTGTACCATATTCTAACCTCCATATTCTATCCTCAAATGCACAGGAGATTATGTTTGTGTATGAATAATAGAAAAGGGGATGAAAGTAGACAGGTAAAAAAAAGTATATAATCCCCTCTGGGATCACATCAGTGATCCTGGGGAGCATAAAAACTTACAGTAGTTCTTCTACATTGCACATTGGATTGTTCAGGGCATTACAGAGCAACTTCACATCATTGCACGAGAGTGTTGTACCACTGAGGTTCAGGTATTTCAAATCTGGACTATGAGTGAGCACCTCAAAGAAAAGCCAACTGTCACCAGCGAAGGTAACATTATTCATCCTGCAAAAGTAAAGAAAATTTTGGGGACGTTTCATCCAACAAAACCTGAGAACACAGCCTGAGCACCTGTCTTTGAACTATGGCCTCTAATTAGCTCTCAGATCTCTAATTTCACAACTCAGTCGTGTAGCTTAGTGGTTCTCAATCTGCCGACCAGCCCCTATGAGGGCAAAATGGCCCAATGTCTGGAGACATCTCTGTTTTGCTGGGGTATGTGAATGTGTTCTGCTAGCAGCTAGTGAGTAGAAGTCAGGGATGCTACTAAACATCCTACGGTGTACAGGACAGTGCTCCACCACCAAGAATGAGACACCCTAATGAAATACCATCCATGTTAAAAACTCCCAAATTTAAATGGGTTAGCACAATGTTTATTTTTCCCTCGTGTAATGTTTCCACGCAGGTATTACTGATGTTTGGAGGGGAGGGGTTTCTTTTAAGCCAATAGTTTTCTACCTTGGATGTACATTGAAATCCCATGGGAGATATTTTGATAAATTGGTTTGGAGGCTTGACTTGGGCACGAGGAACTTTTTAAAACATCCTTGGATAGTTTTAACATGCAGAAAATATTACAAAGTCACTGCTCTACATCCTTCTCAAAGCATGGCTCCTGGACAAGCCACATCTCAGCATCATCTGGGGACTTGTTAGAAATGCAGTCTTATGCCCAACTCCAGACTTACTAAAGCAGGTGTTTCCATTTTGATGAAGTTCAATTTTAATGACCTGACACTCCACTGTGTAAGTACAGACCTGGCTGGTTTCCCTCTGTCTTGTGACTTCAACATTCCACTAGCAAATGGGGAATGCACATATAGAAACTCTGGTCTCTTAAAGGCTTTTGTATAAAAGTCATACTTCTGCTCACATTTTATTGCCAAGAAAGAGTCACATACTCCTATTTAGATGCCAGAGATCCACAGACATGGACAAGACAACATCATACTACGGCAAGGGGAGCACACCTAGACACCTGTGCCAGACCAATTCTCAGACAATACCACTCTTGCATATCCTTCCTGTTCTCTGGAATCCATAAGTTCCATGTCCTCTCAGAAGGTAGTCTAAACTCCTCGACTAGGAGGACTTTCCAGACAACCAGAATCTTGGATTTTCTCTCATCCTTTCATGTGCACCTCCCACTCAGAAATGTCTATACATTTCATGGCGAGGAAACAAGCCAAGTCACACCTGACCATAGTGTTCCTTGAGGTCAAGACCATAATTCTTACCCCTACTTTATCCTTGGGATTTAGTAAAAGTCTGACACCAGCTGGATCCCAAATGTTGGTTGACATAATGCTCCTTAAGCATTTTTAGAAGCAGCAAGTGTGGTGGCCACCAGAAGAGGCTCTGCAGTTGACCAGCTCTGAAGTTCAGAACCCAGATTTTCCCTTTCATAGCTTTGTGACCTTGAGAAACACATTTTAATGTGATGAGTGCAGTAAAAGGTGACACAGCAAGAGAAATAGGCATGTGGAAATCTGCTCTGATTATAATTCTTTGATTATGCAGTTGGCCTCACCTAAAAGTGCGGTGGGACCAATTTGTTATCTACACCAGAGACTCAAGTCTAGGAGGATCCCCAACTTACTGAAGCTTTTGAAGGTGACAGCTGGGATGCCTCAGCTGATTACACAAAGTTACATAGGTTGACTCACTGAGGATACTGTGACTCATTTGGAGTTCTCTGAGGTGCTCATTTGTAGTGAGCACAGAGCAGATATCATGCCAACAGAGGATATTGTAACTTGACCTGTAAGAAAGGAGAAAGGATGTGTTTTCCAGGATATTGTCAACCCAAGCAATTCATAACATAAGAAAAAATTATCTTCCTGGACATAAAAACTCTGACATAGCCCAACCTTTAAGTAGACAGAATAACATCCATCAGGTAAGTTTTATATTCATTATTCTCAACCGAGGGGACTGTTGTCCCCTCTGCCCAGGCAACATTAGGCAATATCCGGAGACTTTTTTTGTTGCTACAACTTATGGGAGGGGTACTTCTGGCATCTAGTGGTAGAAACCAGGGATGCTGTTAAACATGCTACAATGCGCAGGAAAGCTTCCCCTCACCCCCTGCCAACACAGAATTATCCCTCCCAAAATATCAATAGTGCCAAGGTTGAGGAACCTTGCCCTATATATGGGCAGTTTTATACTTAAGACTGGGGCAGGACATCCCAGCTGTAAGTGAGTCTTGAGTAATATAGCCTAGGCTCAAACCTAGCCTTCACAACTTCCTAACTTGGCCAGCCTACAGGATCTTTTTGCTCCAGTTTCCCCATCTGTAACATGATAAGAATCTACCTCATATGATTTTCAGGAGCACTTAGTTAAAATTTATAAGATTTCTAGAGTAAATTTTAAAAGGTAATTTTTTTTCAATATATGAAATTTATTGTCAAACTGGTTTCCATACAACACCCTAAAAGGTAATTTTTAACTGGGAATTCAAGAAAGGATGTGAGTGTGGTCCTTTGAGAATGATGCTAATTTTAAGTACATACGAACCATATTGAAAAGTATAAGAAACACACATGGATTCTCATATTCAATCTCCACAATACCTCACAACGTAGTTAACATTATTGCCCTACATTTAGTGAGGCAACTTCAACAAAGAAGGGAAATCCCATGGGCAAGGTCATGTAGTTCATAAACAGTCACACAAGGACCTGAGCTAAGGTCTGTTTGACAGAAGCAATGACAATCCTATAATAAAAATGCCATCAGCCAAGCCCACCTGGAAATGTGGACAAATGCTGAAAAGATAACAGAAAGAAAGCAATTAGATGGACTCACACAGAGCTGTCTGCATTTCCCACTTGAAAGACATTCTGGGTGGAGAAGCAAAGCTTCTGCAAACTGGAACAGTATTTTAAGCAGTAGGCAGAAACCTGCAAGTCTACGTGGTCCGTGATGGTAAAGTGAACATCTTGGAAGAAGTCCATTGCCCACTGCACAAAACCTTCATTCTGCATCTCAAACAGACAGTAACACAATGCCAAGAAATCTGTCTGTTTCTGAAGATGCTCATTCTCACCTATGCGCTGCAAGTGCTGGTGACATTCCTGCTGTATCTCCTGGGACAGGTGAAAGCCAAAAACTGTATCCAGCTTTTGTTGTTCCTTTTCATTTAAAAGGCCAAATATGAAACACCCCAAAGAAATCCAATGTACCTTTTCTTTCTTCAAATAGGTAAATAGCACAGCCTTTCTACATCCAACAGCTGGGTTAGGATGGTCCATGTGGCTCTTGAGAAAATAGAACATGGCGGCACAGAACTCCTGGATGCTCACATGGAGAAACATGTAGGAGTTCTCCTCCTCCTTGCACTTCTGAAGAACCTTTATGTCCAGCAACGTAGAGATGTCAGAATCAACTAACCCATTTCTCCTGAGGTCCCCTTCACTGAACAAAAACATGTTGGTCCACATACCCTCTGCAGCCAGGGAACACAAGCCCTTCAACTGGCCTTGGCTTTGCTCATCTGGACAGCTAGCCCCCTTGGGCGTGAACAAGTTAAAGATGAAAGAGCTATAAAGAGAGGTGGTACGTCGGCAGGTCAGCGCCAGGTCTTTCCCCTTTTCCATTTCCTGCTTCAGACAAGTGCTCACAATCCAGCAAAGGATGGGGATTTGGCACATGATAAACAAATGCCCATTTTCTCTCATGAAACTGAAGGCTTCCATGGCTCTATTCCGGTCTTGAAACATAGAGCAGAAATAGATCTTCTTATCACTGTCACTGAATCCCAGGAGTGTTCTAATTTCTGGGCACTCCAACCTATCCTCAACTTCCTGGGGGTACACAGGTGTAGCAGTGATGAGCAGCGAGGACTCGGGGAGCAATTTCCTCCTCAGCAAGCTGCTCAGGAGCACCTGTACTGGCACCTGCTCCATACAGTCGCTGCACAGATCTGACTCAGGTTCACTCAGGCTACATTTCAGTTCTTCGAAGCTGTCTATGAGAAACAAGAGTCTCTCTGGTTGGGACAGGATCTCCACAAAAGGAGTCAAGGAGTCAGACCAGCCTCTAGAGAGGAGTGCAGCCAAACTGGTCTCTGTCAACTGCTTCATTTCCCGGCAGCAGAGGTAGAAAACATAGGAGAATCTCTCCTGGTAGAGGTTACCCTCCACCCAGGCCAACATCAGCCTGATCAGGAATGTTGTCTTCCCAATCCCTTGTATTCCTTTGAGGAGCACCGTCCGTGTCTGTTTCCCAGTTTCCTTAGGAGCAAAAAACAGTTCCAAGCATTCACGTTCTCTCTGGGTGAGTTCAGGATGTAAGTGATCTTGAATCCTGGGGATAGATTCTCTGAGCCACATGTTGTTGAATTTCTCCTTCACGTGCATTTGGTACAACTTTGTGTGTCCTGAGTGAGAACAAGAGGAAAAAAGAAACATACAACATCTCCAAGTTAAACTCAATGCTCATCATATATTATATATCCTTTTTGACCCTGCAATTTTTCTTCTAAAAATGCATCTTCTCGGGGTCTGCAGGCTGCAGTCTTTGGGCCAAAGCTGGACAACAGCCTGTTTTATAAATACAATTTCACTCGAACACCACCATGCTCTTTGTTTACATGTTGTCTATAGCTACCTTCCCACTACAAATGGCAGAGAGGGGTAGTTGTGGCAGAGACAGTATGAAAAAAACAACAGTGACAAAACTCTGCATATTGGGACACTTGAGAGATTTTTTATAGAAAGAACCCTGAACTGGGGCACCTGGGTGGCTCAGTTGGTTAAGTGTGTGACTCTTGGTTTTGACTCAGGTCATGATCTCACTGTTCAAGAATTTGAGTCCCGAGTCGGGCTCTGCGCTGATAGCTTGAAGCCTGATTAGGATTCTCTCTCCCTCTTTCTGCTCCTCCTCTGTTTGTGCTCTCTCACTCTCGCTCTCAAAATAAGTAAACATTAAAAATAAGAAGAAGAACGCTGAACTCAGAAGTTCAGTGGCCTGTGTGGAGGTCTGGCATCTGCTGCTCATAGCTATGTGATCTGGGGAAGGAAGGAATCTCCCCAAGCTTCAGGTTTCTCAGTTGTAAATGAAAGTAAGGCTGAGCTACCTCATATAGGGAGATTGTGAAGATCACAAGCTATAAGAGACCATGCATGTGGGAGCATAACACATAGTATGAAGGGATTTAGAATAGGAGGCATTTGTCAGATTTGCACTTCAGTTTGGAAAGGGATGATGATATCTCCTGTGGTTGAGAACGAAGACACCAACAAGTCATTCCCACCTACATATAAGCACCATCATGTCTTATAAGCCTAATTCTCTATCAGGTTCTGAGCATGATAGTATTTGCATAGCACTCCTCATGCCCACAATGGTGCACTAAGGTAGAGAATTTGCCCTTCCCTCTCCCCCCCCACTTTTTTTTGAAACAGAGTTGTGAGAGGCTCACTGATTTCAACAGGCCCATGTGAGTGTCATTAAGATTGCAACCATTATCGGGGCGCCTGGGTGGCTTAGTCGGTTGGGCGACCGACTTCGGCTCAGGTCATGATCTCACACTCCATGAGTTCGAGCCCCACATCGGGCTCTGTGCTGACAGCTCAGAGCCTGGAGCCTGTTTCAGATTCTGTGTCTCCTTCTCTCTCTGACCCTCCCCCGTTCATGCTCTGTCTCTCTATGTCTCAAAAATATATAAACGTCAAATTAAAAAAAAATTTTTTAAAGATTGCAACCATTATCTGCCATGCCCTGGCAGGTCCAATCTGAAGGCCAATTCTGCCTTCTGTTCCAAAAAATATATTGGAGTGACTCTTTCAACATGTTCTATGTCCAACAGCATGTTTAATGACCTGGATTAGGGAAGATCATGTTTCTGGTAAGGTTTGACATTCAACCCTCACTCTAGAAAAAAAAAAAAAATTACAAAGAAGGAAACTGAGGAGAGACACACAAAGGGGAAATTCAGAAACTCCTAAAACACTTCCAAGATGACAAGAAACAAACAGAAATTGTTAAAACACAGAAACTATTAATAATTTCATTCACCACTACCAACCAAAAGCAGCACCAAAAATTTGGTTTTAGTGCCTATGATTCATGCCACAAGACATTTGTTTAGCCATATTTTTTTTAATAAGAAACCGAATCCTGTTGAATGTGTATTTTTAGTACTTTTTTGTTCCCTACTGAAAAATTTAGGTCTTCCACTAGCTACATGTACCTATTCAGCAACTTCAATGGGACTGGTGTAACTGAGGAATGAAATCTCTTATTCAATTTAAATTAACTCAAATGTATGCCAACTGGTGCAGCCACTCTGGAAAACAGTGGGGAGGTTCCTCAAAAAATTAAAAATAAATCTACCCTATGATCCAGCAATAGCACCGCTAGGAATTTACCCAAGGGATACAGGAGTGCTGATGCATAGGGGCACTTGTACCCCAATGTTTATATCAGCGCTTCCAACAATAGCCAAATTATGGAAAGAGCCTAAATGTCCATCAACTGATGAACGGATAAAGAAATTGTGGTTTATATACACAATGGAGTACTATGTGGCAATGAGAAAGAATGAAATATGGCCTTTCATAGCAACGTGGATGTAACTCAAGAGTGTTATGCTAAGTGAAATAAGTCATACAGAGAAAGACAGATACCATATGGTTTCACTCTTATGTGGATCCTGAGAAACTTAACAGAAACCCATGGGGGAGAGGAAGGAAAAAAAAAAAAAAAAGGTTAGAGAGGGAGGGAGCCAGAACATAAGAGACTCTTAAAAACTGAGAACAAACTGAGGGTTGATGGGGGGTGGGAGGGAGGGGAGGGTTAGTGATGGGTATTGAGGAGGTCACCTGTTGGGATGAGCACTGGGTGTTATATGGAAACCAATTTGACAATAAATTTCATATATTAAAAATAATAATAATAAAAAAGTTATGTGAAGTCAGAGTGCGTGGGTGGCTTAATCAGTTGAGCATCTTACTCTTGATTTTGACTCAGATCATGATCCCAGGGTTGTGAGATAAAGCCCTGTGTTGAGCTCTACACTGAATATGGAGCCTGCTTAAGATTCTCTTTCCCTCTGCCCCTCCCACCCCCCACTCATGCACTTGCTCGCTCTTTCAAAAATGTTAAACGGTGCCTGTGTGGCTCAGTCGGTTAAGTGTCCCAACTTTGGCTCAGGTCATGGTCTCACAGTTCATGAGTTCGAGCCCCACACAGGGCTCTCTGCTGTCAGCACAGAACCCACTTCAGATCCTCTCTCTCTGCCTCTCTTCCACCCCTGCTCATGCTGGCTGTCTCTTCAAAGTAAATATTTAAAAAGATTAAAAAAGGAAAAATTATGTGAGGTCACTAAAGAGCTATGAAAACAGAAAGTTCTTGAGAAGCCAAGATACAGGAGACAGAGGGAAAGGCCAAGAAGGAGAGCTTAGCACTTGTCTGTTTTCCTTGGGGCATTTTCCTCTAAAGAGGCTTTGAACCTGAATAGACATTAAGGGCTAAGAGGCTAATAAGCCAAGTCAAACTCCTGCCAGGTTCAAGGGTTTGGGGGACAAATGATGGGTTCAGAAGTTCAGCACACGTCAGGCATGAGGGGATACTGGATGGACCATCTGGGAAGAAGGGGAAACTAGCAACAAAATATTCCTCACAAAACACAGCCTGGCTTTGAATTATTTCAATCTGCACTATTAAGGACATATTCATCTGTTACCAGAAGCAATTCCACTTGATCTGGAAGAACATAATCTTGCAGAGCCTCAGTAGCCTCTGCAATGTATTGTATCGAAAGCCCAGTGCTCAAAATTTCCAAGCATGCTGGGAGACAAAAACCACAGGACCAAAACAAGGAGGGGTGGGAAACACATTAGAAAAATATTTACTTAACGGAGCGCCTGGATGGCGCAGTCGGTTAAGCGTCCGACTTCAGCCAGGTCACGATCTCGCGGTCCATGAGTTCGAGCCCCGCGTCGGGCTCTGGGCTGATGGCTTGGAGCCTGGAGCCTGTTTCCGATTCTGTGTCTCCCTCTCTCTCTGCCCCTCCCCCGTTCATGCTCTGTCTCTCTCTGTCCCAAAAATAAATAAAAACGTTGAAAAAAAAAAGAAAAATATTTACTTTAATATCTGTCTCAAAATGAACCTAACTTAAAGTGTTCAATAAAAAAGAAGATAGGAAGGAATGGAAAAACAAAGGGAAATTATATCCATAAAATAGATTAGCTGAGTTTATGAAATCAATAGATGAGTTTGTTAGCAGATTGGAAATAGCTGAAAAGGGGATTAAGGACTAAGAAAATTAGAAATAAACACACAGTCTAAAACACAGAGAAGTAACTGAGGAGACACAGTGTAAAGGTCTAATATGTGTCAGCAGAGTCCCAGAAGGGAGCAAAGAATGGGACAGAAGCAGTATTTTCATATGATGGCTGAGACTGAGGAATGAGGAATGCTACCAAGACACAGGTCCAAGCTTAGCAGCTCTAACAGGTGCAAGCATCTCAACAGCACCTCAGACAGGTGCAAGTACTCCCAACAGGTGCAAGCACCCCAAACAGGGAGAACACAAAGCCTCATCTATGCACATCTTGGTGAGGAGTTGAACGTTGAAGATGAAAACATGATGGTAAGTCAGAATGGCTATCTCCTCCCACTGATACCTTAAATATGCAAAACAAAGGTAATGCCTGCTACCAGGATAAATGTACAAGTGACCCTTAAGGTGTGACATACATTCAACTGGCATTACAGAAGGAGAGAAGAGTCAGAAGAGACTCAAATGTAATGGGGCAGACTTTTCCGGAACTGGAGGAAGATAGGAGTGTACAGATCAAAAGCATCTTTCAAGAGTGGAGCAGCAGGAATTACATTCACATCCACACAACAAAATACGAGGCTCTGGTTACAAGTCCATGGCATGGATTAGAAGCAGACCAGAAGCTGACTAATGTTACAGGTTGTATTGCCAGGATGGTTCAACATTACCCAATGGAGTGAGTGCTTATTCTTCAAAGCAACCCTCAGTCTCTCTTACACCAACAGGAGCAGAGGAGCAGAGGAGCAGAAGCATGGTGACAGGGATGACTGGTCTCCTATTGTGATGAGGCCCTGGAGGTATCGAGAGGACAGTGCGTGAGGCTCAAACCTCTACACAGCCCTGAGGAGAAAGACCAGGGGTCTTTCTGGTCTACGACACAGCATGAAGGTGGGTAGTGGTGCAAAGGTGTGCATGGGAAGGCACATATTCCCACCTGGAAGATCCAGGGGAGGCGGACCTCATGCAACCCACTCTCTATGACCACAGCCTCTGGTGCCATGGCCATGGGCAAGAGGTCACCCACCAGTTTAACCCTTAGAGGGAGCACCTGCCTGGCATTTGCCTCTCCAGCATGGTCCTCCATCACTTGACAATTTTGTGCAAGGAGCTCAGGTGTCAGACCTTAAATTAAGATGCAGTATTATGTCTTGCCTTGATATGTGGTAAAGTTGTGGAGGAAGAGACTGGAATGTCCTAAACTTAAGTCCCCCTCCCTACTTTGTGCCCACAGATATGGTCCCCTAGCTAAATAATCTGTTTATTAAGGAATCAGGCTTAATTCATGTTTATCCCTGAGTAGTGGGTTTCAGTTTCCTGAGAGTCATAGAATTATTCACATTCACATCCTCCAGGGATTCAGGGCACACCCACTCTTTCAGTACCACAAACTGCCTGCCACACCCCTGGTTGTTCACTCTGTTTCTAAGTGCAGTCATCATGGGGCCCCATGTGGTGGTGTTTTGACTATATGTGGCTGTGAGTCTATGTGCTGAAACACTGCTGTTGACTTCACCTGTACAGTGTTGGGGATTACGGGTTTAGTCATCTTCATAACCTAAAGGTGGGAATCCTTCCCCCACCAGCAGGGTATAAAAAGGAGGCAATTAAAACAGGAGTCCACAGGATCTCCACAAGTATTTTGCTTTATTCTACCCCCTCTGGTCTGCGTCCTGGGAGTGCATGGGATTGGCAGGCAGAAGATCTCAGGTGTGAACCTCTGTTGGTCCATGGACTCTGCTGTAGCTCCTCATCTCTGATATGGTTTGAGAATGGGTGTAGGATTGCCACATGGAGCCAAGTCAAGACTGTACCATCAGTGTCCCACTAGAAATTAAGTGGTTCTCCATCTTATTAGACCCAATGGCCTCCCTTTTGAGTAATCTTGTGTCATATCTTTTCTAATCTGAACGGACATGGCACGTCTGATTGGCTTGGTTGGTTCAGTGTCTAACTCTTGATTTTGGCTCAGGTCATGATCCCAAGCTTGTGGGATCAAGCCTCACATTGAGCTCCATGCTGAGTGCAGAGCCTGCTTAAGATTCTCATTTTCAAAAAAAAAAAAAAAAAAGAGGTTAGAGTGGGAGAGAGCCAAAGCATAAGAGGGAGGTAGGAGGGAGGTGGGAGGGTGGGTGATGGGTATTGAGGAGGGCACCCTTTGGGATGAGCACTGGGTGTTGTATGGAAACCAATTTGACAATAAATTTCATATAGTGAAAAAAAAGATTCTCATTTTCTCTTTCTCTCTCCCCCTCTCTCTCACAGCACACAGTGTGTGCTGTGTTCTGTCTAAAAACAAAACAAAACAAAACTAATCTGAAAGGACATTTGTGCCTCATTTAACTTTCCCACAAATGTAATTAAACAGTCAACATGATATCCTAACTGTAATTATAAAAATGAAGTAAAACTTACAGTAAAATGGAATGTATTCCAATATCTAAATGCTCCAACGGGGCTACTATAAAGATGTAATGAAGTTGCCAAGAGCCCACATTGTATGTGGATAGGATACACACAAATACAGACGGTGGTAGTGCAAACTCAGAGGTCACAAGAAGTGCTGATATCTGGGCAGATGAGGGTATAAAATGGTCCACAATTCAATAAAGTTCTGAACAAAAGACACGCTTCCCTCAAAAAAAATATTGGCCCTTAAGATGATACTGCTTATAGGTCACAGATTTTCCGACATGAACTATTGCTTGCTGAATATTAAAACACACACATATGTGGCAATGATTTCGAAATCTCACTGACCACTGGCACTCTATGCAGTCTTGAATAAACACACTACCACACCAGTTACCGTCAGCTCAGTGGACCACCCACAGCAGATGGTGTCATTGCTAATGGGTCAAAGCTATAGTTCCTACAGTACAATATCACCTTGGAGTTTCTGCTTGGACACAAGTTCTCTGCCAAGGACAAAATTACAGGTAATCCAGACAGAAGTGCAGCACAGGTTAGGACAGGATATCCACCCACATTTTACCACGTCTAACCATGAGGTCCTAATTAAGTTACTTTCTATCTACAAGGGTAACACTGTCCCATCATAGATTCTGGACCTGCTGTAGGTAGACATGTAGAGAACGTTTATCAGCATCATGGCATAATCTTCATTATGAGGAACCTGTCCCCATCCCACAACCCCAGACCCTCTCACCTGTGATCTCTTTCTTTGCCTTCTCACAGAGATCTTTTCTATTGATCTTGTTAAAGACACTGAAAGTCACATTCCATGCTTGCTGTTCCTTGTAATGCCTCATCAGCAGGTTTGCAAGATCTTCCCGTGTTGCCTTCTTTACTTCAGTCCAGGGAATTATCTTGAGTCCAAGCTTCAGAGGCTCCTGTTTTAGGAGCTCCTTAAATTTTCTGAACTCATCCTTTTTGAGCTCCTCCAGGTACCACATCAGGCCAAAATCAGAAAAGAAAGATGACGCCATCTTGACCAGGACAGAGATGTCAATCTTCAAGGAGAGAATTACCAGTAACAAGAAATATATGGAACCTGTGAAAAATTCAGGGCAGTACCAAGCTATAAGAAAAAAAAAATCAATTGTAACTAAGTTTTTGTATAGTACCTTGCTAGTTTTGGGGGGAATGGGGATGAGGGCAGGAAGTTCTTTAGACCAGACTCATCTCTTCTCACCTTTTTATTGAAACGATCATGAGAAGGATGACAATAAAATTCAGTGTAAGTAAGAAATAGTCCTTGGAAGAATTTTTTCTAACCCTAATTCTGACAACGCCTGGTGGAGATACATAATAAAACATATCCAATGTGAGTATCCAGGAAAGGACTCCTGATGAAGATACAGATACCTGGTATAAACCAGTTGAAAAAAATTAAATAAGCCAAATATGTCCCAATTAAGGCTTACATAGTTACGGTACCTGATGAGTTCAACTTTAAGGCAAAAATCAAGATGACAGATAGTGATATCTTTACCTAATAAAAAATGGAACAATTATTTCATAAGATATGATAATCTTAACCTATATTCACCTGATATATCCTGAATTTCAATGCAAATAAAGACTTACAAGCAGTGAGAAATTATGTATCTCTAAGTCGATAGTAGAGAAGGCATGCCCACACAAAAACAGTCAGTTGATTTTTTGACAAAGGCACAGTGCAGAAAGGACTTTTTTTTTCAATGACTGGTGCTGGGACAACTGGAAGTCTATATAGAAAAAAAAAAAACGTAGATTCAGATCTCAGATCTTATACAGAAATCAAGTCCAAATGAATTACAGACCTAAATGTAAAATTCAAAACTATAAAATCCTGGAAGAAAAGATAGAAGAAAATCTATAGGACATTGCGTTTGATCAAGAGTTTTTCCAATACAGTATAAAAAGCCTGATCCACAAAAGAAAAATGATAAGCTGGACTTTCCTTTGTTCTGAGAAAATCTTGTTAAGGTAAGGAAAAGACAAGCTACAGACTGGGGAAAAATTATTAAAATTACATACCTGATAAAATATTTCTATCGAGAATATACAAAGGGCTCTTAAAATTCAACAAGAAATTAAACTCAATTAAAAAAAGGTAGAAGATCTGAACAGATACTTCACCAAGGAGGATACACAAATGGCAGAGAAGATCAATGAAGCCAGGAGAAGGTACTTTGAAAAAACAAAATTGACAGACCTGTAGCCAGACTCATCAAGGAAAAAGAGGATCCAAATAAAATCAGAAATCAAAGAAGGGGCACCTGGGTGGCTCAGTCAGTTGAGTGTCTGACCTCAGCTCAGGTCATGATCTCATGATTTGTGGGTTTGATACCCATGTTGGGCTCTGTGCTGACAGCTCAGAGCCTGGAGCCTGCTTCGGATTCTGTGTCTCCCTCTCTCCCTGCCCCTCCCCTGTTCACACTTTGTCTCTGTCTGTCTCTCTCTCAAAAATAAACGTAAAAAAAAAAAAAGAAGTGAAAGAAGTAACAACTAACGCCACATTATATGCCAACAAAGTTGGCAACATGGAAGAAATGGATAAATTTCTAGAAACATACAATCCTCCAAACCTGAATCAGGAATAGAAAATCTGAAGAGCTCAATGACTAGTAATGAAACTGAATCAGCAATAAAAAACTTCCAATGAACAAAAGTCCAGGACCAGATGGATTGGCAAGTGAATTCTACCAAACAATTAAGGAAAAGTTAACACCTATTCTCCTCAGCCTATTCTAAAAAACAGAAGAGGAAGGAAAGCTTCCAAATACATTCTACAAGACCAGCATTACCCTGATGCCAAAAATCAAAGTGCCATACACACACACAAAAAAACTATAATATCCCTGATGAACATAGATGCAAAAATTCCCAACAAAATAATCGCAAACTGCATTCAACACTACATTAAAAAGGCTCACTCAGGGGGTGCCTGGGTGGCTCAGTCGGTTAAGCGTCCGTCTTCAGCTCAGGTCACGATCTCGCGGTCCGTGGGTTCGAGCCCCGCATCGGGCTCTGGGCTGATGGCTCAGAGCCTGGAGCCTGCTTCCGATTCCGTGTCTCCCTCTCTCTCTGCCCCTGCCCCGTTCATGCTCTGTCTCTCTCTGTCTCAAAAATAAATAAAACGTTTAAAAAAATAAAAAAAAAAAAAGGCTCACTCAGTACAACCAAGTGGGATTTATTCCAGGGATACAGGATGTTTCAATATTAGCAAATCAATGTGATACACCACACTAATAAAACAAAGGATAAAAATTATGATTATCTCAATAGATGTAGAAAAAGCATCTGACAATCGAGCTCTGCGCTGACAGCTCAGAGCCTGGAACCTGCTTCAGATTCTGTCTCCCTCTGTCTGCCCCTCCCCCACTCACACTCTGTCTCTCTCAAAAATAAATAAACATTAAAAAATAAAAAAGAGGGGTGCCTGGGTGGCTCAGTTGGTTGAGCGTCTGACTTTGGCTCAGGTTATGATCTCATGGTTGGTGGGTTTGAGCCCCGCACCGGCCTCTGTGCTGGAGCTCAGAGGCTGGAGCCTGCTTCAGATTCTGTGTCTTCCTCTCTTTCTCTGCCCCTCCCCTGCTCACACTCTGTCAATCTCTCTCACAAAAAATAAACATGTAAAAAAATTAAAAGAAAAAAAAAGAAAAATCATCTGACAAAATTCAACATCCATTTATGATAAAAACTCTCAACAAAGTGAGTTTAGAGGGGACATACCTCAACACAATAAAGACCATATATAAAAAACCCATAGCTAACACCACACTCAATAGTGAAAAACAGAGTTTTCCCTCTAAGATCAGGAACAAGACAAGGATGTCCACTCTCACCACTTTTATTCAACATAGTACTAAGTCCTAGCCATAGTAATCAGACATGAAATACAAGGCATTCAAATTGGTAGGGAAGAACTTAAACTGTCACTATTTGCAGAGAACATGATACTATGTATAGACAATTCTAAAGACTCCACAAAGAAAAAAAAAAAGCCCTATTAGAATGAATGCAGTCAAGTTGCAAGATACAAAATTAATGTACAGAAATCTGTTGCATTTCTGTATACTGCTAATGAAGTAGCAGAAAGAGAAATTAAGAAAACAATCCCAATTTCAATTGCCCCCAAAAGAATAAAATACCTAGAAATCAACTTAACCCAAGAAGTGAAAGACCTGTACTCTGAAAACTAAAACATTGATGAAATAAATTGAAGATGACAAAAACAAATGGAAAGATATTCTATTCTCATTGATTGGAAGAATTATTATTAAAAATGTCTATACCACCCAAAGCAATCTACAGATTCAGTGCAATCCCTATTAAAATACCAACAGTTTTCATGGGACTAGATTAATCCTAAAATTTGTATGGAATCACAAAAGACCCCCAATAACCAAAGCAATCTTAAGAAAGAAGAACAGGGGCGCCTGGGTGGCTCAGTTGGTTGGGCGTCTGGCTTCGGCTCAGGTCATGATCTCACGGTTCATGGGTTTCAGTCCCGCGTTGGGCTCTGTGCTGACAGCTCGGAGCCTGGAGCCTGCTTCGGATTCTGGGTCTCCCTCTCTCTCTCTGCCCCTCCCCTGCTCATGCTCTGTCTCTGTCTCAAAAATAAATAAAAAACATTAAAAAAAAAAAGAACAAATCTGGAGGTATCACAATCCCAGATTTCAAGGTATGTACTACAAAGCTGCAGTAAACAAAATTGTATGGTACTGGCACAAAAATAGATCAATAGAACAGAATAGACAGCCCAGAAATAAACCCACCTATATGGTCAATTGGTCTATGATGAAGGAGGCAAGAATATTCAATGGGGGAAAAGACAGTTTCTTCCACAAATGGTGCTGGGAAAACTTGACAGCTACATGCAAAAGAATGAAACTGGACGACTTACTTGCACCATATACAAAAATAAACTCAAAATTGATTAAAGACTTAAATGTAAGACTTTATACCATAAAACTCCTAGAAGAGCATAGGCAGTAATTTCTTTGATGTGGCCATAACAATGTTTTTCTAGATATGTCTCCTCAGGCATGGTAAACAAAGAGCAAAATTAAACTACTGGGACTGCATCAAAATAAAAACCTTTTGCACAGTGAAGGAAACCATCAGCAAAACAAAAAGACAACCTACTGAATGAGAGAAGATATTTGCAAACAGTATATCCAATAAGGGGTTGATATCTAAAATATATAAAAAAACTTAGACAACTTAACACCAAAAACAATACAATTTAAAAAGTGAGCAGAGGAACTGGATAGACATTTTCCCCAACATACAGATGGTCAACAGATTCATAAAAAGATAATCAAAATCCCTAATCATGAGAGAAATGTAAATCAAAACTACAGTATCACCTTACAACAGTCAGAATGGCTAGAATCAAAAAGACAAGAAATAATAAGCATTGGCGAGGATGTGGAGGAAAAGGAACCCTTTGCGCATCGTTGGTGGGAATGTAAACTGGTGCAACCACTATGGAAAAGAGTATGGAGGTTCCTCAAAAAAATTTTTTAAAAATACCATATATTAGCACTTTTTAAAGATTCTACATAAATGATATCAGAGTATTTGTCTCTTTCTGATATATTTCACTTATAATGTACAGCATGGGGACTATTGTTAACAAATATGGATTGTATATTTGAAAGGTGCTAAGAGAATAAGTCTTAAAAATTCTCATCACAAGAAAAAAGTTGTAACTATGTTAGGTAAATGATGTTAACTAAACTTATTGTAGTAGTCATTTCATAATGTATACATATATCAAATTATTATGTTTTATATCTAAACATGTATGTTTTATATCTAAAACAACATTGTATGTCAATTATATCTCAATTTATGCATATCTAAATTATAAAAAAAAAGCTAGCATATGATCCAACAATTCTACTACCAGGTATTTACTCAGAGAAAACAAAAACACTAATTTGAAAAGATATATGCACCTTTATGTTTATTGCAGCATTATTTACAATAGCCAAGATATGGAAGCAACCCAAGTATCCATCGATAGATGAATAAAGATGTTGTATGTATGTGTGTGTATACACACACACACACACACACACATACATACAGTGTAATATATCAGCCATAAAAAAAAATGAAATCTTGCCCTTTGCAAGGACATGGATAGACCCAAAGGGTATTATGCTAAGTGAAATAAGTCTGACAGAGAAAGACATACCATAGGATTTTACTCATAGGTGGAGTCTACAGAGACCCATAAACACAGAACAAACGGAGAGCTGCTGGAGGGGAAGGTATGGGAGACTGGTAAAATGGGTGAAGAGGAGTGGTAGGAACAAGATTCCAGTTATGGAATGAGTAAGGCAGGGGAACGAAAGGTATAGCATAGGGAATTTAGTCAACGGGATTATAGTAGCATTGTCTGGTGACAGATGGTAGCCACACTTGGGGTGAGCATAGCATCACATGAGCTAATCTAACATGAGCTAGTTCACATGAAACTAATTTAACAGTGTGTGTCAACTACATGCCAACTTAAAAAAAAACAATATGAAGAGATGCTTAACATCATTTGTCATTAGGAAAATGAAATCAAAGCACTGATGAGATGCCATCAGGCACTATTAAAATGGCTAAAATTAAAAAGACTGACCACATCAATTGATGTTGAGAATATGAAGTAATAGGGCCTCTCCTTTGTTGCTGGTATTGTGGACACTTTGAAAGATAGTTTGGCTAATACTCTTACCATACAGTTGAGCAAACATATTTCTAGATATTTACACAAGTGATTTGAAAAACTTTTTCCACACAAACTATATGCGAATACTTATACAGCTTTATTCATAATCACCCCAAACTGGAAGGAACCAAAATGTCCTTCAATAGACAAATGGGTAAATAAACTGTGGTACACCCATACAATAACACGCTATTCAGCAATAAGAATAAACTATAATTCTATGCAAAAACATGGATAAGTCTTAGATGCATGTTGCTAAGTGAAATAAACTAGTCTGAGAAGGATATACATGTGTGATTCCATTTATAGGACATCCTGGAAAAGGCAAAATTAGAGAGATGGTAAGTAGATCAGTGGTTGCCACAGATTCAAGGGTGGGAGTGAGGGTGAATACGTGCAGCACAGGACGTAGGGCTGGTTTTTTAGGGCAGTGAAACTATTCTGTATAACACTATGATTGTGGATACATAACACTGTGCATCTGTAAAAACCTATAGAATCTGGGATGCTTAGGTGGCTTGGTTGGCTGAACATCCAACTTGATTCCAGCTCAGGTCATGACATCGAGCCCTGTGTCAGGTTCTGCACTGAGCACAGAGCCTGCTTAAGATTCTCTCTCCCTCTGCTCCTACGTGCTCTTTCTCTCTCCCTCTCTAAAAAAACAAAAAAAAAAAAAACCCTATGGAATCCAACAGCATAAAGTGACCCTTAATGTGTTCAAACAAACAAAAAAAATTAGTATATCTACAGACCCAGGAGGGAAAGCCAACTGTTACAAACATTTTGTTGTATTACAAATGTATGATATAACTTCACTGAAAGGGATGGGAGCACAGAGTGTTGATCTAAGTAACTTAGGAAATGAGACGGAATTGATAAAAGGAAGTGTACATAAGCACTGCTCTTGAGTTGTTCAGGTTGTTTGCCATGAGGGCACAGGTTAACAACCCAAAACTGCCACCATGAATCACAGGACTGCACAAATAAGCAAATAGAGGGCTGGATTCCTCCAAGCTAGAGAACACTAGAGATAAGCCAAGGAGAGCTTATAATGATCCATGGGATACTGGATTCGAGCAGGAGACATCAGTGTGCACTTAAGGTTTAGCTTCTATAATGCAGATCAATATTTATAGAAAATTCTATACACACACAGGCTCTTATACACCCATACATCCACTTGCTCTGTCCACTGAGAGGACTGTTATGGACTGAATGTTTGTATCCCCCCCAAATTCATAGGTTGAAGCCCAACCCCCCACCACTGTGACTATATTTAGACATACGATCTTTATGGTGGTAATTTTGGTTAAATGAGGTCATAAGGATGGGGACCTCATGCAATACAATTAGTGGCCATACTAGAAGGGACACCAGAGAGCCCCCCTCCCCTGAATATGTGAGGACACAGAGTGAAGATGGCCATCCACAAGCCAAGAACAGAGAGCTCACTAGAAACCACCCCTGCTGGACCTTGATCTGGACATTCTGGCATCCAGACTGTGAGAAAATAATTTATGTTGTTTAAGCTACCTGGTCTGTGGCACTTTGTGGCAGATACCCCAGCAACAGTGAGCATACTCAGTGTCCAGAGTTTGGTTTCTAAGATCATTTTCTAATAAAAAGAACCAGGGCTCCTTGGGGGAAGTAATTGATGCTGGGGCAGGCAATATAAAAGATGAGCTTGGGGCATTTGTAGCATCTAAACCTAAGGAATGCCAGAAATAAAAACAAAAATTATAGTGTAGGTCAAAGGACATGGAAGCCAACTTTAAGAGCTCTTAATATCTAAAGCTCGAACCATTTCAGCAAAAAAAGTAGATAATGTTACTGGATTATAACCAACACATAAATAAGTGTTCATGAGTCCATACCAATAATTGAATAAATGGGGAGAAAAGACAAACATCCCATATAGAAGAATTTCAAATAATTTATATGAATCCTCCTTTAAGGAGATAGAAGGTAAAGCTCTACTTTTTTAAGTAGGCCTTATGCCCAGCACAGAGCCCAATATAGGGCTTGAACCCATCAATATTGGGTTATTAATTGTGAGAAATGTACCATATTAATGGAAGATGTTAACAAGAGGGAAACTGGGATACAGGATACATAGAAACTCTCTGTACTGTATTTACCATTTTCTTGTAAGTGTGAAACTATTCTAAAATGAAAAAAAGAAGTAGTCAAGGTGGACCAGTGGTTATTGTTGATATAAATATATAAAAATTAGCACAAAAAATTAATGACTCCAAGATCAAGACCTGAGCTGAGATCAAGAGTTGGAGACTATCCAGGTACCCCCAAACCTGACTTTTTAAGTGCAGGATGTATGTAGTGACTTTTTTTAATTTAAATTTAAGTTAGTTAACATACAGTGTTGTCATGGCTTCAGAATTAGAACCCAGTGATTCATCTCATATATGACACACAGTGCTCATCCCAAATAGTGCCCTCCTTAGTGCCCATTACCCATTTAACCCATCCCTCCACCCACCTCTCTTTCAGCAACCCTGAGTTTGTTCTCTTTATTTAAGAGTCTCCTGGGTGGCTCAGTCGGTTAAGCATCCAACTTCAGCTCAGGTCATGACCCTGTGATCCTATGCTGACAGCTCAGAGCCTGGAGCCTGCTTCAGATTCTCTGTCTCCCTCTCTCTCTTTCTCTGCCCCTCCCTGCCTCACACTCTGTATCTCTTTCAAAAATAAATAAAAACATTAAATTAAAAAAAAAGAGTCTCTTATGGTTTGTCTCCCTCTGTGTTTTTATCTGATTTTCACTTCCCTTCCCCTATGTTCATCTGTTGTGTTTCTCAAATTCTACATAGGAGTGAAATCATATAATACCTGTCTTTCTCTGACTGACTTATTTCACTTAGCATAATACCCTCTAGTTCTATCCATGACGTTGCAAATGGCAAGAGTTCATTTTTTGACCACTGAGTAGTACTCCATTGTGTGTGTGTGTATCACATTTCTGACTTTCTTTTAAAATCACTCATTGAAGGGTGCCTGGGTGACTCAGTTGGTTGAGCATCGGACTTTTGCTCAGGTCATGATCTTGCAGTTCATGAGTTCAAGCCCCACATCAGGCTCTGTGCTGACAGTGCGGAGCCTGGAGTCGGCTTCAGATTCTGTCTCCCTCTCTCTCTGTCCCTCCCCTGCTCAGACTCTGTCTCTCTCTCTCAAAAATAAATAAACATTAAAAATAAAATTTAAAATCTCTCATTGTGATGAGCACCAGGTGTTATATGGAAGTTTTGAATCACTATATTGTACACCTGAAAATAATATTACATCGTATGTTGACTAACTGGAATTTAAATAACAACTTTTAAAAGTTCAATATGGGGGGGCGCCTGGGTGACGCAGTCGGTTAAGCGTCCGACTTCAGCCAGGTCACGATCTCACGGTCCGTGGGTTCGAGCCCCGCGTCAGGCTCTGGGCTGATGGCTCGGAGCCTGGAGCCTGTTTCCGATTCTGTGTCTCCCTCTCTCTCTGCCCCTCCCCCGTTCATGCTCTGTCTCTGTCTGTCCCAAAAATAAGTAAAAACGTTGCAAAAAAAAAAATTAAAAAAAAAAGTTCAATATAGGGGCGCCTGGGTGGCGCAGTCGGTTAAGCGTCCGACTTCAACTCAGGTCACGATCTCGTGGTCCGTGAGTTCGAGCCCCACGTCGGGCTCTGTGCTGACAGCTCAGAGCCTGGAGCCTGTTTCCGATTCTGTGTCTCCCTCTCTCTCTGCCCCTCCCCCGTTCATGCTCTGTCTTTCTCGGTCTCAAAAATAAATAAACGTTAAAAAAAAAAGTTCAATATAGAAAAGGCAGAGGGACGTAATTTTACAGTGGAGAAAACTAACACACCTAAGGTAGGTGATCAAGGTTAACATCAGTGTAGATTATGCTGATAGCATAGGATATGAGCATGGCACTACCTCTTGATTCTTCCTCAAACCCCAGTTTAATCATGAGATACACATCATGCAAACCCAATGGGAATGACATTCTACAACATATGTGACCTCATCAAAACTGTCAACATTATCAAAAACAAGGAGACTTTAAGAGAGTGTCATAGTTTAGAGGCACCTAAGGACACATAACAGCTAAGCATCATGTAGTATCCGAGATGAGATCCTGGCACAGAAGAAGAAATTAGATAAAAACAAAGGAAATCCAAAGGAAGTATGGTCTTTAGTTAATGTTAATCCATCAATATTGGGTTATTAGTTGTGAGAAATGTACCATATTAACGGAAGATGTTAACAAGAGGGAAACCAGGACACAGGATCCATAGAAACTCTCTGTACTGTATTTACCATTTTCTTGTAAGTGTAAAACTATTCTAAAATGAGAAAAAAAGTAGCCAAGGTGGACCAATAGTTAATGTTGATATAAACAGATAAAAATTAGCACATCATCTAATGGATATTTATAGAGTCTTCTACACAATGAGGAAACTTTTTTTTTTTTTGAGGAAACATTCTCTTTAAGCACACACAGAATACTCACAATTGTTTATGCCCTGGGCTGCAAAACAAGTCTTAATATAAAAAGAAAAAAGAAAAAAAAAAAACAATAGCAGAGAGACCATCTACTCCATTCCTAGGACAACAAAATTGGATCTCATTAATAAAAAAATCAGCAAAAACCTCAAACTATACAATGGAAACTTAAAAAATAAAACCACTTTACTCATGAGTGGCCCTAAGATAGGATTTACCACCAAAATAGGCAGGTGATTTGGATAAAAACTTAAATCTTAATAGCATTAAATATCTAAAAATTAGGATAAATTGTTTAGTACACAGAATGAGAATATAAGAACAAAAAGATGGCTTTCAAGGAGATTCAATGGCTTCTTCCTGGGGAGATTTTGCCCAATGGTGTTTTAAAAAGCCTGCTTTTGGTCAAATCTTGTTTTCCTTTCTTTTTTTTTTAAGTTTATTTATTTATTTATTTTGAGGGGAAGAGGGGCAGAAAGAAATCCTAAGCAGGCCCCACACTGACAGCGCAGAGCCAGACTCGGGGCTCAAACCCACAAACCATGAGATCATGACCCGAGCCAAAACCAAGAGTCAGATACTTAAATGACTGAGCCACTTAGGTATTCCAACTTTTGGTCAAATCTCGAGTCACAAGCACATCTGAGTCCTGAAACCCACAGAGGAACAGACTCTAAAGCAGTGGTTCTCTAAATGACATCACCACCGCCAGGCAATTTGTAGAAATGTAAATCCGCAATGCCATCCCTACACCTAATAAATTGAGTGAAGTACAGACACCTGTTAAAGCCTCCAGTTGATTCTGATGCACCCAAATTTGAGAACCACTGACCTAAAGAGTGGCTTTGACTGGGCAAGAACCTTGCTGGCACTTGGCTCTGAGCCCTTCTATAAGAAGCAAGAAACTAGCTGGAATTTTCATGCCTGGAAGACAGAGCTTGTAAGATCAGAGGTCAGCCTCTTACCAAAGGCTGAAATCTTAACATGGGCAGAAACCATGGAAGTGAGGGGACTGATTGCATTCAAATTCGGTACAAGTCAGATTTTAAATGTCCACCCAGGGGGTGTCTGGGTGGCTCAGGCGGTTGGTGTTGGACTTTGGCTCGGTCATGATCTCACAACTTAGTGAGTTGGAGCCCCACGTCAAGCTCTGTACTGACAGCCCACTTTGGGTCTTCTGTCTCTCCCCTGCTCAAACGCATGCGTGTGCTTTCTCTCTAAAATAAACATTAAAAAAATTAAGTATCCACCCAAATGCGTGCACATGCACACACTTCTCTACCCCCAACATTAAGTCAACAGAGATAACTTTTCTGTCTCCAATGCAATAATACTAGATGCATTAGGAGTTAAATTGTATCCCCCTCACAGGTCCTACGTTGAAGCCCCTAACCCCCAGCACCCCAGAAAATAGGGTCATTGCAGATGCAATTAGTTAAAAAGAGGTCATACTGGAGTGGAATGAGCTGTTAATCCAGTGGATCTGGTGTCCTTACTAACAGGGGAAATTTGAACAGAGACATACATGGAGGGAGGATGACAGGGAACACAGGGGGAACACCATCTCAATGCCTGGCTCTGTTGTGCATCAAGAGCCAGCAAGTGTTGGACACCTGGCACTTGAATAGAGCATGCTTAAAAACAGAGACGTTGAACATCATCACTTCAACGGTCTTTTAACTGACCTTAAAGAGTCAAAATCCAGGACCATAGAGTAAAGACACTAGGAATCCTTTCTGGTTCGTCAAGAAAAGAAGCAGGACAAAGAGGAGAAAATGAAGACACTGTAACGCAAGAAATAAATGTTTAAAGAAGAGACACAGCAAGGCGTGCTGACTCACCCCTCCAGGCCTTCCTGGTTGGTCCTAATGAATAGCAGCTGAAACTGGCAGGAAAAAGGGTCTGCACCCATTTGATTGGCCAGTGAATCACTCCCTTCCCATTGGCTCAAGAGGGCTTTCGATGACCAGGCCAGAAAATAGGTAAAATGAAATTCTTCAAAAAAAATTTTTCCCACCTTGGGTGCTGGTCTAGTTCTTTGCCGCTGGCGTCCTACAGAATGGTTCTGATTTAGGATTCGTGAGGAAGCTCCTCCGGTCTCTCCAAACTGGGTAACCTAGGGAATGAGGATTACTCTCTGCAATGCAAATGACTATGAAATTAAACAATCACTTCCTTCCTCCATTCTAAGCTCCTTGAGGAACGTCAGTGCATCCTGATCACTTTTCTGTCACCACTATGTCTAACACCCAAAAGAAACCCAATGACCAATGGCTAATGTAGTTTTGAGGATGTGGAACAGGTGTTAAGGTTTTCGGGTGTGAGGTCAGTATTTCATCATTGAGCATGATTTTCACTCTGCCCTGGGATTCCTTGTATTCATCACAACCATCTCTGAAGTTCACTGGAAACTTCAATATGCCAAAGCCTATCCTTTTTCTAATTATAATTTGGGTTTCTCCTTTTAAGAACCCTATAAATTAAGTACTATTATTGGGGGTGTGTGAAATACATTATGCATATAAAGAAGTGTAGACAGTATAATGGAAAACTTGAGGAATAACCATAAACAGAACACAAATATCTGTGGTCTAGAACCTTGATTAAGAAATAGACATTATGGGAGCCCTGGGTGGCTGAGTCAGTTAAGCATCCAATTTCGGCTCAGGTCATGATCTCACAGGTTCATGAGTTCAAGCCCTGCTTCAGGCTCTGTGCTGACAGCTCAGAGCTTGGAGCCTGCTTTGGATTCTGTATCTCCCTCTCTCTGCCCCTCCCCCACTCACTCTCTGTCTCTCTCGGTCCCTCAAAAATGAATAAATGTTAAAAAAATGTTTTAAATTAAAAAAAAAAAAAGAAAGACATAGGGGCACCTGGGTGGCTCAGTCAGTTGAGTGTCCGACTTTGGCTCAGGTCATGATCTCACGGTTCATGATTTGGAGCCCCACATTGGGCTCTCTGCTGTCAGTGCAGAGCCCGCTTCGGATCTTGTGTCTTCCTCTCTCTGCCCCCTCCCCTGCTTGCGCTCTCTCTCTCTCTCTCTCTCTCTCTCAAAAATAAACATTAAAAAAAGAAATAGACATTATAAGGACCTTTGCAGGTTCTGTCTACCCAGCCCCAAATGCATGCCCTTTCCACCCTCAATAGTTGCCAAATGAAGTAATTTTGGTATTAATTACTCCCCTCAACCTTCTTTTTATTTTTCCCTCTGGTAGATGCTCCCCTAAGAGATATGTTTAGTTTTCCCTGATTTTGAATTAGGGAGCATTTGTCCTTCTATGACTTGTTTCTTTCACTTACCATTACGTTCTTGAAATTTGCCAACATTAAATTCGTTTTAGCTGTGGTTTATTTATTTTTTTACTGCCTTAAAGTATCTATGTGTATGAATATGTCACAGCTTATCTATTCTGTCGGTGATAGTTTTTGTTTCTCAATTGTTGCTAAGATGAATAACGCTGTGCTGAACATCCTTGAACGTATCCCCTGGTCCACATGTGTCAGAATGTAGAATTACTTAAGAGTGAAATTGCCAGGTTAATGTAAGATGCCCAGACCATTCCTGCCTATGCCTATTTCCAAGTGTTTTAACCAAGTTACATTACCATCCTACATAGATGAATGTCCCCATGGCTGCACATCTCTGCTCACTCCTGATGATGTCAAACTTTAAAAATACTTGCTAAATATTGGGTGTTTCATTGTTGCTTCCCTTTGCCTTTGCATGATTACTAGTAAAGGTTAGAAGTTTTCTCATGTCCAGGGGACATTTCTTGCCTTTTGTGGTGTGTGTGTGTGTGTGTGTGTGTGTGTGTGCGCGCGTGTGTGTGTGTGTGAGAGAGAGAGAGAGAGAGAGGGAGAGAGAGAGAGAGAGAGAGAGAGAGAGAGAGAGAGAAATGCCTTTTTGTCACTTTGTTTCTACTTTCTTTGGTTATTTCCTGCTTTTGTTTGCACGCAGAAGTGCCTATGTTTTCTGATAATGGTGCTTAGCTAATAACGTAGGATAATCTCCCAGTTTGTGGTTTGTACTTTTCTTTCTTTCTCATAGGATGATTTGCTGAACAGTTTTTACTTTCAATGAAATCAAACTTATCCAGGTTTATTTTATGAGTCTTGTTTAAGAATAAATCATTCCATTTCCCCAAAATAAACATCCCCTAACCCAAATCAAATGGGTATCTTATGTTGTCTTTGAAGATGATAGTTTGGCTTTTCACACAGAAGTATTCATCCACACGAATCCCATTCATCTAGGATAGGGAGAACGGATCTTTTTTTCCCCAATTAACATCAAAAAAAGTACTAGCTTCATTTTATTTTATTTTATTTTTTAAATTTTTTGCCTTTAATTTTTTTAAATTTAAATTTAAATTTTTTTTAATTTACATCCAAATTGGTTACCATATACTGAAACAATGATTTCAGGAGTAGATTCCTTAATGCCCCTTACCCATTTAGCCCATCCCCCCTCCCACAACCCCTCCAGCAGCCCTCAGTTTGTTCTCCATATTTATGAGTCTCTTCTGTTCCTCCCCATTTTTATATTATTTTTGTTTCCCTTCCCTTACGTTCATCTGTTTTGTCTCGTAAAGTACCCATATGAGTGAAGTCATATGATATTTGTGTTTCTCTGACTAATTTCGCTTAGCATAATACCCTCCAGTTCCATCCATGTAGTCGCAAATGGCAAGATTTCATTCTTTTTGATTGCCGAGTAATACTCCATTTTATATATATATATATATATATATATATATATATATATATATATATATACCATTATATACCATTATATATATACCATTATATATATATGTGTGTGTGTATGTATATATATATATATAATATATATATGTGTATATATATAAATATATACACATACCACATCTTCTTTATCCACTCATCCATCGATGGACATTTGGGCTCTTTCCATACTTTGGCTATTGTTGATAGTGCTGCTATAAATATGGGGGTGCATGTGTCCCTTCAAAACAGCACACCTGTATCCTGTGGGTAAATGCCTAGTAGTGCAATTGCTTGGTCTAGGTTAGTTCTATTTTTAATTTTTTGAGGAACTTCCATACTGTTTTCCAGAGTGGCTGCACCAGCTTGCATTGCCACCAACAATGCGAAAGATATCCTCTCTCTCCACATCCTTGCTAACATCTGTTGTTGCG